>NC_088610.1:28099173-28714915 GCF_036013475.1 Columba livia | reverse complement strand
CTCTTTAATGGCAATTCCTCCATCTCACTCCTGTAGCCCAACACTACTTTTTATTCTTCCTTCCCTTTCTCCTGCTCCCTTCGCTTTCTCCCTCTGTCCCATATCTTTCTTCCCGACTTGTCTTTTCAAGACTTTGGGGCAAATTGGCCCCAAGTCTGTGCATGGTTCGACCAATATTCAGAGGCCTGGCTGGTGACAGCAGGGGCAGCAGGCAGTGACAGGCCCGGGGCTGACAGGCTCCCCATCCCCTAGGGAGCGCCTGGCTGCCACACCCAGCTGACATAGAACCTTTGTCACAATGCCCGCTACCGTGGCGAGTATGTGGTGACTCTGCAGGTGACAGGGACACTGCAGGACTTGGTGGCAGCTCAGCAATTTCTCACTTCCCCAAAGAAGCGGAATTCTGCAAATTGCTGCCTTTGCTCTTGAAAGGATATCATCAGGTGGGTGTTTTGGTGTCATACTCTGAAAACCAGAGCAGAAATGGTGAACTATTCCCATGATATGCATGGTCCCTGCACCAAAGCACCATGACTCAGCCTAAGGAGATCTGCAGCTTATTTTTTTGTACTGCCAGCAGATTGTGGAAGCACAGTATAAAAACCATCCTTATGGAGAGATCTGCGTATTTTAGGCTTAGTCTTAGTGTCTCAAGTAGCTGGGGTTTTTGCTTGGGCCTAATCCATACGGTCTTATGGCATTACTCCTAGTCTGAAGACGAATGTGCTAGAAACTATAAAGCGAAAAAATGTCCTGCAGCCTAGCCTTGCTTTGCCTGTCCTTGCCTGTCCTTGCCTTGCCTTATTTCCTTCTCATCCTGTTCTCTGTCCCATCCTCTGTCACTAACCCCTCGTCTGGCTGCATGTATCTACTTTCCTTTTCTCTCACTCTCCTGCTTCCTGCCTCTTTTCCTGCAATTCCTCCATCTCACTCCTGAAGCCCAACACTACTTTTTATTCTTCCTTCCCTTTCTCCTGCTCCCTTCGCTTTCTCCCTCTGTCCCATATCTTTCTTCCTGACTTGTCTTTTCAAGACTTTGGGCAAAATTGGCCCCAAGTCTGTGCATGGTTTGACCAATATTCAGAGGCCTGGCTGGTGACAGCAGGGGCAGCAGGCAGTGACAGGCCCGGCGCTGACAGGCTCCCCATCCCCTAGGGGGCGCCTGGCTGCCACACCCAGCTGACATAGAACCTTTGTCACAATGCCCGCTACCGTGGCGAGTATGTGGTGACTCTGCAGGTGACAGGGACACTGCAGGACTTGGTGGCAGCTCAGCAATTTCTCACTTCCCCAAAGAAGCGGAATTCTGCAAATTGCTGCCTTTGCTCTTGAAAGGATATCATCAGGTGGGTGTTTTGGTGTCATACTCTGAAAACCAGAGCAGAAATGGTGAAATATTCCCATGATATGCATGGTCCCTGCACCAAAGCACCATGACTCAGCCTAAGGAGATCTGCAGCTTATTTTTTTGTACTGCCAGCAGATTGTGGAAGCACAGTATAAAAACCATCCTTATGGAGAGATCTGCGTATTTTAGGCTTAGTGTTAGTGTCTCAAGTAGCTGGGGTTTTTGCTTGGGCCTAATCCATACGGTCTTATGGCCTTACTCCTAGTCTGAAGACGAATGTGCTAGAAACTATAAAGCGAAAAATTGTCCTGCAGCCTAGCCTTGCTTTGCCTGTCTTTGCCTGTCCTTGCCTTGCCTTATTTCCTTCTCATCCTGTTTTCTGTCCCATCCTCTCTCACTAACCCCTCGTCTGGCTCCACGTCTCTTCTTTCCTTTTCTCTCACTCTCCTGCTTCCTGCCTCTTTAATGGCAATTCCTCCATCTCACTCCTGTAGCCCAACACTACTTTTTATCCTTCCTTCCCTTTCTCCTGCTCCCTTCGCTTTCTCCCTCTGTCCCATATCTTTCTTCCCGACTTGTCTTTTCAAGACTTTGGGCCAAGTTGGCCCCAAGTCTGGGCATGGTTTGACCAATTTTCAGAGGCCTGGCTGGTGACAGCAGGGACAGCAGGCAGTGACAGGCCCGGGGCTGACAGGCTCCCCATCCCCTAGGGGGCGCCTGGCTGCCACACCCAGCTGACATAGAACCTTTGTCACAATGCCCGCTACCGTGGCGAGTATGTGGTGACTCTGCAGGTGACAGGGACACTGCAGGACTTGGTGGCAGCTCAGCAATTTCTCACTTCCCCAAAGAAGCGGAATTCTGCAAATTGCTGCCTTTGCTCTTGAAAGGATATCATCAGGTGGGTGTTTTGGTGTCATACTCTGAAAACCAGAGCAGAAATGGTGAACTATTCCCATGATATGCATGGTCCCTGCACCAAAGCACCATGACTCAGCCTAAGGAGATCTGCAGCTTATTTTTTTGTACTGCCAGCAGATTGTGGAAGCACAGTATAAAAACCATCCTTATGGAGAGATCTGCGTATTTTAGGCTTAGTCTTAGTGTCTCAAGTAGCTGGGGTTTTTGCTTGGGCCTAATCCATACGGTCTTATGGCCTTACTCCTAGTCTGAAGACGAATGTGCTAGAAACTATAAAGCGAAAAAACGTCCTGCAGCCTAGCCTTGCTTTGCCTGTCCTTGCCTGTCCTTGCCTTGCCTTATTTCCTTCTCATCCTGTTCTCTGTCCCATCCTCCCTCACTAACCCCTCGTCTGGCTGCATGTCTCTTCTTTCCTTTTCTCTCACTCTCCTGCTTCCTGCCTCTTTTCCTGCAATTCCTCCATCTCACTCCTGAAGCCCAACACTACTTTTTATTCTTCCTTCCCTTTCTCCTGCTCCCTTCGCTTTCTCCCTCTGTCCCATATCTTTCTTCCCAACTTGTCTTTTCAAGACTTTGGGCCAAATTGGCCCCAAGTCTGGGCATGGTTTGACCAATTTTCAGAGGCCTGGCTGGTGACAGCTGCGGCAGCAGGCAGTGACAGGCCCGGGGCTGACAGGCTCCCCATCCCCTAGGGGGCGCCTGGCTGCCACACCCAGCTGACATAGAACCTTTGTCACAATGCCCGCTACCGTGGCGAGTATGTGGTGACTCTGCAGGTGACAGGGACACTGCAGGACTTGGTGGCAGCTCAGCAATTTCTCACTTCCCCAAAGAAGCGGAATTCTGCAAATTGCTGCCTTTGCTCTTGAAAGGATATCATCAGGTGGGTGTTTTGGTGTCATACTCTGAAAACCAGAGCAGAAATGGTGAAATATTCCCATGATATGCATGGTCCCTGCACCAAAGCACCATGACTCAGCCTAAGGAGATCTGCAGCTTATTTTTTTGTACTGCCAGCAGATTGTGGAAGCACAGTATAAAAACCATCCTTATGGAGAGATCTGCGTATTTTAGGCTTAGTGTTAGTGTCTCAAGTAGCTGGGGTTTTTGCTTGGGCCTAATCCATACGGTCTTATGGCCTTACTCCTAGTCTGAAGACGAATGTGCTAGAAACTATAAAGCGAAAAATTGTCCTGCAGCCTAGCCTTGCTTTGCCTGTCTTTGCCTGTCCTTGCCTTGCCTTATTTCCTTCTCATCCTGTTTTCTGTCCCATCCTCTCTCACTAACCCCTCGTCTGGCTCCACGTCTCTTCTTTCCTTTTCTCTCACTCTCCTGCTTCCTGCCTCTTTAATGGCAATTCCTCCATCTCACTCCTGTAGCCCAACACTACTTTTTATTCTTCCTTCCCTTTCTCCTGCTCCCTTCGCTTTCTCCCTCTGTCCCATATCTTTCTTCCCGACTTGTCTTTTCAAGACTTTGGGCCAAGTTGGCCCCAAGTCTGGGCATGGTTTGACCAATTTTCAGAGGCCTGGCTGGTGACAGCTGCGGCAGCAGGCAGTGACAGGCCCGGGGCTGACAGGCTCCCCATCCCCTAGGGGGCGCCTGGCTGCCACACCCAGCTGACATAGAACCTTTGTCACAATGCCCGCTACCGTGGCGAGTATGTGGTGACTCTGCAGGTGACAGGGACACTGCAGGACTTGGTGGCAGCTCAGCAATTTCTCACTTCCCCAAAGAAGCGGAATTCTGCAAATTGCTGCCTTTGCTCTTGAAAGGATATCATCAGGTGGGTGTTTTGGTGTCATACTCTGAAAACCAGAGCAGAAATGGTGAACTATTCCCATGATATGCATGGTCCCTGCACCAAAGCACCATGACTCAGCCTAAGGAGATCTGCAGCTTATTTTTTTGTACTGCCAGCAGATTGTGGAAGCACAGTATAAAAACCATCCTTATGGAGAGATCTGCGTATTTTAGGCTTAGTCTTAGTGTCTCAAGTAGCTGGGGTTTTTGCTTGGGCCTAATGCATACGGTCTTATGGCCTTACTCCTAGTCTGAAGACGAATGTGCTAGAAACTATAAAGCTATAACATGTCCTGCAGCCTAGCCTTGCTTTGCCTGTCCTTGCCTGTCCTTGCCTTGCCTTATTTCCTTCTCATCCTGTTCTCTGTCCCATCCTCTCTCACTAACCCCTCGTCTGGCTCCATGTCTCTTCTTTAATTTTCTCTCACTCTCCTGCTTCCTGCCTCTTTTCCTGCAATTCCTCCATCTCACTCCTGTAGCCCAACACTACTTTTTATTCTTCCTTCCCTTTCTCCTGCTCCCTTCGCTTTCTCCCTCTGTCCCATATCTTTCTTCCCGACTTGTCTTTTCAAGACTTTGGGGCAAATTGGCCCCAAGTCTGTGCATGGTTTGACCAATATTCAGAGGCCTGGCTGGTGACAGCAGGGGCAGCAGGCAGTGACAGGCCCGGGGCTGACAGGCTCCCCATCCCCTAGGGAGCGCCTGGCTGCCACACCCAGCTGACATAGAACCTTTGTCACAATGCCCGCTACCGTGGCGAGTATGTGGTGACTCTGCAGGTGACAGGGACACTGCAGGACTTGGTGGCAGCTCAGCAATTTCTCACTTCCCCAAAGAAGCGGAATTCTGCAAATTGCTGCCTTTGCTCTTGAAAGGATATCATCAGGTGGGTGTTTTGGTGTCATACTCTGAAAACCAGAGCAGAAATGGTGAAATATTCCCATGATATGCATGGTCCCTGCACCAAAGCACCATGACTCAGCCTAAGGAGATCTGCAGCTTATTTTTTTGTACTGCCAGCAGATTGTGGAAGCACAGTATAAAAACCATCCTTATGGAGAGATCTGCGTATTTTAGGCTTAGTCTTAGTGTCTCAAGTAGCTGGGGTTTTTGCTTGGGCCTAATCCATACGGTCTTATGGCATTACTCCTAGTCTGAAGACGAATGTGCTAGAAACTATAAAGCGAAAAAATGTCCTGCAGCCTAGCCTTGCTTTGCCTGTCCTTGCCTGTCCTTGCCTTGCCTTATTTCCTTCTCATCCTGTTCTCTGTCCCATCCTCCCTCACTAACCCCTCGTCTGGCTGCATGTCTCTTCTTTCCTTTTCTCTCACTCTCCTGCTTCCTGCCTCTTTTCCTGCAATTCCTCCATCTCACTCCTGAAGCCCAACACTACTTTTTATTCTTCCTTCCCTTTCTCCTGCTCCCTTCGCTTTCTCCCTCTGTCCCATATCTTTCTTCCCAACTTGTCTTTTCAAGACTTTGGGCCAAATTGGCCCCAAGTCTGGGCATGGTTTGACCAATTTTCAGAGGCCTGGCTGGTGACAGCAGGGACAGCAGGCAGTGACAGGCCCGGGGCTGACAGGCTCCCCATCCCCTAGGGGGCGCCTGGCTGCCACACCCAGCTGACATAGAACCTTTGTCACAATGCCCGCTACCGTGGCGAGTATGTGGTGACTCTGCAGGTGACAGGGACACTGCAGGACTTGGTGGCAGCTCAGCAATTTCTCACTTCCCCAAAGAAGCGGAATTCTGCAAATTGCTGCCTTTGCTCTTGAAAGGATATCATCAGGTGGGTGTTTTGGTGTCATACTCTGAAAACCAGAGCAGAAATGGTGAAATATTCCCATGATATGCATGGTCCCTGCACCAAAGCACCATGACTCAGCCTAAGGAGATCTGCAGCTTATTTTTTTGTACTGCCAGCAGATTGTGGAAGCACAGTATAAAAACCATCCTTATGGAGAGATCTGCGTATTTTAGGCTTAGTCTTAGTGTCTCAAGTAGCTGGGGTTTTTGCTTGGGCCTAATCCATACGGTCTTATGGCCTTACTCCTAGTCTGAAGACGAATGTGCTAGAAACTATAAAGCGAAAAATTGTCCTGCAGCCTAGCCTTGCTTTGCCTGTCTTTGCCTGTCCTTGCCTTGCCTTATTTCCTTCTCATCCTGTTCTCTGTCCCATCCTCTCTCACTAACCCCTCGTCTGGCTCCACGTCTCTTCTTTCCTTTTCTCTCACTCTCCTGCTTCCTGCCTCTTTAATGGCAATTCCTCCATCTCACTCCTGTAGCCCAACACTACTTTTTATTCTTCCTTCCCTTTCTCCTGCTCCCTTCGCTTTCTCCCTCTGTCCCATATCTTTCTTCCCGACTTGTCTTTTCAAGACTTTGGGCCAAGTTGGCCCCAAGTCTGGGCATGGTTTGACCAATTTTCAGAGGCCTGGCTGGTGACAGCTGCGGCAGCAGGCAGTGACAGGCCCGGGGCTGACAGGCTCCCCATCCCCTAGGGGGCGCCTGGCTGCCACACCCAGCTGACATAGAACCTTTGTCACAATGCCCGCTACCGTGGCGAGTATGTGGTGACTCTGCAGGTGACAGGGACACTGCAGGACTTGGTGGCAGCTCAGCAATTTCTCACTTCCCCAAAGAAGCGGAATTCTGCAAATTGCTGCCTTTGCTCTTGAAAGGATATCATCAGGTGGGTGTTTTGGTGTCATACTCTGAAAACCAGAGCAGAAATGGTGAACTATTCCCATGATATGCATGGTCCCTGCACCAAAGCACCATGACTCAGCCTAAGGAGATCTGCAGCTTATTTTTTTGTACTGCCAGCAGATTGTGGAAGCACAGTATAAAAACCATCCTTATGGAGAGATCTGCGTATTTTAGGCTTAGTCTTAGTGTCTCAAGTAGCTGGGGTTTTTGCTTGGGCCTAATGCATACGGTCTTATGGCCTTACTCCTAGTCTGAAGACGAATGTGCTAGAAACTATAAAGCTATAACATGTCCTGCAGCCTAGCCTTGCTTTGCCTGTCCTTGCCTGTCCTTGCCTTGCCTTATTTCCTTCTCATCCTGTTCTCTGTCCCATCCTCTCTCACTAACCCCTCGTCTGGCTCCATGTCTCTTCTTTAATTTTCTCTCACTCTCCTGCTTCCTGCCTCTTTTCCTGCAATTCCTCCATCTCACTCCTGTAGCCCAACACTACTTTTTATTCTTCCTTCCCTTTCTCCTGCTCCCTTCGCTTTCTCCCTCTGTCCCATATCTTTCTTCCCGACTTGTCTTTTCAAGACTTTGGGGCAAATTGGCCCCAAGTCTGTGCATGGTTTGACCAATATTCAGAGGCCTGGCTGGTGACAGCAGGGGCAGCAGGCAGTGACAGGCCCGGGGCTGACAGGCTCCCCATCCCCTAGGGAGCGCCTGGCTGCCACACCCAGCTGACATAGAACCTTTGTCACAATGCCCGCTACCGTGGCGAGTATGTGGTGACTCTGCAGGTGACAGGGACACTGCAGGACTTGGTGTCAGCTCAGCAATTTCTCACTTCCCCAAAGAAGCGGAATTCTGCAAATTGCTGCCTTTGCTCTTGAAAGGATATCATCAGGTGGGTGTTTTGGTGTCATACTCTGAAAACCAGAGCAGAAATGGTGAACTATTCCCATGATATGCATGGTCCCTGCACCAAAGCACCATGACTCAGCCTAAGGAGATCTGCAGCTTATTTTTTTGTACTGCCAGCAGATTGTGGAAGCACAGTATAAAAACCATCCTTATGGAGAGATCTGCGTTTTTTAGGCTTAGTCTTAGTGTCTCAAGTAGCTGGGGTTTTTGCTTGGGCCTAATGCATACGGTCTTATGGCCTTACTCCTAGTCTGAAGACGAATGTGCTAGAAACTATAAAGTTATAACATGTCCTGCAGCCTAGCCTTGCTTTGCCTGTCCTTGCCTGTCCTTGCCTTGCCTTATTTCCTTCTCATCCTGTTTTCTGTCCCATCCTCCCTCACTAAACCCTCGTCTGGCTGCATGTATCTACTTTCCTTTTCTCTCACTCTCCTGCTTCCTGCCTCTTTTCCTGCAATTCCTCCATCTCACTCCTGAAGCCCAACACTACTTTTTATTCTTCCTTCCCTTTCTCCTGCTCCCTTCGCTTTCTCCCTCTGTCCCATATCTTTCTTCCCGACTTGTCTTTTCAAGACTTTGGGCCAAATTGGCCCCAAGTCTGGGCATGGTTTGACCAATTTTCAGAGGCCTGGCTGGTGACAGCAGGGGCAGCAGGCAGTGACAGGCCCGGGGCTGACAGGCTCCCCATCCCCTAGGGGGCGCCTGGCTGCCACACCCAGCTGACATAGAACCTTTGTCACAATGCCCGCTACCGTGGCGAGTATGTGGTGACTCTGCAGGTGACAGGGACACTGCAGGACTTGGTGTCAGCTCAGCAATTTCTCACTTCCCCAAAGAAGCGGAATTCTGCAAATTGCTGCCTTTACTCTTGAAAGGATATCATCAGGTGGGTGTTTTGGTGTCATACTCTGAAAACCAGAGCAGAAATGGTGAAATATTCCCATGATATGCATGGTCCCTGCACCAAAGCACCGTGACTCAGCCTAAGGAGATCTGCAGCTTATTTTTTTGTACTGCCAGCAGATTGTGGAAGCACAGTATAAAAACCATCCTTATGGAGAGATCTGCGTATTTTAGGCTTAGTCTTAGTGTCTCAAGTAGCTGGGGTTTTTGCTTGGGCCTAATCCATACGGTCTTATGGCCTTACTCCTAGTCTGAAGACGAATGTGCTAGAAACTATAAAGCTATAACATGTCCTGCAGCCTAGCCTTGCTTTGCCTGTCCTTGCCTGTCCTTGCCTTGCCTTATTTCCTTCTCATCCTGTTTTCTGTCCCATCCTCTCTCACTAACCCCTCGTCTGGCTCCATGTCTCTTCTTTCCTTTTCTCTCACTCTCCTGCTTCCTGCCTCTTTTCCTGCAATTCCTCCATCTCACTCCTGTAGCCCAACACTACTTTTTATTCTTCCTTCCCTTTCTCCTGCTCCCTTCGCTTTCTCCCTCTGTCCCATATCTTTCTTGCCGACTTGTCTTTTCAAGACTTTGGGCAAAATTGGCCCCAAGTTTGGGCATGGTTTGACCAATTTTCAGAGGCCTGGCTGGTGACAGCAGGGACAGCAGGCAGTGACAGGCCCGGGGCTGACAGGCTCCCCATCCCCTAGGAGGCGCCTGGCTGCCACACCCAGCTGACATAGAACCTTTGTCACAATGCCCGCTGCCGTGGCGAGTATGTGGTGACTCTGCAGGTGACAGGGACACTGCAGAACTTGGTGTCAGCTCAGCAATTTCTCACTTCCCCAAAGAAGCGGAATTCTGCAAAATGCTGCCTTTGCTCTTGAAAGGATATCATCAGGTGGGTGTTTTGGTGTCATACTCTGAAAACCAGAGCAGAAATGGTGAAATATTCCCATGATATGCATGGTCCCTGCACCAAAGCACCATGACTCAGCCTAAGGAGATCTGCAGCTTATTTTTTTGTACTGCCAGCAGATTGTGGAAGCACAGTATAAAAACCATCCTTATGGAGAGATCTGCGTATTTTAGGCTTAGTCTTAGTGTCTCAAGTAGCTGGGGTTTTTGCTTGGGCCTAATCCATACGGTCTTATGGCCTTACTCCTAGTCTGAAGACGAATGTGCTAGAAACTATAAAGCTATAACATGTCCTGCAGCCTAGCCTTGCTTTGCCTGTCCTTGCCTGTCCTTGCCTTGCCTTATTTCCTTCTCATCCTGTTTTCTGTCCCATCCTCTCTCACTAACCCCTCGTCTGGCTCCATGTCTCTTCTTTCCTTTTCTCTCACTCTCCTGCTTCCTGCCTCTTTTCCTGCAATTCCTCCATCTCACTCCTGTAGCCCAACACTACTTTTTATTCTTCCTTCCCTTTCTCCTGCTCCCTTCGCTTTCTCCCTCTGTCCCATATCTTTCTTGCCGACTTGTCTTTTCAAGACTTTGGGCAAAATTGACCCCAAGTTTGGGCATGGTTTGACCAATTTTCAGAGGCCTGGCTGGTGACAGCAGGGACAGCAGGCAGTGACAGGCCCGGGGCTGACAGGCTCCCCATCCCCTAGGAGGCGCCTGGCTGCCACACCCAGCTGACATAGAACCTTTGTCACAATGCCCGTTGCCGTGGCGAGTATGTGGTGACTCTGCAGGTGACAGGGACACTGCAGAACTTGGTGTCAGCTCAGCAATTTCTCACTTCCCCAAAGAAGCGGAATTCTGCAAATTGCTGCCTTTGCTCTTGAAAGGATATCATCAGGTGGGTGTTTTGGTGTCATACTCTGAAAACCAGAGCAGAAATGGTGAAATATTCCCATGATATGCATGGTCCCTGCACCAAAGCACCATGACTCAGCCTAAGGAGATCTGCAGCTTATTTTTTTGTACTGCCAGCAGATTGTGGAAGCACAGTATAAAAACCATCCTTATGGAGAGATCTGCGTTTTTTAGGCTTAGTCTTAGTGTCTCAAGTAGCTGGGGTTTTTGCTTGGGCCTAATCCATACGGTCTTATGGCCTTACTCCTAGTCTGAAGACGAATGTGCTAGAAACTATAAAGCTATAACATGTCCTGCAGCCTAGCCTTGCTTTGCCTGTCCTTGCCTGTCCTTGCCTTGCCTTATTTCCTTCTCATCCTGTTTTCTGTCCCATCCTCTCTCACTAACCCCTCGTCTGGCTCCATGTCTCTTCTTTCCTTTTCTCTCACTCTCCTGCTACCTGCCTCTTTAATGGCAATTCCTCCATCTCACTCCTGTAGCCCAACACTACTTTTTATTCTTCCTTCCCTTTCTCCTGCTCCCTTCGCTTTCTCCCTCTGTCCCATATCTTTCTTCCCGACTTGTCTTTTCAAGACTTTGGGCAAAATTGGCCCCAAGTTTGGGCATGGTTTGACCAATTTTCAGAGGCCTGGCTGGTGACAGCAGGGACAGCAGGCAGTGACAGGCCCGGGGCTGACAGGCTCCCCATCCCCTAGGAGGCGCCTGGCTGCCACACCCAGCTGACATAGAACCTTTGTCACAATGCCCGCTGCCGTGGCGAGTATGTGGTGACTCTGCAGGTGACAGGGACACTGCAGAACTTGGTGTCAGCTCAGCAATTTCTCACTTCCCCAAAGAAGCGGAATTCTGCAAAATGCTGCCTTTGCTCTTGAAAGGATATCATCAGGTGGGTGTTTTGGTGTCATACTCTGAAAACCAGAGCAGAAATGGTGAAATATTCCCATGATATGCATGGTCCCTGCATCAAAGCACCATGACTCAGCCTAAGGAGATCTGCAGCTTATTTTTTTGTACTGCCAGCAGATTGTGGAAGCACAGTATAAAAACCATCCTTATGGAGAGATCTGCGTATTTTAGGCTTAGTCTTAGTGTCTCAAGTAGCTGGGGTTTTTGCTTGGGCCTAATGCATACGGTCTTATGGCCTTACTCCTAGTCTGAAGACGAATGTGCTAGAAACTATAAAGCTATAACATGTCCTGCAGCCTAGCCTTGCTTTGCCTGTCCTTGCCTGTCCTTGCCTTGCCTTATTTCCTTCTCATCCTGTTTTCTGTCCCATCCTCTCTCACTAACCCCTCGTCTGGCTGCATGTATCTACTTTCCTTTTCTCTCACTCTCCTGCTTCCTGCCTCTTTTCCTGCAATTCCTCCATCTCACTCCTGAAGCCCAACACTACTTTTTATTCTTCCTTCCCTTTCTCCTGCTCCCTTCGCTTTCTCCCTCTGTCCCATATCTTTCTTCCCGACTTGTCTTTTCAAGACTTTGGGCAAAATTGGCCCCAAGTCTGGGCATGGTTTGACCAATTTTCAGAGGCCTGGCTGGTGACAGCAGGGACAGCAGGCAGTGACAGGCCCGGGGCTGACAGGCTCCCCATCCCCTAGGAGGCGCCTGGCTGCCACACCCAGCTGACATAGAACCTTTGTCACAATGCCCGCTGCCGTGGCGAGTATGTGGTGACTCTGCAGGTGACAGGGACACTGCAGAACTTGGTGTCAGCTCAGCAATTTCTCACTTCCCCAAAGAAGCGGAATTCTGCAAATTGCTGCCTTTGCTCTTGAAAGGATATCATCAGGTGGGTGTTTTGGTGTCATACTCTGAAAACCAGAGCAGAAATGGTGAAATATTCCCATGATATGCATGGTCCCTGCACCAAAGCACCATGACTCAGCCTAAGGAGATCTGCAGCTTATTTTTTTGTACTGCCAGCAGATTGTGGAAGCACAGTATAAAAACCATCCTTATGGAGAGATCTGCGTATTTTAGGCTTAGTCTTAGTGTCTCAAGTAGCTGGGGTTTTTGCTTGGGCCTAATCCATACGGTCTTATGGCCTTACTCCTAGTCTGAAGACGAATGTGCTAGAAACTATAAAGCTATAACATGTCCTGCAGCCTAGCCTTGCTTTGCCTGTCCTTGCCTGTCCTTGCCTTGCCTTATTTCCTTCTCATCCTGTTTTCTGTCCCATCCTCTCTCACTAACCCCTCGTCTGGCTCCATGTCTCTTCTTTCCTTTTCTCTCACTCTCCTGCTACCTGCCTCTTTAATGGCAATTCCTCCATCTCACTCCTGTAGCCCAACACTACTTTTTATTCTTCCTTCCCTTTCTCCTGCTCCCTTCGCTTTCTCCCTCTGTCCCATATCTTTCTTCCCGACTTGTCTTTTCAAGACTTTGGGCAAAATTGGCCCCAAGTTTGGGCATGGTTTGACCAATTTTCAGAGGCCTGGCTGGTGACAGCAGGGACAGCAGGCAGTGACAGGCCCGGGGCTGACAGGCTCCCCATCCCCTAGGAGGCGCCTGGCTGCCACACCCAGCTGACATAGAACCTTTGTCACAATGCCCGCTGCCGTGGCGAGTATGTGGTGACTCTGCAGGTGACAGGGACACTGCAGAACTTGGTGTCAGCTCAGCAATTTCTCACTTCCCCAAAGAAGCGGAATTCTGCAAATTGCTGCCTTTGCTCTTGAAAGGATATCATCAGGTGGGTGTTTTGGTGTCATACTCTGAAAACCAGAGCAGAAATGGTGAAATATTCCCATGATATGCATGGTCCCTGCACCAAAGCACCATGACTCAGCCTAAGGAGATCTGCAGCTTATTTTTTTGTACTGCCAGCAGATTGTGGAAGCACAGTATAAAAACCATCCTTATGGAGAGATCTGCGTATTTTAGGCTTAGTCTTAGTGTCTCAAGTAGCTGGGGTTTTTGCTTGGGCCTAATGCATACGGTCTTATGGCCTTACTCCTAGTCTGAAGACGAATGTGCTAGAAACTATAAAGCTATAACATGTCCTGCAGCCTAGCCTTGCTTTGCCTGTCCTTGCCTGTCCTTGCCTTGCCTTATTTCCTTCTCATCCTGTTTTCTGTCCCATCCTCTCTCACTAACCCCTCGTCTGGCTGCATGTATCTACTTTCCTTTTCTCTCACTCTCCTGCTTCCTGCCTCTTTTCCTGCAATTCCTCCATCTCACTCCTGAAGCCCAACACTACTTTTTATTCTTCCTTCCCTTTCTCCTGCTCCCTTCGCTTTCTCCCTCTGTCCCATATCTTTCTTCCCGACTTGTCTTTTCAAGACTTTGGGCAAAATTGGCCCCAAGTCTGGGCATGGTTTGACCAATTTTCAGAGGCCTGGCTGGTGACAGCAGGGCCAGCAGGCAGTGACAGGCCCGGCGCTGACAGGCTCCCCATCCCCTAGGGGGCGCCTGGCTGCCACACCCAGCTGACATAGAACCTTTGTCACAATGCCCGCTACCGTGGCGAGTATGTGGTGACTCTGCAGGTGACAGGGACACTGCAGGACTTGGTGTCAGCTCAGCAATTTCTCACTTCCCCAAAGAAGCGGAATTCTGCAAATTGCTGCCTTTGCTCTTGAAAGGATATCATCAGGTGGGTGTTTTGGTGTCATACTCTGAAAACCAGAGCAGAAATGGTGAAATATTCCCATGATATGCATGGTCCCTGCACCAAAGCACCATGACTCAGCCTAAGGAGATCTGCAGCTTATTTTTTTGTACTGCCAGCAGATTGTGGAAGCACAGTATAAAAACCATCCTTATGGAGAGATCTGCGTATTTTAGGCTTAGTCTTAGTGTCTCAAGTAGCTGGGGTTTTTGCTTGGGCCTAATGCATACGGTCTTATGGCCTTACTCCTAGTCTGAAGACGAATGTGCTAGAAACTATAAAGCTATAACATGTCCTGCAGCCTAGCCTTGCTTTGCCTGTCCTTGCCTGTCCTTGCCTTGCCTTATTTCCTTCTCATCCTGTTTTCTGTCCCATCCTCTCTCACTAATCCCTCGTCTGGCTCCATGTCTCTTCTTTCCTTTTCTCTCACTCTCCTGCTTCCTGCCTCTTTAATGGCAATTCCTCCATCTCACTCCTGTAGCCCAACACTACTTTTTATTCTTCCTTCCCTTTCTCCTGCTCCCTTCGCTTTCTCCCTCTGTCCCATATCTTTCTTCCCGACTTGTCTTTTCAAGACTTTGGGCCAAGTTGGCCCCAAGTCTGTGCATGGTTTGACCAATATTCAGAGGCCTGGCTGGTGACAGCAGGGGCAGCAGGCAGTGACAGGCCCGGGGCTGACAGGCTCCCCATCCCCTAGGGGGTGCCTGGCTGCCACACCCAGCTGACATAGAACCTTTGTCACAATGCCCGCTACCGTGGCGAGTATGTGGTGACTCTGCAGGTGACAGGGACACTGCAGGACTTGGTGTCAGCTCAGCAATTTCTCACTTCCCCAAAGAAGCGGAATTCTGCAAATTGCTGCCTTTGCTCTTGAAAGGATATCATCAGGTGGGTGTTTTGGTGTCATACTCTGAAAACCAGAGCAGAAATGGTGAAATATTCCCATGATATGCATGGTCCCTGCACCAAAGCACCATGACTCAGCCTAAGGAGATCTGCAGCTTATTTTTTTGTACTGCCAGCAGATTGTGGAAGCACAGTATAAAAACCATCCTTATGGAGAGATCTGCGTATTTTAGGCTTAGTGTTAGTGTCTCAAGTAGCTGGGGTTTTTGCTTGGGCCTAATCCATACGGTCTTATGGCCTTACTCCTAGTCTGAAGACGAATGTGCTAGAAACTATAAAGCGAAAAAATGTCCTGCAGCTTAGCCTTGCTTTGCCTGTCCTTGCCTGTCCTTGCCTTGCCTTATTTCCTTCTCATCCTGTTCTCTGTCCCATCCTCCCTCACTAACCCCTCGTCTGGCTGCATGTCTCTACTTTGCTTTTCTCTCACTCTCCTGCTTCCTGCCTCTTTTCCTGCAATTCCTCCATCTCACTCCTGCAGCCCAACACTACTTTTTATTCTTTCTTCCCTTTCTCCTGCTCCCTTCGCTTTCTCCCTCTGTCCCATATCTTTCTTCCCGACTTGTCTTTTCAAGACTTTGGGCCAAGTTGGCCCCAAGTCTGTGCATGGTTTGACCAATATTCAGAGGCCTGGCTGGTGACAGCAGGGGCAGCAGGCAGTGACAGGCCCGGGGCTGACAGGCTCCCCATCCCCTAGGGGGCGCCTGGCTGCCACACCCAGCTGACATAGAACCTTTGTCACAATGCCCGCTACCGTGGCGAGTATGTGGTGACTCTGCAGGTGACAGGGACACTGCAGGACTTGGTGTCAGCTCAGCAATTTCTCACTTCCCCAAAGAAGCGGAATTCTGCAAATTGCTGCCTTTGCTCTTGAAAGGATATCATCAGGTGGGTGTTTTGGTGTCATACTCTGAAAACCAGAGCAGAAATGGTGAAATATTCCCATGATATGCATGGTCCCTGCACCAAAGCACCATGACTCAGCCTAAGGAGATCTGCAGCTTATTTTTTTGTACTGCCAGCAGATTGTGGAAGCACAGTATAAAAACCATCCTTATGGAGAGATCTGCGTATTTTAGGCTTAGTCTTAGTGTCTCAAGTAGCTGGGGTTTTTGCTTGGGCCTAATCCATACGGTCTTATGGCCTTACTCCTAGTCTGAAGACGAATGTGCTAGAAACTATAAAGCTATAACATGTCCTGCAGCCTAGCCTTGCTTTGCCTGTCCTTGCCTGTCCTTGCCTTGCCTTATTTCCTTCTCATCCTGTTTTCTGTCCCATCCTCTCTCACTAATCCCTCGTCTGGCTCCATGTCTCTTCTTTCCTTTTCTCTCACTCTCCTGCTTCCTGCCTCTTTAATGGCAATTCCTCCATCTCACTCCTGTAGCCCAACACTACTTTTTATTCTTCCTTCCCTTTCTCCTGCTCCCTTCGCTTTCTCCCTCTGTCCCATATCTTTCTTCCCGACTTGTCTTTTCAAGACTTTGGGCCAAGTTGGCCCCAAGTCTGTGCATGGTTTGACCAATTTTCAGAGGCCTGGCTGGTGACAGCAGGGCCAGCAGGCAGTGACAGGCCCGGCGCTGACAGGCTCCCCATCCCCTAGGGGGCGCCTGGCTGCCACACCCAGCTGACATAGAACCTTTGTCACAATGCCCGCTACCGTGGCGAGTATGTGGTGACTCTGCAGGTGACAAGGACACTGCAGGACTTGGTGTCAGCTCAGCAATTTCTCACTTCCCCAAAGAAGCGGAATTCTGCAAATTGCTGCCTTTGCTCTTAAAAGGATATCATCAGGTGGGTGTTTTGGTGTCATACTCTGAAAACCAGAGCAGAAATGGTGAAATATTCCCATGATATGCATGGTCCCTGCACCAAAGCACCATGACTCAGCCTAAGGAGATCTGCAGCTTATTTTTTTGTACTGCCAGCAGATTGTGGAAGCACAGTATAAAAACCATCCTTATGGAGAGATCTGCGTATTTTAGGCTTAGTCTTAGTGTGTCAAGTAGCTGGGGTTTTTGCTTGGGCCTAATCCATACGGTCTTATGGCCTTACTCCTAGTCTGAAGACGAATGTGCTAGAAACTATAAAGCTATAACATGTCCTGCAGCCTAGCCTTGCTTTGCCTGTCCTTGCCTGTCCTTGCCTTGCCTTATTTCCTTCTCATCCTGTTTTCTGTCCCATCCTCTCTCACTAACCCCTCGTCTGGCTCCATGTCTCTTCTTTCCTTTTCTCTCACTCTCCTGCTTCCTGCCTCTTTAATGGCAATTCCTCCATCTCACTCCTGTAGCCCAACACTACTTTTTATTCTTCCTTCCCTTTCTCCTGCTCCCTTCGCTTTCTCCCTCTGTCCCATATCTTTCTTCCCGACTTGTCTTTTCAAGACTTTGGGCCAAGTTGGCCCCAAGTCTGTGCATGGTTTGACCAATATTCAGAGGCCTGGCTGGTGACAGCAGGGGCAGCAGGCAGTGACAGGCCCGGGGCTGACAGGCTCCCCATCCCCTAGGGGGCGCCTGGCTGCCACACCCAGCTGACATAGAACCTTTGTCACAATGCCCGCTACCGTGGCGAGTATGTGGTGACTCTGCAGGTGACAGGGACACTGCAGGACTTGGTGTCAGCTCAGCAATTTCTCACTTCCCCAAAGAAGCAGAATTCTGCAAATTGCTGCCTTTACTCTTGAAAGGATATCATCAGGTGCGTGTTTTGGTGTCATACTCTGAAAACCAGAGCAGAAATGTGAACTATTCCCATGATATGCATGGTCCCTGCACCAAAGCACCATGACTCAGCCTAAGGAGATCTGCAGCTTATTTTTTTGTACTGCCAGCAGATTGTGGAAGCACAGTATAAAAACCATCCTTATGGAGAGATCTGCGTATTTTAGGCTTAGTCTAAGCGTCTCAAGTAGCTGGGGTTTTTGCTTGGGCCTAATCCATAAGGTCTTATGGCCTTACTCCTAGTCTGAAGACGAATGTGCTAGAAACTATAAAGCTATAACATGTCCTGCAGCCTAGCCTTGCTTTGCCTGTCCTTGCCTGTCCTTGCCTTGCCTTATTTCCTTCTCATCCTGTTTTCTGTCCCATCCTCTCTCACTAACCCCTCGTCTGGCTCCATGTCTCTTCTTTCCTTTTCTCTCACTCTCCTGCTTCCTGCCTCTTTTCCTGCAATTCCTCCATCTCACTCCTGTAGCCCAACACTACTTTTTATTCTTCCTTCCCTTTCTCCTGCTCCCTTCGCTTTCTCCCTCTGTCCCATATCTTTCTTCCCGACTTGTCTTTTCAAGACTTTGGGGCAAATTGGCCCCAAGTCTGTGCATGGTTTGACCAATATTCAGAGGCCTGGCTGGTGACAGCAGGGACAGCAGGCAGTGACAGGTCCGGGGCTGATAGGCTCCCCATCCCCTAGGGAGCGCCTGGCTGCCACACCCAGCTGACATAGAACCTTTGTCACAATGCCCGCTACCGTGGCGAGTATGTGGTGACTCTGCAGGTGACAGGGACACTGCAGGACTTGGTGGCAGCTCAGCAATTTCTCACTTCCCCAAAGAAGCGGAATTCTGCAAATTGCTGCCTTTGCTCTTGAAAGGATATCATCAGGTGGGTGTTTTGGTGTCATACTCTGAAAACCAGAGCAGAAATGGTGAACTATTCCCATGATATGCATGGTCCCTGCACCAAAGCACCATGACTCAGCCTAAGGAGATCTGCAGCTTATTTTTTTGTACTGCCAGCAGATTGTGGAAGCACAGTATAAAAACCATCCTTATGGAGAGATCTGCGTATTTTAGGCTTAGTCTTAGTGTCTCAAGCAGCTGGGGTTTTTGCTTGGGCCTAATGCATACGGTCTTATGGCCTTACTCCTAGTCTGAAGACGAATGTGCTAGAAACTATAAAGCTATAACATGTCCTGCAGCCTAGCCTTTCTTTGCCTGTCCTTGCCTGTCCTTGCCTTGCCTTATTTCCTTCTCATCCTGTTTTCTGTCCCATCCTCTCTCACTAACCCCTCGTCTGGCTGCATGTATCTACTTTCCTTTTCTCTCACTCTCCTGCTACCTGCCTCTTTAATGGCAATTCCTCCATCTCAGTCCTGTAGCCCAACACTACTTTTTATTCTTCCTTCCCTTTCTCCTGCTCCCTTCGCTTTCTCCCTCTGTCCCATATCTTTCTTCCCGACTTGTCTTTTCAAGACTTTGGGCAAAATTGGCCCCAAGTTTGGGCATGGTTTGACCAATTTTCAGAGGCCTGGCTGGTGACAGCAGGGACAGCAGGCAGTGACAGGCCCGGGGCTGACAGGCTCCCCATCCCCTAGGAGGCGCCTGGCTGCCACACCCAGCTGACATAGAACCTTTGTCACAATGCCCGCTGCCGTGGCGAGTATGTGGTGACTCTGCAGGTGACAGGGACACTGCAGAACTTGGTGTCAGCTCAGCAATTTCTCACTTCCCCAAAGAAGCGGAATTCTGCAAATTGCTGCCTTTGCTCTTGAAAGGATATCATCAGGTGGGTGTTTTGGTGTCATACTCTGAAAAGCAGAGCAGAAATGGTGAAATATTCCCATGATATGCATGGTCCCTGCATCAAAGCACCATGACTCAGCCTAAGGAGATCTGCAGCTTATTTTTTTGTACTGCCAGCAGATTGTGGAAGCACAGTATAAAAACCATCCTTATGGAGAGATCTGCGTATTTTAGGCTTAGTCTTAGTGTCTCAAGTAGCTGGGGTTTTTGCTTGGGCCTAATGCATATGGTCTTATGGCCTTACTCCTAGTCTGAAGACGAATGTGCTAGAAACTATAAAGCGAAAAAATGTCCTGCAGCCTAGCCTTGCTTTGCCTGTCCTTGCCTGTCCTTGCCTTGCCTTATTTCCTTCTCATCCTGTTTTCTGTCCCATCCTCTCTCACTAACCCCTCGTCTGGCTCCATGTCTCTTCTTTCCTTTTCTCTCACTCTCATGCTTCCTGCCTCTTTAATGGCAATTCCTCCATCTCACTCCTGTAGCCCAACACTACTTTTTATTCTTCCTTCCCTTTCTCCTGCTCCCTTCGCTTTCTCCCTCTGTCCCATATCTTTCTTCCCGACTTGTCTTTTCAAGACTTTGGGCCAAGTTGGCCCCAAGTCTGGGCATGGTTTGACCAATTTTCAGAGGCCTGGCTGGTGACAGCTGCGGCAGCAGGCAGTGACAGGCCCGGGGCTGACAGGCTCCCCATCCCCTAGGGGGCGCCTGGCTGCCACACCCAGCTGACATAGAACCTTTGTCACAATGCCCGCTACCGTGGCGAGTATGTGGTGACTCTGCAGGTGACAGGGACACTGCAGGACTTGGTGTCAGCTCAGCAATTTCTCACTTCCCCAAAGAAGCGGAATTCTGCAAATTGCTGCCTTTGCTCTTGAAAGGATATCATCAGGTGGGTGTTTTGGTGTCATACTCTGAAAACCAGAGCAGAAATGGTGAACTATTCCCATGATATGCATGGTCCCTGCACCAAAGCACCATGACTCAGCCTAAGGAGATCTGCAGCTTATTTTTTTGTACTGCCAGCAGATTGTGGAAGCACAGTATAAAAACCATCCTTATGGAGAGATCTGCGTATTTTAGGCTTAGTCTTAGTGTCTCAAGTAGCTGGGGTTTTTGCTTGGGCCTAATGCATACGGTCTTATGGCCTTACTCCTAGTCTGAAGACGAATGTGCTAGAAACTATAAAGCTATAACATGTCCTGCAGCCTAGCCTTGCTTTGCCTGTCCTTGCCTGTCCTTGCCTTGCCTTATTTCCTTCTCATCCTGTTTTCTGTCCCATCCTCCCTCACTAACCCCTCGTCTGGCTGCATGTCTCTTCTTTCCTTTTCTCTCACTCTCCTGCTTCCTGCCTCTTTAATGGCAATTCCTCCATCTCACTCCTGTAGCCCAACACTACTTTTTATTCTTCCTTCCCTTTCTCCTGCTCCCTTCGCTTTCTCCCTCTGTCCCATATCTTTCTTCCCGACTTGTCTTTTCAAGACTTTGGGGCAAATTGGCCCCAAGTCTGTGCATGGTTCGACCAATATTCAGAGGCCTGGCTGGTGACAGCAGGGGCAGCAGGCAGTGACAGGCCCGGGGCTGACAGGCTCCCCATCCCCTAGGGAGCGCCTGGCTGCCACACCCAGCTGACATAGAACCTTTGTCACAATGCCCGCTACCGTGGCGAGTATGTGGTGACTCTGCAGGTGACAGGGACACTGCAGGACTTGGTGGCAGCTCAGCAATTTCTCACTTCCCCAAAGAAGCGGAATTCTGCAAATTGCTGCCTTTGCTCTTGAAAGGATATCATCAGGTGGGTGTTTTGGTGTCATACTCTGAAAACCAGAGCAGAAATGGTGAACTATTCCCATGATATGCATGGTCCCTGCACCAAAGCACCATGACTCAGCCTAAGGAGATCTGCAGCTTATTTTTTTGTACTGCCAGCAGATTGTGGAAGCACAGTATAAAAACCATCCTTATGGAGAGATCTGCGTATTTTAGGCTTAGTCTTAGTGTCTCAAGTAGCTGGGGTTTTTGCTTGGGCCTAATCCATACGGTCTTATGGCATTACTCCTAGTCTGAAGACGAATGTGCTAGAAACTATAAAGCGAAAAAATGTCCTGCAGCCTAGCCTTGCTTTGCCTGTCCTTGCCTGTCCTTGCCTTGCCTTATTTCCTTCTCATCCTGTTCTCTGTCCCATCCTCTGTCACTAACCCCTCGTCTGGCTGCATGTATCTACTTTCCTTTTCTCTCACTCTCCTGCTTCCTGCCTCTTTTCCTGCAATTCCTCCATCTCACTCCTGAAGCCCAACACTACTTTTTATTCTTCCTTCCCTTTCTCCTGCTCCCTTCGCTTTCTCCCTCTGTCCCATATCTTTCTTCCTGACTTGTCTTTTCAAGACTTTGGGCAAAATTGGCCCCAAGTCTGTGCATGGTTTGACCAATATTCAGAGGCCTGGCTGGTGACAGCAGGGGCAGCAGGCAGTGACAGGCCCGGCGCTGACAGGCTCCCCATCCCCTAGGGGGCGCCTGGCTGCCACACCCAGCTGACATAGAACCTTTGTCACAATGCCCGCTACCGTGGCGAGTATGTGGTGACTCTGCAGGTGACAGGGACACTGCAGGACTTGGTGTCAGCTCAGCAATTTCTCACTTCCCCAAAGAAGCGGAATTCTGCAAATTGCTGCCTTTGCTCTTGAAAGGATATCATCAGGTGGGTGTTTTGGTGTCATACTCTGAAAACCAGAGCAGAAATGGTGAAATATTCCCATGATATGCATGGTCCCTGCACCAAAGCACCATGACTCAGCCTAAGGAGATCTGCAGCTTATTTTTTTGTACTGCCAGCAGATTGTGGAAGCACAGTATAAAAACCATCCTTATGGAGAGATCTGCGTATTTTAGGCTTAGTGTTAGTGTCTCAAGTAGCTGGGGTTTTTGCTTGGGCCTAATCCATACGGTCTTATGGCCTTACTCCTAGTCTGAAGACGAATGTGCTAGAAACTATAAAGCGAAAAATTGTCCTGCAGCCTAGCCTTGCTTTGCCTGTCTTTGCCTGTCCTTGCCTTGCCTTATTTCCTTCTCATCCTGTTTTCTGTCCCATCCTCTCTCACTAACCCCTCGTCTGGCTCCACGTCTCTTCTTTCCTTTTCTCTCACTCTCCTGCTTCCTGCCTCTTTAATGGCAATTCCTCCATCTCACTCCTGTAGCCCAACACTACTTTTTATCCTTCCTTCCCTTTCTCCTGCTCCCTTCGCTTTCTCCCTCTGTCCCATATCTTTCTTCCCGACTTGTCTTTTCAAGACTTTGGGCCAAGTTGGCCCCAAGTCTGGGCATGGTTTGACCAATTTTCAGAGGCCTGGCTGGTGACAGCAGGGACAGCAGGCAGTGACAGGCCCGGGGCTGACAGGCTCCCCATCCCCTAGGGGGCGCCTGGCTGCCACACCCAGCTGACATAGAACCTTTGTCACAATGCCCGCTACCGTGGCGAGTATGTGGTGACTCTGCAGGTGACAGGGACACTGCAGGACTTGGTGGCAGCTCAGCAATTTCTCACTTCCCCAAAGAAGCGGAATTCTGCAAATTGCTGCCTTTGCTCTTGAAAGGATATCATCAGGTGGGTGTTTTGGTGTCATACTCTGAAAACCAGAGCAGAAATGGTGAACTATTCCCATGATATGCATGGTCCCTGCACCAAAGCACCATGACTCAGCCTAAGGAGATCTGCAGCTTATTTTTTTGTACTGCCAGCAGATTGTGGAAGCACAGTATAAAAACCATCCTTATGGAGAGATCTGCGTATTTTAGGCTTAGTCTTAGTGTCTCAAGTAGCTGGGGTTTTTGCTTGGGCCTAATGCATACGGTCTTATGGCCTTACTCCTAGTCTGAAGACGAATGTGCTAGAAACTATAAAGCTATAACATGTCCTGCAGCCTAGCCTTGCTTTGCCTGTCCTTGCCTGTCCTTGCCTTGCCTTATTTCCTTCTCATCCTGTTCTCTGTCCCATCCTCTCTCACTAACCCCTCGTCTGGCTCCATGTCTCTTCTTTAATTTTCTCTCACTCTCCTGCTTCCTGCCTCTTTTCCTGCAATTCCTCCATCTCACTCCTGTAGCCCAACACTACTTTTTATTCTTCCTTCCCTTTCTCCTGCTCCCTTCGCTTTCTCCCTCTGTCCCATATCTTTCTTCCCGACTTGTCTTTTCAAGACTTTGGGGCAAATTGGCCCCAAGTCTGTGCATGGTTTGACCAATATTCAGAGGCCTGGCTGGTGACAGCAGGGGCAGCAGGCAGTGACAGGCCCGGGGCTGACAGGCTCCCCATCCCCTAGGGAGCGCCTGGCTGCCACACCCAGCTGACATAGAACCTTTGTCACAATGCCCGCTACCGTGGCGAGTATGTGGTGACTCTGCAGGTGACAGGGACACTGCAGGACTTGGTGGCAGCTCAGCAATTTCTCACTTCCCCAAAGAAGCGGAATTCTGCAAATTGCTGCCTTTGCTCTTGAAAGGATATCATCAGGTGGGTGTTTTGGTGTCATACTCTGAAAACCAGAGCAGAAATGGTGAAATATTCCCATGATATGCATGGTCCCTGCACCAAAGCACCATGACTCAGCCTAAGGAGATCTGCAGCTTATTTTTTTGTACTGCCAGCAGATTGTGGAAGCACAGTATAAAAACCATCCTTATGGAGAGATCTGCGTATTTTAGGCTTAGTCTTAGTGTCTCAAGTAGCTGGGGTTTTTGCTTGGGCCTAATCCATACGGTCTTATGGCCTTACTCCTAGTCTGAAGACGAATGTGCTAGAAACTATAAAGCGAAAAAACGTCCTGCAGCCTAGCCTTGCTTTGCCTGTCCTTGCCTGTCCTTGCCTTGCCTTATTTCCTTCTCATCCTGTTCTCTGTCCCATCCTCCCTCACTAACCCCTCGTCTGGCTGCATGTCTCTTCTTTCCTTTTCTCTCACTCTCCTGCTTCCTGCCTCTTTTCCTGCAATTCCTCCATCTCACTCCTGAAGCCCAACACTACTTTTTATTCTTCCTTCCCTTTCTCCTGCTCCCTTCGCTTTCTCCCTCTGTCCCATATCTTTCTTCCCAACTTGTCTTTTCAAGACTTTGGGCCAAATTGGCCCCAAGTCTGGGCATGGTTTGACCAATTTTCAGAGGCCTGGCTGGTGACAGCTGCGGCAGCAGGCAGTGACAGGCCCGGGGCTGACAGGCTCCCCATCCCCTAGGGGGCGCCTGGCTGCCACACCCAGCTGACATAGAACCTTTGTCACAATGCCCGCTACCGTGGCGAGTATGTGGTGACTCTGCAGGTGACAGGGACACTGCAGGACTTGGTGGCAGCTCAGCAATTTCTCACTTCCCCAAAGAAGCGGAATTCTGCAAATTGCTGCCTTTGCTCTTGAAAGGATATCATCAGGTGGGTGTTTTGGTGTCATACTCTGAAAACCAGAGCAGAAATGGTGAAATATTCCCATGATATGCATGGTCCCTGCACCAAAGCACCATGACTCAGCCTAAGGAGATCTGCAGCTTATTTTTTTGTACTGCCAGCAGATTGTGGAAGCACAGTATAAAAACCATCCTTATGGAGAGATCTGCGTATTTTAGGCTTAGTGTTAGTGTCTCAAGTAGCTGGGGTTTTTGCTTGGGCCTAATCCATACGGTCTTATGGCCTTACTCCTAGTCTGAAGACGAATGTGCTAGAAACTATAAAGCGAAAAATTGTCCTGCAGCCTAGCCTTGCTTTGCCTGTCTTTGCCTGTCCTTGCCTTGCCTTATTTCCTTCTCATCCTGTTTTCTGTCCCATCCTCTCTCACTAACCCCTCGTCTGGCTCCACGTCTCTTCTTTCCTTTTCTCTCACTCTCCTGCTTCCTGCCTCTTTAATGGCAATTCCTCCATCTCACTCCTGTAGCCCAACACTACTTTTTATTCTTCCTTCCCTTTCTCCTGCTCCCTTCGCTTTCTCCCTCTGTCCCATATCTTTCTTCCCGACTTGTCTTTTCAAGACTTTGGGCCAAGTTGGCCCCAAGTCTGGGCATGGTTTGACCAATTTTCAGAGGCCTGGCTGGTGACAGCTGCGGCAGCAGGCAGTGACAGGCCCGGGGCTGACAGGCTCCCCATCCCCTAGGGGGCGCCTGGCTGCCACACCCAGCTGACATAGAACCTTTGTCACAATGCCCGCTACCGTGGCGAGTATGTGGTGACTCTGCAGGTGACAGGGACACTGCAGGACTTGGTGGCAGCTCAGCAATTTCTCACTTCCCCAAAGAAGCGGAATTCTGCAAATTGCTGCCTTTGCTCTTGAAAGGATATCATCAGGTGGGTGTTTTGGTGTCATACTCTGAAAACCAGAGCAGAAATGGTGAACTATTCCCATGATATGCATGGTCCCTGCACCAAAGCACCATGACTCAGCCTAAGGAGATCTGCAGCTTATTTTTTTGTACTGCCAGCAGATTGTGGAAGCACAGTATAAAAACCATCCTTATGGAGAGATCTGCGTATTTTAGGCTTAGTCTTAGTGTCTCAAGTAGCTGGGGTTTTTGCTTGGGCCTAATGCATACGGTCTTATGGCCTTACTCCTAGTCTGAAGACGAATGTGCTAGAAACTATAAAGCTATAACATGTCCTGCAGCCTAGCCTTGCTTTGCCTGTCCTTGCCTGTCCTTGCCTTGCCTTATTTCCTTCTCATCCTGTTCTCTGTCCCATCCTCTCTCACTAACCCCTCGTCTGGCTCCATGTCTCTTCTTTAATTTTCTCTCACTCTCCTGCTTCCTGCCTCTTTTCCTGCAATTCCTCCATCTCACTCCTGTAGCCCAACACTACTTTTTATTCTTCCTTCCCTTTCTCCTGCTCCCTTCGCTTTCTCCCTCTGTCCCATATCTTTCTTCCCGACTTGTCTTTTCAAGACTTTGGGGCAAATTGGCCCCAAGTCTGTGCATGGTTTGACCAATATTCAGAGGCCTGGCTGGTGACAGCAGGGGCAGCAGGCAGTGACAGGCCCGGGGCTGACAGGCTCCCCATCCCCTAGGGAGCGCCTGGCTGCCACACCCAGCTGACATAGAACCTTTGTCACAATGCCCGCTACCGTGGCGAGTATGTGGTGACTCTGCAGGTGACAGGGACACTGCAGGACTTGGTGGCAGCTCAGCAATTTCTCACTTCCCCAAAGAAGCGGAATTCTGCAAATTGCTGCCTTTGCTCTTGAAAGGATATCATCAGGTGGGTGTTTTGGTGTCATACTCTGAAAACCAGAGCAGAAATGGTGAAATATTCCCATGATATGCATGGTCCCTGCACCAAAGCACCATGACTCAGCCTAAGGAGATCTGCAGCTTATTTTTTTGTACTGCCAGCAGATTGTGGAAGCACAGTATAAAAACCATCCTTATGGAGAGATCTGCGTATTTTAGGCTTAGTCTTAGTGTCTCAAGTAGCTGGGGTTTTTGCTTGGGCCTAATCCATACGGTCTTATGGCATTACTCCTAGTCTGAAGACGAATGTGCTAGAAACTATAAAGCGAAAAAATGTCCTGCAGCCTAGCCTTGCTTTGCCTGTCCTTGCCTGTCCTTGCCTTGCCTTATTTCCTTCTCATCCTGTTCTCTGTCCCATCCTCCCTCACTAACCCCTCGTCTGGCTGCATGTCTCTTCTTTCCTTTTCTCTCACTCTCCTGCTTCCTGCCTCTTTTCCTGCAATTCCTCCATCTCACTCCTGAAGCCCAACACTACTTTTTATTCTTCCTTCCCTTTCTCCTGCTCCCTTCGCTTTCTCCCTCTGTCCCATATCTTTCTTCCCAACTTGTCTTTTCAAGACTTTGGGCCAAATTGGCCCCAAGTCTGGGCATGGTTTGACCAATTTTCAGAGGCCTGGCTGGTGACAGCAGGGACAGCAGGCAGTGACAGGCCCGGGGCTGACAGGCTCCCCATCCCCTAGGGGGCGCCTGGCTGCCACACCCAGCTGACATAGAACCTTTGTCACAATGCCCGCTACCGTGGCGAGTATGTGGTGACTCTGCAGGTGACAGGGACACTGCAGGACTTGGTGGCAGCTCAGCAATTTCTCACTTCCCCAAAGAAGCGGAATTCTGCAAATTGCTGCCTTTGCTCTTGAAAGGATATCATCAGGTGGGTGTTTTGGTGTCATACTCTGAAAACCAGAGCAGAAATGGTGAAATATTCCCATGATATGCATGGTCCCTGCACCAAAGCACCATGACTCAGCCTAAGGAGATCTGCAGCTTATTTTTTTGTACTGCCAGCAGATTGTGGAAGCACAGTATAAAAACCATCCTTATGGAGAGATCTGCGTATTTTAGGCTTAGTGTTAGTGTCTCAAGTAGCTGGGGTTTTTGCTTGGGCCTAATCCATACGGTCTTATGGCCTTACTCCTAGTCTGAAGACGAATGTGCTAGAAACTATAAAGCGAAAAATTGTCCTGCAGCCTAGCCTTGCTTTGCCTGTCTTTGCCTGTCCTTGCCTTGCCTTATTTCCTTCTCATCCTGTTCTCTGTCCCATCCTCTCTCACTAACCCCTCGTCTGGCTCCACGTCTCTTCTTTCCTTTTCTCTCACTCTCCTGCTTCCTGCCTCTTTAATGGCAATTCCTCCATCTCACTCCTGTAGCCCAACACTACTTTTTATTCTTCCTTCCCTTTCTCCTGCTCCCTTCGCTTTCTCCCTCTGTCCCATATCTTTCTTCCCGACTTGTCTTTTCAAGACTTTGGGCCAAGTTGGCCCCAAGTCTGGGCATGGTTTGACCAATTTTCAGAGGCCTGGCTGGTGACAGCTGCGGCAGCAGGCAGTGACAGGCCCGGGGCTGACAGGCTCCCCATCCCCTAGGGGGCGCCTGGCTGCCACACCCAGCTGACATAGAACCTTTGTCACAATGCCCGCTACCGTGGCGAGTATGTGGTGACTCTGCAGGTGACAGGGACACTGCAGGACTTGGTGGCAGCTCAGCAATTTCTCACTTCCCCAAAGAAGCGGAATTCTGCAAATTGCTGCCTTTGCTCTTGAAAGGATATCATCAGGTGGGTGTTTTGGTGTCATACTCTGAAAACCAGAGCAGAAATGGTGAACTATTCCCATGATATGCATGGTCCCTGCACCAAAGCACCATGACTCAGCCTAAGGAGATCTGCAGCTTATTTTTTTGTACTGCCAGCAGATTGTGGAAGCACAGTATAAAAACCATCCTTATGGAGAGATCTGCGTATTTTAGGCTTAGTCTTAGTGTCTCAAGTAGCTGGGGTTTTTGCTTGGGCCTAATGCATACGGTCTTATGGCCTTACTCCTAGTCTGAAGACGAATGTGCTAGAAACTATAAAGCTATAACATGTCCTGCAGCCTAGCCTTGCTTTGCCTGTCCTTGCCTGTCCTTGCCTTGCCTTATTTCCTTCTCATCCTGTTCTCTGTCCCATCCTCTCTCACTAACCCCTCGTCTGGCTCCATGTCTCTTCTTTAATTTTCTCTCACTCTCCTGCTTCCTGCCTCTTTTCCTGCAATTCCTCCATCTCACTCCTGTAGCCCAACACTACTTTTTATTCTTCCTTCCCTTTCTCCTGCTCCCTTCGCTTTCTCCCTCTGTCCCATATCTTTCTTCCCGACTTGTCTTTTCAAGACTTTGGGGCAAATTGGCCCCAAGTCTGTGCATGGTTTGACCAATATTCAGAGGCCTGGCTGGTGACAGCAGGGGCAGCAGGCAGTGACAGGCCCGGGGCTGACAGGCTCCCCATCCCCTAGGGAGCGCCTGGCTGCCACACCCAGCTGACATAGAACCTTTGTCACAATGCCCGCTACCGTGGCGAGTATGTGGTGACTCTGCAGGTGACAGGGACACTGCAGGACTTGGTGGCAGCTCAGCAATTTCTCACTTCCCCAAAGAAGCGGAATTCTGCAAATTGCTGCCTTTGCTCTTGAAAGGATATCATCAGGTGGGTGTTTTGGTGTCATACTCTGAAAACCAGAGCAGAAATGGTGAAATATTCCCATGATATGCATGGTCCCTGCACCAAAGCACCATGACTCAGCCTAAGGAGATCTGCAGCTTATTTTTTTGTACTGCCAGCAGATTGTGGAAGCACAGTATAAAAACCATCCTTATGGAGAGATCTGCGTATTTTAGGCTTAGTGTTAGTGTCTCAAGTAGCTGGGGTTTTTGCTTGGGCCTAATCCATACGGTCTTATGGCCTTACTCCTAGTCTGAAGACGAATGTGCTAGAAACTATAAAGCGAAAAAATGTCCTGCAGCTTAGCCTTGCTTTGCCTGTCCTTGCCTGTCCTTGCCTTGCCTTATTTCCTTCTCATCCTGTTCTCTGTCCCATCCTCCCTCACTAACCCCTCGTCTGGCTGCATGTCTCTACTTTCCTTTTCTCTCACTCTCCTGCTTCCTGCCTCTTTTCCTGCAATTCCTCCATCTCACTCCTGCAGCCCAACACTACTTTTTATTCTTTCTTCCCTTTCTCCTGCTCCCTTCGCTTTCTCCCTCTGTCCCATATCTTTCTTCCCAACTTGTCTTTTCAAGACTTTGGGCCAAATTTGCCCCAAGTCTGGGCATGGTTTGACCAATTTTCAGAGGCCTGGCTGGTGACAGCAGGGGCAGCAGGCAGTGACAGGCCCGGGGCTGAAAGGCTCCCCATCCCCTAGGGGGCGCCTGGCTGCCACACCCAGCTGACATAGAACCTTTGTCACAATGCCCGCTACCGTGGCGAGTATGTGGTGCGTCTGCAGGTGACAGGGACACTGCAGGACTTGGTGGCAGCTCAGCAATTTCTCACTTCCCCAAAGAAGCGGAATTCTGCAAATTGCTGCCTTTACTCTTGAAAGGATATCATCAGGTGGGTGTTTTGGTGTCATACTCTGAAAACCAGAGCAGAAATGGTGAAATATTCCCATGATATGCATGGTCCCTGCACCAAAGCACCATGACTCAGCCTAAGGAGATCTGCAGCTTATTTTTTTGTACTGCCAGCAGATTGTGGAAGCACAGTATAAAAACCATCCTTATGGAGAGATCTGCGTATTTTAGGCTTAGTCTTAGTGTCTCAAGTAGCTGGGGTTTTTGCTTGGGCCTAATCCATACGGTCTTATGGCATTACTCCTAGTCTGAAGACGAATGTGCTAGAAACTATAAAGCGAAAAAATGTCCTGCAGCCTAGCCTTGCTTTGCCTGTCCTTGCCTGTCCTTGCCTTGCCTTATTTCCTTCTCATCCTGTTCTCTGTCCCATCCTCTCTCACTAACCCCTCGTCTGGCTCCATGTCTCTTCTTTCCTTTTCTCTCACTCTCCTGCTTCCTGCCTCTTTAATGGCAATTCCTCCATCTCACTCCTGCAGCCCAACACTACTTTTTATTCTTTCTTCCCTTTCTCCTGCTCCCTTCGCTTTCTCCCTCTGTCCCATATCTTTCTTCCCGACTTGTCTTTTCAAGACTTTGGGCCAAATTGGCCCCAAGTCTGGGCATGGTTTGACCAATTTTCAGAGGCCTGGCTGGTGACAGCAGGGGCAGCAGGCAGTGACAGGCCCGGGGCTGACAGGCTCCCCATACCCTAGGGGGCGCCTGGCTGCCACACCCAGCTGACATAGAACCTTTGTCACAATGCCCGCTACCGTGGCGAGTATGTGGTGACTCTGCAGGTGACAGGGACACTGCAGGACTTGGTGGCAGCTCAGCAATTTCTCACTTCCCCAAAGAAGCGGAATTCTGCAAATTGCTGCCTTTGCTCTTGAAAGGATATCATCAGGTGGGTGTTTTGGTGTCATACTCTGAAAACCAGAGCAGAAATGGTGAAATATTCCCATGATATGCATGGTCCCTGCACCAAAGCACCATGACTCAGCCTAAGGAGATCTGCAGCTTATTTTTTTGTACTGCCAGCAGATTGTGGAAGCACAGTATAAAAACCATCCTTATGGAGAGATCTGCGTATTTTAGGCTTAGTGTTAGTGTCTCAAGTAGCTGGGGTTTTTGCTTGGGCCTAATCCATACGGTCTTATGGCCTTACTCCTAGTCTGAAGACGAATGTGCTAGAAACTATAAAGCGAAAAATTGTCCTGCAGCCTAGCCTTGCTTTGCCTGTCTTTGCCTGTCCTTGCCTTGCCTTATTTCCTTCTCATCCTGTTCTCTGTCCCATCCTCTCTCACTAACCCCTCGTCTGGCTCCACGTCTCTTCTTTCCTTTTCTCTCACTCTCCTGCTTCCTGCCTCTTTAATGGCAATTCCTCCATCTCACTCCTGTAGCCCAACACTACTTTTTATTCTTCCTTCCCTTTCTCCTGCTCCCTTCGCTTTCTCCCTCTGTCCCATATCTTTCTTCCCGACTTGTCTTTTCAAGACTTTGGGCCAAGTTGGCCCCAAGTCTGGGCATGGTTTGACCAATTTTCAGAGGCCTGGCTGGTGACAGCTGCGGCAGCAGGCAGTGACAGGCCCGGGGCTGACAGGCTCCCCATCCCCTAGGGGGCGCCTGGCTGCCACACCCAGCTGACATAGAACCTTTGTCACAATGCCCGCTACCGTGGCGAGTATGTGGTGACTCTGCAGGTGACAGGGACACTGCAGGACTTGGTGGCAGCTCAGCAATTTCTCACTTCCCCAAAGAAGCGGAATTCTGCAAATTGCTGCCTTTGCTCTTGAAAGGATATCATCAGGTGGGTGTTTTGGTGTCATACTCTGAAAACCAGAGCAGAAATGGTGAACTATTCCCATGATATGCATGGTCCCTGCACCAAAGCACCATGACTCAGCCTAAGGAGATCTGCAGCTTATTTTTTTGTACTGCCAGCAGATTGTGGAAGCACAGTATAAAAACCATCCTTATGGAGAGATCTGCGTATTTTAGGCTTAGTCTTAGTGTCTCAAGTAGCTGGGGTTTTTGCTTGGGCCTAATGCATACGGTCTTATGGCCTTACTCCTAGTCTGAAGACGAATGTGCTAGAAACTATAAAGCTATAACATGTCCTGCAGCCTAGCCTTGCTTTGCCTGTCCTTGCCTGTCCTTGCCTTGCCTTATTTCCTTCTCATCCTGTTCTCTGTCCCATCCTCTCTCACTAACCCCTCGTCTGGCTCCATGTCTCTTCTTTAATTTTCTCTCACTCTCCTGCTTCCTGCCTCTTTTCCTGCAATTCCTCCATCTCACTCCTGTAGCCCAACACTACTTTTTATTCTTCCTTCCCTTTCTCCTGCTCCCTTCGCTTTCTCCCTCTGTCCCATATCTTTCTTCCCGACTTGTCTTTTCAAGACTTTGGGGCAAATTGGCCCCAAGTCTGTGCATGGTTTGACCAATATTCAGAGGCCTGGCTGGTGACAGCAGGGGCAGCAGGCAGTGACAGGCCCGGGGCTGACAGGCTCCCCATCCCCTAGGGAGCGCCTGGCTGCCACACCCAGCTGACATAGAACCTTTGTCACAATGCCCGCTACCGTGGCGAGTATGTGGTGACTCTGCAGGTGACAGGGACACTGCAGGACTTGGTGGCAGCTCAGCAATTTCTCACTTCCCCAAAGAAGCGGAATTCTGCAAATTGCTGCCTTTGCTCTTGAAAGGATATCATCAGGTGGGTGTTTTGGTGTCATACTCTGAAAACCAGAGCAGAAATGGTGAAATATTCCCATGATATGCATGGTCCCTGCACCAAAGCACCATGACTCAGCCTAAGGAGATCTGCAGCTTATTTTTTTGTACTGCCAGCAGATTGTGGAAGCACAGTATAAAAACCATCCTTATGGAGAGATCTGCGTATTTTAGGCTTAGTGTTAGTGTCTCAAGTAGCTGGGGTTTTTGCTTGGGCCTAATCCATACGGTCTTATGGCCTTACTCCTAGTCTGAAGACGAATGTGCTAGAAACTATAAAGCGAAAAAATGTCCTGCAGCTTAGCCTTGCTTTGCCTGTCCTTGCCTGTCCTTGCCTTGCCTTATTTCCTTCTCATCCTGTTCTCTGTCCCATCCTCCCTCACTAACCCCTCGTCTGGCTGCATGTCTCTACTTTCCTTTTCTCTCACTCTCCTGCTTCCTGCCTCTTTTCCTGCAATTCCTCCATCTCACTCCTGCAGCCCAACACTACTTTTTATTCTTTCTTCCCTTTCTCCTGCTCCCTTCGCTTTCTCCCTCTGTCCCATATCTTTCTTCCCAACTTGTCTTTTCAAGACTTTGGGCCAAATTTGCCCCAAGTCTGGGCATGGTTTGACCAATTTTCAGAGGCCTGGCTGGTGACAGCAGGGGCAGCAGGCAGTGACAGGCCCGGGGCTGAAAGGCTCCCCATCCCCTAGGGGGCGCCTGGCTGCCACACCCAGCTGACATAGAACCTTTGTCACAATGCCCGCTACCGTGGCGAGTATGTGGTGCGTCTGCAGGTGACAGGGACACTGCAGGACTTGGTGGCAGCTCAGCAATTTCTCACTTCCCCAAAGAAGCGGAATTCTGCAAATTGCTGCCTTTACTCTTGAAAGGATATCATCAGGTGGGTGTTTTGGTGTCATACTCTGAAAACCAGAGCAGAAATGGTGAAATATTCCCATGATATGCATGGTCCCTGCACCAAAGCACCATGACTCAGCCTAAGGAGATCTGCAGCTTATTTTTTTGTACTGCCAGCAGATTGTGGAAGCACAGTATAAAAACCATCCTTATGGAGAGATCTGCGTATTTTAGGCTTAGTCTTAGTGTCTCAAGTAGCTGGGGTTTTTGCTTGGGCCTAATCCATACGGTCTTATGGCATTACTCCTAGTCTGAAGACGAATGTGCTAGAAACTATAAAGCGAAAAAATGTCCTGCAGCCTAGCCTTGCTTTGCCTGTCCTTGCCTGTCCTTGCCTTGCCTTATTTCCTTCTCATCCTGTTCTCTGTCCCATCCTCTCTCACTAACCCCTCGTCTGGCTCCATGTCTCTTCTTTCCTTTTCTCTCACTCTCCTGCTTCCTGCCTCTTTAATGGCAATTCCTCCATCTCACTCCTGCAGCCCAACACTACTTTTTATTCTTTCTTCCCTTTCTCCTGCTCCCTTCGCTTTCTCCCTCTGTCCCATATCTTTCTTCCCGACTTGTCTTTTCAAGACTTTGGGCCAAATTGGCCCCAAGTCTGGGCATGGTTTGACCAATTTTCAGAGGCCTGGCTGGTGACAGCAGGGGCAGCAGGCAGTGACAGGCCCGGGGCTGACAGGCTCCCCATACCCTAGGGGGCGCCTGGCTGCCACACCCAGCTGACATAGAACCTTTGTCACAATGCCCGCTACCGTGGCGAGTATGTGGTGACTCTGCAGGTGACAGGGACACTGCAGGACTTGGTGGCAGCTCAGCAATTTCTCACTTCCCCAAAGAAGCGGAATTCTGCAAATTGCTGCCTTTACTCTTGAAAGGATATCATCAGGTGGGTGTTTTGGTGTCATACTCTGAAAACCAGAGCAGAAATGGTGAAATATTCCCATGATATGCATGGTCCCTGCACCAAAGCACCGTGACTCAGCCTAAGGAGATCTGCAGCTTATTTTTTTGTACTGCCAGCAGATTGTGGAAGCACAGTATAAAAACCATCCTTATGGAGAGATCTGCGTATTTTAGGCTTAGTCTTAGTGTCTCAAGTAGCTGGGGTTTTTGCTTGGGCCTAATCCATACGGTCTTATGGCCTTACTCCTAGTCTGAAGATGAATGTGCTAGAAACTATAAAGCTAAAACATGTCCTGCAGCCTAGCCTTGCTTTGCCTGTCCTTGCCTGTCCTTGCCTTGCCTTATTTCCTTCTCATCCTGTTCTCTGTCCCATCCTCTCTCACTAACCCCTCGTCTGGCTGCATGTCTCTACTTTCCTTTTCTCTCACTCTCCTGCTTCCTGCCTCTTTTCCTGCAATTCCTCCATCTCACTCCTGAAGCCCAACACTACTATATATTCTTCCTTCCCTTTCTCCTGCTCCCTTCGCTTTCTCCCTCTGTCCCATATCTTTCTTCCCGACTTGTCTTTTCCAGACTTTGGGCAAAATTGGCCCCAAGTTTGGGCATGGTTTGACCAATATTCAGAGGCCTGGCTGGTGACAGCAGGGACAGCAGGCAGTGACAGGCCCGGGGCTGACAGGCTCCCCATCCCCTAGGGGGCGCCTGGCTGCCACACCCAGCTAACATAGAACCTTTGTCACAATGCCCGCTACCGTGGCGAGTATGTGGTGACTCTGCAGGTGACAGGGACACTGCAGGACTTGGTGGCAGCTCAGCAATTTCTCTCTTCCCCAAAGAAGCGGAATTCTGCAAATTGCTGCCTTTACTCTTGAAAGGATATCATCAGGTGGGTGTTTTGGTGTCATACTCTGAAAACCAGAGCAGAAATGGTGAAATATTCCCATGATATGCATGGTCCCTGCACCAAAGCACCGTGACTCAGCCTAAGGAGATCTGCAGCTTATTTTTTTGTACTGCCAGCAGATTGTGGAAGCACAGTATAAAAACCATCCTTATGGAGAGATCTGCGTATTTTAGGCTTAGTCTTAGTGTCTCAAGTAGCTGGGGTTTTTGCTTGGGCCTAATCCATACGGTCTTATGGCCTTACTCCTAGTCTGAAGATGAATGTGCTAGAAACTATAAAGCGAAAAAATGTCCTGCAGCCTAGCCTTGCTTTGCCTGTCCTCGCCTGTCCTTGCCTTGCCTTATTTCCTTCTCATCCTGTTCTCTGTACCATCCTCTCTCACTAACCCCTCGTCTCGCTGCATGTCTCTACTTTCCTTTTCTCTCACTCTCCTGCTTCCTGCCTCTTTTCCTGCAATTCCTCCATCTCACTCCTGAAGCCCAACACTACTATTTATTCTTCCTTCCCTTTCTCCTGCTCCCTTCGCTTTCTCCCTCTGTCCCATATCTTTCTTCCCGACTTGTCTTTTCCAGACTTTGGGCAAAATTGGCCCCAAGTCTGGGCATGGTTTGACCAATATTCAGAGGCCTGGCTGGTGACAGCAGGGACAGCAGGCAGTGACAGGCCCGGGGCTGACAGGCTCCCCATCCCCTAGGGGGCGCCTGGCTGCCACACCCAGCTGACATAGAACCTTTGTCACAATGCCCGCTACCGTGGCGAGTATGTGGTGACTCTGCAGGTGACAGGGACACTGCAGGACTTGGTGGCAGCTCAGCAATTTCTCACTTCCCCAAAGAAGCGGAATTCTGCAAATTGCTGCCTTTGGTCTTGAAAGGATATCATCAGGTGGGTGTTTTGGTGTCATACTCTGAAAACCAGAGCAGAAATGGTGAAATATTCCCATGATATGCATGGTCCCTGCACCAAAGCACCATGACTCAGCCTAAGGAGATCTGCAGCTTATTTTTTTGTACTGCCAGCAGATTGTGGAAGCACAGTATAAAAACCATCCTTATGGAGAGATCTGCGTATTTTAGGCTTAGTCTTAGTGTCTCAAGTAGCTGGGGTTTTTGCTTGGGCCTAATCCATACGGTCTTATGGCCTTACTCCTAGTCTGAAGACGAATGTGCTAGAAACTATAAAGCTAAAACATGTCCTGCAGCCTAGCCTTGCTTTGCCTGTCCTTGCCTGTCCTTGCCTTGCCTTATTTCCTTCTCATCCTGTTCTCTGTCCCATCCTCTCTCACTAACCCCTCGTCTGGCTGCATGTCTCTACTTTCCTTTTCTCTCACTCTCCTGCTTCCTGCCTCTTTTCCTGCAATTCCTCCATCTCACTCCTGAAGCCCAACACTACTATATATTCTTCCTTCCCTTTCTCCTGCTCCCTTCGCTTTCTCCCTCTGTCCCATATCTTTCTTCCCGACTTGTCTTTTCCAGACTTTGGGCAAAATTGGCCCCAAGTTTGGGCATGGTTTGACCAATATTCAGAGGCCTGGCTGGTGACAGCAGGGACAGCAGGCAGTGACAGGCCCGGGGCTGACAGGCTCCCCATCCCCTAGGGGGCGCCTGGCTGCCACACCCAGCTAACATAGAACCTTTGTCACAATGCCCGCTACCGTGGCGAGTATGTGGTGACTCTGCAGGTGACAGGGACACTGCAGGACTTGGTGGCAGCTCAGCAATTTCTCTCTTCCCCAAAGAAGCGGAATTCTGCAAATTGCTGCCTTTACTCTTGAAAGGATATCATCAGGTGGGTGTTTTGGTGTCATACTCTGAAAACCAGAGCAGAAATGGTGAAATATTCCCATGATATGCATGGTCCCTGCACCAAAGCACCGTGACTCAGCCTAAGGAGATCTGCAGCTTATTTTTTTGTACTGCCAGCAGATTGTGGAAGCACAGTATAAAAACCATCCTTATGGAGAGATCTGCGTATTTTAGGCTTAGTCTTAGTGTCTCAAGTAGCTGGGGTTTTTGCTTGGGCCTAATCCATACGGTCTTATGGCCTTACTCCTAGTCTGAAGATGAATGTGCTAGAAACTATAAAGCGAAAAAATGTCCTGCAGCCTAGCCTTGCTTTGCCTGTCCTCGCCTGTCCTTGCCTTGCCTTATTTCCTTCTCATCCTGTTCTCTGTACCATCCTCTCTCACTAACCCCTCGTCTCGCTGCATGTCTCTACTTTCCTTTTCTCTCACTCTCCTGCTTCCTGCCTCTTTTCCTGCAATTCCTCCATCTCACTCCTGAAGCCCAACACTACTATTTATTCTTCCTTCCCTTTCTCCTGCTCCCTTCGCTTTCTCCCTCTGTCCCATATCTTTCTTCCCGACTTGTCTTTTCCAGACTTTGGGCAAAATTGGCCCCAAGTCTGGGCATGGTTTGACCAATTTTCAGAGGCCTGGCTGGTGACAGCAGGGGCAGCAGGCAGTGACAGGCCCGGGGCTGAAAGGCTCCCCATCCCCTAGGGGGCGCCTGGGTGCCACACCCAGCTGACATAGAACCTTTGTCACAATGCCCGCTACCGTGGCAAGTATGTGGTGACTCTGCAGGTGACAGGGACACTGCAGGACTTGGTGGCAGCTCAGCAATTTCTCACTTCCCCAAAGAAGCGGAATTCTGCAAATTGCTGCCTTTACTCTTGAAAGGATATCATCAGGTGGGTGTTTTGGTGTCATACTCTGAAAACCAGAGCAGAAATGGTGAAATATTCCCATGATATGCATGGTCCCTGCACCAAAGCACCATGACTCAGCCTAAGGAGATCTGCAGCTTATTTTTTTGTACTGCCAGCAGATTGTGGAAGCACAGTATAAAAACCATCCTTATGGAGAGATCTGCGTATTTTAGGCTTAGTCTTAGTGTCTCAAGTAGCTGGGGTTTTTGCTTGGGCCTAATCCATACGGTCTTATGGCCTTACTCCTAGTCTGAAGACGAATGTGCTAGAAACTATAAAGCTAAAACATGTCCTGCAGCCTAGCCTTGCTTTGCCTGTCCTTGCCTTGCCTTATTTCCTTCTCATCCTGTTCTCTGTCCCATCCTCCCTCACTAATCCCTCGTCTGGCTGCATGTCTCTACTTTCCTTTTCTCTCACTCTCCTGCTTCCTGCCTCTTTTCCTGCAATTCCTCCATCTCACTCCTGAAGCCCAACACTACTTTTTATTCTTCCTTCCCTTTCTCCTGCTCCCTTCGCTTTCTCCCTCTGTCCCATATCTTTCTTCCCGACTTGTCTTTTCAAGACTTTGGGCCAAATTGGCCCCAAGTCTGGGCATGGTTTGACCAATATTCAGAGGCCTGGCTGGTGACAGCAGGGGCAGCAGGCAGTGACAGGCCCGGGGCTGAAAGGCTCCCCATCCCCTAGGGGGCGCCTGGCTGCCACACCCAGCTGACATAGAACCTTTGTCACAATGCCCGCTACCGTGGCAAGTATGTGGTGACTCTGCAGGTGACAGGGACACTGCAGGACTTGGTGGCAGCTCAGCAATTTCTCACTTCCCCAAAGAAGCGGAATTCTGCAAATTGCTGCCTTTGCTCTTGAAAGGATATCATCAGGTGGTGTTTTGGTGTCATTCTCTGAAAACCAGAGCAGAAATGGTGAAATATTCCCATGATATGCATGGTCCCTGCACCAAAGCACCATGACTCAGCCTAAGGAGATCTGCAGCTTATTTTTTTGTACTGCCAGCAGATTGTGGAAGCACAGTATAAAAACCATCCTTATGGAGAGATCTGCGTATTTTAGGCTTAGTCTTAGTGTCTCAAGTAGCTGGGGTTTTTGCTTGGGCCTAATCCATACGGTCTTATGGCCTTACTCCTAGTCTGAAGACGAATGTGCTAGAAACTATAAAGCTAAAACATGTCCTGCAGCCTAGCCTTGCTTTGCCTGTCCTTGCCTGTCCTTGCCTTGCCTTATTTCCTTCTCATCCTGTTCTCTGTCCCATCCTCCCTCACTAATCCCTCGTCTGGCTGCATGTCTCTACTTTCCTTTTCTCTCACTCTCCTGCTTCCTGCCTCTTTAATGGCAATTCCTCCATCTCACTCCTGAAGCCCAACACTACTTTTTATTCTTCCTTCTCTTTCTCCTGCTCCCTTCGCTTTCTCCCTCTGTCCCATATCTTTCTTCCCGACTTGTCTTTTCAAGACTTTGGGCCAAATTGGCCCCAAGTCTGGCCATGGTTTGACCAATTTTCAGAGGCCTGGCTGGTGACAGCAGGGACAGCAGGCAGTGACAGGCCCGGGGCTGACAGGCTCCCCATCCCCTAGGGGGTGCCTGGCTGCCACACCCAGCTGACATAGAACCTTTGTCACAATGCCCGCTGCTGTGGCGAGTATGTGGTGACTCTGCAGGTGACAGGGACACTGCAGGACTTGGTGTCAGCTCAGCAATTTCTCACTTCCCCAAAGAAGCGGAATTCTGCAAATTGCTGCCTTTGCCCTTGAAAGGATATCATCAGGTGGGTGTTTTGGTGTAATACTCTGAAAACCAGAGCAGAAATGGTGAAATATTCCCATGATATGCATGGTCCCTGCACCAAAGCACCATGACTCAGCCTAAGGAGATCTGCAGCTTATTTTTTTGTACTGCCAGCAGATTGTGGAAGCACAGTATAAAAACCATCCTTATGGAGAGATCTGCGTATTTTAGGCTTAGTCTTAGTGTCTCAAGTAGCTGGGGTTTTTGCTTGGGCCTAATCCATACGGTCTTATGGCCTTACTCCTAGTCTGAAGACGAATGTGCTAGAAACTATAAAGCGAAAAAATGTCCTGCAGCCTAGCCTTGCTTTGCCTGTCCTTGCCTGTCCTTGCCTTGCCTTATTTCCTTCTCATCCTGTTTTCTGTCCCATCCTCTCTCACTAACCCCTCGTCTGGCTCCATGTCTCTTCTTTCCTTTTCTCTCAGTCTCCTGCTTCCTGCCTCTTTAATGGCAATTCCTCCATCTCACTCCTGAAGCCCAACACTACTTTTTATTCTTCCTTCCCTTTCTCCTGCTCCCTTCGCTTTCTCCCTCTGTCCCATATCTTTCTTCCCGACTTGTCTTTTCCAGACTTTGGGCAAAATTGGCCCCAAGTCTGGGCATGGTTTGACCAATATTCAGAGGCCTGGCTGGTGACAGCAGGGACAGCAGGCAGTGACAGGCCCGGGGCTGACAGGCTCCCCATCCCCTAGGGGGCGCCTGGCTGCCACACCCAGCTGACATAGAACCTTTGTCACAATGCCCGCTGCCGTGGCGAGTATGTGGTGACTCTGCAGGTGACAGGGACACTGCAGGACTTGGTGTCAGCTCAGCAATTTCTCATTTCCCCAAAGAAGCGGAATTCTGCAAATTGCTGCCTTTGCCCTTGAAAGGATATCATCAGGTGGGTGTTTTGGTGTCATACTCTGAAAACCAGAGCAGAAATGGTGAAATATTCCCATGATATGCATGGTCCCTGCACCAAAGCACCATGACTCAGCCTAAGGAGATCTGCAGCTTATTTTTTTGTACTGCCAGCAGATTGTGGAAGCACAGTATAAAAACCATCCTTATGGAGAGATCTGCGTATTTTAGGCTTAGTCTTAGTGTCTCAAGTAGCTGGGGTTTTTGCTTGGGCCTAATGCATACGGTCTTATGGCCTTACTCCTAGTCTGAAGACGAATGTGCTAGAAACTATAAAGCTAAAACATGTCCTGCAGCCTAGCCTTGCTTTGCCTGTCCTTGCCTGTCCTTGCCTTGCCTTATTTCCTTCTCATCCTGTTCTCTGTCCCATCCTCCCTCACTAATCCCTCGTCTGGCTGCATGTCTCTACTTTCCTTTTCTCTCACTCTCCTGCTTCCTGCCTCTTTTCCTGCAATTCCTCCATCTCACTCCTGAAGCCCAACACTACTTTTTATTCTTCCTTCCCTTTCTCCTGCTCCCTTCGCTTTCTCCCTCTGTCCCATATCTTTCTTCCCGACTTGTCTTTTCAAGACTTTGGGCCAAATTGGCCCCAAGTCTTGGCATGGTTTGACCAATTTTCAGAGGCCTGGCTGGTGACAGCAGGGGCAGCAGGCAGTGACAGGCCCGGGGCTGAAAGGCTCCCCATCCCCTAGGGGGCGCCTGGGCGCCACACCCAGCTGACATAGAACCTTTGTCACAATGCCCGCTACCGTGGCAAGTATGTGGTGACTCTGCAGGTGACAGGGACACTGCAGGACTTGGTGGCAGCTCAGCAATTTCTCACTTCCCCAAAGAAGCGGAATTCTGCAAATTGCTGCCTTTACTCTTGAAAGGATATCATCAGGTGGGTGTTTTGGTGTCATACTCTGAAAACCAGAGCAGAAATGGTGAAATATTCCCATGATATGCATGGTCCCTGCACCAAAGCACCATGACTCAGCCTAAGGAGATCTGCAGCTTATTTTTTTGTACTGCCAGCAGATTGTGGAAGCACAGTATAAAAACCATCCTGATGGAGAGATCTGCGTATTTTAGGCTTAGTCTTAGTGTCTCAAGTAGCTGGGGTTTTTGCTTGGGCCTAATCCATACGGTCTTATGGCCTTACTCCTAGTCTGAAGACGAATGTGCTAGAAACTATAAAGCTAAAACATGTCCTGCAGCCTAGCCTTGCTTTGCCTGTCCTTGCCTGTCCTTGCCTTGCCTTATTTCCTTCTCATCCTGTTCTCTGTCCCATCCTCCCTCACTAATCCCTCGTCTGGCTGCATGTCTCTACTTTCCTTTTCTCTCACTCTCCTACTTCCTGCCTCTTTTCCTGCAATTCCTCCATCTCACTCCTGAAGCCCAACACTACTTTTTATTCTTCCTTCCCTTTCTCCTGCTCCCTTCGCTTTCTCCCTCTGTCCCATATCTTTCTTCCCGACTTGTCTTTTCAAGACTTTGGGCCAAATTGGCCCCAAGTCTGGGCATGGTTTGACCAATATTCAGAGGCCTGGCTGGTGACAGCAGGGACAGCAGGCAGTGACAGGCCCGGGGCTGACAGGCTCCCCATCCCCTAGGGGGCGCCTGGCTGCCACACCCAGCTGACATAGAACCTTTGTCACAATGCCCGCTGCCGTGTCGAGTATGTGGTGACTCTGCAGGTGACAGGGACACTGCAGGACTTGGTGTCAGCTCAGCAATTTCTCATTTCCCCAAAGAAGCGGAATTCTGCAAATTGCTGCCTTTGCCCTTGAAAGGATATCATCAGGTGGGTGTTTTGGTGTTATACTCTGAAAACCAGAGCAGAAATGGTGAAATATTCCCATGATATGCATGGTCCCTGCACCAAAGCACCATGACTCAGCCTAAGGAGATCTGCAGCTTATTTTTTTGTACTGCCAGCAGATTGTGGAAGCACAGTATAAAAACCATCCTTATGGAGAGATCTGCGTTTTTTAGGCTTAGTCGTAGTGTCTCAAGTAGCTGGGGTATTTTGCTTGGGCCTAATCCATACGGTCTTATGGCCTTACTCCTAGTCTGAAGACGAATGTGCTAGAAACTATAAAGCTAGAACATGTCCTGCAGCCTAGCCTTGCTTTGCCTGTCCTTGCCTGTCCTTGCCTTGCCTTATTTCCTTCTCATCCTGTTCTCTGTCCCATCCTCCCTCACTAACCCCTCGTCTGGCTGCATGTCTCTACTTTCCTTTTCTCTCACTCTCCTGCTTCCTGCCTCTTTTCCTGCAATTCCTCCATCTCACTCCTGAAGCCCAACACTACTTTTTATTCTTCCTTCCCTTTCTCCTGCTCCCTTCGCTTTCTCCCTCTGTCCCATATCTTTCTTCCCGACTTGTCTTTTCAAGACTTTGGGCCAAATTGGCCCCAAGTCTGGGCATGGTTTGACCAATTTTCAGAGGCCTGGCTGGTGACAGCAGGGACAGCAGGCAGTGACAGGCCCGGGGCTGACAGGCTTCCCATACCCTAGGGGGCGCCTGGCTGCCACACCCAGCTGACATAGAACCTTTGTCACAATGCCCGCTACCGTGGCGCGTATGTGGTGACTCTGCAGGTGACAGGGACACTGCAGGACTTGGTGGCAGCTCAGCAATTTCTCACTTCCCCAAAGAAGCAGAATTCTGCAAATTGCTGCCTTTGCTCTTGAAAGGATATCATCAGGTGGTGTTTTGGTGTCATTCTATGAAAACCAGAGCAGAAATGGTGAAATATTCCCATGATATGCATGGTCCCTGCACCAAAGCACCATGACTCAGCCTAAGGAGATCTGCAGCTTATTTTTTTGTACTGCCAGCAGATTGTGGAAGCACAGTATAAAAACCATCCTTATGGAGAGATCTGCGTATTTTAGGCTTAGTCTTAGTGTCTCAAGTAGCTGGGGTTTTTGCTTGGGCCTAATCCATACGGTCTTATGGCCTTACTCCTAGTCTGAAGACGAATGTGCTAGAAAATATAAAGCTAGAACATGTCCTGCAGCCTAGCCTTGCTTTGCCTGTCCTTGCCTGTCCTTGCCTTGCCTTATTTCCTTCTCATCCTGTTCTCTGTCCCATCCTCCCTCACTAACCCCTCGTCTGGCTGCATGTCTCTACTTTCCTTTTCTCTCACTCTCCTGCTTCCTGCCTCTTTAATGGCAATTCCTCCATCTCACTCCTGTAGCCCAACACTACTTTTTATTCTTCCTTCCCTTTCTCCTGCTCCCTTCGCTTTCTCCCTCTGTCCCATATCTTTCTTCCCGACTTGTCTTTTCAAGACTTTGGGCCAAATTAGCCCCAAGTCTGGGCATGGTTTGACCAATTTTCAGAGGCCTGGCTGGTGAGAGCTGCGGCAGCAGGCAGTGACAGGCCCGGGGCTGACAGGCTCCCCATCCCCTAGGGGGCGCCTGGCTGCCACACCCAGCTGACATAGAACCTTTGTCACAATGCCCGCTACCGTGGCGAGTATGTGGTGACTCTGCAGGTGACAGGGACACTGCAGGACTTGGTGGCAGCTCAGCAATTTCTCACTTCCCCAAAGAAGCGGAATTCTGCAAATTGCTGCCTTTACTCTTGAAAGGATATCATCAGGTGGGTGTTTTGGTGTCATACTCTGAAAACCAGAGCAGAAATGGTGAAATATTCCCATGATATGCATGGTCCCTGCACCAAAGCACCGTGACTCAGCCTAAGGAGATCTGCAGCTTATTTTTTTGTACTGCCAGCAGATTGTGGAAGCACAGTATAAAAACCATCCTTATGGAGAGATCTGCGTATTTTAGGCTTAGTCTTAGTGTCTCAAGTAGCTGGGGTTTTTGCTTGGGCCTAATCCATACGGTCTTATGGCCTTACTCCTAGTCTGAAGATGAATGTGCTAGAAACTATAAAGCTAAAACATGTCCTGCAGCCTAGCCTTGCTTTGCCTGTCCTTGCCTGTCCTTGCCTTGCCTTATTTCCTTCTCATCCTGTTCTCTGTCCCATCCTCTCTCACTAACCCCTCGTCTGGCTGCATGTCTCTACTTTCCTTTTCTCTCACTCTCCTGCTTCCTGCCTCTTTTCCTGCAATTCCTCCATCTCACTCCTGAAGCCCAACACTACTTTTTATTCTTCCTTCCCTTTCTCCTGCTCCCTTCGCTTTCTCCCTCTGTCCCATATCTTTCTTCCCGACTTGTCTTTTCCAGACTTTGGGCAAAATTGGCCCCAAGTCTGGTCATGGTTTGACCAATTTTCAGAGGCCTGGCTGGTGACAGCTGCGGCAGCAGGCAGTGACAGGCCCGGGGCTGACAGGCTCCCCATCCCCTAGGGGGCGCCTGGCTGCCACACCCAGCTGACATAGAACCTTTGTCACAATGCCCGCTACCGTGGCGAGTATGTGGTGACTCTGCAGGTGACAGGGACACTGCAGGACTTGGTGGCAGCTCAGCAATTTCTCACTTCCCCAAAGAAGCGGAATTCTGCAAATTGCTGCCTTTGCTCTTGAAAGGATATCATCAGGTGGGTGTTTTGGTGTCATACTCTGAAAACCAGAGCAGAAATGGTGAAATATTCCCATGATATGCATGGTCCCTGCACCAAAGCACCATGACTCAGCCTAAGGAGATCTGCAGCTTATTTTTTTGTACTGCCAGCAGATTGTGGAAGCACAGTATAAAAACCATCCTTATGGAGAGATCTGCGTATTTTAGGCTTAGTCTTATTGTCTCAAGTAGCTGGGGTTTTTGCTTGGGCCTAATGCATACGGTCTTATGGCCTTACTCCTAGTCTGAAGACGAATGTGCTAGAAACTATAAAGCTATAACATGTCCTGCAGCCTAGCCTTGCTTTGCCTGTCCTTGCCTGTCCTTGTCTTGCCTTATTTCCTTCTCATCCTGTTCTCTGTCCCATCCTCTCTCACTAACCCCTCGTCTGGCTGCATGTCTCTACTTTCCTTTTCTCTCACTCTCCTGCTTCCTGCCTCTTTTCCTGCAATTCCTCCATCTCACTCCTGAAGCCCAACACTACTATTTATTCTTCCTTCCCTTTCTCCTGCTCCCTTCGCTTTCTCCCTCTGTCCCATATCTTTCTTCCCGACTTGTCTTTTCCAGACTTTGGGCCAAATTGGCCCCAAGTCTGGGCATGGTTTGACCAATTTTCAGAGGCCTGGCTGGTGACAGCAGGGACAGCAGGCAGTGACAGGCCCGGGGCTGACAGGCTTCCCATACCCTAGGGGGCACCTGGCTGCCACACCCAGCTGACATAGAACCTTTGTCACAATGCCCGCTACCGTGGCGCGTATGTGGTGACTCTGCAGGTGACAGGGACACTGCAGGACTTGGTGGCAGCTCAGCAATTTCTCAGTTCCCCAAAGAAGCGGAATTCTGCAAATTGCTGCCTTTGCTCTTGAAAGGATATCATCAGGTGGTGTTTTGGTGTCATTCTCTGAAAACCAGAGCAGAAATGGTGAAATATTCCCATGATATGCATGGTCCCTGCACCAAAGCACCATGACTCAGCCTAAGGAGATCTGCAGCTTATTTTTTTGTACTGCCAGCAGATTGTGGAAGCACAGTATAAAAACCATCCTTATGGAGAGATCTGCGTATTTTAGGCTTAGTCTTAGTGTCTCAAGTAGCTGGGGTTTTTGCTTGGGCCTAATCCATACGGTCTTATGGCCTTACTCCTAGTCTGAAGACGAATGTGCTAGAAACTATAAAGCTAAAACATGTCCTGCAGCCTAGCCTTGCTTTGCCTGTCCTTGCCTGTCCTTGCCTTGCCTTATTTCCTTCTCATCCTGTTCTCTGTCCCATCCTCCCTCACTAATCCCTCGTCTGGCTGCATGTCTCTACTTTCCTTTTCTCTCACTCTCCTGCTTCCTGCCTCTTTTCCTGCAATTCCTCCATCTCACTCCTGAAGCCCAACACTACTTTTTATTCTTCCTTCCCTTTCTCCTGCTCCCTTCGCTTTCTCCCTCTGTCCCATATCTTTCTTCCCGACTTGTCTTTTCAAGACTTTGGGCCAAATTGGCCCCAAGTCTGGGCATGGTTTGACCAATATTCAGAGGCCTGGCTGGTGACAGCAGGGACAGCAGGCAGTGACAGGCCCGGGGCTGACAGGCTCCCCATCCCCTAGGGGGCGCCTGGCTGCCACACCCAGCTGACATAGAACCTTTGTCACAATGCCCGCTACCGTGGCGAGTATGTGGTGACTCTGCAGGTGACAGGGACACTGCAGGACTTAGTGGCAGCTCAGCAATTTCTCACTTCCCCAAAGAAGCGGAATTCTGCAAATTGCTGCCTTTACTCTTGAAAGGATATCATCAGGTGGGTGTTTTGGTGTCATACTCTGAAAACCAGAGCAGAAATGGTGAAATATTCCCATGATATGCATGGTCCCTGCACCAAAGCACCATGACTCAGCCTAAGGAGATCTGCAGCTTATTTTTTTGTACTGCCAGCAGATTGTGGAAGCACAGTATAAAAACCATCCTTATGGAGAGATCTGCGTATTTTAGGCTTAGTCTTAGTGTCTCAAGTAGCTGGGGTTTTTGCTTGGGCCTAATGCATACGGTCTTATGGCCTTACTCCTAGTCTGAAGACGAATGTGCTAGAAACTATAAAGCTATAACATGTCCTGCAGCCTAGCCTTGCTTTGCCTGTCCTTGCCTGTCCTTGTCTTGCCTTATTTCCTTCTCATCCTGTTCTCTGTCCCATCCTCTCTCACTAACCCCTCGTCTGGCTGCATGTCTCTACTTTCCTTTTCTCTCACTCTCCTGCTTCCTGCCTCTTTTCCTGCAATTCCTCCATCTCACTCCTGAAGCCCAACACTACTTTTTATTCTTCCTTCCCTTTCTCCTGCTCCCTTCGCTTTCTCCCTCTGTCCCATATCTTTCTTCCCGACTTGTCTTTTCCAGACTTTGGGCCAAATTGGCCCCAAGTCTGGGCATGGTTTGACCAAAATTCAGAGGCCTGGCTGGTGACAGCAGGGACAGCAGGCAGTGACAGGCCCGGGGCTGACAGGCTCCCCATCCCCTAGGGGGCGCCTGGCTGCCACACCCAGCTGACATAGAACCTTTGTCACAATGCCCGCTACCATGGCGAGTATGTGGTGACTCTGCAGGTGACAGGGACACTGCAGGACTTGGTGGCAGCTCAGCAATTTCTCACTTCCCCAAAGAAGCGGAATTCTGCAAATTGCTGCCTTTACTCTTGAAAGGATATCATCAGGTGGGTGTTTTGGTGTCATACTCTGAAAACCAGAGCAGAAATGGTGAAATATTCCCATGATATGCATGGTCCTTGCATCAAAGCACCATGACTCAGCCTAAGGAGATCTGCAGCTTATTTTTTTGTACTGCCAGCAGATTGTGGAAGCACAGTATAAAAACCAGCCTTATGGAGAGATCTGCGTATTTTAGGCTTAGTCTTAGTGTCTCAAGTAGCTGGGGTTTTTGCTTGGGCCTAATCCATACGGTCTTATGGCCTTACTCCTAGTCTGAAGACGAATGTGCTAGAAACTATAAAGCTATAACATGTCCTGCAGCCTAGCCTTGCTTTGCCTGTCCTTGCCTGTCCTTGCCTTGCCTTATTTCCTTCTCATCCTGTTCTCTGTCCCATCCTCCCTCACTAATCCCTCGTCTGGCTGCATGTCTCTACTTTCCTTTTCTCTCACTCTCCTGCTTCCTGCCTCTTTTCCTGCAATTCCTCCATCTCACTCCTGAAGCCCAACACTACTTTTTATTCTTCCTTCCCTTTCTCCTGCTCCCTTCGCTTTCTCCCTCTGTCCCATATCTTTCTTCCCGACTTGTCTTTTCAAGACTTTGGGCCAAATTGGCCCCAAGTCTGGGCATGGTTTGACAAATTTTCAGAGGCCTGGCTGGTGACAGCAGGGGCAGCAGGCAGTGACAGGCCCGGGGCTGAAAGGCTCCCCATCCCCTAGGGGGCGCCTGGGTGCCACACCCAGCTGACATAGAACCTTTGTCACAATGCCCGCTACCGTGGCAAGTATGTGGTGACTCTGCAGGTGACAGGGACACTGCAGGACTTGGTGGCAGCTCAGCAATTTCTCACTTCCCCAAAGAAGCGGAATTCTGCAAATTGCTGCCTTTACTCTTGAAAGGATATCATCAGGTGGGTGTTTTGGTGTCATACTCTGAAAACCAGAGCAGAAATGGTGAAATATTCCCATGATATGCATGGTCCCTGCACCAAAGCACCATGACTCAGCCTAAGGAGATCTGCAGCTTATTTTTTTGTACTGCCAGCAGATTTTGGAAGCACAGTATAAAAACCATCCTTATGGAGAGATCTGCGTATTTTAGGCTTAGTCTTAGTGTCTCAAGTAGCTGGGGTTTTTGCTTGGGCCTAATCCATACGGTCTTATGGCCTTACTCCTAGTCTGAAGACGAATGTGCTAGAAACTATAAAGCTATAACATGTCCTGCAGCCTAGCCTTGCTTTGCCTGTCCTTGCCTGTCCTTGCCTTGCCTTATTTCCTTCTCATCCTGTTCTCTGTCCCATCCTCCCTCACTAATCCCTCGTCTGGCTGCATGTCTCTACTTTCCTTTTCTCTCACTCTCCTGCTTCCTGCCTCTTTTCCTGCAATTCCTCCATCTCACTCCTGAAGCCCAACACTACTTTTTATTCTTCCTTCCCTTTCTCCTGCTCCCTTCGCTTTCTCCCTCTGTCCCATATCTTTCTTCCCGACTTGTCTTTTCAAGACTTTGGGCCAAATTGGCCCCAAGTCTGGGCATGGTTTGACAAATTTTCAGAGGCCTGGCTGGTGACAGCAGGGGCAGCAGGCAGTGACAGGCCCGGGGCTGAAAGGCTCCCCATCCCCTAGGGGGCGCCTGGCTGCCACACCCAGCTGACATAGAACCTTTGTCACAATGTCCGCTACCGTGGCAAGTATGTGGTGACTCTGCAGGTGACAGGGACACTGCAGGACTTGGTGGCAGCTCAGCAATTTCTCACTTCCCCAAAGAAGCGGAATTCTGCAAATTGCTGCCTTTGCTCTTGAAAGAATATCATCAGGTGGGTGTTTTGGTGTCATACTCTGAAAACCAGAGCAGAAATGGTGAAATATTCCCATGATATGCATGGTCCCTGCACCAAAGCACCATGACTCAGCCTAAGGAGATCTGCAGCTTATTTTTTTGTACTGCCAGCAGATTGTGGAAGCACAGTATAAAAACCATCCTTATGGAGAGATCTGCGTATTTTAGGCTTAGTCTTAGTGTCTCAAGTAGGTGGGGTTTTTGCTTGGGCCTAATCCATACGGTCTTATGGCCTTACTCCTAGTCTGACGACGAATGTGCTAGAAACTATAAAGTGAAAAAATGTCCTGCAGCTTAGCCTTGCTTTGCCTGTCCTTGCCTGTCCTTGCCTTGCCTTATTTCCTTCTCGTCCTGTTCTCTGTCCCATCCTCCCTCACTAACCCCTCCTCTGGCTGCATGTCTCTACTTTCCTTTTCTCTCACTCTCCTGCTTCCTGCCTCTTTTCCTGCAATTCCTCCATCTCACTCCTGAAGCCCAACACTACTTTTTATTCTTCCTTCCCTTTCTCCTGCTCCCTTCTCTTTCTCCCTCTGTCCCATATCTTTCTTCCCGACTTGTCTTTTCAAGACTTTGGGCCAAATTGGCCCCAAGTCTGGGCATGGTTTGACCAATTTTCAGAGGCCTGGCTGGTGACAGCAGGGGCAGCAGGCAGTGACAGGCCCGGGGCTGAAAGGCTCCCCATCCCCTAGGGGGCGCCTGGCTGCCACACCCAGCTGACATAGAACCTTTGTCACAATGCCCGCTACCGTGGCGAGTATGTGGTGACTCTGCAGGTGACAGGGACACTGCAGGACTTGGTGGCAGCTCAGCAATTTCTCACTTCCCCAAAGAAGCGGAATTCTGCAAATTGCTGCCTTTACTCTTGAAAGGATATCATCAGGTGGGTGTTTTGGTGTCATACTCTGAAAACCAGAGCAGAAATGGTGAAATATTCCCATGATATGCATGGTCCCTGCACCAAAGCACCATGACTCAGCCTAAGGAGATCTGCAGCTTATTTTTTTGTACTGCCAGCAGATTGTGGAAGCACAGTATAAAAACCATCCTTATGGAGAGATCTGCGTATTTTAGGCTTAGTCTTAGTGTCTCAAGTAGCTGGGGTTTTTGCTTGGGCCTAATGCATACGGTCTTATGGCCTTACTCCTAGTCTGAAGACGAATGTGCTAGAAACTATAAAGCTATAACATGTCCTGCAGCCTAGCCTTGCTTTGCCTGTCCTTGCCTGTCCTTGCCTTGCCTTATTTCCATCTCATCCTGTTCTCTGTCCCATCCTTTCTCACTAACCCCTCGTCTGGCTGCATGTCTCTACTTTCCTTTTCTCTCACTCTCCTGCTTCCTGCCTCTTTTCCTGCAATTCCTCCATCTCACTCCTGAAGCCCAACACTACTATTTATTCTTCCTTCCCTTTCTCCTGCTCCCTTCGCTTTCTCCCTCTGTCCCATATCTTTCTTCCCGACTTGTCTTTTCCAGACTTTGGGCAAAATTGGCCCCAAGTCTGGGCATGGTTTGACCAATATTCAGAGGCCTGGCTGGTGACAGCAGGGACAGCAGGCAGTGACAGGCCCGGGGCTGACAGGCTCCCCATCCCCTAGGGGGCGCCTGGCTGCCACACCCAGCTGACATAGAACCTTTGTCACAATGCCCGCTACCGTGGCGAGTATGTGGTGACTCTGCAGGTGACAGGGACACTGCAGGACTTGGTGGCAGCTCAGCAATTTCTCACTTCCCCAAAGAAGCGGAATTCTGCAAATTGCTGCCTTTGCTCTTGAAAGGATATCATCAGGTGGGTGTTTTGGTGTCATACTCTGAAAACCAGAGCAGAAATGGTGAAATATTCCCATGATATGCATGGTCCCTGCACCAAAGCACCATGACTCATCCTAAGGAGATCTGCAGCTTATTTTTTTGTACTGCCAGCAGATTGTGGAAGCACAGTATAAAAACCATCCTTATGGAGAGATCTGCGTATTTTAGGCTTAGTCTTAGTGTCTCAAGTAGCTGGGGTTTTTGCTTGGGCCTAATCCATACGGTCTTATGGCCTTACTCCTAGTCTGAAGACGAATGTGCTAGAAACTATAAAGCTAAAACATGTCCTGCAGCCTAGCCTTGCTTTGCCTGTCCTTGCCTGTCCTTGCCTTGCCTTATTTCCTTCTCATCCTGTTCTCTGTCCCATCCTCCCTCACTAACCCCTCGTCTGGCTGCATGTCTCTACTTTCCTTTTCTCTCACTCTCCTGCTTCCTGCCTCTTTTCCTGCAATTCCTCCATCTCACTCCTGAAGCCCAACACTACTATTTATTCTTCCTTCCCTTTCTCCTGCTCCCTTCGCTTTCTCCCTCTGTCCCATATCTTTCTTCCCGACTTGTCTTTTCCAGACTTTGGGCAAAATTGGCCCCAAGTCTGGGCATGGTTTGACCAATATTCAGAGGCCTGGCTGGTGACAGCAGGGACAGCAGGCAGTGACAGGCCCGGGGCTGACAGGCTCCCCATCCCCTAGGGGGCGCCTGGCTGCCACACCCAGCTGACATAGAACCTTTGTCACAATGCCCGCTACCGTGGCGAGTATGTGGTGACTCTGCAGGTGACAGGGACACTGCAGGACTTGGTGGCAGCTCAGCAATTTCTCACTTCCCCAAAGAAGCGGAATTCTGCAAATTGCTGCCTTTACTCTTGAAAGGATATCATCAGGTGGGTGTTTTGGTGTCATACTCTGAAAACCAGAGCAGAAATGGTGAAATATTCCCATGATATGCATGGTCCCTGCACCAAAGCACCATGACTCAGCCTAAGGAGATCTGCAGCTTATTTTTTTGTACTGCCAGCAGATTGTGGAAGCACAGTATAAAAACCATCCTTATGGAGAGATCTGCGTATTTTAGGCTTAGTCTTAGTGTCTCAAGTAGCTGGGGTTTTTGCTTGGGCCTAATGCATACGGTCTTATGGCCTTACTCCTAGTCTGAAGACGAATGTGCTAGAAACTATAAAGCTATAACATGTCCTGCAGCCTAGCCTTGCTTTGCCTGTCCTTGCCTGTCCTTGCCTTGCCTTATTTCCTTCTCATCCTGTTCTCTGTCCCATCCTCCCTCACTAATCCCTCGTCTGGCTGCATGTCTCTACTTTCCTTTTCTCTCACTCTCCTGCTTCCTGCCTCTTTTCCTGCAATTCCTCCATCTCACTCCTGAAGCCCAACACTACTTTTTATTCTTCCTTCCCTTTCTCCTGCTCCCTTCGCTTTCTCCCTCTGTCCCATATCTTTCTTCCCGACTTGTCTTTTCAAGACTTTGGGCCAAATTGGCCCCAAGTCTGGGCATGGTTTGACCAATTTTCAGAGGCCTGGCTGGTGACAGCAGGGGCAGCAGGCAGTGACAGGCCCGGGGCTGAAAGGCTCCCCATCCCCTAGGGGGCGCCTGGGTGCCACACCCAGCTGACATAGAACCTTTGTCACAATGCCCGCTACCGTGGCGCGTATGTGGTGACTCTGCAGCTGACAGGGACACTGCAGGACTTGGTGGCAGCTCAGCAATTTCTCACTTCCCCAAAGAAGCGGAATTCTGCAAATTGCTGCCTTTGCTCTTGAAAGGATATCATCAGGTGGGTGTTTTGGTGTCATACTCTGAAAACCAGAGCAGAAATGGTGAAATATTCCCATGATATGCATGGTCCCTGCACCAAAGCACCATGACTCAGCCTAAGGAGATCTGCAGCTTATTTTTTTGTACTGCCAGCAGATTGTGGAAGCACAGTATAAAAACCATCCTTATGGAGAGATCTGCGTATTTTAGGCTTAGTCTTAGTGTCTCAAGTAGCTGGGGTTTTTGCTTGGGCCTAATCCATACGGTCTTATGGCCTTACTCCTAGTCTGAAGACGAATGTGCTAGAAACTATAAAGCTAAAACATGTCCTGCAGCCTAGCCTTGCTTTGCCTGTCCTTGCCTGTCCTTGCCTTGCCTTATTTCCTTCTCATCCTGTTCTCTGTCCCATCCTCCCTCACTAACCCCTCGTCTGGCTGCATGTCTCTACTTTCCTTTTCTCTCACTCTCCTGCTTCCTGCCTCTTTTCCTGCAATTCCTCCATCTCACTCCTGAAGCCCAACACTACTATTTATTCTTCCTTCCCTTTCTCCTGCTCCCTTCGCTTTCTCCCTCTGTCCCATATCTTTCTTCCCGACTTGTCTTTTCCAGACTTTGGGCAAAATTGGCCCCAAGTCTGGGCATGGTTTGACCAATATTCAGAGGCCTGGCTGGTGACAGCAGGGACAGCAGGCAGTGACAGGCCCGGGGCTGACAGGCTCCCCATCCCCTAGGGGGCGCCTGGCTGCCACACCCAGCTGACATAGAACCTTTGTCACAATGCCCGCTACCGTGGCGAGTATGTGGTGACTCTGCAGGTGACAGGGACACTGCAGGACTTGGTGGCAGCTCAGCAATTTCTCACTTCCCCAAAGAAGCGGAATTCTGCAAATTGCTGCCTTTGCTCTTGAAAGGATATCATCAGGTGGGTGTTTTGGTGTCATACTCTGAAAACCAGAGCAGAAATGGTGAAATATTCCCATGATATGCATGGTCCCTGCACCAAAGCACCATGACTCAGCCTAAGGAGATCTGCAGCTTATTTTTTTGTACTGCCAGCAGATTGTGGAAGCACAGTATAAAAACCATCCTTATGGAGAGATCTGCGTATTTTAGGCTTAGTCTTAGTGTCTCAAGTAGCTGGGGTTTTTGCTTGGGCCTAATCCATACGGTCTTATGGCCTTACTCCTAGTCTGAAGACGAATGTGCTAGAAACTATAAAGCTAGAACATGTCCTGCAGCCTAGCCTTGCTTTGCCTGTCCTTGCCTGTCCTTGCCTTGCCTTATTTCCTTCTCATCCTGTTCTCTGTCCCATCCTCCCTCACTAATACCTCGTCTGGCTGCATGTCTCTACTTTCCTTTTCTCTCACTCTCCTGCTTCCTGCCTCTTTTCCTGCAATTCCTCCATCTCACTCCTGAAGCCCAACACTACTTTTTATTCTTCCTTCCCTTTCTCCTGCTCCCTTCGCTTTCTCCCTCTGTCCCATATCTTTCTTCCCGACTTGTCTTTTCAAGACTTTGGGCCAAATTGGCCCCAAGTCTGGGCATGGTTTGACCAATTTTCAGAGGCCTGGCTGGTGACAGCTGCGGCAGCAGGCAGTGACAGGCCCGGGGCTGACAGGCTCCCCATCCCCTAGGGGGCGCCTGGCTGCCACACCCAGCTGACATAGAACCTTTGTCACAATGCCCGCTACCGTGGCGAGTATGTGGTGACTCTGCAGGTGACAGGGACACTGCAGGACTTGGTGGCAGCTCAGCAATTTCTCACTTCCCCAAAGAAGCGGAATTCTGCAAATTGCTGCCTTTGCTCTTGAAAGGATATCATCAGGTGGGTGTTTTGGTGTCATACTCTGAAAACCAGAGCAGAAATGGTGAACTATTCCCATGATATGCATGGTCCCTGCACCAAAGCACCATGACTCAGCCTAAGGAGATCTGCAGCTTATTTTTTTGTACTGCCAGCAGATTGTGGAAGCACAGTATAAAAACCATCCTTATGGAGAGATCTGCGTATTTTAGGCTTAGTCTTAGTGTCTCAAGTAGCTGGGGTTTTTGCTTGGGCCTAATCCATACGGTCTTATGGCCTTACTCCTAGTCTGAAGACGAATGTGCTAGAAACTATAAAGCTAAAACATGTCCTGCAGCCTAGCCTTGCTTTGCCTGTCCTTGCCTGTCCTTGCCTTGCCTTATTTCCTTCTCATCCTGTTCTCTGTCCCATCCTCCCTCACTAACCCCTCGTCTGGCTGCATGTCTCTACTTTCCTTTTCTCTCACTCTCCTGCTTCCTGCCTCTTTTCCTGCAATTCCTCCATCTCACTCCTGAAGCCCAACACTACTATTTATTCTTCCTTCCCTTTCTCCTGCTCCCTTCGCTTTCTCCCTCTGTCCCATATCTTTCTTCCCGACTTGTCTTTTCCAGACTTTGGGCAAAATTGGCCCCAAGTCTGGGCATGGTTTGACCAATATTCAGAGGCCTGGCTGGTGACAGCAGGGACAGCAGGCAGTGACAGGCCCGGGGCTGACAGGCTCCCCATCCCCTAGGGGGCGCCTGGCTGCCACACCCAGGTGACATAGAACCTTTGTCACAATGCCCGCTACCGTGGCGAGTATGTGGTGACTCTGCAGGTGACAGGGACACTGCAGGACTTGGTGGCAGCTCAGCAATTTCTCACTTCCCCAAAGAAGCGGAATTCTGCAAATTGCTGCCTTTGCTCTTGAAAGGATATCATCAGGTGGGTGTTTTGGTGTCATACTCTGAAAACCAGAGCAGAAATGGTGAAATATTCCCATGATATGCATGGTCCCTGCACCAAAGCACCATGACTCAGCCTAAGGAGATCTGCAGCTTATTTTTTTGTACTGCCAGCAGATTGTGGAAGCACAGTATAAAAACCATCCTTATGGAGAGATCTGCGTATTTTAGGCTTAGTCTTAGTGTCTCAAGTAGCTGGGGTTTTTGCTTGGGCCTAATCCATACGGTCTTATGGCCTTACTCCTAGTCTGAAGACGAATGTGCTAGAAACTATAAAGCTAGAACATGTCCTGCAGCCTAGCCTTGCTTTGCCTGTCCTTGCCTGTCCTTGCCTTGCCTTATTTCCTTCTCATCCTGTTCTCTGTCCCATCCTCCCTCACTAATCCCTCGTCTGGCTGCATGTCTCTACTTTCCTTTTCTCTCACTCTCCTGCTTCCTGCCTCTTTTCCTGCAATTCCTCCATCTCACTCCTGAAGCCCAACACTACTTTTTATTCTTCCTTCCCTTTCTCCTGCTCCCTTCGCTTTCTCCCTCTGTCCCATATCTTTCTTCCCGACTTGTCTTTTCAAGACTTTGGGCCAAATTGGCCCCAAGTCTGGGCATGGTTTGACCAATTTTCAGAGGCCTGGCTGGTGACAGCAGGGGCAGCAGGCAGTGACAGGCCCGGGGCTGACAGGCTCCCCATCCCCTAGGGGGCGCCTGGCTGCCACACCCAGCTGACATAGAACCTTTGTCACAATGCCCGCTACCGTGGCGAGTATGTGGTGACTCTGCAGGTGACAGGGACACTGCAGGACTTGGTGGCAGCTCAGCAATTTCTCACTTCCCCAAAGAAGCGGAATTCTGCAAATTGCTGCCTTTGCTCTTGAAAGGATATCATCAGGTGGGTGTTTTGGTGTCATACTCTGAAAACCAGAGCAGAAATGGTGAACTATTCCCATGATATGCATGGTCCCTGCACCAAAGCACCATGACTCAGCCTAAGGAGATCTGCAGCTTATTTTTTTGTACTGCCAGCAGATTGTGGAAGCACAGTATAAAAACCATCCTTATGGAGAGATCTGCGTATTTTAGGCTTAGTCTTAGTGTCTCAAGTAGCTGGGGTTTTTGCTTGGGCCTAATCCATACGGTCTTATGGCCTTACTCCTAGTCTGAAGACGAATGTGCTAGAAACTATAAAGCGAAAAAATGTCCTGCAGCTTACCCTTGCTTTGCCTGTCCTTGCCTGTCCTTGCCTTGCCTTATTTCCTTCTCGTCCTGTTCTCTGTCCCATCCTCCCTCACTAACCCCTCCTCTGGCTGCATGTCTCTACTTTCCTTTTCTCTCACTCTCCTGCTTCCTGCCTCTTTTCCTGCAATTCCTCCATCTCACTCCTGAAGCCCAACACTACTTTTTATTCTTCCTTCCCTTTCTCCTGCTCCCTTCGCTTTCTCCCTCTGTCCCATATCTTTCTTCCCGACTTGTCTTTTCAAGACTTTGGGCCAAATTGGCCCCAAGTCTGGGCATGGTTTGACCAATTTTCAGAGGCCTGGCTGGTGACAGCAGGGGCAGCAGGCAGTGACATGCCCGGGGCTGAAAGGCTCCCCATCCCCTAGGGGGCGCCTGGCTGCCACACCCAGCTGACATAGAACCTTTGTCACAATGCCCGCTACCGTGGCGAGTATGTGGTGACTCTGCAGGTGACAGGGACACTGCAGGACTTGGTGGCAGCTCAGCAATTTCTCACTTCCCCAAAGAAGCGGAATTCTGCAAATTGCTGCCTTTACTCTTGAAAGGATATCATCAGGTGGGTGTTTTGGTGTCATACTCTGAAAACCAGAGCAGAAATGGTGAAATATTCCCATGATATGCATGGTCCCTGCACCAAAGCACCATGACTCAGCCTAAGGAGATCTGCAGCTTATTTTTATTGTACTGCCAGCAGATTGTGGAAGCACAGTATAAAAACCATCCTTATGGAGAGATCTGCGTATTTTAGGCTTAGTCTTAGTGTCTCAAGTAGCTGGGGTTTTTGCTTGGGCCTAATGCATACGGTCTTATGGCCTTACTCCTAGTCTGAAGACGAATGTGCTAGAAACTATAAAGCTATAACATGTCCTGCAGCCTAGCCTTGCTTTGCCTGTCCTTGCCTGTCCTTGCCTTGCCTTATTTCCTTCTCATCCTGTTCTCTGTCCCATCCTCTCTCACTAACCCCTTGTCTGGCTGCATGTCTCTACTTTCCTTTTCTCTCACTCTCCTGCTTCCTGCCTCTTTTCCTGCAATTCCTCCATCTCACTCCTGAAGCCCAACACTACTATTTATTCTTCCTTCCCTTTCTCCTGCTCCCTTCGCTTTCTCCCTCTGTCCCATACCTTTCTTCCCGACTTGTCTTTTCCAGACTTTGGGCAAAATTGGCCCCAAGTCTGGGCATGGTTTGACCAATATTCAGAGGCCTGGCTGGTGACAGCAGGGACAGCAGGCAGTGACAGGCCCGGGGCTGACAGGCTCCCCATCCCCTAGGGGGCGCCTGGCTGCCACACCCAGCTGACATAGAACCTTTGTCACAATGCCCGCTACCGTGGCGAGTATGTGGTGACTCTGCAGGTGACAGGGACACTGCAGGACTTGGTGGCAGCTCAGCAATTTCTCACTTCCCCAAAGAAGCGGAATTCTGCAAATTGCTGCCTTTACTCTTGAAAGGATATCATCAGGTGGGTGTTTTGGTGTCATACTCTGAAAACCAGAGCAGAAATGGTGAAATATTCCCATGATATGCATGGTCCCTGCACCAAAGCACCATGACTCAGCCTAAGGAGATCTGCAGCTTATTTTTTTGTACTGCCAGCAGATTGTGGAAGCACAGTATAAAAACCATCCTTATGGAGAGATCTGCGTATTTTAGGCTTAGTCTTAGTGTCTCAAGTAGCTGGGGTTTTTGCTTGGGCCTAATCCATACGGTCTTATGGCCTTACTCCTAGTCTGAAGACGAATGTGCTAGAAACTATAAAGCTAAAACATGTCCTGCAGCCTAGCCTTGCTTTGCCTGTCCTTGCCTGTCCTTGCCTTGCCTTATTTCCTTCTCATCCTGTTCTCTGTCCCATCCTCCCTCACTAACCCCTCGTCTGGCTGCATGTCTCTACTTTCCTTTTCTCTCACTCTCCTGCTTCCTGCCTCTTTTCCTGCAATTCCTCCATCTCACTCCTGAAGCCCAACACTACTATTTATTCTTCCTTCCCTTTCTCCTGCTCCCTTCGCTTTCTCCCTCTGTCCCATATCTTTCTTCCCGACTTGTCTTTTCCAGACTTTGGGCAAAATTGGCCCCAAGTCTGGGCATGGTTTGACCAATATTCAGAGGCCTGGCTGGTGACAGCAGGGACAGCAGGCAGTGACAGGCCCGGGGCTGACAGGCTCCCCATCCCCTAGGGGGCGCCTGGGTGCCACACCCAGCTGACATAGAACCTTTGTCACAATGCCCGCTACCGTGGCGAGTATGTGGTGACTCTGCAGGTGACAGGGACACTGCAGGACTTGGTGGCAGCTCAGCAATTTCTCACTTCCCCAAAGAAGCAGAATTCTGCAAATTGCTGCCTTTGCTCTTGAAAGGATATCATCAGGTGGGTGTTTTGGTGTCATACTCTGAAAACCAGAGCAGAAATGGTGAAATATTCCCATGATATGCATGGTCCCTGCACCAAAGCACCGTGACTCAGCCTAAGGAGATCTGCAGCTTATTTTTTTGTACTGCCAGCAGATTGTGGAAGCACAGTATAAAAACCATCCTTATGGAGAGATCTGCGTATTTTAGGCTTAGTCTTAGTGTCTCAAGTAGCTGGGGTTTTTGCTTGGGCCTAATCCATACGGTCTTATGGCCTTACTCCTAGTCTGAAGACGAATGTGCTAGAAACTATAAAGCTAAAACATGTCCTGCAGCCTAGCCTTGCTTTGCCTGTCCTTGCCTGTCCTTGCCTTGCGTTATTTCCTTCTCATCCTGTTCTCTGTCCCATCCTCCCTCACTAACCCCTCCTCTGGCTGCATGTCTCTACTTTCCTTTTCTCTCACTCTCCTGCTTCCTGCCTCTTTTCCTGCAATTCCTCCATCTCACTCCTGAAGCCCAACACTACTTTTTATTCTTCCTTCCCTTTCTCCTGCTCCCTTCGCTTTCTCCCTCTGTCCCATATCTTTCTTCCCGACTTGTCTTTTCCAGACTTTGGGCAAAATTGGCCCCAAGTCTGGGCATGGTTTGACCAATTTTCAGAGGCCTGGCTGGTGACAGCAGGGACAGCAGACAGTGACAGGCCCGGGGCTGACAGGCTCCCCATCCCCTAGGGGGCGCCTGGCTGCCACACCCAGCTGACATAGAACCTTTGTCACAATGCCCGCTACCGTGGCGAGTATGTGGTGACTCTGCAGGTGACAGGGACACTGCAGGACTTGGTGGCAGCTCAGCAATTTCTCACTTCCCCAAAGAAGCGGAATTCTGCAAATTGCTGCCTTTGCTCTTGAAAGGATATCATCAGGTGGGTGTTTTGGTGTCATACTCTGAAAACCAGAGCAGAAATGGTGAAATATTCCCATGATATGCATGGTCCCTGCACCAAAGCACCATGACTCAGCCTAAGGAGATCTGCAGCTTATTTTTTTGTACTGCCAGCAGATTGTGGAAGCACAGTATAAAAACCATCCTTATGGAGAGATCTGCGTATTTTAGGCTTAGTCTTAGTGTCTCAAGTAGCTGGGGTTTTTGCTTGGGCCTAATCCATACGGTCTTATGGCCTTACTCCTAGTCTGAAGACGAATGTGCTAGAAACTATAAAGCGAAAAAATGTCCTGCAGCTTAGCCTTGCTTTGCCTGTCCTTGCCTGTCCTTGCCTTGCCTTATTTCCTTCTCATCCTGTTCTCTGTCCCATCCTCCCTCACTAACCCCTCCTCTGGCTGCATGTCTCTACTTTCCTTTTCTCTCACTCTCCTGCTTCCTGCCTCTTTTCCTGCAATTCCTCCATCTCACTCCTGAAGCCCAACACTACTTTTTATTCTTCCTTCCCTTTCTCCTGCTCCCTTCGCTTTCTCCCTCTGTCCCATATCTTTCTTCCCGACTTGTCTTTTCAAGACTTTGGGCCAAATTGGCCCCAAGTCTGGGCATGGTTTGACCAATTTTCAGAGGCCTGGCTGGTGACAGCAGGGGCAGCAGGCAGTGACAGGCCCGGGGCTGACAGGCTCCCCATCCCCTAGGGGGCACCTGGCTGCCACACCCAGCTGACATAGAACCTTTGTCACAATGCCCGCTACCGTGGCGAGTATGTGGTGACTCTGCAGGTGACAGGGACACTGCAGGACTTGGTGTCAGCTCAGCAATTTCTCACTTCCCCAAAGAAGCGGAATTCTGCAAATTGCTGCCTTTGCTCTTGAAAGGATATCATCAGGTGGGTGTTTTGGTGTCATACTCTGAAAACCAGAGCAGAAATGGTGAAATATTCCCATGATATGCATGGTCCCTGCACCAAAGCACCATGACTCAGCCTAAGGAGATCTGCAGCTTATTTTTTTGTACTGCCAGCAGATTGTGGAAGCACAGTATAAAAACCATCCTTATGGAGAGATCTGCGTATTTTAGGCTTAGTCTTAGTGTCTCAAGTAGCTGGGGTTTTTGCTTGGGCCTAATCCATACGGTCTTATGGCCTTACTCCTAGTCTGAAGACGAATGTGCTAGAAACTATAAAGCTATAACATGTCCTGCAGCCTAGCCTTGCTTTGCCTGTCATTGCCTGTCCTTGCCTTGCCTTATTTCCTTCTCATCCTGTTCTCTGTCCCATCCTCTCTCACTAACCCCTCGTCTGGTTGCATGTCTCTTCTTTCCTTTTCTCTCACTCTCCTGCTGCTGTCTCTTTAATGGCAATTCCTCCATCTCACTCCTGCAGCCCAACACTACTTTTTATTCTTCCTTCCCTTTCTCCTGCTCCCTTCGCTTTCTCCCTCTGTCCCATATCTTTCTTCCCGACTTGTCTTTTCAAGACTTTGGGCCAAATTGGCCCCAAGTCTGGGCATGGTTTGACCAATTTTCAGAGGCCTGGCTGGTGACAGCTGCGGCAGCAGGCAGTGACAGGCCCGGGGCTGACAGGCTCCCCATCCCCTAGGGGGCGTCTGGCTGCCACACCCAGCTGACATAGAACCTTTGTCACAATGCCCGCTACCATGGCGAGTATGTGGTGACTCTGCAGGTGACAGGGACACTGCAGGACTTGGTGGCAGCTCAGCAATTTCTCACTTCCCCAAAGAAGTGGAATTCTGCAAATTGCTGCCTTTGCTCTTGAAAGGATATCATCAGGTGGGTGTTTTGGTGTCATACTCTGAAAACCAGAGCAGAAATGGTGAAATATTCCCATGATATGCATGGTCCCTGCACCAAAGCACCATGACTCAGCCTAAGGAGATCTGCAGCTTATTTTTTTGTACTGCCAGCAGATTGTGGAAGCACAGTATAAAAACCATCCTTATGGAGAGATCTGCGTATTTTAGGCTTAGTCTTAGTGTCTCAAGTAGCTGGGGTTTTTGCTTGGGCCTAATCCATACGGTCTTATGGCCTTACTCCTAGTCTGAAGACGAATGTGCTAGAAACTATAAAGCTAAAACATGTCCTGCAGCCTAGCCTTGCTTTGCCTGTCCTTGCCTGTCCTTGCCTTGCCTTATTTCCTTCTCATCCTGTTCTCTGTCCCATCCTCCCTCACTAATCCCTCGTCTGGCTGCATGTCTCTACTTTCCTTTTCTCTCACTCTCCTGCTTCCTGCCTCTTTTCCTGCAATTCCTCCATCTCACTCCTGAAGCCCAACACTACTTTTTATTCTTCCTTCCCTTTCTCCTGCTCCCTTCGCTTTCTCCCTCTGTCCCATATCTTTCTTCCCGACTTGTCTTTTCAAGACTTTGGGCCAAATTGGCCCCAAGTCTGGGCATGGTTTGACCAATTTTCAGAGGCCTGGCTGGTGACAGCTGCGGCAGCAGGCAGTGACAGGCCCGGGGCTGACAGGCTCCCCATCCCCTAGGGGGCGCCTGGGTGCCACACCCAGCTGACATAGAACCTTTGTCACAATGCCCGCTACCGTGGCGAGTATGTGGTGACTCTGCAGGTGACAGGGACACTGCAGGACTTGGTGGCAGCTCAGCAATTTCTCACTTCCCCAAAGAAGCAGAATTCTGCAAATTGCTGCCTTTGCTCTTGAAAGGATATCATCAGGTGGGTGTTTTGGTGTCATACTCTGAAAACCAGAGCAGAAATGGTGAACTATAACCATGACATGCATGGTCCCTGCACCAAAGCACCGTGACTCAGCCTAAGGAGATCTGCAGCTTATTTTTTTGTACTGCCAGCAGATTGTGGAAGCACAGTATAAAAACCATCCTTATGGAGAGATCTGCGTATTTTAGGCTTAGTCTTAGTGTCTCAAGTAGCTGGGGTTTTTGCTTGGGCCTAATCCATACGGTCTTATGGCCTTACTCCTAGTCTGAAGACGAATGTGCTAGAAACTATAAAGCGAAAAAATGTCCTGCAGCTTAGCCTTGCTTTGCCTGTCCTTGCCTGTCCTTGCCTTGCCTTATTTCCTTCTCATCCTGTTCTCTGTCCCATCCTCCCTCACTAACCCCTCCTCTGGCTGCATGTCTCTACTTTTCTTTTCTCTCACTCTCCTGCTTCCTGCCTCTTTTCCTGCAATTCCTCCATCTCACTCCTGAAGCCCAACACTACTTTTTATTCTTCCTTCCCTTTCTCCTGCTCCCTTCGCTTTCTCCCTCTGTCCCATATCTTTCTTCCCGACTTGTCTTTTCAAGACTTTGGGCCAAATTGGCCCCAAGTCTGGGCATGGTTTGACCAATTTTCAGAGGCCTGGCTGGTGACAGCAGGGGCAGCAGGCAGTGACATGCCCGGGGCTGAAAGGCTCCCCATCCCCTAGGGGGCGCCTGGCTGCCACACCCAGCTGACATAGAACCTTTGTCACAATGCCCGCTACCGTGGCGAGTATGTGGTGACTCTGCAGGTGACAGGGACACTGCAGGACTTGGTGCAGCTCAGCAATTTCTCACTTCCCCAAAGAAGCGGAATTCTGCAAATTGCTGCCTTTACTCTTGAAAGGATATCATCAGGTGGGTGTTTTGGTGTCATACTCTGAAAACCAGAGCAGAAATGGTGAAATATTCCCATGATATGCATGGTCCCTGCACCAAAGCACCGTGACTCAGCCTAAGGAGATCTGCAGCTTATTTTTTTGTACTGCCAGCAGATTGTGGAAGCACAGTATAAAAACCATCCTTATGGAGAGATCTGCGTATTTTAGGCTTAGTCTTAGTGTCTCAAGTAGCTGGGGTTTTTGCTTGGGCCTAATCCATACGGTCTTATGGCCTTACTCCTAGTCTGAAGACGAATGTGCTAGAAACTATAAAGCGAAAAAATGTCCTGCAGCTTAGCCTTGCTTTGCCTGTCCTTGCCTGTCCTTGCCTTGCCTTATTTCCTTCTCATCCTGTTCTCTGTCCCATCCTCCCTCACTAACCCCTCCTCTGGCTGCATGTCTCTACTTTTCTTTTCTCTCACTCTCCTGCTTCCTGCCTCTTTTCCTGCAATTCCTCCATCTCACTCCTGAAGCCCAACACTACTTTTTATTCTTCCTTCCCTTTCTCCTGCTCCCTTCGCTTTCTCCCTCTGTCCCATATCTTTCTTCCCGACTTGTCTTTTCAAGACTTTGGGCCAAATTGGCCCCAAGTCTGGGCATGGTTTGACCAATTTTCAGAGGCCTGGCTGGTGACAGCAGGGGCAGCAGGCAGTGACAGGCCCGGGGCTGAAAGGCTCCTCATCCCCTAGGGGGCGCCTGGCTGCCACACCCAGCTGACATAGAACCTTTGTCACAATGCCCGCTACCGTGGCGAGTATGTGGTGACTCTGCAGGTGACAGGGACACTGCAGGACTTGGTGGCAGCTCAGCAATTTCTCACTTCCCCAAAGAAGCGGAATTCTGCAAATTGCTGCCTTTACTCTTGAAAGGATATCATCAGGTGGGTGTTTTGGTGTCATACTCTGAAAACCAGAGCAGAAATGGTGAAATATTCCCATGATATGCATGGTCCCTGCACCAAAGCACCGTGACTCAGCCTAAGGAGATCTGCAGCTTATTTTTTTGTACTGCCAGCAGATTGTGGAAGCACAGTATAAAAACCATCCTTATGGAGAGATCTGCGTATTTTAAGCTTAGTCTTAGTGTCTCAAGTAGCTGGGGTTTTTGCTTGGCCCTAATGCATACGGTCTTATGGCCTTACTCCTAGTCTGAAGACGAATGTGCTAGAAACTATAAAGCTATAACATGTCCTGCAGCCTAGCCTTGCTTTGCCTGTCCTTGCCTGTCCTTGCCTTGCCTTTTTTCCTTCTCATCCTGTTCTCTGTCCCATCCTCCCTCACTAATCCCTCGTCTGGCTGCATGTCTCTACTTTCCTTTTCTCTCACTCTCCTGCTTCCTGCCTCTTTTCCTGCAATTCCTCCATCTCACTCCTGAAGCCCAACACTACTTTTTATTCTTCCTTCCCTTTCTCCTGCTCCCTTCGCTTTCTCCCTCTGTCCCATATCTTTCTTCCCGACTTGTCTTTTCAAGACTTTGGGCCAAATTGGCCCCAAGTCTGGGCATGGTTTGACCAATTTTCAGAGGCCTGGCTGGTGACAGCAGGGGCAGCAGGCAGTGACAGGCCCGGGGCTGAAAGGCTCCCCATCCCCTAGGGGGCGCCAGGGTGCCACACCCAGCTGACATAGAACCTTTGTCACAATGCCCGCTACCGTGGCAAGTATGTGGTGACTCTGCAGGTGACAGGGACACTGCAGGACTTGGTGGCAGCTCAGCAATTTCTCACTTCCCCAGAGAAGCGGAATTCTGCAAATTGCTGCCTTTGCTCTTGAAAGGATATCATCAGGTGGGTGTTTTGGTGTCATACTCTGAAAACCAGAGCAGAAATGGTGAAATATTCCCATGATATGCATGGTCCCTGCACCAAAGCACCATGACTCAGCCTAAGGAGATCTGCAGCTTATTTTTTTGTACTGCCAGCAGATTGTGGAAGCACAGTATAAAAACCATCCTTATGGAGAGATCTGCGTATTTTAGGCTTAGTCTTAGTGTCTCAAGTAGCTGGGGTTTTTGCTTGGGCCTAATCCATACGGTCTTATGGCCTTACTCCTAGTCTGAAGACGAATGTGCTAGAAACTATAAAGCTATAACATGTCCTGCAGCCTAGCCTTGCTTTGCCTGTCCTTGCCTGTCCTTGCCTTGCCTTATTTCCTTCTCATCCTGTTCTCTGTCCCATCCTCCCTCACTAATCCCTCGTCTGGCTGCATGTCTCTACTTTCCTTTTCTCTCACTCTCCTGCTTCCTGCCTCTTTTCCTGCAATTCCTCCATCTCACTCCTGAAGCCCAACACTACTTTTTATTCTTCCTTCCCTTTCTCCTGCTCCCTTCGCTTTCTCCCTCTGTCCCATATCTTTCTTCCTGACTTGTCTTTTCAAGACTTTGGGCCAAATTGGCCCCAAGTCTGGGCATGGTTTGACCAATTTTCAGAGGCCTGGCTGGTGACAGCTGCGGCAGCAGGCAGTGACAGGCCCGGGGCTGACAGGCTCCCCATCCCCTAGGGGGCGCCTGGCTGCCACACCCAGCTGACATAGAACCTTTGTCACAATGCCCGCTACCGTGGCGAGTATGTGGTGACTCTCCAGGTGACAGGGACACTGCAGGACTTGGTGGCAGCTCAGCAATTTCTCACTTCCCCAAAGAAGTGGAATTCTGCAAATTGCTGCCTTTGCTCTTGAAAGGATATCATCAGGTGGGTGTTTTGGTGTCATACTCTGAAAACCAGAGCAGAAATGGTGAAATATTCCCATGATATGCATGGTCCCTGCACCAAAGCACCATGACTCAGCCTAAGGAGATCTGCAGCTTATTTTTTTGTACTGCCAGCAGATTGTGGAAGCACAGTATAAAAACCATCCTTATGGAGAGATCTGCGTATTTTAGGCTTAGTCTTAGTGTCTCAAGTAGCTGGGGTTTTTGCTTGGGCCTAATCCATACGGTCTTATGGCCTTATTCCTAGTCTGAAGACGAATGTGCTAGAAACTATAAAGCGAAAAAATGTCCTGCAGCTTAGCCTTGCTTTGCCTGTCCTTGCCTGTCCTTGCCTTGCCTTATTTCCTTCTCATCCTGTTCTCTGTCCCATCCTCCCTCACTAACCCCTCCTCTGGCTGCATGTCTCTACTTTTCTTTTCTCTCACTCTCCTGCTTCCTGCCTCTTTTCCTGCAATTCCTCCATCTCACTCCTGAAGCCCAACACTACTTTTTATTCTTCCTTCCCTTTCTCCTGCTCCCTTCGCTTTCTCCCTCTGTCCCATATCTTTCTTCCCGACTTGTCTTTTCAAGACTTTGGGCCAAATTGGCCCCAAGTCTGGGCATGGTTTGACCAATTTTCAGAGGCCTGGCTGGTGACAGCAGGGGCAGCAGGCAGTGACAGGCCCGGGGCTGAAAGGCTCCCCATCCCCTAGGGGGCGCCTGGGTGCCACACCCAGCTGACATAGAACCTTTGTCACAATGCCCGCTACCGTGGCAAGTATGTGGTGACTCTGCAGGTGACAGGGACACTGCAGGACTTGGTGGCAGCTCAGCAATTTCTCACTTCCCCAGAGAAGCGGAATTCTGCAAATTGCTGCCTTTGCTCTTGAAAGGATATCATCAGGTGGGTGTTTTGGTGTCATACTCTGAAAACCAGAGCAGAAATGGTGAAATATTCCCATGATATGCATGGTCCCTGCACCAAAGCACCATGACTCAGCCTAAGGAGATCTGCAGCTTATTTTTTTGTACTGCCAGCAGATTGTGGAAGCACAGTATAAAAACCATCCTTATGGAGAGATCTGCGTATTTTAGGCTTAGTCTTAGTGTCTCAAGTAGCTGGGGTTTTTGCTTGGGCCTAATCCATACGGTCTTATGGCCTTACTCCTAGTCTGAAGACGAATGTGCTAGAAACTATAAAGCTATAACATGTCCTGCAGCCTAGCCTTGCTTTGCCTGTCCTTGCCTGTCCTTGCCTTGCCTTATTTCCTTCTCATCCTGTTCTCTGTCCCATCCTCCCTCACTAATCCCTCGTCTGGCTGCATGTCTCTACTTTCCTTTTCTCTCACTCTCCTGCTTCCTGCCTCTTTTCCTGCAATTCCTCCATCTCACTCCTGAAGCCCAACACTACTTTTTATTCTTCCTGCCCTTTCTCCTGCTCCCTTCGCTTTCTCCCTCTGTCCCATATCTTTCTTCCCAACTTGTCTTTTCAAGACTTTGGGCCAAATTGGCCCCAAGTCTGGGCATGGTTTGACCAATTTTCAGAGGCCTGGCTGGTGACAGCTGCGGCAGCAGGCAGTGACAGGCCCGGGGCTGACAGGCTCCCCATCCCCTAGGGGGCGCCTGGCTGCCACACCCAGCTGACATAGAACCTTTGTCACAATGCCCGCTACCGTGGCGAGTATGTGGTGACTCTCCAGGTGACAGGGACACTGCAGGACTTGGTGGCAGCTCAGCAATTTCTCACTTCCCCAAAGAAGTGGAATTCTGCAAATTGCTGCCTTTGCTCTTGAAAGGATATCATCAGGTGGGTGTTTTGGTGTCATACTCTGAAAACCAGAGCAGAAATGGTGAAATATTCCCATGATATGCATGGTCCCTGCACCAAAGCACCATGACTCAGCCTAAGGAGATCTGCAGCTTATTTTTTTGTACTGCCAGCAGATTGTGGAAGCACAGTATAAAAACCATCCTTATGGAGAGATCTGCGTATTTTAGGCTTAGTCTTAGTGTCTCAAGTAGCTGGGGTTTTTGCTTGGGCCTAATCCATACGGTCTTATGGCCTTATTCCTAGTCTGAAGACGAATGTGCTAGAAACTATAAAGCGAAAAAATGTCCTGCAGCTTAGCCTTGCTTTGCCTGTCCTTGCCTGTCCTTGCCTTGCCTTATTTCCTTCTCATCCTGTTCTCTGTCCCATCCTCCCTCACTAACCCCTCCTCTGGCTGCATGTCTCTACTTTTCTTTTCTCTCACTCTCCTGCTTCCTGCCTCTTTTCCTGCAATTCCTCCATCTCACTCCTGAAGCCCAACACTACTTTTTATTCTTCCTTCCCTTTCTCCTGCTCCCTTCGCTTTCTCCCTCTGTCCCATATCTTTCTTCCCGACTTGTCTTTTCAAGACTTTGGGCCAAATTGGCCCCAAGTCTGGGCATGGTTTGACCAATTTTCAGAGGCCTGGCTGGTGACAGCAGGGGCAGCAGGCAGTGACAGGCCCGGGGCTGACAGGCTCCCCATCCCCTAGGGGGCGCCTGGCTGCCACACCCAGCTGACATAGAACCTTTGTCACAATGCCCGCTACCGTGGCGAGTATGTGGTGACTCTGCAGGTGACAGGGACACTGCAGGACTTGGTGGCAGCTCAGCAATTTCTCACTTCCCCAAAGAAGCGGAATTCTGCAAATTGCTGCCTTTACTCTTGAAAGGATATCATCAGGTGGGTGTTTTGGTGTCATACTCTGAAAACCAGAGCAGAAATGGTGAAATATTCCCATGATATGCATGGTCCCTGCACCAAAGCACCGTGACTCAGCCTAAGGAGATCTGCAGCTTATTTTTTTGTACTGCCAGCAGATTGTGGAAGCACAGTATAAAAACCATCCTTATGGAGAGATCTGCGTATTTTAGGCTTAGTCTTAGTGTCTCAAGTAGCTGCGGTTTTTGCTTGGGCCTAATCCATACGGTCTTATGGCCTTACTCCTAGTCTGAAGATGAATGTGCTAGAAACTATAAAGCTAAAACATGTCCTGCAGTCTAGCCTTGCTTTGCCTGTCCTTGCCTGTCCTTGCCTTGCCTTATTTCCTTCTCATCCTGTTCTCTGTCCCATCCTCTCTCACTAACCCCTCGTCTGGCTGCATGTCTCTACTTTCCTTTTCTGTCACTCTCCTGCTTCCTGCTTCTTTTCCTGCAATTCCTCCATCTCTCTCCTGAAGCCCAACACTACTATTTATTCTTCCTTCCCTTTCTCCTGCTCCCTTCGCTTTCTCCCTCTGTCCCATATCTTTCTTCCCGACTTGTCTTTTCCAGACTTTGGGCAAAATTGGCCCCAAGTCTGGGCATGGTTTGACCAATTTTCAGAGGCCTGGCTGGTGACAGCAGGGACAGCAGGCAGTGACAGGCCCGGGGCTGACAGGCTCCCCATCCCCTAGGGGGCGCCTGGCTGCCACACCCAGCTGACATAGAACCTTTGTCACAATGCCCGCTACCGTGGCGAGTATGTGGTGACTCTGCAGGTGACAGGGACACTGCAGGACTTGGTGGCAGCTCAGCAATTTCTCACTTCCCCAAAGAAGCGGAATTCTGCAAATTGCTGCCTTTACTCTTGAAAGGATATCATCAGGTGGGTGTTTTGGTGTCATACTCTGAAAACCAGAGCAGAAATGGTGAAATATTCCCATGATATGCATGGTCCCTGCACCAAAGCACCATGACTAAGCCTAAGGAGATCTGCAGCTTATTTTTTTGTACTGCCAGCAGATTGTGGAAGCACAGTATAAAAACCATCCTTATGGAGAGATCTGCGTATTTTAGGCTTAGTCTTAGTGTCTCAAGTAGCTGGGGTTTTTGCTTGGGCCTAATGCATACGGTCTTATGGCCTTACTCCTAGTCTGAAGACGAATGTGCTAGAAACTATAAAGCTATAACATGTCCTGCAGCCTAGCCTTGCTTTGCCTGTCCTTGCCTGTCCTTGCCTTGCCTTATTTCCTTCTCATCCTGTTCTCTGTCCCATCCTCCCTCACTAATCCCTCGTCTGGCTGCATGTCTCTACTTTCCTTTTCTCTCACTCTCCTGCTTCCTGCCTCTTTTCCTGCAATTCCTCCATCTCACTCCTGAAGCCCAACACTACTTTTTATTCTTCCTGCCCTTTCTCCTGCTCCCTTCGCTTTCTCCCTCTGTCCCATATCTTTCTTCCCAACTTGTCTTTTCAAGACTTTGGGCCAAATTGGCCCCAAGTCTGGGCATGGTTTGACCAATTTTCAGAGGCCTGGCTGGTGACAGCTGCGGCAGCAGGCAGTGACAGGCCCGGGGCTGACAGGCTCCCCATCCCCTAGGGGGCGCCTGGCTGCCACACCCAGCTGACATAGAACCTTTGTCACAATGCCCGCTACCGTGGCGAGTATGTGGTGACTCTCCAGGTGACAGGGACACTGCAGGACTTGGTGGCAGCTCAGCAATTTCTCACTTCCCCAAAGAAGTGGAATTCTGCAAATTGCTGCCTTTGCTCTTGAAAGGATATCATCAGGTGGGTGTTTTGGTGTCATACTCTGAAAACCAGAGCAGAAATGGTGAAATATTCCCATGATATGCATGGTCCCTGCACCAAAGCACCATGACTCAGCCTAAGGAGATCTGCAGCTTATTTTTTTGTACTGCCAGCAGATTGTGGAAGCACAGTATAAAAACCATCCTTATGGAGAGATCTGCGTATTTTAGGCTTAGTCTTAGTGTCTCAAGTAGCTGGGGTTTTTGCTTGGGCCTAATCCATACGGTCTTATGGCCTTATTCCTAGTCTGAAGACGAATGTGCTAGAAACTATAAAGCGAAAAAATGTCCTGCAGCTTAGCCTTGCTTTGCCTGTCCTTGCCTGTCCTTGCCTTGCCTTATTTCCTTCTCATCCTGTTCTCTGTCCCATCCTCCCTCACTAACCCCTCCTCTGGCTGCATGTCTCTACTTTTCTTTTCTCTCACTCTCCTGCTTCCTGCCTCTTTTCCTGCAATTCCTCCATCTCACTCCTGAAGCCCAACACTACTTTTTATTCTTCCTTCCCTTTCTCCTGCTCCCTTCGCTTTCTCCCTCTGTCCCATATCTTTCTTCCCGACTTGTCTTTTCAAGACTTTGGGCCAAATTGGCCCCAAGTCTGGGCATGGTTTGACCAATTTTCAGAGGCCTGGCTGGTGACAGCAGGGGCAGCAGGCAGTGACAGGCCCGGGGCTGACAGGCTCCCCATCCCCTAGGGGGCGCCTGGCTGCCACACCCAGCTGACATAGAACCTTTGTCACAATGCCCGCTACCGTGGCGAGTATGTGGTGACTCTGCAGGTGACAGGGACACTGCAGGACTTGGTGGCAGCTCAGCAATTTCTCACTTCCCCAAAGAAGCGGAATTCTGCAAATTGCTGCCTTTACTCTTGAAAGGATATCATCAGGTGGGTGTTTTGGTGTCATACTCTGAAAACCAGAGCAGAAATGGTGAAATATTCCCATGATATGCATGGTCCCTGCACCAAAGCACCGTGACTCAGCCTAAGGAGATCTGCAGCTTATTTTTTTGTACTGCCAGCAGATTGTGGAAGCACAGTATAAAAACCATCCTTATGGAGAGATCTGCGTATTTTAGGCTTAGTCTTAGTGTCTCAAGTAGCTGCGGTTTTTGCTTGGGCCTAATCCATACGGTCTTATGGCCTTACTCCTAGTCTGAAGATGAATGTGCTAGAAACTATAAAGCTAAAACATGTCCTGCAGTCTAGCCTTGCTTTGCCTGTCCTTGCCTGTCCTTGCCTTGCCTTATTTCCTTCTCATCCTGTTCTCTGTCCCATCCTCTCTCACTAACCCCTCGTCTGGCTGCATGTCTCTACTTTCCTTTTCTGTCACTCTCCTGCTTCCTGCTTCTTTTCCTGCAATTCCTCCATCTCTCTCCTGAAGCCCAACACTACTATTTATTCTTCCTTCCCTTTCTCCTGCTCCCTTCGCTTTCTCCCTCTGTCCCATATCTTTCTTCCCGACTTGTCTTTTCCAGACTTTGGGCAAAATTGGCCCCAAGTCTGGGCATGGTTTGACCAATATTCAGAGGCCTGGCTGGTGACAGCAGGGACAGCAGGCAGTGACAGGCCCGGGGCTGACAGGCTCCCCATCCCCTAGGGGGCGCCTGGCTGCCACACCCAGCTGACATAGAACCTTTGTCACAATGCCCGCTACCGTGGCGAGTATGTGGTGACTCTGCAGGTGACAGGGACACTGCAGGACTTGGTGGCAGCTCAGCAATTTCTCACTTCCCCAAAGAAGCGGAATTCTGCAAATTGCTGCCTTTACTCTTGAAAGGATATCATCAGGTGGGTGTTTTGGTGTCATACTCTGAAAACCAGAGCAGAAATGGTGAAATATTCCCATGATATGCATGGTCCCTGCACCAAAGCACCATGACTAAGCCTAAGGAGATCTGCAGCTTATTTTTTTGTACTGCCAGCAGATTGTGGAAGCACAGTATAAAAACCATCCTTATGGAGAGATCTGCGTATTTTAGGCTTAGTCTTAGTGTCTCAAGTAGCTGGGGTTTTTGCTTGGGCCTAATGCATACGGTCTTATGGCCTTACTCCTAGTCTGAAGACGAATGTGCTAGAAACTATAAAGCTAAAACATGTCCTGCAGCTTAGCCTTCCTTTGCCTGTCCTTGCCTGTCCTTGCCTTGCCTTATTTCCTTCTCATCCTGTTCTCTGTCCCATCCTCCCTCACTAATCCCTCGTCTGGCTGCATGTCTCTACTTTCCTTTTCTCTCACTCTCCTGCTTCCTGCCTCTTTTCCTGCAATTCCTCCATCTCACTCCTGCAGCCCAACACTACTTTTTATTCTTCCTTCCCTTTCTCCTGCTCCCTTCGCTTTCTCCCTCTGTCCCATATCTTTCTTCCCGACTTGTCTTTTCCAGACTTTGGGCAAAATTGGCCCCAAGTCTGGGCATGGTTTGACCAATATTCAGAGGCCTGGCTGGTGACAGCAGGGACAGCAGGCAGTGACAGGCCCGGGGCTGACAGGCTCCCCATCCCCTAGGGGGCGCCTGGCTGCCACACCCAGCTGACATAGAACCTTTGTCATAATGCCCGCTACCGTGGCGAGTATGTGGTGACTCTGCAGGTGACAGGGACACTGCAGGACTTGGTGGCAGCTCAGCAATTTCTCACTTCCCCAAAGAAGCGGAATTCTGCAAATTGCTGCCTTTGCTCTTGAAAGGATATCATCAGGTGGGTGTTTTGGTGTCATACTCTGAAAACCAGAGCAGAAATGGTGAACTATTCCCATGATATGCATGGTCCCTGCACCAAAGCACCGTGACTCAGCCTAAGGAGATCTGCAGCTTATTTTTTTGTACTGCCAGCAGATTGTGGAAGCACAGTATAAAAACCATCCTTATGGAGAGATCTGCGTATTTTAGGCTTAGTCTTAGTGTCTCAAGTAGCTGGGGTTTTTGCTTGGGCCTAATCCATACGGACTTATGGCCTTACTCCTAGTCTGAAGACGAATGTGCTAGAAACTATAAAGCTAAAACATGTCCTGCAGCCTAGCCTTGCTTTGCCTGTCCTTGCCTGTCCTTGCCTTGCCTTATTTCCTTCTCATCCTGTTCTCTGTCCCATCCTCCCTCACTAACCCCTCCTCTGGCTGCATGTCTCTACTTTCCTTTTCTCTCACTCTCCTGCTTCCTGCCTCTTTTCCTGCAATTCCTCCATCTCACTCCTGAAGCCCAACACTGCTTTTTATTCTTCCTTCCCTTTCTCCTGCTCCCTTCGCTTTCTCCCTCTGTCCCATATCTTTCTTCCCGACTTGTCTTTTCAAGACTTTGGGCCAAATTGGCCCCAAGTCTGGGCATGGTTTGACCAATTTTCAGAGGCCTGGCTGGTGATAGCAGGGGCAGCAGGCAGTGACAGGCCCGGGGCTGAAAGGCTCCCCATCCCCTAGGGGGCGCCTAGCTGCCACACCCAGCTGACATAGAACCTTTGTCACAATGCCCGCTACCGTGGCGAGTATGTGGTGACTCTGCAGGTGACAGGGACACTGCAGGACTTGGTGGCAGCTCAGCAATTTCTCAGTTCCCCAAAGAAGCAGAATTCTGCAAATTGCTGCCTTTACTCTTGAAAGGATATCATCAGGTTGGTGTTTTGGTGTCATACTCTGAAAACCAGAGCAGAAATGGTGAAATATTCCCATGATATGCATGGTCCCTGCACCAAAGCACCATGACTCAGCCTAAGGAGATCTGCAGCTTATTTTTTTGTACTGCCAGCAGATTGTGGAAGCACAGTATAAAAACCATCCTTATGGAGAGATCTGCGTATTTTAGGCTTAGTCTTAGTGTCTCAAGTAGCTGGGGTTTTTGCTTGGCCCTAATGCATACGGTCTTATGGCCTTACTCCTAGTCTGAAGACGAATGTGCTAGAAACTATAAAGCTATAACATGTCCTGCAGCCTAGCCTTGCTTTGCCTGTCCTTGCCTGTCCTTGCCTTGCCTTATTTCCTTCTCATCCTGTTCTCTGTCCCATCCTCCCTCACTAACCCCTCCTCTGGCTGCATGTCTCTACTTTCCTTTTCTCTCACTCTCCTTCTTCCTGCCTCTTTTCCTGCAATTCCTCCATCTCACTCCTGAAGCCCAACACTACTTTTTATTCTTCCTTCCCTTTCTCCTGCTCCCTTCGCTTTCTCCCTCTGTCCCATATCTTTCTTCCCGACTTGTCTTTTCCAGACTTTGGGCAAAATTGGCCCCAAGTCTGGGCATGGTTTGACCAATTTTCAGAGGCCTGGCTGGTGACAGCAGGGACAGCAGACAGTGACAGGCCCGGGGCTGACAGGCTCCCCATCCCCTAGGGGGCGCCTGGCTGCCACACCCAGCTGACATAGAACCTTTGTCACAATGCCCGCTACCGTGGCGAGTATGTGGTGACTCTGCAGGTGACAGGGACACTGCAGGACTTGGTGGCAGCTCAGCAATTTCTCACTTCCCCAAAGAAGCGGAATTCTGCAAATTGCTGCCTTTGCTCTTGAAAGGATATCATCAGGTGGGTGTTTTGGTGTCATACTCTGAAAACCAGAGCAGAAATGGTGAAATATTCCCATGATATGCATGGTCCCTGCACCAAAGCACCGTGACTCAGCCTAAGGAGATCTGCAGCTTATTTTTTTGTACTGCCAGCAGATTGTGGAAGCACAGTATAAAAACCATCCTTATGGAGAGATCTGCGTATTTTAGGCTTAGTCTTAGAGTCTCAAGTAGCTGGGGTTTTTGCTTGGGCCTAATCCATACGGACTTATGGCCTTACTCCTAGTCTGAAGACGAATGTGCTAGAAACTATAAAGCTAAAACATGTCCTGCAGCCTAGCCTTGCTTTGCCTGTCCTTGCCTGTCCTTGCCTTGCCTTATTTCCTTCTCATCCTGTTCTCTGTCCCATCCTCTCTCACTAACCCCTCGTCTGGCTGCATGTCTCTACTTTCCTTTTCTCTCACTCTCCTGCTTCCTGCCTCTTTTCCTGCAATTCCTCCATCTCACTCCTGAAGCCCAACACTACTATTTATTCTTCCTTCCCTTTCTCCTGCTCCCTTCGCTTTCTCCCTCTGTCCCATATCTTTCTTCCCGACTTGTCTTTTCAAGACTTTGGGCCAAATTGGCCCCAAGTCTGGGCATGGTTTGACCAATATTCAGAGGCCTGGCTGGTGACAGCAGGGACAGCAGGCAGTGACAGGCCCGGGGCTGACAGGCTCCCCATCCCCTAGGGGGCGCCTGGCTGCCACACCCAGCTGACATAGAACCTTTGTCACAATGCCCGCTACCGTGGCGAGTATGTGGTGACTCTGCAGGTGACAGGGACACTGCAGGACTTGGTGGCAGCTCAGCAATTTCTCACTTCCCCAAAGAAGCGGAATTCTGCAAATTGCTGCCTTTACTCTTGAAAGGATATCATCAGGTGGGTGTTTTGGTGTCATACTCTGAAAACCAGAGCAGAAATGGTGAACTATTCCCATGATATGCATGGTCCCTGCACCAAAGTATCGTGACTCAGCCTAAGGAGATCTGCAGCTTATTTTTTTGTACTGCCAGCAGATTGTGGAAGCACAGTATAAAAACCATCCTTATGGAGAGATCTGCGTATTTTAGGCTTAGTCTAAGCGTCTCAAGTAGCTGGGGTTTTTGCTTGGGCCTAATGCATACGGTCTTATGGCCTTACTCCTAGTCTGAAGACGAATGTGCTAGAAACTATAAAGCTATAACATGTCCTGCAGCCTAGCCTTGCTTTGCCTGTCCTTGCCTGTCCTTGCCTTGCCTTATTTCCTTCTCATCCTGTTCTCTGTCCCATCCTCCCTCACTAACCCCTCGTCTGGCTGCATGTCTCTACTTTCCTTTTCTCTCGCTCTCCTGCTTCCTGCCTCTTTTCCTGCAATTCCTCCATCTCACTCCTGAAGCCCAACACTACTTTTTATTCTTCCTTCCCTTTCTCCTGCTCCCTTCGCTTTCTCCCTCTGTCCCATATCTTTCTTCCCGACTTGTCTTTTCCAGACTTTGGGCAAAATCGGCCCCAAGTCTGGGCATGGTTTGACCAATATTCAGAGGCCTGGCTGGTGACAGCAGGGACAGCAGACAGTGACAGGCCCGGGGCTGGCAGGCTCCCCATCCCCTAGGGGGCGCCTGGCTGCCACACCCAGCTGACATAGAACCTTTGTCACAATGCCCGCTACCGTGGCGAGTATGTGGTGACTCTGCAGGTGACAGGGACACTGCAGGACTTGGTGGCAGCTCAGCAATTTCTCAGTTCCCCAAAGAAGCAGAATTCTGCAAATTGCTGCCTTTGCTCTTGAAAGGATATCATCAGGTGGGTGTTTTGGTGTCATACTCTGAAAACCAGAGCAGAAATGGTGAAATATTCCCATGATATGCATGGTCCCTGCACCAAAGCACCATGACTCAGCCTAAGGAGATCTGCAGCTTATTTTTATTGTACTGCCAGCAGATTGTGGAAGCACAGTATAAAAACCATCCTTATGGAGAGATCTGCGTATTTTAGGCTTAGTCTTAGTGTCTCAAGTAGCTGGGGTTTTTGCTTGGGCCTAATCCATACGGTCTTATGGCCTTACTCCTAGTCTGAAGACGAATGTGCTAGAAACTATAAAGCTAAAACATGTCCTGCAGCCTAGCCTTGCTTTGCCTGTCCTTGCCTGTCCTTGCCTTGCCTTATTTCCTTCTCATCCTGTTCTCTGTCCCATCCTCCCTCACTAACCCCTCGTCTGGCTGCATGTCTCTACTTTCCTTTTCTCTCACTCTCCTGCTTCCTGCCTCTTTTCCTGCAATTCCTCCATCTCACTCCTGAAGCCCAACACTACTTTTTATTCTTCCTTCCTTTTCTCCTGCTCCCTTCGCTTTCTCCCTCTGTCCCATATCTTTCTTCCCGACTTGTCTTTTCCAGACTTTGGGCAAAATTGGCCCCAAGTCTGGGCATGGTTTGACCAATATTCAGAGGCCTGGCTGGTGACAGCAGGGACAGCAGGCAGTGACAGGCCCGGGGCTGACAGGCTCCCCATCCCCTAGGGGGCGCCTGGCTGCCACACCCAGCTGACATAGAACCTTTGTCACAATGCCCGCTACCGTGGCGAGTATGTGGTGACTCTGCAGGTGACAGGGACACTGCAGGACTTGGTGGCAGCTCAGCAATTTCTCACTTCCCCAAAGAAGCGGAATTCTGCAAATTGCTGCCTTTACTCTTGAAAGGATATCATCAGGTGGGTGTTTTGGTGTCATACTCTGAAAACCAGAGCAGAAATGGTGAAATATTCCCATGATATGCATGGTCCCTGCACCAAAGCACCATGACTCAGCCTAAGGAGATCTGCAGCTTATTTTTTTGTACTGCCAGCAGATTGTGGAAGCACAGTATAAAAACCATCCTTATGGAGAGATCTGCGTATTTTAGGCTTAGTCTTAGTGTCTCAAGTAGCTGGGGTTTTTGCTTGGCCCTAATGCATACGGTCTTATGGCCTTACTCCTAGTCTGAAGACGAATGTGCTAGAAACTATAAAGCTATAACATGTCCTGCAGCCTAGCCTTGCTTTGCCTGTCCTTGCCTGTCCTTGCCTTGCCTTATTTCCTTCTCATCCTGTTCTCTGTCCCATCCTCCCTCACTAACCCCTCCTCTGGCTGCATGTCTCTACTTTCCTTTTCTCTCACTCTCCTTCTTCCTGCCTCTTTTCCTGCAATTCCTCCATCTCACTCCTGAAGCCCAACACTACTTTTTATTCTTCCTTCCCTTTCTCCTGCTCCCTTCGCTTTCTCCCTCTGTCCCATATCTTTCTTCCCGACTTGTCTTTTCCAGACTTTGGGCAAAATTGGCCCCAAGTCTGGGCATGGTTTGACCAATTTTCAGAGGCCTGGCTGGTGACAGCAGGGACAGCAGACAGTGACAGGCCCGGGGCTGACAGGCTCCCCATCCCCTAGGGGGCGCCTGGCTGCCACACCCAGCTGACATAGAACCTTTGTCACAATGCCCGCTACCGTGGCGAGTATGTGGTGACTCTGCAGGTGACAGGGACACTGCAGGACTTGGTGGCAGCTCAGCAATTTCTCACTTCCCCAAAGAAGCGGAATTCTGCAAATTGCTGCCTTTGCTCTTGAAAGGATATCATCAGGTGGGTGTTTTGGTGTCATACTCTGAAAACCAGAGCAGAAATGGTGAAATATTCCCATGATATGCATGGTCCCTGCACCAAAGCACCGTGACTCAGCCTAAGGAGATCTGCAGCTTATTTTTTTGTACTGCCAGCAGATTGTGGAAGCACAGTATAAAAACCATCCTTATGGAGAGATCTGCGTATTTTAGGCTTAGTCTTAGAGTCTCAAGTAGCTGGGGTTTTTGCTTGGGCCTAATCCATACGGACTTATGGCCTTACTCCTAGTCTGAAGACGAATGTGCTAGAAACTATAAAGCTAAAACATGTCCTGCAGCCTAGCCTTGCTTTGCCTGTCCTTGCCTGTCCTTGCCTTGCCTTATTTCCTTCTCATCCTGTTCTCTGTCCCATCCTCTCTCACTAACCCCTCGTCTGGCTGCATGTCTCTACTTTCCTTTTCTCTCACTCTCCTGCTTCCTGCCTCTTTTCCTGCAATTCCTCCATCTCACTCCTGAAGCCCAACACTACTATTTATTCTTCCTTCCCTTTCTCCTGCTCCCTTCGCTTTCTCCCTCTGTCCCATATCTTTCTTCCCGACTTGTCTTTTCAAGACTTTGGGCCAAATTGGCCCCAAGTCTGGGCATGGTTTGACCAATATTCAGAGGCCTGGCTGGTGACAGCAGGGACAGCAGGCAGTGACAGGCCCGGGGCTGACAGGCTCCCCATCCCCTAGGGGGCGCCTGGCTGCCACACCCAGCTGACATAGAACCTTTGTCACAATGCCCGCTACCGTGGCGAGTATGTGGTGACTCTGCAGGTGACAGGGACACTGCAGGACTTGGTGGCAGCTCAGCAATTTCTCACTTCCCCAAAGAAGCGGAATTCTGCAAATTGCTGCCTTTACTCTTGAAAGGATATCATCAGGTGGGTGTTTTGGTGTCATACTCTGAAAACCAGAGCAGAAATGGTGAACTATTCCCATGATATGCATGGTCCCTGCACCAAAGTATCGTGACTCAGCCTAAGGAGATCTGCAGCTTATTTTTTTGTACTGCCAGCAGATTGTGGAAGCACAGTATAAAAACCATCCTTATGGAGAGATCTGCGTATTTTAGGCTTAGTCTAAGCGTCTCAAGTAGCTGGGGTTTTTGCTTGGGCCTAATGCATACGGTCTTATGGCCTTACTCCTAGTCTGAAGACGAATGTGCTAGAAACTATAAAGCTATAACATGTCCTGCAGCCTAGCCTTGCTTTGCCTGTCCTTGCCTGTCCTTGCCTTGCCTTATTTCCTTCTCATCCTGTTCTCTGTCCCATCCTCCCTCACTAACCCCTCGTCTGGCTGCATGTCTCTACTTTCCTTTTCTCTCGCTCTCCTGCTTCCTGCCTCTTTTCCTGCAATTCCTCCATCTCACTCCTGAAGCCCAACACTACTTTTTATTCTTCCTTCCCTTTCTCCTGCTCCCTTCGCTTTCTCCCTCTGTCCCATATCTTTCTTCCCGACTTGTCTTTTCCAGACTTTGGGCAAAATCGGCCCCAAGTCTGGGCATGGTTTGACCAATATTCAGAGGCCTGGCTGGTGACAGCAGGGACAGCAGACAGTGACAGGCCCGGGGCTGGCAGGCTCCCCATCCCCTAGGGGGCGCCTGGCTGCCACACCCAGCTGACATAGAACCTTTGTCACAATGCCCGCTACCGTGGCGAGTATGTGGTGACTCTGCAGGTGACAGGGACACTGCAGGACTTGGTGGCAGCTCAGCAATTTCTCAGTTCCCCAAAGAAGCAGAATTCTGCAAATTGCTGCCTTTGCTCTTGAAAGGATATCATCAGGTGGGTGTTTTGGTGTCATACTCTGAAAACCAGAGCAGAAATGGTGAAATATTCCCATGATATGCATGGTCCCTGCACCAAAGCACCATGACTCAGCCTAAGGAGATCTGCAGCTTATTTTTATTGTACTGCCAGCAGATTGTGGAAGCACAGTATAAAAACCATCCTTATGGAGAGATCTGCGTATTTTAGGCTTAGTCTTAGTGTCTCAAGTAGCTGGGGTTTTTGCTTGGGCCTAATCCATACGGTCTTATGGCCTTACTCCTAGTCTGAAGACGAATGTGCTAGAAACTATAAAGCTAAAACATGTCCTGCAGCCTAGCCTTGCTTTGCCTGTCCTTGCCTGTCCTTGCCTTGCCTTATTTCCTTCTCATCCTGTTCTCTGTCCCATCCTCCCTCACTAACCCCTCGTCTGGCTGCATGTCTCTACTTTCCTTTTCTCTCACTCTCCTGCTTCCTGCCTCTTTTCCTGCAATTCCTCCATCTCACTCCTGAAGCCCAACACTACTTTTTATTCTTCCTTCCTTTTCTCCTGCTCCCTTCGCTTTCTCCCTCTGTCCCATATCTTTCTTCCCGACTTGTCTTTTCCAGACTTTGGGCAAAATTGGCCCCAAGTCTGGGCATGGTTTGACCAATATTCAGAGGCCTGGCTGGTGACAGCAGGGACAGCAGGCAGTGACAGGCCCGGGGCTGACAGGCTCCCCATCCCCTAGGGGGCGCCTGGCTGCCACACCCAGCTGACATAGAACCTTTGTCACAATGCCCGCTACCGTGGCGAGTATGTGGTGACTCTGCAGGTGACAGGGACACTGCAGGACTTGGTGGCAGCTCAGCAATTTCTCACTTCCCCAAAGAAGCGGAATTCTGCAAATTGCTGCCTTTACTCTTGAAAGGATATCATCAGGTGGGTGTTTTGGTGTCATACTCTGAAAACCAGAGCAGAAATGGTGAAATATTCCCATGATATGCATGGTCCCTGCACCAAAGCACCATGACTCAGCCTAAGGAGATCTGCAGCTTATTTTTTTGTACTGCCAGCAGATTGTGGAAGCACAGTATAAAAACCATCCTTATGGAGAGATCTGCGTATTTTAGGCTTAGTCTTAGTGTCTCAAGTAGCTGGGGTTTTTGCTTGGCCCTAATGCATACGGTCTTATGGCCTTACTCCTAGTCTGAAGACGAATGTGCTAGAAACTATAAAGCTAAAACATGTCCTGCAGCCTAGCCTTGCTTTGCCTGTCCTTGCCTGTCCTTGCCTTGCCTTATTTCCTTCTCATCCTGTTCTCTGTCCCATCCTCCCTCACTAACCCCTCCTCTGGCTGCATGTCTCTACTTTCCTTTTCTCTCACTCTCCTTCTTCCTGCCTCTTTTCCTGCAATTCCTCCATCTCACTCCTGAAGCCCAACACTACTTTTTATTCTTCCTTCCCTTTCTCCTGCTCCCTTCGCTTTCTCCCTCTGTCCCATATCTTTCTTCCCGACTTGTCTTTTCCAGACTTTGGGCAAAATTGGCCCCAAGTCTGGGCATGGTTTTACCAATTTTCAGAGGCCTGGCTGGTGACAGCAGGGACAGCAGACAGTGACAGGCCCGGGGCTGACAGGCTCCCCATCCCCTAGGGGGCGCCTGGCTGCCACACCCAGCTGACATAGAACCTTTGTCACAATGCCCGCTACCGTGGCGAGCATGTGGTGACTCTGCAGGTGACAGGGACACTGCAGGACTTGGTGGCAGCTCAGCAATTTCTCAGTTCCCCAAAGAAGCGGAATTCTGCAAATTGCTGCCTTTGCTCTTGAAAGGATATCATCAGGTGGGTGTTTTGGTGTCATACTCTGAAAACCAGAGCAGAAATGGTGAAATATTCCCATGATATGCATGGTCCCTGCACCAAAGCACCATGACTCAGCCTAAGGAGATCTGCAGCTTATTTTTTTGTACTGCCAGCAGATTGTGGAAGCACAGTATAAAAACCATCCTTATGGAGAGATCTGCGTATTTTAGGCTTAGTCTTAGTGTCTCAAGTAGCTGGGGTTTTTGCTTGGGCCTAATCCATACGGACTTATGGCCTTACTCCTAGTCTGAAGACGAATGTGCTAGAAACTATAAAGCTAAAACATGTCCTGCAGCCTAGCCTTGCTTTGCCTGTCCTTGCCTGTCCTTGCCTTGCCTTATTTCCTTCTCATCCTGTTCTCTGTCCCATCCTCTCTCACTAACCCCTCGTCTGGCTGCATGTCTCTACTTTCCTTTTCTCTCACTCTCCTGCTTCCTGCCTCTTTTCCTGCAATTCCTCCATCTCACTCCTGAAGCCCAACACTACTATTTATTCTTCCTTCCCTTTCTCCTGCTCCCTTCGCTTTCTCCCTCTGTCCCATATCTTTCTTCCCGACTTGTCTTTTCAAGACTTTGGGCCAAATTGGCCCCAAGTCTGGGCATGGTTTGACCAATATTCAGAGGCCTGGCTGGTGACAGCAGGGACAGCAGGCAGTGACAGGCCCGGGGCTGACAGGCTCCCCATCCCCTAGGGGGCGCCTGGCTGCCACACCCAGCTGACATAGAACCTTTGTCACAATGCCCGCTACCGTGGCGAGTATGTGGTGACTCTGCAGGTGACAGGGACACTGCAGGACTTGGTGGCAGCTCAGCAATTTCTCACTTCCCCAAAGAAGCGGAATTCTGCAAATTGCTGCCTTTACTCTTGAAAGGATATCATCAGGTGGGTGTTTTGGTGTCATACTCTGAAAACCAGAGCAGAAATGGTGAACTATTCCCATGATATGCATGGTCCCTGCACCAAAGCACCGTGACTCAGCCTAAGGAGATCTGCAGCTTATTTTTTTGTACTGCCAGCAGATTGTGGAACCACAGTATAAAAACCATCCTTATGGAGAGATCTGCGTATTTTAGGCTTAGTCTAAGCGTCTCAAGTAGCTGGGGTTTTTGCTTGGGCCTAATCCATACGGTCTTATGGCCTTACTCCTAGTCTGAAGACGAATGTGCTAGAAACTATAAAGCAAAAAAATGTCCTGCAGCCTAGCCTTGCTTTGCCTATCCTTGCCTGTCCTTGCATTGCCTTATTTCCTTCTCATCCTGTTCTCTGTCCCATCCTCCCTCACTAATCCCTCGTCTGGCTGCATGTCTCTACTTTCCTTTTCTCTCACTCTCCTGCTTCCTGCCTCTTTTCCTGCAATTCCTCCATCTCACTCCTGAAGCCCAACACTGCTTTTTATTCTTCCTTCCCTTTCTCCTGCTCCCTTCGCTTTCTCCCTCTGTCCCATACCTTTCTTCCCGACTTGCCTTTTTACGACTTTGGGCCAAATTGGCCCCAAGTCTGGGCATGGTTTGACCAATTTTCAGAGGCCTGGCTGGTGATAGCAGGGGCAGCAGGCAGTGACAGGCCCGGGGCTGAAAGGCTCCCCATCCCCTAGGGGGCGCCTAGCTGCCACACCCAGCTGACATAGAACCTTTGTCACAATGCCCGCTACCGTGGCGAGTATGTGGTGACTCTGCAGGTGACAGGGACACTGCAGGACTTGGTGGCAGCTCAGCAATTTCTCACTTCCCCAAAGAAGCGGAATTCTGCAAATTGCTGCCTTTGCTCTTGAAAGGATATCATCAGGTGGGTGTTTTGGTGTCATACTCTGAAAACCAGAGCAGAAATGGTGAAATATTCCCATGATATGCATGGTCCCTGCACCAAAGCACCATGACTCAGCCTAAGGAGATCTGCAGCTTATTTTTTTGTACTGCCAGCAGATTGTGGAAGTACAGTATAAAAACCATCCTTATGGAGAGATCTGCGTATTTTAGGCTTAGTCTTAGTGTCTCAAGTAGCTGGGGTTTTTGCTTGGGCCTAATGCATACGGTCTTATGGCCTTACTCCTAGTCTGAAGACGAATGTGCTAGAAACTATAAAGCTATAACATGTCCTGCAGCCTAGCCTTGCTTTGCCTGTCCTTGCCTGTCCTTGCCTTGCCTTATTTCCTTCTCATCCTGTTCTCTGTCCCATCCTCCCTCACTAACCCCTCCTCTGGCTGCATGTCTCTACTTTCCTTTTCTCTCACTCTCCTGCTTCATGCCTCTTTTCCTGCAATTCCTCCATCTCACTCCTGAAGCCCAACACTACTTTTTATTCTTCCTTCCCTTTCTCCTGCTCCCTTCGCTTTCTCCCTCTGTCCCATATCTTTCTTCCCGACTTGTCTTTTCCAGACTTTGGGCAAAATTGGCCCCAAGTCTGGGCATGGTTTGACCAATATTCAGAGGCCTGGCTGGTGACAGCAGGGACAGCAGGCAGTGACAGGCCCGGGGCTGACAGGCTCCCCATCCCCTAGGGGGCGCCTGGCTGCCACACCCAGCTGACATAGAACCTTTGTCACAATGCCCGCTACCGTGGCGAGTATGTGGTGACTCTGCAGGTGACAGGGACACTGCAGGACTTGGTGGCAGCTCAGCAATTTCTCACTTCCCCAAAGAAGCGGAATTCTGCAAATTGCTGCCTTTGCTCTTGAAAGGATATCATCAGGTGGGTGTTTTGGTGTCATACTCTGAAAACCAGAGCAGAAATGGTGAACTATTCCCATGATATGCATGGTCCCTGCACCAAAGCACCATGACTCAGCCTAAGGAGATCTGCAGCTTATTTTTTTGTACTGCCAGCAGATTGTGGAAGCACAGTATAAAAACCATCCTTATGGACAGATCTGTGTATTTTAGGCTTAGTCTAAGTGTCTCAAGTAGCTGGGGTTTTTGCTTGGGCCTAATCCATACGGACTTATGGCCTTACTCCTAGTCTGAAGACGAACGTGCTAGAAACTATAAAGCTAAAACATGTCCTGCAGCCTAGCCTTGCTTTGCCTGTCCTTGCCTGTCCTTGCCTTGCCTTATTTCCTTCTCATCCTGTTCTCTGTCCCATCCTCCCTCACTAACCCCTCCTCTGGCTGCATGTCTCTACTTTCCTTTTCTGTCACTCTCCTGCTTCCTGCTTCTTTTCCTGCAATTCCTCCATCTCTCTCCTGAAGCCCAACACTACTATTTATTCTTCCTTCCCTTTCTCCTGCTCCCTTCGCTTTCTCCCTCTGTCCCATATCTTTCTTCCCGACTTGTCTTTTCCAGACTTTGGGCAAAATTGGCCCCAAGTCTGGGCATGGTTTGACCGATATTCAGAGGCCTGGCTGGTGACAGCAGGGACAGCAGGCAGTGACAGGCCCGGGGCTGACAGGCTCCCCATCCCCTAGGGGGCGCCTGGCTGCCACACCCAGCTGACATAGAACCTTTGTCACAATGCCCGCTACCGTGGCGAGTATGTGGTGACTCTGCAGGTGACAGGGACACTGCAGGACTTGGTGGCACCTCAGCAATTTCTCACTTCCCCAAAGAAGCGGAATTCTGCAAATTGCTGCCTTTACTCTTGAAAGGATATCATCAGGTGGGTGTTTTGGTGTCATACTCTGAAAACCAGAGCAGAAATGGTGAAATATTCCCATGATATGCATGGTCCCTGCACCAAAGCACCATGACTCAGCCTAAGGAGATCTGCAGCTTATTTTTTTGTACTGCCAGCAGATTGTGGAAGCACAGTATAAAAACCATCCTTATGGAGAGATCTGCGTATTTTAGGCTTAGTCTTAGTGTCTCAAGTAGCTGGGGTTTTTGCTTGGCCCTAATGCATACGGTCTTATGGCCTTACTCCTAGTCTGAAGACGAATGTGCTAGAAACTATAAAGCTATAACATGTCCTGCAGCCTAGCCTTGCTTTGCCTGTCCTTGCCTGTCCTTGCCTTGCCTTATTTCCTTCTCATCCTGTTCTCTGTCCCATCCTCCCTCACTAACCCCTCCTCTGGCTGCATGTCTCTACTTTCCTTTTCTCTCACTCTCCTTCTTCCTGCCTCTTTTCCTGCAATTCCTCCATCTCACTCCTGAAGCCCAACACTACTTTTTATTCTTCCTTCCCTTTCTCCTGCTCCCTTCGCTTTCTCCCTCTGTCCCATATCTTTCTTCCCGACTTGTCTTTTCCAGACTTTGGGCAAAATTGGCCCCAAGTCTGGGCATGGTTTTACCAATTTTCAGAGGCCTGGCTGGTGACAGCAGGGACAGCAGACAGTGACAGGCCCGGGGCTGACAGGCTCCCCATCCCCTAGGGGGCGCCTGGCTGCCACACCCAGCTGACATAGAACCTTTGTCACAATGCCCGCTACCGTGGCGAGTATGTGGTGACTCTGCAGGTGACAGGGACACTGCAGGACTTGGTGGCACCTCAGCAATTTCTCACTTCCCCAAAGAAGCGGAATTCTGCAAATTGCTGCCTTTGCTCTTGAAAGGATATCATCAGGTGGGTGTTTTGGTGTCATACTCTGAAAACCAGAGCAGAAATGGTGAAATATTCCCATGATATGCATGGTCCCTGCACCAAAGCACCATGACTCAGCCTAAGGAGATCTGCAGCTTATTTTTTTGTACTGCCAGCAGATTGTGGAAGCACAGTATAAAAACCATCCTTATGGAGAGATCTGCGTATTTTAGGCTTAGTCTTAGTGTCTCAAGTAGCTGGGGTTTTTGCTTGGGCCTAATCCATACGGACTTATGGCCTTACTCCTAGTCTGAAGACGAATGTGCTAGAAACTATAAAGCTAAAACATGTCCTGCAGCCTAGCCTTGCTTTGCCTGTCCTTGCCTGTCCTTGCCTTGCCTTATTTCCTTCTCATCCTGTTCTCTGTCCCATCCTCTCTCACTAACCCCTCGTCTGGCTGCACGTCTCTACTTTCCTTTTCTCTCACTCTCCTGCTTCCTGCCTCTTTTCCTGCAATTCCTCCATCTCACTCCTGAAGCCCAACACTACTATTTATTCTTCCTTCCCTTTCTCCTGCTCCCTTCGCTTTCTCCCTCTGTCCCATATCTTTCTTCCCGACTTGTCTTTTCAAGACTTTGGGCCAAATTGGCCCCAAGTCTGGGCATGGTTTGACCAATATTCAGAGGCCTGGCTGGTGACAGCAGGGACAGCAGGCAGTGACAGGCCCGGGGCTGACAGGCTCCCCATCCCCTAGGGGGCGCCTGGCTGCCACACCCAGCTGACATAGAACCTTTGTCACAATGCCCGCTACCGTGGCGAGTATGTGGTGACTCTGCAGGTGACAGGGACACTGCAGGACTTGGTGGCAGCTCAGCAATTTCTCACTTCCCCAAAGAAGCGGAATTCTGCAAATTGCTGCCTTTACTCTTGAAAGGATATAATCAGGTGGGTGTTTTGGTGTCATACTCTGAAAACCAGAGCAGAAATGGTGAACTATTCCCATGATATGCATGGTCCCTGCACCAAAGTATCGTGACTCAGCCTAAGGAGATCTGCAGCTTATTTTTTTGTACTGCCAGCAGATTGTGGAACCACAGTATAAAAACCATCCTTATGGAGAGATCTGCGTATTTTAGGCTTAGTCTAAGCGTCTCAAGTAGCTGGGGTTTTTGCTTGGGCCTAATGCATACGGTCTTATGGCCTTACTCCTAGTCTGAAGACGAATGTGCTAGAAACTATAAAGCTATAACATGTCCTGCAGCCTAGCCTTGCTTTGCCTGTCCTTGCCTGTCCTTGCCTTGCCTTATTTCCTTCTCATCCTGTTCTCTGTCCCATCCTCCCTCACTAACCCCTCGTCTGGCTGCATGTCTCTACTTTCCTTTTCTCTCGCTCTCCTGCTTCCTGCCTCTTTTCCTGCAATTCCTCCATCTCACTCCTGAAGCCCAACACTACTTTTTATTCTTCCTTCCCTTTCTCCTGCTCCCTTCGCTTTCTCCCTCTGTCCCATATCTTTCTTCCCGACTTGTCTTTTCCAGACTTTGGGCAAAATCGGCCCCAAGTCTGGGCATGGTTTGACCAATATTCAGAGGCCTGGCTGGTGACAGCAGGGACAGCAGACAGTGACAGGCCCGGGGCTGGCAGGCTCCCCATCCCCTAGGGGGCGCCTGGCTGCCACACCCAGCTGACATAGAACCTTTGTCACAATGCCCGCTACCGTGGCGAGTATGTGGTGACTCTGCAGGTGACAGGGACACTGCAGGACTTGGTGGCAGCTCAGCAATTTCTCAGTTCCCCAAAGAAGCAGAATTCTGCAAATTGCTGCCTTTGCTCTTGAAAGGATATCATCAGGTGGGTGTTTTGGTGTCATACTCTGAAAACCAGAGCAGAAATGGTGAAATATTCCCATGATATGCATGGTCCCTGCACCAAAGCACCATGACTCAGCCTAAGGAGATCTGCAGTTTATTTTTATTGTACTGCCAGCAGATTGTGGAAGCACAGTATAAAAACCATCCTTATGGAGAGATCTGCGTATTTTAGGCTTAGTCTTAGTGTCTCAAGTAGCTGGGGTTTTTGCTTGGGCCTAATCCATACGGACTTATGGCCTTACTCCTAGTCTGAAGACGAATGTGCTAGAAACTATAAAGCTAAAACATGTCCTGCAGCCTAGCCTTGCTTTGCCTGTCCTTGCCTGTCCTTGCCTTGCCTTATTTCCTTCTCATCCTGTTCTCTGTCCCATCCTCCCTCACTAACCCCTCGTCTGGCTGCATGTCTCGTCTTTCCTTTTCTCTCACTCTCCTGCTTCCTGCCTCTTTTCCTGCAATTCCTCCATCTCACTCCTGAAGCCCAATACTACTTTTTATTCTTCCTTCCTTTTCTCCTGCTCCCTTCGCTTTCTCCCTCTGTCCCATATCTTTCTTCCCGACTTGTCTTTTCCAGACTTTGGGCAAAATTGGCCCCAAGTCTGGGCATGGTTTGACCAATATTCAGAGGCCTGGCTGGTGACAGCAGGGACAGCAGGCAGTGACAGGCCCGGGGCTGACAGGCTCCCCATCCCCTAGGGGGCGCCTGGCTGCCACACCCAGCTGACATAGAACCTTTGTCACAATGCCCGCTACCGTGGCGAGTATGTGGTGACTCTGCAGGTGACAGGGACACTGCAGGACTTGGTGGCAGCTCAGCAATTTCTCAGTTCCCCAAAGAAGCGGAATTCTGCAAATTGCTGCCTTTACTCTTGAAAGGATATCATCAGGTGGGTGTTTTGGTGTCATACTCTGAAAACCAGAGCAGAAATGGTGAAATATTCCCATGATATGTATGGTCCCTGCACCAAAGCACCATGACTCAGCCTAAGGAGATCTGCAGCTTATTTTTTTGTACTGCCAGCAGATTGTGGAAGCACAGTATAAAAACCATCCTTATGGAGAGATCTGCGTATTTTAGGCTTAGTCTTAGTGTCTCAAGTAGCTGGGGTTTTTGCTTGGCCCTAATGCATACGGTCTTATGGCCTTACTCCTAGTCTGAAGACGAATGTGCTAGAAACTATAAAGCTATAACATGTCCTGCAGCCTAGCCTTGCTTTGCCTGTCCTTGCCTGTCCTTGCCTTGCCTTATTTCCTTCTCATCCTGTTCTCTGTCCCATCCTCCCTCACTAACCCCTCCTCTGGCTGCATGTCTCTACTTTCCTTTTCTCTCACTCTCCTTCTTCCTGCCTCTTTTCCTGCAATTCCTCCATCTCACTCCTGAAGCCCAACACTACTTTTTATTCTTCCTTCCCTTTCTCCTGCTCCCTTCGCTTTCTCCCTCTGTCCCATATCTTTCTTCCCGACTTGTCTTTTCCAGACTTTGGGCAAAATTGGCCCCAAGTCTGGGCATGGTTTTACCAATTGTCAGAGGCCTTTCTGGTGACAGCAGGGACAGCAGACAGTGACAGGCCCGGGGCTGACAGGCTCCCCATCCCCTAGGGGGCGCCTGGCTGCCACACCCAGCTGACATAGAACCTTTGTCACAATGCCCGCTACCGTGGCGAGTATGTGGTGACTCTGCAGGTGACAGGGACACTGCAGGACTTGGTGGCAGCTCAGCAATTTCTCAGTTCCCCAAAGAAGCGGAATTCTGCAAATTGCTGCCTTTGCTCTTGAAAGGATATCATCAGGTGGGTGTTTTGGTGTCATACTCTGAAAACCAGAGCAGAAATGGTGAACTATTCCCATGATATGCATGGTCCCTGCACCAAAGCACCATGACTCAGCCTAAGGAGATCTGCAGCTTATTTTTTTGTACTGCCAGCAGATTGTGGAAGCACAGTATAAAAACCATCCTTATGGAGAGATCTGCGTATTTTAGGCTTAGTCTTAGTGTCTCAAGTAGCTGGGGTTTTTGCTTGGGCCTAATCCATACGGACTTATGGCCTTACTCCTAGTCTGAAGACGAATGTGCTAGAAACTATAAAGCTAAAACATGTCCTGCAGCCTAGCCTTGCTTTGCCTGTCCTTGCCTGTCCTTGCCTTGCCTTATTTCCTTCTCATCCTGTTCTCTGTCCCATCCTCTCTCACTAACCCCTCGTCTGGCTGCATGTCTCTACTTTCCTTTTCTCTCACTCTCCTGCTTCCTGCCTCTTTTCCTGCAATTCCTCCATCTCACTCCTGAAGCCCAACACTACTATTTATTCTTCCTTCCCTTTCTCCTGCTCCCTTCGCTTTCTCCCTCTGTCCCATATCTTTCTTCCCGACTTGTCTTTTCAAGACTTTGGGCCAAATTGGCCCCAAGTCTGGGCATGGTTTGACCAATATTCAGAGGCCTGGCTGGTGACAGCAGGGACAGCAGACAGTGACAGGCTCGGGGCTGACAGGCTCCCCATCCCCTAGGGGGCGCCTGGCTGCCACACCCAGCTGACATAGAACCTTTGTCACAATGCCCGCTACCGTGGCGAGTATGTGGTGACTCTGCAGGTGACAGGGACACTGCAGGACTTGGTGGCAGCTCAGCAATTTCTCACTTCCCCAAAGAAGCGGAAGTCTGCAAATTGCTGCCTTTGCTCTTGAAAGGATATCATCAGGTGGGTGTTTTGGTGTCATACTCTGAAAACCAGAGCAGAAATGGTGAACTATTCCCATGATATGCATGGTCCCTGCACCAAAGCACCGTGACTCAGCCTAAGGAGATCTGCAGCTTATTTTTTTGTACTGCCAGCAGATTGTGGAAGTACAGTATAAAAACCATCCTTATGGAGAGATCTGCGTATTTTAGGCTTAGTCTTAGTGTCTCAAGTAGCTGGGGTTTTTGCTTGGGCCTAATGCATACGGTCTTATGGCCTTACTCCTAGTCTGAAGACGAATGTGCTAGAAACTATAAAGCTATAACATGTCCTGCAGCCTAGCCTTGCTTTGCCTGTCCTTGCCTGTCCTTGCCTTGCCTTATTTCCTTCTCATCCTGTTCTCTGTCCCATCCTCCCTCACTAACCCCTCCTCTGGCTGCATGTCTCTACTTTCCTTTTCTCTCACTCTCCTGCTTCCTGCCTCTTTTCCTGCAATTCCTCCATCTCACTCCTGAAGCCCAACACTACTTTTTATTCTTCCTTCCCTTTCTCCTGCTCCCTTCGCTTTCTCCCTCTGTCCCATATCTTTCTTCCCGACTTGTCTTTTCCAGACTTTGGGCAAAATTGGCCCCAAGTCTGGGCATGGTTTGACCAATATTCAGAGGCCTGGCTGGTGACAGCAGGGACAGCAGGCAGTGACAGGCCCGGGGCTGACAGGCTCCCCATCCCCTAGGGGGCGCCTGGCTGCCACACCCAGCTGACATAGAACCTTTGTCACAATGCCCGCTACCGTGGCGAGTATGTGGTGACTCTGCAGGTGACAGGGACACTGCAGGACTTGGTGGCAGCTCAGCAATTTCTCAGTTCCCCAAAGAAGCGGAATTCTGCAAATTGCTGCCTTTGCTCTTGAAAGGATATCATCAGGTGGGTGTTTTGGTGTCATACTCTGAAAACCAGAGCAGAAATGGTGAAATATTCCCATGATATGCATGGTCCCTGCACCAAAGCACCATGACTCAGCCTAAGGAGATCTGCAGCTTATTTTTTTGTACTGCCAGCAGATTGTGGAAGCACAGTATAAAAACCATCCTTATGGACAGATCTGCATATTTTAGGCTTAGTCTAAGTGTCTCAAGTAGCTGGGGTTTTTGCTTGGGCCTAATCCATACGGTCTTATGGCCTTACTCCTAGTCTGAAGACGAATGTGCTAGAAACTATAAAGCTAAAACATGTCCTGCAGCCTAGCCTTGCTTTGCCTGTCCTTGCCTGTCCTTGCCTTGCCTTATTTCCTTCTCATCCTGTTCTCTGTCCCATCCTCTCTCACTAACCCCTCGTCTGGCTGCATGTCTCTACTTTCCTTTTCTCTCACTCTCCTGCTTCCTGCCTCTTTTCCTGCAATTCCTCCATCTCACTCCTGAAGCCCAACACTACTATTTATTCTTCCTTCCCTTTCTCCTGCTCCCTTCGCTTTCTCCCTCTGTCCCATATCTTTCTTCCCGACTTGTCTTTTCAAGACTTAGGGCAAAATTGGCCCCAAGTCTGGGCATGGTTTGACCAATATTCAGAGGCCTGGCTGGTGACAGCAGGGACAGCAGGCAGTGACAGGCCCGGGGCTGACAGGCTCCCCATCCCCTAGGGGGCGCCTGGCTGCCACACCCAGCTGACATAGAACCTTTGTCACAATGCCCGCTACCGTGGCGAGTATGTGGTGACTCTGCAGGTGACAGGGACACTGCAGGACTTGGTGTCAGCTCAGCAATTTCTCACTTCCCCAAAGAAGCGGAATTCTGCAAATTGCTGCCTTTACTCTTGAAAGGATATCATCAGGTGGGTGTTTTGGTGTCATACTCTGAAAACCAGAGCAGAAATGGTGAACTATTCCCATGATATGCATGGTCCCTGCACCAAAGCACCGTGACTCAGCCTAAGGAGATCTGCAGCTTATTTTTTTGTACTGCCAGCAGATTGTGGAACCACAGTATAAAAACCATCCTTATGGAGAGATCTGCGTATTTTAGGCTTAGTCTAAGCGTCTCAAGTAGCTGGGGTTTTTGCTTGGGCCTAATCCATACGGTCTTATGGCCTTACTCCTAGTCTGAAGACGAATGTGCTAGAAACTATAAAGCAAAAAAATGTCCTGCAGCCTAGCCTTGCTTTGCCTATCCTTGCCTGTCCTTGCATTGCCTTATTTCCTTCTCATCCTGTTCTCTGTCCCATCCTCCCTCACTAACCCCTCGTCTGGCTGCATTTCTCTACTTTCCTTTTCTCTCACTCTCCTGCTTCCTGCCTCTTTTCCTGCAATTCCTCCATCTCACTCCTGAAGCCCAACACTGCTTTTTATTCTTCCTTCCCTTTCTCCTGCTCCCTTCGCTTTCTCCCTCTGTCCCATATCTTTCTTCCCGACTTCTCTTTTCAAGACTTTGGGCCAAATTGGCCCCAAGTCTGGGCATGATTTGACCAATTTTCAGAGGCCTGGCTGGTGATAGCAGGGGCAGCAGGCAGTGACAGGCCCGGGGCTGAAAGGCTCCCCATCCCCTAGGGGGCGCCTGACTGCCACACCCAGCTGACATAGAACCTTTGTCACAATGCCCGCTACCGTGGCGAGTATGTGGTGACTCTGCAGGTGACAGGGACACTGCAGGACTTGGTGGCAGCTCAGCAATTTCTCACTTCCCCAAAGAAGCGGAATTCTGCAAATTGCTGCCTTTGCTCTTGAAAGGATATCATCAGGTGGGTGTTTTGGTGTCATACTCTGAAAACCAGAGCAGAGATGGTGAAATATTCCCACGATATGCATGGTCCCTGCACCAAAGCACCATGACTCAGCCTAAGGAGATCTGCAGCTTATTTTTTTGTACTGCCAGCAGATTGTGGAAGTACAGTATAAAAACCATCCTTATGGAGAGATCTGCGTATTTTAGGCTTAGTCTTAGTGTCTCAAGTAGCTGGGGTTTTTGCTTGGGCCTAATGCATACGGTCTTATGGCCTTACTCCTAGTCTGAAGACGAATGTGCTAGAAACTATAAAGCTATAACATGTCCTGCAGCCTAGCCTTGCTTTGCCTGTCCTTGCCTGTCCTTGCCTTGCCTTATTTCCTTCTCATCCTGTTCTCTGTCCCATCCTCCCTCACTAACCCCTCGTCTGGCTGCATGTCTCTACTTTCCTTTTCTCTCACTCTCCTGCTTCCTGCCTCTTTTCCTGCAATTCCTCCATCTCACTCCTGAAGCCCAACACTACTTTTTATTCTTCCTTCCCTTTCACCCGCTCCCTTCGCTTTCTCCCTCTGTCCCATATCTTTCTTCCCGACTTGTCTTTTCCAGACTTTGGGCAAAATTGGCCCCAAGTCTGGGCATGGTTTGACCAATATTCAGAGGCCTGGCTGGTGACAGCAGAGACAGCAGACAGTGACAGGCCCGGGGCTGACAGGCTCCCCATCCCCTAGGGGGCGCCTGGCTGCCACACCCAGCTGACATACAACCTTTGTCACAATGCCCGCTACCGTGGCGAGTATGTGGTGACTCTGCAGGTGACAGGGACACTGCAGGACTTGGTGGCAGCTCAGCAATTTCTCACTTCCCCAAAGAAGCGGAATTCTGCAAATTGCTCCCTTTGCTCTTGAAAGGATATCATCAGGTGGGTGTTTTGGTGTCATACTCTGAAAACCAGAGCAGAAATGGTGAAATATTCCCATGATATGCATGGTCCCTGCACTGAAGCACCATGACTCAGCCTAAGGAGATCTGCAGCTTATTTTTTTGTACTGCCAGCAGATTGTGGAAGCACAGTATAAAAACCATCCTTATGGAGAGATCTGCGTATTTTAGGCTTAGTCTAAGTGTCTCAAGTAGCTGGGGTTTTTGCTTGGGCCTAATCCATACGGTTTTATGGCCTTACTCCTAGTCTGAAGACGAATGTGCTAGAAACTATAAAGCGAAAAAATGTCCTGCAGCTTAGCCTTGCTTTGCCTGTCCTTGCCTGTCCTTGCCTTGCCTTATTTCCTTTTCATCCTGTTCTCTGTCCCATCCTCTCTCACTAACCCCTCGTCTGGCTGCATGTCTCGTCTTTCCTTTTCTATCACTCTCCTACTTCCTCCCTCTTTTCCTGCAATTCCTCCATCTCACTCCTGCAGCCCAACACTACTTTTTATTCTTCCTTCCCTTTCTCCTGCTCCCTTCGCTTTCTCCCTCTGTCCCATATCTTTCTTCCCGACTTGTCTTTTCAAGACTTTGGGCCAAATTGGCCCCAAGTCTGGGCATGGTTTGACCAATTTTCAGAGGCCTGGCTGGTGACAGCAGGGGCAGCAGGCAGTGACAGGCCCGGGGCTGACAGGCTCCCCATCCCCTAGCGGGCGCCTGGCTGCCACACCCAGCTGACATAGAACCTTTGTCACAATGCCCGCTACCGTGGCGAGTATGTGGTGACTCTGCAGGTGACAGGGACACTGCAGGACTTGGTGGCAGCTCAGCAATTTCTCAGTTCCCCAAAGAAGCGGAATTCTGCAAATTGCTCCCTTTGCTCTTGAAAGGATATCATCAGGTGGGTGTTTTGGTGTCATACTCTGAAAACCAGAGCAGAAATGGTGAAATATTCCCATGATATGCATGGTCCCTGCACCAAAGCACCATGACTCAGCCTAAGGAGATCTGCAGCTAATTTTTTTGTACTGCCAGCAGATTGTGGAAGCACAGTATAAAAACCATCCTTATGGAGAGATCTGCGTATTTTAGGCTTAGTCTTAGTGTCTCAAGTAGCTGGGGTTTTTGCTTGGGCCTAATCCATACGGTCTTATGGCCTTACTCCTAGTCTGAAGACGAATGTGCTAGAAACTATAAAGCTATAACATGTCCTGCAGCCTAGCCTTGCTTTGCCTGTCCTTGCCTGTCCTTGCCTTGCCTTATTTCCTTCTCATCCTGTTCTCTGTCCCATCCTCTCTCACTAACCCCTTGTCTGGCTGCATGTCTCGTCTTTCCTTTTCTCTCACTCTCCTGCTTCCTGCCTCTTTTCCTGCAATTCCTCCATCTCACTCCTGCAGCCCAACACTACTTTTTATTCTTCCTTCCCTTTCTCCTGCTCCCTTCGCTTTCTCCCTCTGTTCCCTATCTTTCTTCCCGACTTGCCTTTTTACGACTTTGGGCCAAATTGGCCCCAAGTCTGGGCATGGTTTGACCAATTTTCAGAGGCCTGGCTGGTGACAGCAGGGACAGCAGGCAGTGACAGGCCCGGGGCTGACAGGCTCCCCATCCCCTAGGGGGCGCCTGGCTGCCACACCCAGCTGACATAGAACCTTTGTCACAATGCCCGCTGCCGTGGCGAGTATGTGGTGACTCTGCAGGTGACAGGGACACTGCAGGACTTGGTGTCAGCTCAGCAATTTCTCACTTTCCCTAAGAAGCGGAATTCTGCAAACTGCTGCCTTTGCTCTTGAAAGGATATCATCAGGTGGGTGTTTTGGTGTCATACTCTGAAAACCAGAGCAGAAATGGTGAAATATTCCCATGATATGCATGGTCCCTGCACCAAAGCACCATGACTCAGCCTAAGGAGATCTGCAGCTTATTTTTTTGTACTGCCAGCAGACTGTGGAAGCACAGTATAAAAACCATCCTTATGGAGAGATCTGCGTATTTTAGGCTTAGTCTAAGCGTCTCAAGTCGCTGGGGTTTTTGCTTGGGCCTAATCCATACAGTCTTATGGCCTTACTCCTAGTCTGAAGACGAATGTGCTAGAAACTATAAAGGGAAAACATGTCCTGCAGCCTAGCCTTGCTTTGCCTGTCCTTGCCTGTCCTTCCCTTGCCTTATTTCCTTCTCATCCTGTTCTCTGTCCCATCCTCTCTCACTAACCCCTCGTCTGGCTGCATGTCTCGTCTTTCCTTTTCTCTCACTCTCCTGCTTCCTGCCTCTTTTCCTGCAATTCCTCCATCTCACTCCTGAAGCCCAACACTACTTTTTATTCTTCCTTCCCTTTCTCCTGCTCCCTTCGCTTTCTCCCTCTGTCCCATATCTTTCTTCCCGACTTGTCTTTTCTAGACTTTGGGCAAAATTGGCCCCAAGTCTGGGCATGGTTTGACCAATTTTCAGAGGCCTGGCTGGTGACACCAGGGGCAGCAGGCAGTGACAGGCCCGGGGCTGGCAGGCTCCCCATCCCCTAGGGGGCGCCTGGCTGCCACACCCAGCTGACATAGAACCTTTGTCACAATGCCCGCTACCGTGGCGAGTATGTGGTGACTCTGCAGGTGACAGGGACACTGCAGGACTTGGTGGCAGCTCAGCAATTTCTCAGTTCCCCAAAGAAGCGGAATTCTTCAAATTGCTGCCTTTGCTCTTGAAAGGATATCATCAGGTGGGTGTTTTGGTGTCATACTCTGAAAACCAGAGCAGAAATGGTGAAATATTCCCATGATATGCATGGTCCCTGCACCAAAGCACCGTGACTCAGCCTAAGGAGATCTGCAGCTTATTTTTTTGTACTGCCAGCAGATTGTGGAAGCACAGTATAAAAACCATCCTTATGGAGAGATCTGCGTATTTTAGGCTTAGTCTTAGTGTCTCAAGTAGCTGGGGTTTTTGCTTGGGCCTAATCCATACGGTCTTATGGCCTTACTCCTAGTCTGAAGACGAATGTGCTAGAAACTATAAAGCGAAAAAATGTCCTGCAGCTTAGCCTTGCTTTGCCTGTCCTTGCCTGTCCTTGCCTTGCCTTATTTCCTTCTCATCCTGTTCTCTGTCCCATCCTCTCTCACTAACCCCTCGTCTGGCTGCATGTCTCGTCTTTCCTTTTCTCTCACTCTCCTGCTTCCTGCCTCTTTTCCTGCAATTCCTCCATCTCAATCCCGCAGGCCAACACTACTTTTTATTCTTCCTTCCCTTTCTCCTGCTCCCTTCGCTTTCTCCCTCTGTCCCATATCTTTCTTCCCGACTTGTCTTTTCAAGACTTTGGGCCAAATTGGCCCCAAGTCTGGGCATGGTTTTACCAATTTTCAGAGGCCTGGCTGGTGACAGCTGCGGCAGCAGGCAGTGACAGGCCCGGGGCTGACAGGCTCCCCATCCCCTAGGGGGCGCCTGGCTGCCACACCCAGCTGACATAGAACCTTTGTCACAATGCCCGCTACCGTGGCGAGTATGTGGTGACTCTGCAGGTGACAGGGACACTGCAGGACTTGGTGTCAGCTCAGCAATTTCTCACTTTCCCAAAGAAGCGGAATTCTGCAAACTGCTGCCTTTGCTCTTGAAAGGATATCATCAGGTGGGTGTTTTGGTGTCATACTCTGAAAACCAGAGCAGAAATGGTGAAATATTCCCATGATATGCATGGTCCCTGCACCAAAGCACCATGACTCAGCCTAAGGAGATCTGCAGCTTATTTTTTTGTACTGCCAGCAGATTGTGGAAGCACAGTATAAAAACCATCCTTATGGAGAGATCTGCGTATTTTAGGCTTAGTCTTAGTGTCTCAAGTAGCTGGGGTTTTTGCTTGGGCCTAATCCATACGGTCTTATGGCCTTACTCCTAGTCTGAAGACGAATGTGCTAGAAACTATAAAGCGAAAAAATGTCCTGCAGCCTAGCCTTGCTTTGCCTGTCCTTGCCTGTCCTTGCCTTGCCTTATTTCCTTCTCATCCTGTTCTCTGTCCCATCCTCTCTCACTAACCCCTTGTCTGGCTGCATGTCTCGTCTTTCCTTTTCTCTCACTCTCCTGCTTCCTGCCTCTTTTCCTGCAATTCCTCCATCTCAATCCCGCAGCCCAACACTACTTTTTATTCTTCCTTCCCTTTCTCCTGCTCCCTTCGCTTTCTCCCTCTGTCCCATATCTTTCATCCCGACTTGTCTTTTCTAGACTTTGGGCCAAATTGGCCCCAAGTCTGGGCATGGTTTGACCAATTTTCAGAGGCCTGGCTGGTGACAGCAGGGGCAGCAGGCAGTGACAGGCCCGGGGCTGACAGGCTCCCCATCCCCTAGGGGGCGCCTGGCTGCCACACCCAGCTGACATAGAACCTTTGTCACAATGCCCGCTACCGTGGCGAGTATGTGGTGACTCTGCAGGTGACAGGGACACTGCAGGACTTGGTGGCAGCTCAGCAATTTCTCACTTTCCCAAAGAAGCGGAATTCTGCAAACTGCTGCCTTTGCTCTTGAAAGGATATCATCAGGTGGGTGTTTTGGTGTCATATTCTGAAAACCAGAGCAGAAATGGTGAAATATTCCCATGATATGCATGGTCCCTGCACCAAAGCACCATGACTCATCCTAAGGAGATCTGCAGCTTATTTTTTTGTACTGCCAGCAGACTGTGGAAGCACAGTATAAAAACCATCCTTATGGAGAGATCTGCGTATTTTAGGCTTAGTCTAAGTGTCTCAAGTAGCTGGGGTTTTTGCTTGGGCCTAATCCATACGGTCTTATGGCCTTACTCCTAGTCTGAAGACGAATGTGCTAGAAACTATAAAGGGAAAACATGTCCTGCAGCCTAGCCTTGCTTTGCCTGTCCTTGCCTGTCCTTGCCTTGCCTTATTTCCTTCTCATCCTGTTCTCTGTCCCATCCTCTCTCACTAACCCCTCGTCTGGCTCCATGTCTCTTCTTTCCTTTTCTCTCACTCTCCTGCTTCCTGCCTCTTTAATGGCAATTCCTCCATCTCAATCCTGCAGCCCAACACTACTTTTTATTCTTCCTTCCCTTTCTCCTGCTCCCTTCGCTTTCTCCCTCTGTCCCATATCTTTCTTCCCGACTTGCCTTTTCAAGACTTTGGGCCAAATTGGCCCCAAGTCTGGGCATGGTTTGACCAATTTTCAGAGGCCTGGCTGGTGACAGCTGCGGCAGCAGGCAGTGACAGGCCCGGGGCTGACAGGCTCCCCATCCCCTAGGGGGCGCCTGGCTGCCACACCCAGCTGACATAGAACCTTTGTCACAATGCCCGCTACCGTGGCGAGTATGTGGTGACTCTGCAGGTGACAGGGACACTGCAGGACTTGGTGTCAGCTCAGCAATTTCTCACTTTCCCAAAGAAGCGGAATTCTGCAAATTGCTGCCTTTGCTCTTGAAAGGATATCATCAGGTGGGTGTTTTGGTGTCATACTCTGAATACCAGAGCAGAAATGGTGAAATATTCCCATGTTATGCATGGTCCCTGCACCAAAGCACCATGACTCAGCCTAAGGAGATCTGCAGCTTATTTTTTTGTACTGCCAGCAGACTGTGGAAGCACAGTATAAAAACCATCCTTATGGAGAGATCTGCGTATTTTAGGCTTAGTCTAAGTGTCTCAAGTAGCTGGGGTTTTTGCTTGGGCCTAATCCATACGGTCTTATGGCCTTACTCCTAGTCTGAAGACGAATGTGCTAGAAACTGTAAAGGGAAAACATGTCCTGCAGCCTAGCCTTGCTTTGCCTGTCCTTGCCTGTCCTTGCCTTGCCTTATTTCCTTCTCATCCTGTTCTCTGTCCCATCCTCTCTCACTAACCCCTCGTCTGGCTGCATGTCTCTTCTTTCCTTTTCTCTCACTCTCCTCCTTCCTGCCTCTTTAATGGCAATTCCTCCATCTCAATCCTGCAGCCCAACACTACTTTTTATTCTTCCTTCCCTTTCTCCTGCTCCCTTCGCTTTCTCCCTCTGTCCCATATCTTTCTTCCCGACTTGCCTTTTCAAGACTTCGGGCCAAATTGGCCCCAAGTCTGGGCATGGTTTTACCAATTTTCAGAGTCCTGGCTGGTGACAGCAGGGACAGCAGGCAGTGACAGGCCCGGGGCTGACAGGCTCCCCATCCCCTAGGGGGCGCCTGGCTGCTACACCCAGCTGACATAGAACCTTTGTCACAATGCCCGCTACCGTGGCGAGTATGTGGTGACTCTGCAGGTGACAGGGACACTGCAGGACTTGGTGGCAGCTCAGCAATTTCTCACTTCCCCAAAGAAGCGGAATTCTGCAAATTGCTGCCTTTGCTCTTGAAAGGATATCATCAGGTGGGTGTTTTGGTGTCATACTCTGAAAACCAGAGCAGAAATGGTGAAATATTCCCATGATATGCATGGTCCCTGCACCAAAGCACCGTGACTCAGCCTAAGGAGATCTGCAGCTTATTTTTTTGTACTGCCAGCAGATTGTGGAAGCACAGTATAAAAACCATCCTTATGGAGAGATCTGCGTATTTTAGGCTTAGTCTTAGTGTCTCAAGTAGCTGGGGTTTTTGCTTGGGCCTAATCCATACGGTCTTATGGCCTTACTCCTAGTCTGAAGACGAATGTGCTAGAAACTATAAAGCGAAAAAATGTCCTGCAGCTTAGCCTTGCTTTGCCTGTCCTTGCCTGTCCTTTGCTTGCCTTATTTCCTTCTCATCCTGTTCTCTGTCCCATCCTCTCTCACTAACCCCTCGTCTGGCTGCATGTCTCGTCTTTCCTTTTCTCTCACTCTCCTGCTTCCTGCCTCTTTTCCTGCAATTCCTCCATCTCAATCCCGCAGCCCAACACTACTTTTTATTCTTCCTTCCCTTTCTCCTGCTCCCTTCGCTTTCTCCCTCTGTCCCATATCTTTCTTCCCGACTTGTCTTTTCCAGACTTTGGGCCAAATTGGCCCCAAGTCTGGGCATGGTTTGACCAATTTTCAGAGGCCTGGCTGGTGACAGCAGGGGCAGCAGGCAGTGACAGGCCCGGGGCTGACAGGCTCCCCATCCCCTAGGGGGCGCCTGGCTGCCACACCCAGCTGACATAGAACCTTTGTCACAATGCCCGCTACCGTGGCGAGTATGTGGTGACTCTGCAGGTGACAGGGACACTGCAGGACTTGGTGTCAGCTCAGCAATTTCTCACTTTCCCAAAGAAGCGGAATTCTGCAAACTGCTGCCTTTGCTCTTGAAAGGATATCATCAGGTGGGTGTTTTGGTGTCATACTCTGAAAACCAGAGCAGAAATGGTGAAATATTCCCATGATATGCATGGTCCCTGCACCAAAGCACCATGACTCAGCCTAAGGAGATTTGCAGCTTATTTTTTTGTACTGCCAGCAGACTGTGGAAGCACAGTATAAAAACCATCCTTATGGAGAGATCTGCGTATTTTAGGCTTAGTCTAAGTGTCTCAAGTAGCTGGGGTTTTTGCTTGGGCCTAATCCATACGGTCTTATGGCCTTACTCCTAGTCTGAAGACGAATGTGCTAGAAACTATAAAGGGAAAACATGTCCTGCAGCCTAGCCTTGCTTTGCCTGTCCTTGCCTGTCCTTGCCTTGCCTTATTTCCTTCTCATCCTGTTCTCTGTCCCATCCTCTCTCACTAACCCCTCGTCTGGCTGCATGTCTCGTCTTTCCTTTTCTCTCACTCTCCTGCTTCCTGCCTCTTTTCCTGCAATTCCTCCATCTCAATCCCGCAGCCCAACACTACTTTTTATTCTTCCTTCCCTTTCTCCTGCTCCCTTCGCTTTCTTCCTCTGTCCCATATCTTTCTTCCCGACTTGTCTTTTCAAGACTTTGGGCCAAATTGGCCCCAAGTCTGGGCATGGTTTGACCAATTTTCAGAGGCCTGGCTGGTGACAGCAGGGACAGCAGGCAGTGACAGGCCCGGGGCTGACAGGCTCCCCATCCCCTAGCGGGCGCCTGGCTGCCACACCCAGCTGACATAGAACCATTGTCACAATGCCCGCTACCGTGGCGAGTATGTGGTAACTCTGCAGGTGACAGGGACACTGCAGGACTTGGTGGCAGCTCAGCAATTTCTCACTTTCCCAAAGAAGCGGAATTCTGCAAACTGCTGCCTTGCTCTTGAAAGGATATCATCAGGTGGGTGTTTTGGTGTCATACTCTGAAAACCAGAGCAGAAATGGTGAAATATTCCCATGATATGCATGGTCCCTGCACCAAAGCACCATGACTCAGCCTAAGGAGATTTGCAGCTTATTTTTTTGTACTGCCAGCAGACTGTGGAAGCACAGTATAAAAACCATCCTTATGGAGAGATCTGCGTATTTTAGGCTTAGTCTAAGTGTCTCAAGTAGCTGGGGTTTTTGCTTGGGCCTAATCCATACGGTCTTATGGCCTTACTCCTAGTCTGAAGACGAATGTGCTAGAAATTATAAAGGGAAAACATGTCCTGCAGCCTAGCCTTGCTTTGCCTGTCCTTGCCTGTCCTTGCCTTGCCTTATTTCCTTCTCATCCTGTTCTCTGTCCCATCCTCTCTCACTAACCCCTCGTCTGGCTGCATGTCTCTTCTTTCCTTTTCTCTCACTCTCCTCCTTCCTGCCTCTTTAATGGCAATTCCTCCATCTCAATCCTGCAGCCCAACACTACTTTTTATTCTTCCTTCCCTTTCTCCTGCTCCCTTCGCTTTCTCCCTCTGTCCCATATCTTTCTTCCCGACTTGTCTTTTCCAGACTTTGGGCCAAATTGGCCCCAAGTCTGGGCATGGTTTGACCAATTTTCAGAGGCCTGGCTGGTGACAGCAGGGGCAGCAGGCAGTGACAGGCCCGGGGCTGACAGGCTCCCCATCCCCTAGGGGGCGCCTGGCTGCCACACCCAGCTGACATAGAACCTTTGTCACAATGCCCGCTACCGTGGCGAGTATGTGGTGACTCTGCAGGTGACAGGGACACTGCAGGACTTGGTGTCAGCTCAGCAATTTCTCACTTTCCCAAAGAAGCGGAATTCTGCAAACTGCTGCCTTTGCTCTTGAAAGGATATCATCAGGTGGGTGTTTTGGTGTCATACTCTGAAAACCAGAGCAGAAATGGTGAAATATTCCCATGATATGCATGGTCCCTGCACCAAAGCACCATGGCTCAGCCTAAGGAGATCTGCAGCTTATTTTTTTGTACTGCCAGCAGACTGTGGAAGCACAGTATAAAAACCATCCTTATGGAGAGATCTGCGTATTTTAGGCTTAGTCTAAGTGTTTCAAGTAGCTGGGGTTTTTGCTTGGGCCTAATCCATACGGTCTTATGGCCTTACTCCTAGTCTGAAGACGAATGTGCTAGAAACTATAAAGGGAAAACATGTCCTGCAGCCTAGCCTTGCTTTGCCTGTCCTTGCCTGTCCTTGCCTTGCCTTATTTCCTTCTCATCCTGTTCTCTGTCCCATCCTCTCTCACTAACCCCTCGTCTGGCTGCATGTCTCGTCTTTCCTTTTCTCTCACTCTCCTGCTTCCTGCCTCTTTTCCTGCAATTCCTCCATCTCAATCCCGCAGCCCAACACTACTTTTTATTCTTCCTTCCCTTTCTCCTGCTCCCTTCGCTTTCTCCCTCTGTCCCATATCTTTCTTCCCGACTTGTCTTTTCAAGACGTTGGGCCAAATTGGCCCCAAGTCTGGGCATGGTTTGACCAATTTTCAGAGGCCTGGCTGGTGACAGCAGGGACAGCAGGCAGTGACAGGCCCGGGGCTGACAGGCTCCCCATCCCCTAGCGGGCGCCTGGCTGCCACACCCAGCTGACATAGAACCATTGTCACAATGCCCGCTACCGTGGCGAGTATGTGGTAACTCTGCAGGTGACAGGGACACTGCAGGACTTGGTGGCAGCTCAGCAATTTCTCAGTTCCCCAAAGAAGCGGAATTCTGCAAATTGCTCCCTTTGCTCTTGAAAGGATATCATCAGGTGGGTGTTTTGGTGTCATACTCTGAAACCCAGAGCAGAAATGGTGAAATATTCCCATGATATGCATGGTCCCTGCACCAAAGCACCATGACTCATCCTAAGGAGATCTGCAGCTTATTTTTTTGCACTGCCAGCAGATTGTGGAAGCACAGTATAAAAACCATCCTTATGGAGAGATCTGCGTATTTTAGGCTTAGTCTTAGTGTCTCAAGTAGCTGGGGTTTTTGCTTGAGCCTAATCCATACGGTCTTATGGCCTTACTCCTAGTCTGAAGACGAATGTGCTAGAAACTATAAAGCTATAACATGTCCTGCAGCCTAGCCTTGCTTTGCCTGTCCTGGCCTGTCCTTGCCTTGCCTTATTTCCTTCTCATACTGTTCTCTGTCCCATCCTCTCTCACTAACCCCTTGTCTGGCTGCATGTCTCTTCTTTCCTTTTCTCTCACTCTCCTCCTTCCTGCCTCTTTAATGGCAATTCCTCCATCTCAATCCTGCAGCCCAACACTACTTTTTATTCTTCCTTCCCTTTCTCCTGCTCCCTTCGCTTTCTCCCTCTGTCCCATATCTTTCTTCCCGACTTGTCTTTTCAAGACTTTGGGCCAAATTGGCCCCAAGTCTGGGCATGGTTTGACCAATTTTCAGAGGCCTGGCTGGTGACAGCAGGGGCAGCAGGCAGTGACAGGCCCGGGGCTGACAGGCTCCCCATCCCCTAGGGGTCGCCTGGCTGCCACACCCAGCTGACATAGAACCTTTGTCACAATGCCCGCTACCGTGGCGAGTATGTGGTGACTCTGCAGGTGACAGGGACACTGCAGGACTTGGTGTCAGCTCAGCAATTTCTCACTTTCCCAAAGAAGCGGAATTCTGCAAACTGCTGCCTTTGCTCTTCAAAGGATATCATCAGGTGGGTGTTTTGGTGTCATACTCTGAAAACCAGAGCAGAAATGGTGAAATATTCCCATGATATGCATGGTCCCTGCACCAAAGCACCATGACTCAGCCTAAGGAGATCTGCAGCTTATTTTTTTGTACTGCCAGCAGACTGTGGAAGCACAGTATAAAAACCATCCTTATGGAGAGATCTGCGTATTTTAGGCTTAGTCTAAGTGTCTCAAGTAGCTGGGGTTTTTGCTTGGGCCTAATCCATACGGTCTTATGGCCTTACTCCTAGTCTGAAGACGAATGTGCTAGAAACTATAAAGCTATAACATGTCCTGCAGCCTAGCCTTGCTTTGCCTGTCCTGGCCTGTCCTTGCCTTGCCTTATTTCCTTCTCATCCTGTTCTCTGTCCCATCCTCTCTCACTAAACCCTCGTCTGGCTGCATGTCTCGTCTTTCCTTTTCTCTCGCTCTCCTGCTTCCTGCCTCTTTTCCTGCAATTCCTCCATCTCAATCCCGCAGCCCAACACTACTTTTTATTCTTCCTTCCCTTTCTCCTGCTCCCTTCGCTTTCTCCCTCTGTCCCATATCTTTCTTCCCGACTTGTCTTTTCAAGACTTTGGGGCAAATTGGCCCCAAGTCTGGGCATGGTTTGACCAATTTTCAGAGGCCTGGCTGGTGACAGCAGGGACAGCAGGCAGTGACAGGCCCGGGGCTGACAGGCTCCCCATCCCCTAGCGGGCGCCTGGCTGCCACACCGAGCTGACATAGAACCATTGTCACAATGCCCGCTACCGTGGCGAGTATGTGGTAACTCTGCAGGTGACAGGGACACTGCAGGACTTGGTGGCAGCTCAGCAATTTCTCAGTTCCCCAAAGAAGCGGAATTCTGCAAATTGCTCCCTTTGCTCTTGAAAGGATATCATCAGGTGGGTGTTTTGGTGTCATACTCTGAAAACCAGAGCAGAAATGGTGAAATATTCCCATGATATGCATGGTCCCTGCACCAAAGCACCATGACTCATCCTAAGGAGATCTGCAGCTTATTTTTTTGTACTGCCAGCAGATTGTGGAAGCACAGTATAAAAACCATCCTTATGGAGAGATCTGCGTATTTTAGGCTTAGTCTTAGTGTCTCAAGTAGCTGGGGTTTTTGCTTGGGCCTAATCCATACAGTGTTATGGCCTTACTCCTAGTCTGAAGACGAATGTGCTAGAAACTATAAAGCTATAACATGTCCTGCAGCCTAGCCTTGCTTTGCCTGTCCTTGCCTGTCCTTGCCTTGCCTTATTTCCTTCTCATCCTGTTCTCTGTCCCATCCTCTCTCACTAACCCCTTGTCTGGCTGCATGTCTCGTCTTTCCTTTTCTCTCACTCTCCTGCTTCCTGCCTCTTTTCCTGCAATTCCTCCATCTCAATCCCGCAGCCCAACACTACTTTTTATTCTTCCTTCCCTTTCTCCTGCTCCCTTCGCTTTCTCCCTCTGTCCCATATCTTTCTTCCCGACTTGTCTTTTCTAGACTTTGGGCCAAATTGGCCCCAAGTCTGGGCATGGTTTGACCAATTTTCAGAGGCCTGGCTGGTGACAGCAGGGGCAGCAGGCAGTGACAGGCCCGGGGCTGACAGGCTCCCCATCCCCTAGGGGGCGCCTGGCTGCCACACCCAGCTGACATAGAACCTTTGTCACAATGCCCGCTACCGTGGCGAGTATGTGGTGACTCTGCAGGTGACAGGGACACTGCAGGACTTGGTGTCAGCTCAGCAATTTCTCACTTTCCCAAAGAAGCGGAATTCTGCAAACTGCTGCCTTTGCTCTTGAAAGGATATCATCAGGTGGGTGTTTTGGTGTCATATTCTGAAAACCAGAGCAGAAATGGTGAAATATTCCCATGATATGCATGGTCCCTGCACCAAAGCACCATGACTCATCCTAAGGAGATCTGCAGCTTATTTTTTTGTACTGCCAGCAGACTGTGGAAGCACAGTATAAAAACCATCCTTATGGAGAGATCTGCGTATTTTAGGCTTAGTCTAAGTGTCTCAAGTAGCTGGGGTTTTTGCTTGGGCCTAATCCATACGGTCTTATGGCCTTACTCCTAGTCTGAAGACGAATGTGCTAGAAACTATAAAGGGAAAACATGTCCTGCAGCCTAGCCTTGCTTTGCCTGTCCTTGCCTGTCCTTGCCTTGCCTTATTTCCTTCTCATCCTGTTCTCTGTCCCATCCTCTCTCACTAACCCCTCGTCTGGCTGCATGTCTCTTCTTTCCTTTTCTCTCACTCTCCTGCTTCCTGCCTCTTTAATGGCAATTCCTCCATCTCAATCCTGCAGCCCAACACTACTTTTTATTCTTCCTTCCCTTTCTCCTGCTCCCTTCGCTTTCTCCCTCTGTCCCATATCTTTCTTCCCGACTTGCCTTTTCAAGACTTTGGGCCAAATTGGCCCCAAGTCTGGGCATGGTTTGACCAATTTTCAGAGGCCTGGCTGGTGACAGCTGCGGCAGCAGGCAGTGACAGGCCCGGGGCTGACAGGCTCCCCATCCCCTAGGGGGCGCCTGGCTGCCACACCCAGCTGACATAGAACCTTTGTCACAATGCCCGCTACCGTGGCGAGTATGTGGTGACTCTGCAGGTGACAGGGACACTGCAGGACTTGGTGTCAGCTCAGCAATTTCTCACTTTCCCAAAGAAGCGGAATTCTGCAAATTGCTGCCTTTGCTCTTGAAAGGATATCATCAGGTGGGTGTTTTGGTGTCATACTCTGAATACCAGAGCAGAAATGGTGAAATATTCCCATGTTATGCATGGTCCCTGCACCAAAGCACCATGACTCAGCCTAAGGAGATCTGCAGCTTATTTTTTTGTACTGCCAGCAGACTGTGGAAGCACAGTATAAAAACCATCCTTATGGAGAGATCTGCGTATTTTAGGCTTAGTCTAAGTGTCTCAAGTAGCTGGGGTTTTTGCTTGGGCCTAATCCATACGGTCTTATGGCCTTACTCCTAGTCTGAAGACGAATGTGCTAGAAACTATAAAGCTATAACATGTCCTGCAGCCTAGCCTTGCTTTGCCTGTCCTGGCCTGTCCTTGCCTTGCCTTATTTCCTTCTCATCCTGTTCTCTGTCCCATCCTCTCTCACTAAACCCTCGTCTGGCTGCATGTCTCGTCTTTCCTTTTCTCTCGCTCTCCTGCTTCCTGCCTCTTTTCCTGCAATTCCTCCATCTCAATCCCGCAGCCCAACACTACTTTTTATTCTTCCTTCCCTTTCTCCTGCTCCCTTCGCTTTCTCCCTCTGTCCCATATCTTTCTTCCCGACTTGTCTTTTCAAGACTTTGGGGCAAATTGGCCCCAAGTCTGGGCATGGTTTGACCAATTTTCAGAGGCCTGGCTGGTGACAGCAGGGACAGCAGGCAGTGACAGGCCCGGGGCTGACAGGCTCCCCATCCCCTAGCGGGCGCCTGGCTGCCACACCGAGCTGACATAGAACCATTGTCACAATGCCCGCTACCGTGGCGAGTATGTGGTAACTCTGCAGGTGACAGGGACACTGCAGGACTTGGTGGCAGCTCAGCAATTTCTCAGTTCCCCAAAGAAGCGGAATTCTGCAAATTGCTCCCTTTGCTCTTGAAAGGATATCATCAGGTGGGTGTTTTGGTGTCATACTCTGAAAACCAGAGCAGAAATGGTGAAATATTCCCATGATATGCATGGTCCCTGCACCAAAGCACCATGACTCATCCTAAGGAGATCTGCAGCTTATTTTTTTGTACTGCCAGCAGATTGTGGAAGCACAGTATAAAAACCATCCTTATGGAGAGATCTGCGTATTTTAGGCTTAGTCTTAGTGTCTCAAGTAGCTGGGGTTTTTGCTTGGGCCTAATCCATACAGTGTTATGGCCTTACTCCTAGTCTGAAGACGAATGTGCTAGAAACTATAAAGCTATAACATGTCCTGCAGCCTAGCCTTGCTTTGCCTGTCCTTGCCTGTCCTTGCCTTGCCTTATTTCCTTCTCATCCTGTTCTCTGTCCCATCCTCTCTCACTAACCCCTTGTCTGGCTGCATGTCTCGTCTTTCCTTTTCTCTCACTCTCCTGCTTCCTGCCTCTTTTCCTGCAATTCCTCCATCTCAATCCCGCAGCCCAACACTACTTTTTATTCTTCCTTCCCTTTCTCCTGCTCCCTTCGCTTTCTCCCTCTGTCCCATATCTTTCTTCCCGACTTGTCTTTTCTAGACTTTGGGCCAAATTGGCCCCAAGTCTGGGCATGGTTTGACCAATTTTCAGAGGCCTGGCTGGTGACAGCAGGGGCAGCAGGCAGTGACAGGCCCGGGGCTGACAGGCTCCCCATCCCCTAGGGGGCGCCTGGCTGCCACACCCAGCTGACATAGAACCTTTGTCACAATGCCCGCTACCGTGGCGAGTATGTGGTGACTCTGCAGGTGACAGGGACACTGCAGGACTTGGTGTCAGCTCAGCAATTTCTCACTTTCCCAAAGAAGCGGAATTCTGCAAACTGCTGCCTTTGCTCTTGAAAGGATATCATCAGGTGGGTGTTTTGGTGTCATATTCTGAAAACCAGAGCAGAAATGGTGAAATATTCCCATGATATGCATGGTCCCTGCACCAAAGCACCATGGCTCAGCCTAAGGAGATCTGCAGCTTATTTTTTTGTACTGCCAGCAGACTGTGGAAGCACAGTATAAAAACCATCCTTATGGAGAGATCTGCGTATTTTAGGCTTAGTCTAAGTGTCTCAAGTAGCTGGGGTTTTTGCTTGGGCCTAATCCATACGGTCTTATGGCCTTACTCCTAGTCTGAAGACGAATGTGCTAGAAACTATAAAGGGAAAACATGTCCTGCAGCCTAGCCTTGCTTTGCCTGTCCTTGCCTGTCCTTGCCTTGCCTTATTTCCTTCTCATCCTGTTCTCTGTCCCATCCTCTCTCACTAACCCCTCGTCTGGCTGCATGTCTCTTCTTTCCTTTTCTCTCACTCTCCTGCTTCCTGCCTCTTTAATGGCAATTCCTCCATCTCAATCCTGCAGCCCAACACTACTTTTTATTCTTCCTTCCCTTTCTCCTGCTCCCTTCGCTTTCTCCCTCTGTCCCATATCTTTCTTCCCGACTTGCCTTTTCAAGACTTTGGGCCAAATTGGCCCCAAGTCTGGGCATGGTTTGACCAATTTTCAGAGGCCTGGCTGGTGACAGCTGCGGCAGCAGGCAGTGACAGGCCCGGGGCTGACAGGCTCCCCATCCCCTAGGGGGCGCCTGGCTGCCACACCCAGCTGACATAGAACCTTTGTCACAATGCCCGCTACCGTGGCGAGTATGTGGTGACTCTGCAGGTGACAGGGACACTGCAGGACTTGGTGTCAGCTCAGCAATTTCTCACTTTCCCAAAGAAGCGGAATTCTGCAAATTGCTGCCTTTGCTCTTGAAAGGATATCATCAGGTGGGTGTTTTGGTGTCATACTCTGAATACCAGAGCAGAAATGGTGAAATATTCCCATGTTATGCATGGTCCCTGCACCAAAGCACCATGACTCAGCCTAAGGAGATCTGCAGCTTATTTTTTTGTACTGCCAGCAGACTGTGGAAGCACAGTATAAAAACCATCCTTATGGAGAGATCTGCGTATTTTAGGCTTAGTCTAAGTGTCTCAAGTAGCTGGGGTTTTTGCTTGGGCCTAATCCATACGGTCTTATGGCCTTACTCCTAGTCTGAAGACGAATGTGCTAGAAACTGTAAAGGGAAAACATGTCCTGCAGCCTAGCCTTGCTTTGCCTGTCCTTGCCTGTCCTTGCCTTGCCTTATTTCCTTCTCATCCTGTTCTCTGTCCCATCCTCTCTCACTAACCCCTCGTCTGGCTGCATGTCTCTTCTTTCCTTTTCTCTCACTCTCCTCCTTCCTGCCTCTTTAATGGCAATTCCTTCATCTCAATCCTGCAGCCCAACACTACTTTTTATTCTTCCTTCCCTTTCTCCTGCTCCCTTCGCTTTCTCCCTCTGTCCCATATCTTTCTTCCCGACTTGCCTTTTCAAGACTTCGGGCCAAATTGGCCCCAAGTCTGGGCATGGTTTGACCAATTTTCAGAGTCCTGGCTGGTGACAGCAGGGACAGCAGGCAGTGACAGGCCCGGGGCTGACAGGCTCCCCATCCCCTAGGGGGCGCCTGGCTGCTACACCCAGCTGACATAGAACCTTTGTCACAATGCCCGCTACCGTGGCGAGTATGTGGTGACTCTGCAGGTGACAGGGACACTGCAGGACTTGGTGGCAGCTCAGCAATTTCTCACTTCCCCAAAGAAGCGGAATTCTGCAAATTGCTGCCTTTGCTCTTGAAAGGATATCATCAGGTGGGTGTTTTGGTGTCATACTCTGAAAACCAGAGCAGAAATGGTGAAATATTCCCATGATATGCATGGTCCCTGCACCAAAGCACCGTGACTCAGCCTAAGGAGATCTGCAGCTTATTTTTTTGTACTGCCAGCAGATTGTGGAAGCACAGTATAAAAACCATCCTTATGGAGAGATCTGCGTATTTTAGGCTTAGTCTTAGTGTCTCAAGTAGCTGGGGTTTTTGCTTGGGCCTAATCCATACGGTCTTATGGCCTTACTCCTAGTCTGAAGACGAATGTGCTAGAAACTATAAAGCGAAAAAATGTCCTGCAGCTTAGCCTTGCTTTGCCTGTCCTTGCCTGTCCTTTGCTTGCCTCATTTCCTTCTCATCCTGTTCTCTGTCCCATCCTCTCTCACTAACCCCTCGTCTGGCTGCATGTCTCGTCTTTCCTTTTCTCTCACTCTCCTGCTTCCTGCCTCTTTTCCTGCAATTCCTCCATCTCAATCCCGCAGCCCAACACTACTTTTTATTCTTCCTTCCCTTTCTCCTGCTCCCTTCGCTTTCTCCCTCTGTCCCATATCTTTCTTCCCGACTTGTCTTTTCCAGACTTTGGGCCAAATTGGCCCCAAGTCTGGGCATGGTTTGACCAATTTTCAGAGGCCTGGCTGGTGACAGCAGGGGCAGCAGGCAGTGACAGGCCCGGGGCTGACAGGCTCCCCATCCCCTAGGGGGCGCCTGGCTGCCACACCCAGCTGACATAGAACCTTTGTCACAATGCCCGCTACCGTGGCGAGTATGTGGTGACTCTGCAGGTGACAGGGACACTGCAGGACTTGGTGTCAGCTCAGCAATTTCTCACTTTCCCAAAGAAGCGGAATTCTGCAAACTGCTGCCTTTGCTCTTGAAAGGATATCATCAGGTGGGTGTTTTGGTGTCATACTCTGAAAACCAGAGCAGAAATGGTGAAATATTCCCATGATATGCATGGTCCCTGCACCAAAGCACCATGACTCAGCCTAAGGAGATTTGCAGCTTATTTTTTTGTACTGCCAGCAGACTGTGGAAGCACAGTATAAAAACCATCCTTATGGAGAGATCTGCGTATTTTAGGCTTAGTCTAAGTGTCTCAAGTAGCTGGGGTTTTTGCTTGGGCCTAATCCATACGGTCTTATGGCCTTACTCCTAGTCTGAAGACGAATGTGCTAGAAACTATAAAGGGAAAACATGTCCTGCAGCCTAGCCTTGCTTTGCCTGTCCTTGCCTGTCCTTGCCTTGCCTTATTTCCTTCTCATCCTGTTCTCTGTCCCATCCTCTCTCACTAACCCCTCGTCTGGCTGCATGTCTCTTCTTTCCTTTTCTCTGACTCTCCTCCTTCCTGCCTCTTTAATGGCAATTCCTCCATCTCACTCCTGCAGCCCAACACTACTTTTTATTCTTCCTTCCCTTTCTCCTGCTCCCTTCGCTTTCTCCCTCTGTCCCATATCTTTCTTCCCGACTTGCCTTTTCAAGACTTTGGGCCAAATTGGCCCCAAGTCTGGGCATGGTTTGACCAATTTTCAGAGGCCTGGCTGGTGACAGCAGGGACAGCAGGCAGTGTCAGGCCCGGGGCTGACAGGCTCCCCATCCCCTAGGGGGCGCCTGGCTGCTACACCCAGCTGACATAGAACCTTTGCCACAATGCCCGCTACCGTGGCGAGTATGTGGTGACTCTGCAGGTGACAGGGACACTGCAGGACTTGGTGGCAGCTCAGCAATTTCTCACTTCCCCAAAGAAGCGGAATTCTGCAAATTGCTGCCTTTGCTCTTGAAAGGATATCATCAGGTGGGTGTTTTGGTGTCATACTCTGAAAACCAGAGCAGAAATGGTGAAATATTCCCATGATATGCATGGTCCCTGCACCAAAGCACCGTGACTCAGCCTAAGGAGATCTGCAGCTTATTTTTTTGTACTGCCAGCAGACTGTGGAAGCACAGTATAAAAACCATCCTTATGGAGAGATCTGCGTATTTTAGGCTTAGTCTAAGTGTCTCAAGTAGCTGGGGTTTTTGCTTGGGCCTAATCCATACGGTCTTATGGCCTTACTCCTAGTCTGAAGACGAATGTGCTAGAAACTATAAAGCTATAACATGTCCTGCAGCCTAGCCTTGCTTTGCCTGTCCTGGCCTGTCCTTGCCTTGCCTTATTTCCTTCTCATCCTGTTCTCTGTCCCATCCTCTCTCACTAACCCCTTGTCTGGCTGCATGTCTCTTCTTTCCTTTTCTCTCACTCTCCTCCTTCCTGCCTCTTTAATGGCAATTCCTCCACCTCAATCCTGCAGCCCAACACTACTTTTTATTCTTCCTTCCCTTTCTCCTGCTCCCTTCGCTTTCTCCCTCTGTCCCATATCTTTCTTCCCGACTTGCCTTTTCAAGACTTTGGGCCAAATTGGCCCCAAGTCTGGGCATGGTTTGACCAATTTTCAGAGGCCTGGCTGGTGACAGCAGGGACAGCAGGCAGTGTCAGGCCCGGGGCTGACAGGCTCCCCATCCCCTAGGGGGCGCCTGGCTGCCACACCCAGCTGACATAGAACCTTTGTCACAATGCCCGCTACCGTGGCGAGTATGTGGTGACTCTGCAGGTGACAGGGACACTGCAGGACTTGGTGTCAGCTCAGCAATTTCTCACTTTCCCAAAGAAGCGGAATTCTGCAAACTGCTGCCTTTGCTCTTGAAAGGATATCATCAGGTGGGTGTTTTGGTGTCATACTCTGAAAACCAGAGCAGAAATGGTGAAATATTCCCATGATATGCATGGTCCCTGCACCAAAGCACCATGGCTCAGCCTAAGGAGATCTGCAGCTTATTTTTTTGTACTGCCAGCAGACTGTGGAAGCACAGTATAAAAACCATCCTTATGGAGAGATCTGCGTATTTTAGGCTTAGTCTAAGTGTTTCAAGTAGCTGGGGTTTTTGCTTGGGCCTAATCCATACGGTCTTATGGCCTTACTCCTAGTCTGAAGACGAATGTGCTAGAAACTATAAAGGGAAAACATGTCCTGCAGCCTAGCCTTGCTTTGCCTGTCCTTGCCTGTCCTTGCCTTGCCTTATTTCCTTCTCATCCTGTTCTCTGTCCCATCCTCTCTCACTAACCCCTCGTCTGGCTGCATGTCTCGTCTTTCCTTTTCTCTCACTCTCCTGCTTCCTGCCTCTTTTCCTGCAATTCCTCCATCTCAATCCCGCAGCCCAACACTACTTTTTATTCTTCCTTCCCTTTCTCCTGCTCCCTTCGCTTTCTCCCTCTGTCCCATATCTTTCTTCCCGACTTGTCTTTTCAAGACTTTGGGCCAAATTGGCCCTAAGTCTGGGCATGGTTTGACCAATTTTCAGAGGCCTGGCTGGTGACAGCAGGGACAGCAGGCAGTGACAGGCCCGGGGCTGACAGGCTCCCCATCCCCTAGCGGGCGCCTGGCTGCCACACCCAGCTGACATAGAACCATTGTCACAATGCCCGCTACCGTGGCGAGTATGTGGTAACTCTGCAGGTGACAGGGACACTGCAGGACTTGGTGGCAGCTCAGCAATTTCTCAGTTCCCCAAAGAAGCGGGATTCTGCAAATTGCTCCCTTTGCTCTTGAAAGGATATCATCAGGTGGGTGTTTTGGTGTCATACTCTGAAAACCAGAGCAGAAATGGTGAAATATTCCCATGATATGCATGGTCCCTGCACCAAAGCACCATGACTCATCCTAAGGAGATCTGCAGCTTATTTTTTTGCACTGCCAGCAGATTGTGGAAGCACAGTATAAAAACCATCCTTATGGAGAGATCTGCGTATTTTAGGCTTAGTCTTAGTGTCTCAAGTAGCTGGGGTTTTTGCTTGAGCCTAATCCATACGGTCTTATGGCCTTACTCCTACTCTGAAGACGAATGTGCTAGAAACTATAAAGCTATAACATGTCCTGCAGCCTAGCCTTGCTTTGCCTGTCCTGGCCTGTCCTTGCCTTGCCTTATTTCCTTCTCATCCTGTTCTCTGTCCCATCCTCTCTCACTAACCCCATGTCTGGCTGCATGTCTCTTCTTTCCTTTTCTCTCACTCTCCTCCTTCCTGCCTCTTTAATGGCAATTCCTCCATCTCAATCCTGCAGCCCAACACTACTTTTTATTCTTCCTTCCCTTTCTCCTGCTCCCTTCGCTTTCTCCCTCTGTCCCATATCTTTCTTCCCGACTTGTCTTTTCAAGACTTTGGGCCAAATTGGCCCCAAGTCTGGGCATGGTTTGACCAATTTTCAGAGGCCTGGCTGGTGACAGCAGGGGCAGCAGGCAGTGACAGGCCCGGGGCTGACAGGCTCCCCATCCCCTAGGGGTCGCCTGGCTGCCACACCCAGCTGACATAGAACCTTTGTCACAATGCCCGCTACCGTGGCGAGTATGTGGTGACTCTGCAGGTGACAGGGACACTGCAGGACTTGGTGTCAGCTCAGCAATTTCTCACTTTCCCAAAGAAGCGGAATTCTGCAAACTGCTGCCTTTGCTCTTCAAAGGATATCATCAGGTGGGTGTTTTGGTGTCATACTCTGAAAACCAGAGCAGAAATGGTGAAATATTCCCATGATATGCATGGTCCCTGCACCAAAGCACCATGACTCAGCCTAAGGAGATCTGCAGCTTATTTTTTTGTACTGCCAGCAGACTGTGGAAGCACAGTATAAAAACCATCCTTATGGAGAGATCTGCGTATTTTAGGCTTAGTCTAAGTGTCTCAAGTAGCTGGGGTTTTTGCTTGGGCCTAATCCATACGGTCTTATGGCCTTACTCCTAGTCTGAAGACGAATGTGCTAGAAACTATAAAGGGAAAACATGTCCTGCAGCCTAGCCTTGCTTTGCCTGTCCTTGCCTGTCCTTGCCTTGCCTTATTTCCTTCTCATCCTGTTCTCTGTCCCATCCTCTCTCACTAACCCCTCGTCTGGCTGCATGTCTCTTCTTTCCTTTTCTCTCACTCTCCTGCTTCCTGCCTCTTTTCCTGCAATTCCTCCATCTCAATCCCGCAGCCCAACACTACTTTTTATTCTTCCTTCCCTTTCTCCTGCTCCCTTCGCTTTCTCCCTCTGTCCCATATCTTTCTTCCCGACTTGTCTTTTCAAGACTTTGGGCCAAATTGGCCCCAAGTCTGGGCATGGTTTGACCAATTTTCAGAGGCCTGGCTGGTGACAGCAGGGACAGCAGGCAGTGACAGGCCCGGGGCTGACAGGCTCCCCATCCCCTAGCGGGCGCCTGGCTGCCACACCCAGCTGACATAGAACCATTGTCACAATGCCCGCTACCGTGGCGAGTATGTGGTGACTCTGCAGGTGACAGGGACACTGCAGGACTTGGTGGCAGCTCAGCAATTTCTCAGTTCCCCAAAGAAGCGGAATTCTGCAAATTGCTCCCTTTGCTCTTGAAAGGATATCATCAGGTGGGTGTTTTGGTGTCATACTCTGAAAACCAGAGCAGAAATGGTGAAATATTCCCATGATATGCATGGTCCCTGCACCAAAGCACCATGACTCATCCTAAGGAGATCTGCAGCTTATTTTTTTGTACTGCCAGCAGATTGTGGAAGCACAGTATAAAAACCATCCTTATGGAGAGATCTGCGTATTTTAGGCTTAGTCTTAGTGTCTCAAGTAGCTGGGGTTTTTGCTTGGGCCTAATCCATACGGTCTTATGGCCTTACTCCTAGTCTGAAGACGAATGTGCTAGAAACTATAAAGCTATAACATGTCCTGCAGCCTAGCCTTGCTTTGGCTGTCCTGGCCTGTCCTTGCCTTGCCTTATTTCCTTCTCATCCTGTTCTCTGTCCCATCCTCTCTCACTAAACCCTCGTCTGGCTGCATGTCTCGTCTTTCCTTTTCTCTCACTCTCCTGCTTCCTGCCTCTTTTCCTGCAATTCCTCCATCTCAATCCCGCAGCCCAACACTACTTTTTATTCTTCCTTCCCTTTCTCCTGCTCCCTTCGCTTTCTCCCTCTGTCCCATATCTTTCTTCCCGACTTGTCTTTTCAAGACTTTGGGCCAAATTGGCCCCAAGTCTGGGCATGGTTTGACCAATTTTCAGAGGCCTGGCTGGTGACAGCAGGGACAGCAGGCAGTGACAGGCCCGGGGCTGACAGGCTCCCCATCCCCTAGCGGGCGCCTGGCTGCCACACCCAGCTGACATAGAACCATTGTCACAATGCCCGCTACCGTGGCGAGTATGTGGTAACTCTGCAGGTGACAGGGACACTGCAGGACTTGGTGGCAGCTCAGCAATTTCTCAGTTCCCCAAAGAAGCGGAATTCTGCAAATTGCTCCCTTTGCTCTTGAAAGGATATCATCAGGTGGGTGTTTTGGTGTCATACTCTGAAAACCAGAGCAGAAATGGTGAAATATTCCCATGATATGCATGGTCCCTGCACCAAAGCACCATGACTCATCCTAAGGAGATCTGCAGCTTAGTTTTTTGTACTGCCAGCAGATTGTGGAAGCACAGTATAAAAACCATCCTTATGGAGAGATCTGCGTATTTTAGGCTTAGTCTTAGTGTCTCAAGTAGCTGGGGTTTTTGCTTGGGCCTAATCCATACGGTCTTATGGCCTTACTCCTACTCTGAAGACGAATGTGCTAGAAACTATAAAGCTATAACATGTCCTGCAGCCTAGCCTTGCTTTGCCTGTCCTGGCCTGTCCTTGCCTTGCCTTATTTCCTTCTCATCCTGTTCTCTGTCCCATCCTCTCTCACTAAACCCTCGTCTGGCTGCATGTCTCGTCTTTCCTTTTCTCTCGCTCTCCTGCTTCCTGCCTCTTTTCCTGCAATTCCTCCATCTCAATCCCGCAGCCCAACACTACTTTTTATTCTTCCTTCCCTTTCTCCTGCTCCCTTCGCTTTCTCCCTCTGTCCCATATCTTTCTTCCCGACTTGTCTTTTCAAGACTTTGGGGCAAATTGGCCCCAAGTCTGGGCATGGTTTGACCAATTTTCAGAGGCCTGGCTGGTGACAGCAGGGACAGCAGGCAGTGACAGGCCCGGGGCTGACAGGCTCCCCATCCCCTAGCGGGCGCCTGCCTGCCACACCGAGCTGACATAGAACCATTGTCACAATGCCCGCTACCGTGGCGAGTATGTGGTAACTCTGCAGGTGACAGGGACACTGCAGGACTTGGTGGCAGCTCAGCAATTTCTCAGTTCCCCAAAGAAGCGGAATTCTGCAAATTGCTCCCTTTGCTCTTGAAAGGATATCATCAGGTGGGTGTTTTGGTGTCATACTCTGAAAACCAGAGCAGAAATGGTGAAATATTCCCATGATATGCATGGTCCCTGCACCAAAGCACCATGACTCAGCCTAAGGAGATCTGCAGCTTATTTTTTTGTACTGCCAGCAGATTGTGGAAGCACAGTATAAAAACCATCCGTATGGAGAGATCTGCGTATTTTAGGCTTAGTCTTAGTGTCTCAAGTAGCTGGGGTTTTTGCTTGGGCCTAATCCATACGGTCTTATGGCCTTACTCCTAGTCTGAAGACGAATGTGCTAGAAACTATAAAGCTATAACATGTCCTGCAGCCTAGCCTTGCTTTGCCTGTCCTTGCCTGTCCTTGCCTTGCCTTATTTCCTTCTCATCCTGTTCTCTGTCCCATCCTCTCTCACTAACCCCTTGTCTGGCTGCATGTCTCTTCTTTCCTTTTCTCTCACTCTCCTCCTTCCTGCCTCTTTAATGGCAATTCCTCCATCTCACTCCTGCAGCCCAACACTACTTTTTATTCTTCCTTCCCTTTCTCCTGCTCCCTTCGCTTTCTCCCTCTGTCCCATATCTTTCTTCCCGACTTGCCTTTTCAAGACTTTGGGCCAAATTGGCCCCAAGTCTGGGCATGGTTTGACCAATTTTCAGAGGCCTGGCTGGTGACAGCAGGGACAGCAGGCAGTGTCAGGCCCGGGGCTGACAGGCTCCCCATCCCCTAGGGGGCGCCTGGCTGCCACACCCAGCTGACATAGAACCTTTGTCACAATGCCCGCTACCGTGGCGAGTATGTGGTGACTCTGCAGGTGACAGGGACACTGCAGGACTTGGTGTCAGCTCAACAATTTCTCACTTTCCCAAAGAAGCGGAATTCTGCAAACTGCTGCCTTTGCTCTTGAAAGGATATCATCAGGTGGGTGTTTTGGTGTCATACTCTGAAAACCAGAGCAGAAATGGTGAAATATTCCCATGATATGCATGGTCCCTGCACCAAAGCACCATGACTCAGCCTAAGGAGATCTGCAGCTTATTTTTTTGTACTGCCAGCAGACTGTGGAAGCACAGTATAAAAACCATCCTTATGGAGAGATCTGCGTATTTTAGGCTTAGTCTAAGTGTCTCAAGTAGCTGGGGTTTTTGCTTGGGCCTAATCCATACGGTCTTATGGCCTTACTCCTAGTCTGAAGACGAATGTGCTAGAAACTATAAAGGGAAAACATGTCCTGCAGCCTAGCCTTGCTTTGCCTGTCCTTCCCTGTCCTTGCCTTGCCTTATTTCCTTCTCATCCTGCTCTCTGTCCCATCCTCTCTCACTAACCCCTCGTCTGGCTGCATTTCTCTTCTTTCCTTTTCTCTCACTCTCCTGCTTCCTGCCTCTTTAATGGCAATTCCTCCATCTCACTCCTGCAGCCCAACACTACTTTTTATTCTTCCTTCCCTTTCTCCTGCTCCCTTCGCTTTCTCCCTCTGTCCCATATCTCTCTTCCCGACTTGTCTTTTCAAGACTTTGGGCCAAATTGGCCCCAAGTATGGGCATGGTTTGACCAATTTTCAGAGGCCTGGCTGGTGACAGCAGGGACAGCAGGCAGTGACAGGCCCGGGGCTGACAGGCTCCCCATCCCCTAGGGGGCGCCTGGCTGCCACACCCAGCTGACATAGAACCTTTGTCACAATGCCCGCTACCGTGGCGAGTATGTGGTGACTCTGCAGGTGACAGGGACACTGCAGGACTTGGTGTCAGCTCAGCAATTTTTCACTTCCCCAAAGAAGCGGAATTCTGCAAATTGCTGCCTTTGCTCTTGAAAGGATATCATCAGGTGGGTGTTTTGGTGTCATACTCTGAAAACCAGAGCAGAAATGGTGAAATATTCCCATGATATGCATGGTCCCTGCACCAAAGCACCATGACTCAGCCTAAGGAGATCTGCAGCTTATTTTTTTGTACTGCCAGCAGATTGTGGAAGCACAGTATAAAAACCATCCTTATGGAGAGATCTGCGTATTTTAGGCTTAGTCTTAGTGTCTCAAGTAGCTGGGGTTTTTGCTTGGGCCTAATCCATACGGTCTTATGGCCTTACTCCTAGTCTGAAGACGAATGTGCTAGAAACTATAAAGCTATAACATGTCCTGCAGCCTAGCCTTGCTTTGCCTGTCCTGGCCTGTCCTTGCCTTGCCTTATTTCCTTCTCATCCTGTTCTCTGTCCCATCCTCTCTCACTAACCCCTCATCTGGCTGCATGTCTCGTCTTTCCTTTTCTCTCACTCTCCTGCTTCCTGCCTCTTTTCCTGCAATTCCTCCATCTCAATCCCGCAGCCCAACACTACTTTTTATTCTTCCTTCCCTTTCTCCTGCTCCCTTCGCTTTCTCCCTCTGTCCCATATCTTTCTTCCCGACTTGCCTTTTCACGACTTTGGGCCAAATTGGCCCCAAGTCTGGGCATGGTTTGACCAATTTTCAGAGGCCTGGCTGGTGACAGCAGGGACAGCAGGCAGTGACAGGCCCGGGGCTGACAGGCTCCCCATCCCCTAGGGGGCGCCTGGCTGCCACACCCAGCTGACATAGAACCTTTGTCACAATGCCCGCTACCGTGGCGAGTATGTGGTGACTCTGCAGGTGACAGGGACACTGCAGGACTTGGTGTCAGCTCAGCAATTTTTCACTTCCCCAAAGAAGCGGAATTCTGCAAATTGCTGCCTTTGCTCTTGAAAGGATATCATCAGGTGGGTGTTTTGGTGTCATACTCTGAAAACCAGAGCAGAAATGGTGAAATATTCCCATGATATGCATGGTCCCTGCACCAAAGCACCATGACTCAGCCTAAGGAGATTTGCAGCTTATTTTTTTGTACTGCCAGCAGACTGTGGAAGCACAGTATAAAAACCATCCTTATGGAGAGATCTGCGTATTTTAGGCTTAGTCTAAGTGTCTCAAGTAGCTGGGTTTTTGCTTAGGCCTAATCCATACGGTCTTATGGCCTTACTCCTAGTCTGAAGACGAATGTGCTAGAAACTATAAAGGGAAAACATGTCCTGCAGCCTAGCCTTGCTTTGCCTGTCCTTGCCTGTCCTTGCCTTGCCTTATTTCCTTCTCATCCTGTTCTCTGTCCCATCCTCTCTCACTAACCCCTCGTCTGGCTGCATGTCTCGTCTTTCCTTTTCTCTCACTCTCCTGCTTCCTGCCTCTTTTCCTGCAATTCCTCCATCTCAATCCCGCAGCCCAACACTACCTTTTATTCTTCCTTCCCTTTCTCCTGCTCCCTTCGCTTTCTCCCTCTGTCCCATATCTTTCTTCCCGACTTGTCTTTTCAAGACTTTGGGCCAAATTGGCCCCAAGTCTGGGCATGGTTTGACCAATTTTCAGAGGCCTGGCTGGTGACAGCAGGGACAGCAGGCAGTGTCAGGCCCGGGGCTGACAGGCTCCCCATCCCCTAGCGGGCGCCTGGCTGCCACACCCAGCTGACATAGAACCTTTGTCACAATGCCCGCTACCGTGGCGAGTATGTGGTAACTCTGCAGGTGACAGGGACACTGCAGGACTTGGTGGCAGCTCAGCAATTTCTCAGTTCCCCAAAGAAGCGGAATTCTGCAAATTGCTCCCTTTGCTCTTGAAAGGATATCATCAGGTGGGTGTTTTGGTGTCATACTCTGAAAACCAGAGCAGAAATGGTGAAATATTCCCATGATATGCATGGTCCCTGCACCAAAGCACCATGACTCAGCCTAAGGAGATCTGCAGCTTATTTTTTTGTACTGCCAGCAGATTGTGGAAGCACAGTATAAAAACCATCCTTATGGAGAGATCTGCGTATTTTAGGCTTAGTCTTAGTGTCTCAAGTAGCTGGGGTTTTTGCTTGGGCCTAATCCATACGGTCTTATGGCCTTACTCCTAGTCTGAAGACGAATGTGCTAGAAACTATAAAGCTATAACATGTCCTGCAGCCTAGCCTTGCTTTGCCTGTCCTGGCCTGTCCTTGCCTTGCCTTATTTCCTTCTCATCCTGTTCTCTGTCCCATCCTCTCTCACTAACCCCTCATCTGGCTGCATGTCTCGTCTTTCCTTTTCTCTCACTCTCCTGCTTCCTGCCTCTTTTCCTGCAATTCCTCCATCTCAATCCCGCAGCCCAACACTACTTTTTATTCTTCCTTCCCTTTCTCCTGCTCCCTTCGCTTTCTCCCTCTGTCCCATATCTTTCTTCCCGACTTGTCTTTTCAAGACTTTGGGGCAAATTGGCCCCAAGTCTGGGCATGGTTTGACCAATTTTCAGAGGCCTGGCTGGTGACAGCAGGGACAGCAGGCAGTGACAGGCCCGGGGCTGACAGGCTCCCCATCCCCTAGGGGGCGCCTGGCTGCCACACCCAGCTGACATAGAACCTTTGTCACAATGCCCGCTACCGTGGCGAGTATGTGGTGACTCTGCAGGTGACAGGGACACTGCAGGACTTGGTGTCAGCTCAGCAATTTCTCACTTCCCCAAAGAAGCGGAATTCTGCAAATTGCTGCCTTTGCTCTTGAAAGGATATCATCAGGTGGGTGTTTTGGTGTCATACTCTGAAAACCAGAGCAGAAATGGTGAAATATTCCCATGATATGCATGGTCCCTGCACCAAAGCACCGTGACTCAGCCTAAGGAGATCTGCAGCTTATTTTTTTGTACTGCCAGCAGATTGTGGAAGCACAGTATAAAAACCATCCTTATGGAGAGATCTGCGTATTTTAGGCTTAGTCTAAGTGTCTCAAGTAGCTGGGGTTTTTGCTTGGGCCTAATCCATACGGTCTTATGGCGTTAGTCCTAGTCTGAAGACGAATGTGCTAGAAACTGTAAAGGGAAAACATGTCCTGCAGCCTAGCCTTGCTTTGCCTGTCCTTGCCTGTCCTTGCCTTGCCTTATTTCCTTCTCATCCTGTTCTCTGTCCCATCCTCTCTCACTAACCCCTTGTCTGGCTGCATGTCTCGTCTTTCCTTTTCTCTCACTCTCCTGCTTCCTGCCTCTTTTCCTGCAATTCCTCCATCTCACTCCTGAAGCCCAACACTACTTTTTATTCTTCCTTCCCTTTCTCCTGCTCCCTTCGCTTTCTCCCTCTGTCCCATATCTTTCTTCCCGACTTGCCTTTTCACGACTTTGGGCCAAATTGGCCCCAAGTCTGGGCATGGTTTGACCAATTTTCAGAGGCCTGGCTGGTGACAGCAGGGACAGCAGGCAGTGACAGGCCCGGGGCTTACAGGCTCCCCATCCCCTAGGGGGCGCCTGGCTGCCACACCCAGTTGACATAGAACCTTTGTCACAATGCCCACTGCCATGGCGAGTATGTGGTGACTCTGCAGGTGACAGGGACACTGCAGGACTTGGTGTCAGCTCAGCAATTTCTCAGTTCCCCAAAGAAGCGGAATTCTGCAAATTGCTGCCTTTGCTCTTGAAAGGATATCATCAGGTGGGTGTTTTGGTGTCATACTCTGAAAACCAGAGCAGAAATGGTGAAATATTCCCATGATATGCATGGTCCCTGCACCAAAGCACCATGACTCAGCCTAAGGAGATCTGCAGCTTATTTTTTTGTACTGCCAGCAGATTGTGGAAGCACAGTATAAAAACCATCCTTATGGAGAGATCTGCGTATTTTAAGCTTAGTCTTAGTGTCTCAAGTAGCTGGGGTTTTTGCTTGGGCCTAATCCATACGGTCTTATGGCCTTACTCCTAGTCTGAAGACGAATGTGCTAGAAACTATAAAGCTATAACATGTCCTGCAGCCTAGCCTTGCTTTGCCTGTCCTTGCCTGTCCTTGCCTTGCCTTATTTCCTTCTCATCCTGTTCTCTGTCCCATCCTCTCTCACTAACCCCTTGTCTGGCTGCATGTCTCTTCTTTCCTTTTCTCTCACTCTCCTGCTTCCTGCCTCTTTTCCTGCAATTCCTCCATCTCACTCCTGCAGCCCAACACTACTTTTTATTCTTCCTTCCCTTTCTCCTGCTCCCTTCGCTTTCTCCCTCTGTCCCATATCTTTCTTCCCGACTTGCCTTTTCACGACTTTGGGGCAAATTGGCCCCAAGTCTGGGCATGGTTTGACCAATTTTCAGAGGCCTGGCTGGTGACAGCAGGGACAGCAGGCAGTGACAGGCCAGGGGCTGACAGGCTCCCCATCCCCTAGGGGGCGCCTGGCTGCCACACCCAGCTGACATAGAACCTTTGTCACAATGCCCGCTACCGTGGCGAGTATGTGGTGACTCTGCAGGTGACAGGGACACTGCAGGACTTGGTGTCAGCTCAGCAATTTCTCAGTTCCCCAAAGAAGCGGAATTCTGCAAATTGCTGCCTTTGCTCTTGAAAGGATATCATCAGGTGGGTGTTTTGGTGTCATACTCTGAAAACCAGAGCAGAAATGGTGAAATATTCCCATGATATGCATGGTCCCTGCACCAAAGCACCATGACTCAGCCTAAGGAGATCTGCAGCTTATTTTTTTGTACTGCCAGCAGACTGTGGAAGCACAGTATAAAAACCATCCTTATGGAGAGATCTGCGTATTTTAGGCTTAGTCTAAGTGTCTCAAGTAGCTGGGGTTTTTGCTTGGGCCTAATCCATACGGTTTTATGGCCTTACTCCTAGTCTGAAGACGAATGTGCTAGAAACTATAAAGGGAAAACATGTCCTGCAGCCTAGCCTTGCTTTGCCTGTCCTTGCCTGTCCTTGCCTTGCCTTATTTCCTTCTCATCCTGTTCTCTGTCCCATCCTCTCTCACTAACCCCTCGTCTGGCTGCATGTCTCTTCTTTCCTTTTCTCTCACTCTCCTCCTTCCTGCCTCTTTAATGGCAATTCCTCCATCTCACTCCTGCAGCCCAACACTACTTTTTATTCTTCCTTCCCTTTCTCCTGCTCCCTTCGCTTTCTCCCTCTGTCCCATATCTTTCTTCCCGACTTGTCTTTTCAAGACTTTGGGCCAAATTGGCCCCAAGTCTGGGCATGGTTTGACCAATTTTCAGAGGCCTGGCTGGTGACAGCAGGGACAGCAGGCAGTGTCAGGCCCGGGGCTGACAGGCTCCCCATCCCCTAGGGGGCGCCTGGCTGCCACACCCAGCTGACATAGAACCTTTGTCACAATGCCCGCTACCGTGGCGAGTATGTGGTGACTCTGCAGGTGACAGGACAACTGCAGGACTTGGTGTCAGCTCAGCAATTTCTCACTTCCCCAAAGAAGCGGAATTCTGCAAATTGCTGCCTTTGCTCTTGAAAGGATATCATCAGGTGGGTGTTTTGGTGTCATACTCTGAAAACCAGAGCAGAAATGGTGAAATATTCCCATGATATGCATGGTCCCTGCACCAAAGCACCGTGACTCAGCCTAAGGAGATCTGCAGCTTATTTTTTTGTACTGCCAGCAGATTGTGGAAGCACAGTATAAAAACCATCCTTATGGAGAGATCTGCGTATTTTAGGCTTAGTCTAAGTGTCTCAAGTAGCTGGGGTTTTTGCTTGGGCCTAATCCATACGGTCTTATGGCCTTACTCCTAGTCTGAAGACGAATGTGCTAGAAACTATAAAGGGAAAACATGTCCTGCAGCCTAGCCTTGCTTTGCCTGTCCTTGCCTGTCCTTGCCTTGCCTTATTTCCTTCTCATCCTGTTCTCTGTCCCATCCTCTCTCACTAACCCCTCGTCTGGCTGCATGTCTCTTCTTTCCTTTTCTCTCACTCTCCTCCTTCCTGCCTCTTTAATGGCAATTCCTCCATCTCACTCCTGCAGCCCAACACTACTTTTTATTCTTCCTTCCCTTTCTCCTGCTCCCTTCGCTTTCTCCCTCTGTCCCATATCTTTCTTCCCGACTTGTCTTTTCAAGACTTTGGGCCAAATTGGCCCCAAGTCTGGGCATGGTTTGACCAATTTTCAGAGGCCTGGCTGGTGACAGCAGGGACAGCAGGCAGTGTCAGGCCCGGGGCTGACAGGCTCCCCATCCCCTAGGGGGTGCCTGGCTGCCACACCCAGCTGACATAGAACCTTTGTCACAATGCCCGCTACCGTGGCGAGTATGTGGTGACTCTGCAGGTGACAGGACAACTGCAGGACTTGGTGTCAGCTCAGCAATTTCTCACTTCCCCAAAGAAGCGGAATTCTGCAAATTGCTGCCTTTGCTCTTGAAAGGATATCATCAGGTGGGTGTTTTGGTGTCATACTCTGAAAACCAGAGCAGAAATGGTGAAATATTCCCATGATATGCATGGTCCCTGCACCAAAGCACCGTGACTCAGCCTAAGGAGATCTGCAGCTTATTTTTTTGTACTGCCAGCAGATTGTGGAAGCACAGTATAAAAACCATCCTTATGGAGAGATCTGCGTATTTTAGGCTTAGTCTAAGTGTCTCAAGTAGCTGGGGTTTTTGCTTGGGCCTAATCCATACGGTCTTATGGCCTTACTCCTAGTCTGAAGACGAATGTGCTAGAAACTATAAAGCGAAAAAATGTCCTGCAGCTTAGACTTGCTTTGCCTGTCCTTGCCTGTCCTTGCCTTGCCTTATTTCCTTCTCATCCTGTTCTCTGTCCCATCTTCTCTCACTAACCCCTCGTCTGGCTGCATGTCTCTTCTTTCCTTTTCTCTCACTCTCCTGCTTCCTGCCTCTTTTCCTGCAATTCCTCCATCTCAATCCCGCAGCCCAACACTACTTTTTATTCTTCCTTCCCTTTCTCCTGCTCCCTTCGCTTTCTCCCTCTGTCCCATATCTTTCTTCCCGACTTGTCTTTTCAAGACTTTGGGCCAAATTGGCCCCAAGTCTGGGCATGGTTTGACCAATTTTCAGAGGCCTGGCTGGTGACAGCAGGGACAGCAGGCAGTGACAGGCCCGGGGCTGACAGGCTCCCCATCCCCTAGCGGGCGCCTGGCTGCCACACCCAGCTGACATAGAACCTTTGTCACAATGCCCGCTACCGTGGCGAGTATGTGGTGACTCTGCAGGTGACAGGGACACTGCAGGACTTGGTGGCAGCTCAGCAATTTCTCAGTTCCCCAAAGAAGCGGAATTCTGCAAATTGCTGCCTTTGCTCTTGAAAGGATATCATCAGGTGGGTGTTTTGGTGTCATACTCTGAAAACCAGAGCAGAAATGGTGAAATATTCCCATGATATGCATGGTCCCTGCACCAAAGCACCATGACTCAGCCTAAGGAGATCTGCAGCTTATTTTTTTGTACTGCCAGCAGACTGTGGAAGCACAGTATAAAAACCATCCTTATGGAGAGATCTGCGTATTTTAGGCTTAGTCTAAGTGTCTCAAGTAGCTGGGGTTTTTGCTTGGGCCTAATCCATACGGTCTTATGGCCTTACTCCTAGTCTGAAGACGAATGTGCTAGAAACTATAAAGGGAAAACATGTCCTGCAGCCTAGCCTTGCTTTGCCTGTCCTTGCCTGTCCTTGCCTTGCCTTATTTCCTTCTCATCCTGTTCTCTGTCCCATCCTCTCTCACTAACCCCTCGTCTGGCTGCATGCTCGTCTTTCCTTTTCTCTCACTCTCCTGCTTCCTGCCTCTTTTCCTGCAATTCCTCCATCTCAATCCCGCAGCCCAACACTACTTTTTATTCTTCCTTCCCTTTCTCCTGCTCCCTTCGCTTTCTCCCTCTGTCCCATATCTTTCTTCCCGACTTGTCTTTTCAAGACTTTGGGGCAAATTGGCCCCAAGTCTGGGCATGGTGTGACCAATTTTCAGAGGCCTGGCTGGTGACAGCTGCGGCAGCAGGCAGTGACAGGCCCGGGGCTGACAGGCTCCCCATCCCCTAGGGGGCGCCTGGCTGCCACACCCAGCTGACATAGAACCTTTGTCACAATGCCCGCTACCGTGGCGAGTATGTGGTGACTCTGCAGGTGACAGGGACACTGCAGGACTTGGTGGCAGCTCAGCAATTTCTCACTTCCCCAAAGAAGCGGAATTCTGCAAATTGCTGCCTTTGCTCTTGAAAGGATATCATCAGGTGGGTGTTTTGGTGTCATACTCTGAAAACCAGAGCAGAAATGGTGAAATATTCCCATGATATGCATGGTCCCTGCACCAAAGCACCATGACTCAGCCTAAGGAGATCTGCAGCTTATTTTTTTGTACTGCCAGCAGATTGTGGAAGCACAGTATAAAAACCATCCTTATGGAGAGATCTGCGTATTTTAGGCTTAGTCTTAGTGTCTCAAGTAGCTGGGGTTTTTGCTTGGGCCTAATCCATACGGTCTTATGGCCTTACTCCTAGTCTGAAGACGAATGTGCTAGAAACTATAAAGCGAAAAAATGTCCTGCAGCTTAGCCTTGCTTTGCCTGTCCTTGCCTGTCCTTGCCTTGCCTTATTTCCTTCTCATCCTGTTCTCTGTCCCATCCTCCCTCACTAACCCCTCGTCTGGCTGCATGTCTCTGCTTTCCTTTTCTCTCACTCTCCTCCTTCCTGCCTCTTTAATGGCAATTCCTCCATCTCAATCCTGCAGCCCAACACTACTTTTTATTCTTCCTTCCCTTTCTCCTGCTCCCTTCGCTTTCTCCCTCTGTCCCATATCTTTCTTCCCGACTTGCCTTTTCAAGACTTTGGGCCAAATTGGCCCCAAGTCTGGGCATGGTTTGACCAATTTTCAGAGGCCTGGCTGGTGACAGCAGGGACAGCAGGCAGTGAGAGGCCCAGGGCTGACAGGCTCCCCATCCCCTAAGGGGCGCCTGGCTGCCACACCCAGCTGACATAGAACCTTTGTCACAATGCCCGCTACCGTGGCGAGTATGTGGTGACTCTGCAGGTGACAGGGACACTGCAGGACTTGGTGGCAGCTCAGCAATTTCTCAGTTCCCCAAAGAAGCGGAATTCTGCAAATTGCTGCCTTTGCTCTTGAAAGGATATCATCAGGTGGGTGTTTTGGTGTCATACTCTGAAAACCAGAGCAGAAATGGTGAAATATTCCCATGATATGCATGGTCCCTGCACCAAAGCATCGTGACTCAGTCTAAGGAGATCTGCAGCTTATTTTTTTGTACTGCCAGCAGATTGTGGAAGCACAGTATAAAAACCATCCTTATGGAGAGATCTGCGTATTTTAGGCTTAGTCTTAGTGTCTCAAGTAGCTGGGGTTTTTGCTTGGGCCTAATCCATACGGTCTTATGGCCTTACTCCTAGTCTGAAGACGAATGTGCTATAAACTATAAAGCAAAAACATGTCCTGCAGCCTAGCCTTGCTTTGCCTGTGCTTGCCTGTCCTTGCCTTGCCTTATTTCCTTCTCACCCTGTTCTCTGTCCCATCCTCTCTCACTAACCCCTCGTCTGGCTGCATATCTCTTCTTTCCTTTTCTCTCACTCTCCTGCTTCCTGCCTCTTTTCCTGCAATTCCTCCATCTCACTCCTGCAGCACAACACTACTTTTTATTCTTCCTTCCCTTTCTCCTGCTCCCTTCCCTTTCTCCCTCTGTCCCATATCTTTCTTCCCGACTTGCCTTTTCAAGACTTTGGGCCAATTTGGCCCCAAGTCTGGGCATGGTTTGACCAATTTTCAGAGGCCTGGCTGGTGACAGCAGGGGCAGCAGGCAGTGACAGGCCCGGGGCTGACAGGCTCCCCATCCCCTAAGGGTCGCCTGGCTGCCACACCCAGCTGACATAGAACCTTTGTCACAATGCCCGCTACCGTGGCGAGTATGAGGTGACTCTGCAGGTGACAGGGACACTGCAGGACTTGGTGGCAGCTCAGCAATTTCTCAGTTCCCCAAAGAAGCGGAATTCTGCAAATTGCTGCCTTTGCTCTTGAAAGGATATCATCAGGTGGGTGTTTTGGTGTCATACACTGAAAACCAGAGCAGAAATGGTGAAATATTCCCATGATATGCATGGTCCCTGTAACAAAGCACCATGACTCAGCCTAAGGAGATCTGCAGCTTATATTTTTGTACTGCCAGCAGATTGTGGAAGCACAGTATAAAAACCATCCTTATGGAGAAATCTGCGTATTTTAGGCTTAGTCTGAGTGTCCCAAGTAGCTGGGGTTTTTGCTTGGGCCTAATCCATACGGTTTTATGGCCTTACTCCTAGTCTGAAGACGAATGTGCTATAAACTATAAAGCAAAAACATGTCTTGCAGCCTAGCCTTGCTTTGCCTGTCCTTGCCTGTCCTTGTCTTGCCTTATTTCCTTCTCATCCTGTTCTCTGTCCCATCCTCTCTCACTAACCCCTCGTCTGGCTGCATGTCTCTTCTTTCCTTTTCTCTCACTCTCCTGCTCCCTGCCTCTTTTCCTGCAATTCCTCCATCTCTCTCCTGCAGCCCAACACTTCTTTTTATTCACAGAATCACATAATCACAGTATCACAGAATCGACTGGGTTAGAAAAGACCTCAGCGATCATCAAGTCCAACTCTTGGTCCAACTCTAGTCCGTTTATTAGATCATGGCACTAAGTGCCATGTCCAATCTCAGTTTAAAAACCTCTAGGGACGGCGAGTCCACTACCTCCATGGGCAGGCCATTCCAATGCCTGACCACTCTCTCTGTAAAGAATTTCTTTCTAATATCCAGTCTAAATTTCCCCTGGTAGAGTTTAAGCCCATGCCCCCTTGTCCTATTGCTAACTGCCTGGGAGAAGAGACCAATCCCCACCTGGCTATAACTTCCCTTCAGGTAGTTATAGAGAGTGATGAGGTCAACTCTAAGCCTCCTCTTCTCTAGACTAAACAACCCCAGCTCCCTCAGCCTCTCCCCATAGGGCTTGTGTTCAAGTCCCTTCACCAGTCGTGTTGCTCTTCTCTGGACCCGCTCCAGCACTTCAATGTCTTTCCTGAACTGAGAGGCCCAGAACTGAACACAATACTCCAGATGTGGCCTCACCAATGCAGAGTACAGGGGAAGGATCACTTCCCTTGTCCTGCTGACCACGCTATTTTTGATACAGGACAGGATACCGTTGGCCTTCTTGGCCACCTGGGCACACTGTTGGCTCATGTTGAGCTTCCTCTCAATTACTACCCCCAGGTCCCTTTCTGTCTGACTGCTCTCCAGCCACTCTGTGCCCAGCCTGTAGCGCTGCAGGGGGTTGTTGTGACCAAAGTGCAGCACCCGGCACTTGGCCTTATTGAACTTCATCCCATTGGAATCAGCCCATTTTTCCAGTCTATCCAGATCCCTCTGCAGAGCCCTCCTGCCTTCCAGTAGGTCGACACTCCCTCCCAACTTGGTGTCATCAGCAAATTTGCTGATGATGGTCTCAATCCCCTCATCTAAGTCATCAATAAAGATGTTAAACAGGACTGGACCCAACACTGACCCCTGGGGAACACCACTAGTGACTGGCCGCCAGCTGGATGCAGCCCCGTTCACCAGCACTCTCTGGGCCCGGCCCTCCAGCCAGTTCTTAACCCAGCGTAGAGTGCACTTGTCCAAGCCATGGGCTACCAGCTTTTGCAAGAGTATATTATGGGAGACAGTGTCAAAGACCTTGCTGAAGTCCAGATAGACCACATCCATGGCTTTCCCCTCATCCACCAGCTGGGTCACCTGATCATAAAAGGAGATCAGGTTGGTCAGACAGGACCTGCCCCTCCTAAACCCATGCTGGCTGGGTCTGATCCCTTGTCCATCCTGAAGGTGCTGTGTGATTCCACTCAGCATGATCTGCTCCATAACCCTGCCAGGCACCGAGGTCAGACTGACAGGCCTGTAGTTGCCAGGGTCAGCTCTGCAGCCCTTTTTGTGGACTGGGGTAACATTGGCCAATTTTCAATCATATGGGACCTCCCCAGTGAGCCAGGACTGTTGGAAGATTATGGAGAGCGGCTTGGCAAGTTCTTCTGCTAGCTCCCTCATCACCCTAGGATGGATCCCATCTGGTCCCATAGACTTGTGAGGATCCAGATGGCTCAGTAAATCACCAACTATTTCCTCCTGGAATACAAGGGGCCTATTTGGCTTCCTATCTCTGTCAACCACCTCCAGAGATGAGTTGTCCTGAGGGCCACCTGTCTCACTGGTAAAAACTGAGGCAAAGTAGGTATTAAGTACCTCAGCTTTCTCCTCATCTTTGTTAACTATATTTCCTTCAGAGTCCAACAGAGAATGGAGGTTTTCCTTGCCCCTCCTTTTGTTATTAACATATTTGAAGAAGGACTTTTTATTATCCCTGTCAGAATTGGCCAAGTTAACTTCAAATTGCACTTTTGTTTCCCTGATCTTTTTTCTGCATGATCTAGCTATTTCCATAAATCCTTCATAAGTAGCCAGGCCTTTTTTCCACAGTCGGTAAAGTCTCTTTTTATTTCTGATTTCATTCAGAATCTCCCTGTTTAGCCAAGCCGGTTGTCTTCCCCGCCGGCTAGCCTTTCGGCACACTGGTATAGCCTGTTCCTGTGCACTCAAAACCACCTGCTTGAAGCATGTCCAACCCTCCTGGGCCCCCTTGTTTTTAAGCATTGTTTCCCAGGGTATGCTCTGAACTAGACTTCTGAATAGGCAAAAATCTGCCCTCGGGAAGTCCAGCATAGAGGTTTTGTTAATGGTTCTCCCTGCATCTCTGAGTACTGAAAATTCTATTATTTCATGGTAGCTATGCCCCAGGCGGCCTCCAACCACTACATCTCCCACCAGCCTTTCTCTGTTTGTAAACAGTAGGTCTAGCGGGGTCTTGCCCCTGGTGGGCTCATTTACCAGCTGATGAAGGAAATTGTCCTCTATACACTCTAGGAACTTCCTAGACTGCCTCTTCTGTGCAGTATTGACCTCCCAGCAGATATCCGGCAGGTTAAAGTCACCCACAAGAACAAGGGCCATCGATTTTGAGACATCTGCCAGCTGCTTGTAGAATAATTCATCTCCTTCATTGTCCTGGTTGCGCGGTCTATAACAGACACCCACGAGGATGTCAGCCTTGTTGGAATTCCCCCTGATTCTGGTCCACAGGAACTCAAACCTGCATACTGACCTCAAGTTTAACAGAGTCGAGTGACTCTCTAACATATAAAGCCACCCCTCCACCTCTCCTACCCTACCTATCTTTTCTGAAGAGCTTGTAGCCACACATAGCAGCACTCCAGTAATATGAGTCATCCCACCATGTTTCTGTGATGGCAACTATGTCATAGCTTTCCTGCTATACGATGGCTTCCAGCTTCTCTTGTTAGTTGCCCATACTGCATGCATTAGCGTACATGCACGTCAAGTGGGCTGCTGGTTTCCCTCTTAATTCGGGCTTTCCATTCTTCCTTCCCTTTCTCCTGCTCCCTTCGCTTTCTCCCTCTTTCCCATATCTTTCTTCCCGACTTGTCTTTTCAAGACTTTGGGCCAAATTGGCCCCAAGTCTGGGCATGGTTTGACCAATTTTCAGAGGCCTTGCTTGTGACAGTAGGGACAGCAGGCAGTGACAGGCCCGGGGCTGACAGTCTCCCCATCCCCTAGGGGGCTCCTGGCTGCCACACCCAGCTGACATAGAACCTTTGTCACAATGCCCGCTACCGTGGCGAGGATGTGGTGACTCTGCAGGTGACAGGGACACTGCAGGACTTGGTGTCAGCTCAGCAATTTCTCAGTTCCCCAAAGAAGCGGAATTCTGCAAATTGCTGCCTGTGCTCTTGAAAGGATGTCATCAGGTGGGTCTTTTGGTGTCATACACTGAAAAGCAGAGCAGAAATGTTGAAATATTCCCATGATATGCATGGTTCCTGCACCAAAGCACCATGACTCAGCCTAAGGAGATCTGCAGCTTATTTTTTTGTACTGCCAGCAGATTGTGGAATGCTGTATAAAAACCATCCTTATGGAGAGATTTTCGTATTTCAGGCTTAGTCTAAGTGTCTCAAGTAGCTGGGGTTTTTGCCTGGGCCTAATCCATAAGGTCTTATGGTTTTCCTCCTCATCTGAAGACAAATGTGCTAGAAACTACAAAGCAAAAAAATGTCCTGCAGCCTAGCCTGTCCTTGCCTGTCCTTGCCTTGCCTTATTTCCTTCTCATCCTGTTCTCTGTCTCATCTTCTCTCTCTAACCCCTCGTCTGGCTGCATGTCTCTTCTTTCTTTCCTTTTCTCTCACTCTCCTGCTTCCTGCCCCTTTTCTTGCAATTCCTCCATCTAACTTCTGCAGCCCAACACTTTTTTTATTCTTCCTTCCCTTTCTCCTGCTCCCTTCGCTTTCGCCCTCTGTCCCATATCTTTCTTCACAACTTGTCTGTTGGAGACTTTGGGCCAAATTGGCCCCATGTCTGGGCATGGTTTGACCAGTTTTCTGTGCCCTGGCTGGTGACAGCAGGGACAGCAGGCAGTGACAGGCCCGGGGCTGACAGGCTCCCCATCCCCTAGGGGGCGCCTGGCTGCCACACCCAGCTGACATAGAACCTTTGTCACAATGCCCGCTACCGTGGTGAGGATGCGGTGACTCTGGAGGCAACAGGGACAATGCAGGACTTGGTGGCAGCTCAGCAATTTCTCACTTCCTCTAAGAAGCGGAATTCTGCAAATTGCTGCCTTTGCTCTTGAAAGGATGTCATCAGGTGTGTGTTTTGGTGTAATACACTAAAATCAGAGTAGAAATGGTGAAATATTCCCATGATATGCATGATGCCTACACCAAAGCACCATGACTCAGCCTAAGGAGATCTGCAGCTTATATTTTTGTACTGCCAGCAGATTGTGAAAGTACAGTATAAAAACCATCCTTATGGAGAGATCTTCGTATTTTAGGCTTAGTCTAAGTGTCTCAAGTAGCTGGGGTTTTTGCTTGGGCCTAATCCATACGGTCTTATGGCTATCCACCACGTCTGAAGACGAATGTGCTAGAAACTATAAAGCAAAAAAATGTCCTGCAGCCTAGCCTTGCCTTGCCTATCCTTGCCTGTCCTTGCCTTGCCTTATTTCCTTCTCATCCTGTTCTCTGTCCCACCCTCTCTCACTAACCCCTCGTCTGGCTGCATGTCTCTACTTTCCTTTTCTCTCACTCTCCTGCTTCCTGCCTCTTTAATGGCAATTCATCCATCTCACTCCTGCAGCCCAACACTACTTTTTATTCTTCCTTTCCTTTTGTTCTGCTCCCTACGCTTTCTCCCTCTGCCCCATATCTTTTTTCCAGACTTGTCTGTTGGAGACTTTGGGCCCCTTTGGCCCCAAGTCTGGGCATGGTTTGACCAGTTTTCAGAGGCCTGGCTGGTAACAGGAGGGACAGCAGGCAGTGACAGGCCCGGGGCTGACAGGCTCCCCATCCCCTAGGGGGCGCCTGGCTGCCACACCCAGCTGACATAGAACCTTTGTCACAATGCCCGCTACCGTGGTGAGGATGCGGTGACTCTGCAGGTGACAGGGACAATGCAGGACTTGGTGGCAGCTCAGCAATTTCTCACTTCCTCTAAGAAGCGGAATTCTGCAAATTGCTGCCTTTGCTCTTGAAAGGATGTCATCAGGTGTGTGTTTTGGTGTAATACACTAAAATCAGAGTAGAAATGGTGAAATATTCCCATGATATGCATGATCCCTACACCAAAGCACCATGACTCAGCCTAAGGAGATCTGCAGCTTATATTTTTGTACTGCCAGCAGATTGTGAAAGTACAGTATAAAAACCATCCTTATGGAGAGATCTGCGTATTTTAGGCTTAGTCTAAGTGTCTCAAGTAGCTGGGGTTTTTGCTTGGGCCTAATCCATACGGTCTTATGGCTATCCACCACGTCTGAAGACGAATGTGCTAGAAACTATAAAGCAAAAAAATGTCCTGCAGCCTAGCCTTGCCTTGCCTATCCTTGCCTGTCCTTGCCTTGCCTTATTTCCTTCTCATCCTGTTCTCTGTCCCACCCTCTCTCACTAACCCCTCGTCTGGCTGCATGTCTCTACTTTCCTTTTCTCTCACTCTCCTGCTTCCTGCCTCTTTAATGGCAATTCATCCATCTCACTCCTGCAGCCCAACACTACTTTTTATTCTTCCTTTCCTTTTTTTCTGCTCCCTTCGCTTTCTCCCTCTGCCCCATATCTTTTTTCCAGACTTGTCTGTTGGAGACTTTGGGCCCCTTTGGCCCCAAGTCTGGGCATGGTTTGACCAGTTTTCAGAGGCCTGGCTGGTAACAGGAGGGACAGCAGGCAGTGACAGGCCCGGGGCTGACAGGCTCCCCATCCCCTAGGGGGCGCCTGGCTGCCACACCCAGCTGACATAGAACCTTTGTCACAATGCCCGCTACCGTGGTGAGGATGCGGTGACTCTGCAGGTGACAGGGACAATGCAGGACTTGGTGGCAGCTCAGCAATTTCTCACTTCCTCTAAGAAGCGGAATTCTGCAAATTGCTGCCTTTGCTCTTGAAAGGATGTCATCAGGTGTGTGTTTTGGTGTAATACACTAAAATCAGAGTAGAAATGGTGAAATATTCCCATGATATGCATGATCCCTACACCAAAGCACCATGACTCAGCCTAAGGAGATCTGCAGCTTATATTTTTGTACTGCCAGCAGATTGTGAAAGTACAGTATAAAAACCATCCTTATGGAGAGATCTGCGTATTTTAGGCTTAGTCTAAGTGTCTCAAGTAGCTGGGGTTTTTGCTTGGGCCTAATCCATACGGTCTTATGGCTATCCACCACGTCTGAAGATGAATGTGCTAGAAACTATAAAGCAAAAAAATGTCCTGCAGCCTAGCCTTGCCTTGCCTATCCTTGCCTGTCCTTGCCTTGCCTTATTTCCTTCTCATCCTGTTCTCTGTCCCACCCTCTCTCACTAACCCCTCGTCTGGCTGCATGTCACTACTTTCCTTTTCTCTCACTCTCCTGCTTCCTGCCTCTTTAATGGCAATTCATCCATCTCACTCCTGCAGCCCAACACTACTTTTTATTCTTCCTTTCCTTTTGTTCTGCTCCCTTCGCTTTCTCCCTCTGCCCCATATCTTTTTTCCAGACTTGTCTGTTGGAGACTTTGGGCCCCTTTGGCCCCAAGTCTGGGCATGGTTTGACCAGTTTTCAGAGGCCTGGCTGGTAACAGGAGGGACAGCAGGCAGTGACAGGCCCGGGGCTGACAGGCTCCTCCTCCCCTAGGGGGCGGCTCTCTGTCACACCCAGCTGACATCGTACTTTGTCACAATGCCCGCTACCGTGGTGAGGATGCGGTGACTCTGCAGGTGACAGGGGCACTGCAGGACTTGGTGTCAGCTCAGCAATTTCTCACTTCCCCAAAACAGAGGTATTCTGCAAATCGCAGCCTTTCCTCTTGAAAGGAAATCAGCAAGTGGGTGTTTTGGTGTAATACACTGAAAACGAGGGCAGAAATGGTGAAATATTCCCATGATATGCCTGATCCCTGCACCAAAGCACCATGACTCAGCCTAAGGAGATCTACAGCTTATTTTTTTGTACTGCCAGCAGATTGTGGAAGCACAGTATAAAAACCATCCTTATGGAGAGATCTGAGTATTTTAGGCTTAGTCTAAGTGTCTCAGGTAGCTGAGACACTTTGTGTGTCACAAATCCCTCTTGACAGTTTCTGGATTACAAACCCCGTTGGACAGCATGGGTGTCAGAAACCCCACTGAATAGCGTGTGTTTGTCACAAATCCCTTTGGAAAGCATGGGTGTGTCACAAACACCATTGGACAGCGTGTGTGTCACAAACCTCATCGGACAGCGTGTGTTTCACAACCCGCATTGGACAGCATGTGTATCATAAACCCCATTGGAAAGTGTCTGTGTCACAAACCCTATTGGACAGCGTGTGTGTGTCACAATCCCCATTGGACAGCGAGTGTCTTACAAACACCCCTGCACACTGTGTGTGTCACAAATTCCATTGAACAGCGTGTATGTCTCAAACACCATTGGACAGCGTGCGTGTGTCACAAACCCCAATGGAAAGTGTGTGTGTCACAAACCCCAGTCGACAGCGTGTGTCACAAACCCCCCGGACAGCGTGTGTGTCACAATCCTTATTGGACAGCATGTGTGCCTCAAGCCCCATGGGACAGTGTGTGTGTCACAAACCCCATTGGACAGCTTGTGTGTGTCACAAACCCTAATGGACAGCATGTGTGTCACAAACCGCATTGGACAGTTTGTGTGTCACAAACGCCTTTGGACAGCATGTGTGTCTGAAACCCCATTGGACAGTGTGTTTGTCAAAAACCCATTGAACAACCTTTTTGTCTCAAACCCCATTGGACAGCATGTGTATTACAAATGACATTGGACAGCGTGTGTGTCACAAAACCCATGGACAGCGTGTGTGTCACAAACCCCATTGGACAGCCTTTGTGTGTCACCAACCCCGTTGGACAGTGTCTGTGCCAGAAACCCCATTGGACAGTGTGGATGTCACTAACCCCATTGGACCATGTGTGTGTCATCAACAGGATTGGACAGCCTGTGTGTCACAATCCCCATTGGACAGTGTGTGTATCACAAAACACCTTGGACAGCGTGTGTGTCACAAACCCCATTGGAATGTGTGTGTTTCACAATCCCAATTGAATAGTGTGTGTGTCTCACAAAACCCATTGGAGAGTGTGTGTGCCATAAACCCCATTAGACAGCATGTTTTTGTCACAATCCACATTGGACAGCGTGTGTGTCACAAAAGGCATGGGGCAGCGTGTGTGTCACAAACCCCAGGGGACACTGTGTGTGTCACAAACCCCATTGTATAGCATGTGTGTCACAAACCCCATTGGACAGTGTGTGTGTCACAAACCCCACTGGATAGTGTGTCTGTGTCACAAACACCATTGGACAGCGAGTGTATTTCACACACCCCATTAGACAGTGTGTGTGCCACAAACCCCATTGGACAGCATGTGTGTTTTACAAGAACCATTGGACAACGAGTGTGTGTCACAAACCCCCTTAGACTGTGTGTGTTTCACAAAACCCATTGGGCAGAGTGTGTATCATAAAACTCATTGGAAAGTGTCTGTGACACAAACCCCATTGGACAGTGTGTATGTGCCATAAACCCTATTGGACAGCGTGCATGTCACAATCCCCATTGGACAGCGTGTGTGTCTCAAACCCACCTGGACAGTGTGTGTGTCACAAACCCCCCTGGACAGTGTCTGTGTCACAAACAGCATTTCACAGCGTGTGTGTCTACAAACGCCATTGGACAGCGATTGTGTGTCACAACCCCATTAGATTGTGTGTGCGTCACTAAACCCATTATACAGCGTTTGTGTCACAAATCCCATTGGACAGTGTGTGTGTCACAAACCCCATTTGACAGCGTGTGTGTCACAAACACAATTGGACAGCGAGTGTGTGTCACAAAACCCATTAAACAGTGTGTGTGTCACAAAACGCTTTGGACAGCATGTGTGTCACAAAACCCATTGGAATGTGTGTGTCACAAACCCCATTGTACAGCGCGTGTGTTTCACAAACCCTATTGGAAAGCTTGTGTGTCAGAAACCCCATTGGATAGAGTATGTGTGGCATAAACCCCATTGGACAGCGTGTGTGTGTCACAAACCCATTTGCACAGTGTGTGTGCCATAAACCCCTTTGGACAGCGTGTGTGAGTCACAATCCCTATTGAACAGCCTGTGTGTCACAATCCCCATTTGACAGCCTCTGTGTCTCAAACACCATTGAACAGCGTGTGTGTCTCAAACCCCCCTGGACAGTGTGTGTGTCACAAACATCCCTTGACAGTTTCTGTGTCACAAACGCCATTGCACAACGTGTGTGTCGCAATCCCCTTTGGACACCGTGTGTGTGTCGAGGGTTAAGATTGCGGGGTGACAATAAAACCCTGGCAGATGTATTGTTAACCCCCTCTCCCCGCCCCCACTTTCCTCTCCCTCTCCCCGCTTTCCACTAAGGAGAGGCAATTGGGAGGAAAAGAAGGACAGAGTGAAGAGAGTTGGAAAAAATTAAAGATGTTTTACTAATGCTACTAATAAGAATAGAGAAAATAATACAAAATATACAAAACCAATCTTGAAAGTCTCAGCAACTGCAGAGCCGGCAACCAAAGTCCTGGATTAGACTCTGCAGCCAACCGGAGCTGGATTCAGTCTCTCACTAGGCCTCAGTTCGCAGGGACGACTAGCAAGGTCCTCTTCTAATGTCGGCCATGAGCAGAAGGGAAAAAGGCAAAAGGGGAAAAACGAACGAGATCCTTGTGATCTCCCACTTTTATATGAAGTATTCAAGTGAATGGAATGTTATACACAGTTGGTCAGTTTCTTGGTCTCTTTCTTCTCGTCGCCCCTCTCGCGAGATGTCCATCCATGCTTATCAATAAGTTTGCATTCCATTGCTAGGTTTACCAAAACATGTGTCTGGTTCTCCAGGAAAATGCAGTTAATATGAAGGCTTTAGCTGACAGGCAAATTCACTGAAAGAGATACTTGTTTTTAACTAAACCAGGACATTCCACCCCTTATAATACGCCATTCACTGAATGCTTAAACCTTATCAATACAATCTATCAATATAATCTAATTAATCACTACAACTACATATCTATATATACATATGTACATATATACACAGGAGTAATTCATCAGTGGACCATCCTTTAAAAAGTTCATTAAGTTCGTTTTGTCACGACAGTCTCCCAGGGCAGGAAAAATGGTACAAGTGCATCTCATTACCACTGTTTGTGGGTTAAAGATATCAACTTCGAAGAAGTTGTCAGGCGCCACTCGAAGAAGCTAGCTCTGGTTTCATCATCATTGTCTTGATCTGGAAGACACTTATTAAACACTGTTAGCATGGCAATTCACATCATGCAGTTCAGTATTGAATATTTTCACCTAAACTCAAATCCCCTTGAGGTACACACCGAACTTCTCCATCCTTAAGCATCACCCACCAGGTGCTGCCAGGTCCCTGGGCAAAAACAATCCCACGAATGGGCTTGCCTTTGCCTGAGGCAGGAGTAACCCAGACTGCCTTTCCTAACATGTTTTTCATGTGTACTACAGGGACTTTATCTCCTTCTACAGTCCGTAGAATTTCTGATTGGGCAGGCCCGGCTCGATTGGTTGATCCCCGGGTGTTGACCAACCAAGTGGCTTTTGCTAAATGTGAGTCCCAATTTTTAAAGGTTCCACCACCAAGTGCCTTTAGTGTAGTTTTTAGCAAACCATTGTACCTTTCAATTTTCCCAGAGGCTGGTGCATGATATAGAATATGATATACCCACTCAATACCATGTTCTTTGGCCCAATTGTCTATAAGACTGTTTTTGAAATGAGTACCGTTGTCTGATTCAATTCTTTCTGGCGTACCGTGTCGCCAAAGGACTTGCTTTTCAAGGCCCAAGATAGGAAATTGAGTCTGTCCCAAACCGCAATGGGCAGCGTGTTTGTCACACACACCATTGGACAGCATGTGTGTCACAACCAACATTGGACAGCGTGTGTGTGTCACAATCCCCATTGGACAGTGTGTGTGTTTCACAAACCCCATTGGACAGCGTGTCTGTCACAATCTCCATTGGAATGTGTGTGGGTCACAAAAACCTCTGGACAGCGTGTGTGTCACAATCCCCACTGGACAGCGTGTGTGTCACAAACCCCCCTGGAAAGTGTGTGTGTAACAAACCCCATTGGGAAGCATCTGTGTAACAAACCCCATTGGACAGCGTGTGTTTCACAAACACTATTGGACAGTTTGTGTGTCACCAACCCCATTGGACAGAGTTTGTGTGAGTCACAATCCCCATTGGACAGTGTGTGTGTCACAAATCCCATTGGACACAGGGTGTGTCACAAACCCCCCTGTACAGTGTGTGTGTCACAAACCACTTTGGACAGCGTGCGTGTCACAAACCCCCCTGGACAGCGTGTGTGTCACAAAACCCATTGTATAGCGTGTCTGTGTCACAAACCCTATTGAAAAGTTTGGGTGTTCACAAATCCCACTGGACAGCATATGTGTCACGAACCCCATTGGACACCGTGTGTGTCACAAGCCCCATTGGACTGAGTGTGTGTGTCAGAAACCCCATTGGACAACTTGTGTGTCACTAACCCCTTTTTACAGTGTGTGTGTCACAAACCCCTCTGTACAGCGTTTGTGTCACAAACCCCCCTGGACACTGTGTGTGTCACAAACCCCATTGGACAGCGTGTATTACACAAACCCCTTTGGAAAGTGTGTGTGTCCCAAACCGCAATATTCAGCGTGTGTGTCACAAACACCATTGGTCAGCATGCGTATCACAAACACCATTGGACAGCGTGTGTGTATCACAATTCCCATTGGACAGCGTGTGTGTCACAAACCCCATTGGAAACTTTGTGTGTCACAGACCCCTTTGGATAGAGCGTGTGTAACAAACCCCCCTGTACAGTGTGTGTGTCACAAGCCCCATTGGACAGTATGTGTGTGTCACAAAACCCATTGGAGAGCGTGTGTGTTACAAACCCCATTGGACAGTGTGTGTGTCACAAACCCCATTGGACAGCATGCGTGTGAAAAAACCCATGGTACAGCGTGTGTGTGTCACAAACCCCATTGGACAGTGTGTGTGTCTCAAACCCCCCTGAACAGCGTGTGTGTCACAAAACACAATGGACAATGTGGGTGTCACAAACACCATTGGACAGCGCGTGAGTGTCACAAAACCCATTAGACAGTGTGTGTGTCACAAAGCCCGTTGCACAGTGTGTTTGTCACAAACCCGCCTTGATAGTGCGTGTGTCACAAACACCATCGGACAGCGTGTGAGTCACAAAACCCATTGGAAAGTGTATGTGTCACAAAACCCACTGGACAGTGTGTGGGTCACAAACCCCCCTGTACAGTGTATGTGTCACAAAGCCCATTGGACATTGTGTTTATCGCAAACCCGTCCGGACAGTGTGTGTGTCACAAACCCCTCTAGACAGCGTGTATGTCACAAGCCCCATTGGAAAGAGTGTGTGTTTCACAAACCACATTGGACAGCATGTGTGTGGTACAATCCCCATTGGACAATTGAATGTCACAAACCCCTTTGGACAGTGTGTGTGTCAGAAACCACATTGGAAACTGTGTGTGTCACAGACCCCATTAGACAGCGTGTGTGTCACAAACCCCCCTGGGCACCGTGTGTGTCACAAATCCCATTGTATAGCGTGTCTGTGTCACAAACCCTATTGAAAAGTTTGTGTGTTCACAAATCCCACTGGACAGCATATGTGTCACGAACCCCATTTGACACCGTGTGTGTCACAAGCCCCATTGGACTCAGTGTGTGTGTCAGAAACCCCATTGGACATCGTGTGTGTCACTAACCCCATTGGACAGTGTGTGTGTCAAAAACCCCACTGTACAGCGTTTGTGTCACAAACGCCCCTGGACACGGTGTGTGACACAAAACCCATTGGACAGCGTGTATGACACAAACCCCTTTGGAAAGTGTTTGTGTCCCAAACCGCAATATTCAGCGTGTGTGTCACAAACACCACTGGTCAGCATGCGTATCACAAACACCATTGGACAGCGTGTGTATATCACAATCCCCATTGGACAGCGTGTGTGTATCACAATCCCCATTGGACAGCGTGTGTATGTCCCAATCCCCATTGGACAGCGTGTGTGTCAGAAACCCCATTGGACAGAGTGTGTGTGACAAACCCCATTGGACAGACAGTGTGTGTGTCACAAACCCCCCTGGACAGTGCGGGTGTCACAAACCCCATTTGACAGCGTGTGTGTCAGAAACACCTTTGGAGAGCGTGGGTGTGTCACAAACCCCTTAGACAGTCTGTGTGTCACAAACCCCATTGTACAGCGTGTGTGTCACAAACCACATTGGAAAGTCTGTGTGTCACAAATCCCATTGTATAGCGTGTGTATGTCACAAACCCTATTGGACACAGTGTTTGTCATGAACCCCATGGGACAGCGCCCGTTTCTCAAACCCCATTGGACAGCGTGTGTGTCACAATCCCCATCGGACAGAGTGTGTTTCACAAATCCCATTTGACAGCGTGTGTGTCACAAACCCCACTGGACAGTGTGTGTGTCACAAATCCCATTGGACAGCGTGTGTGTCACAAACCCCTTTGAACGGTGTGTGTGTCACAAACCCCTCTGAACAGCGTGTGTGTCACAAACAACCCTGGAGAGTCTCTGAGTCACAAACCCCTCGAGACATTGTGTGTGTCACAAACCCCATTGGACAGCATGTGTGTCACAAACCCCATGTTACAGCGTGTGTGTGTCACAATACCCATTGGACAGCGTGTGTGTCACAAGCCTCGTTGGACAGAGTGTGTGTGTCACTAACCCATTAGACAGGGTGTGTGTGTAACAATGCCCATTGGAGAGTTGTGTGTCACAAACCCCATTGAACAGAGTGTGTGTGAGAAACCCCATTAATCAGTGTGTGTGTCACAATCCCCCCTGGACAGTGTGTATGGCACAAACCCCATTGGAAACTTTGTGTGTCACAGACCCCTTTGGATAGAGTGTGTGTAACAAACCCCCCTGTACAGTGTGTGTATCACATGCCCCATTGGACAGATTGTGTGTTTCACAAAACCCATTGGAGAGCGTGTGTGTTACAAACCGCATTGGACTGTGTGTGTGTCACAAACCCCATTGGACAGCATGTGTGTGAAAAAACCCATGGGACAGCGTGTGTGTGTCATAATACCCATTGGACAGTGTGTGCATCACAAAACTTTCTGGACAGCGTGTATGTGTCACAGTCCCCACTGAACAGAGTGTGTGTGACAAACTCCATTGGACAGCGTATGTGTCACAAACCCCATTGGACAGTTTGTTTGTCAACAACCCCATTGGACAGAGTTTGTGTGTGTCACAATCCGCCTTGGACAGTGTGTGTGTCACAATCCCCATTGGATAGCGTGTGTGTGTCGAAAACCCCATTGGACAGCGTGTGTGTGTCAAACCCCTTTGGAGAGTGTGTGTGTCACAAACCCCATTATACAGTGTGTGTGTCACAATCCCCATTGGACAGTGTGTGTGTCACAAACCCCTCTGAACAGCGTGTGTGTCACAAACAACCCTGGAGAGTCTCTGAGTCACAAACCCCTCGAGACATTGTGTGTGTCACAAACCCCATTGGACAGCATGTGTGTCACAAACCCCATGTTACAGCGTGTGTGTGTCACAATACCCATTGGACAGCGTGTGTGTCACAAGCCTCGTTGGACAGAGTGTGTGTGTCACTAACCCATTAGACAGGGTGTGTGTGTAACAATGCCCATTGGAGAGTTGTGTGTCACAATCCCCATTGGATAGCGTGTGTGTGTCGAAAACCCCATTGGACAGCGTGTGTGTGTCAAACCCCTTTGGAGAGTGTGTGTGTCACAAACCCCATTATACAGTGTGTGTGTCACAATCCCCATTGGACAGTGTGTGTGTCACAAACCCCTCTGGACAGCGTGTGTTTCACAAACACCCCTGGAGATTGTCTGTGTCACAAACCCCATTGGATAGCGTATGTGTCACAAACCAAATTGGAGAGCGTGTGTGTCACAAACCCCCCTGGACAGTGCGGGTGTCACAAACCCCATTGGACATCGTGTGAGTCACAAACCACATTGGAAAGTGTGTGTGTCACAAACCCCGTTGTATAGCATGTGTATGTCACAAACCCTATTGGACAGAGTGTTTGTCATGAACCCCATGGGACAGCATCCGTGTCTCAAACCCCATTGGACAGCGTGTGAGTGTCACAATCCCCATCGGACAGAGTGTGTTTCACAAACCCAATTCTGCAGTGTCTTTGTCACAAACCACCCTGGAGAGTGTGTATGTCACAAATCCCATTGGGCAGCGTGTGTGTTAAAAACCCCATTGGACAGCGTGTGTGTGTCACAAACCCATTGGACAGTGTGTGTGTCGCAAACCCCTCTGGACAGCGTGTGTGTACAAACAACCCTGGAGAGTCTCTGAGTCACAAACCACTCAGGACAATGTGTATGTCACAAACCCCATTTGACAGCATGCGTGTCACAAACCCCAAGTTAAAGCGTGTGTGTGTCACAATGCCCATTGGAGAGTTTTGTGTCACAAATCCCATTGGATAGAGAGTGTGTGAGAAACCCCATTAATCAGTGTGTGTGTCACAAGCCCCCCTGGACAGTGTGTATGTCACAAACCCCATTGTAAACTTTGTGTGTCACACACCCCATTGGATAGAGTGTGTGTAACAAACCGCCCTGTACAGTGTGGGTGTCACAAGCCCCATTGGACAGATTGTGTGTGTTACAAAACCCATTGGAGAGCGTGTGTGTTACAAACCCCATTGGACAGTGTGTGTGTCACAAACCCCATTGGACAGCATGCGTGTGAAAAAACCCATGGTACAGCGTGTGTGTGTAACAATCCCCATTGGACTGTGTGTGTGTCACAAACCTCTCTGGACAGCGTGTGTGTGTCACAATCCCCGTTGAACAGAGTATGTGTGACAAACTCCATTGGACAGCGTAAGTGTCACAAACCCCATTGGACAGTTTGTTTGTCAACAATCCCATTGGACAGTGTTTGTGTCACAATCCAAATTGGATAGCGTGTGTGTATCGCAAACCCAATTGGACAGCGTGTGTGTGTCAAAACCACTTTGGAGTGTGTGTGTGTCACAAACACCATTGGACATGGTGTGTGTGTCACAATACCCATTGGACAGTGTGTGTGTCACAAATCCCTCTGGACAGCGTGTGTTCAACAAACACCCCTGGAGATTATCTGAGTCACAAACCCCATTGGACAGCGTGTGTGTCACAAACCCCATTTGACAGCGTGTGTGTCACGAACCCCATTGGACAGCGTGTGTGTCACATTCCCCATTGGACAGAGTGTGTGTGGTTTGTCACAAACCCCATTTGACAGCGTGTGTGTCATAAACCCCATTGGACAGTGTGTGTGTCACAATACCCATTGGACAGTGTGTGTTTCACAAACCCCTCTGGACAGCTTGTGTTTCACAAACACTCCTGGAGATTATCTGAGTCACAAACCCCATTGGACAGCGTGTGTGTCACAAAGCAAATTGGACAGCGTGTGTGTCACAAACCCCCCTGGACAGTGTGTGTGTCACAAACCCCATTGGACAGAGTGTTCTTTACAAACATCCCTATACAGCGTGTGTGACACAAACCCCATTACACAGCGTGTGTATGTCACAATCCGCATTGGACAGTGTGTGTGTGTCACAATCCCCATTGGACAGTTTGTGTGACACAAACCCCATTGGATAGCGTGTGTGTGTCACAAACCCCATTGGATAGCATGTGTGTCGCAAAACCCATTGGACACCGTGTGTGTCAGAAACACCATTGGAAAGTGTGTGTGTCACAAACCCCATAGGATAGCGTGTGTATGTCACAAACCCCACTGGAAAGTGTTTGTGTCACAAACACCATTGGATAGCGTGTGTGTGTCACAAACACTATTGGACAGTGTGTGGTTCAAGAACCCCGTTAGACAGCGTGTGTTTCACAAGCCCCATTGGAAAGAGTGTGTTTGAGAAACCCCATTGGACAGTGTGTGTGTCAAAAACCCCATTGGACAGTGTGTGTGTCACAATCCTCATTGTACAATGTGTCTGTCCCAAACCCCATTGGACAGCACGCGTGTCACAAACCCCATGGGACAGCGTGTGTGTATCACAATCCCCATTGAACAGCGTGTTTTTCACAAACACCATTAAACAGCATGCATGTCACAAACAACATTGGACAGCGTGTGTATGTCACAATCCCCATTGGACAGTGTGTGTGTGTCACAAACCCAATTGGACAGAGTGCGTGTCACAAACCCCATGTGACAGCATGTGTGTCAGAAACCCAATTGGATTGCGTGTGTTTGCCACAAACCCTATTGGAATGTGTGTATGTCACAAACCCCATTGGACAGCGTGTGTGTCACATTCCCCATTGGACAGAGTGTGTGTGGTTTGTCACAAACCCCATTTGACAGCGTGTATGTCACAAACCCCATTGCACAGTGTTTGTGTCACAAACCCCACTGAACAGCGTGTGTGTGTCACAAACCCCATTAGAAAGTGTGTGTGTCATATACTCAATTTGATAGTGTGTGTGTCAGAAACCCCATTGGACAGTGTGCGTGTCAAAAACCCCACTAGACGGCCTGTGTGTCACAACCCCCATTTGACCGAGTGTGTGTGTCACAAACCCCATTGGATAGCTTGTGTGTCACAAACCCCATTGGACAGAGTGTGTTTGACAAACCCCATTGGACAGTGCGTGTGTCAGAAACCCCATTGGACAGTGTGTATATCACAAATCCCATTGGACAGCATGCATTTCACAAACCCCATGGGACAGCGTGTGTGTGTCACAAACCCCATTTGAACAGCGTGTGTGTCAGAAACCCCATTTGACAGCGTGTGTGTCAGAAACCTCATTGGAAAGTGTTTATGTCACAAATCCCATTGGATACCGTGTGTGTGTCACAAACCCTTTTGGACAGTGTGTGTGTCGCAAACACCACTGGACAGCGTGTGTGTCACAAGCCCCATTGGACAGAGTGAGCAAATCACAAACCTCATTGGACAGCGTGTGTGTCACAAACCCCTTTGGACAGCATGCGTGTCACAATCCCCATGGGACAGCGTGTGTGTGTCACAATCCCCATTGGACAGCGTGTGTGTCACAATCCCCATTGGACAGCGTGTGTGTCACAAACCCCATTTTACAGCGTGTGTGTCACAACGCCTCTTGGAAAGTGTGTGTGTTACAAACTCCATTGTATAGCATGTGTGTGTCACAAAGCGTATTGGACAGTGTGTGTGTCACAGATCCCACTGAACACTGTGTGTGTCACCAACCCCTTTGGACAGTGTGTGTGTGTCACAATACCCATTAGACACTGTGTGTGTCACAAACCCCCGTGGAGACTGTGTATGTCACAAACCCCATTGGACAGCGTGTGTGACACAAACCACTTTGGAAAGTGTGTGTGTCCCAAACCGCAATGGACAGCCTGTTTGTCACAAACACCATTGGAAAGCATGCCTGTCACAAACAACATTGGACAGCATGTGTCTGTCGCAATCTCCATTGGACAGCGTGTGTGTCACAAACCCCATTGGACAGAGTGTGTGTGAGAAACCCCATTAATCAGTTTGTGTGTCACAATCCCCCCTGGACAGTGTGTATGGCACAAACCCCATTGGAAACTTTGTGTGTCACAGACCCCTTTGGATAGAGTGTGTGTAACAAACCCCCCTGTACAGTGTGTGTATCAAATGCCCCATTGGACAGATTGTGTGTTTCACAAAACCCATTGGAGAGCGTGTGTGTTACAAACCCCATTGGACTGTGTGTGTGTCACAAACCCCATTGGACAGCATGTGTGTCACAATCCCCATTGGACAGCGTGTGTGTGTCACAATCCCCATTGGACAGTGTGTGTGTGACAAACTCCATTGGACAGCGTATGTGTCACAAACCCCATTGGACAGTTTGTTTGTCAACAACCCCATTGGACAGAGTTTGTGTGTGTCACAATCCCCCTTGGATAGTGTGTGTGTCACAATCCCCATTGGATAACGTGTGTGTGTCGAAACCCCTTTGGAGAGTGTGTGTGTCACAAACCCCATTGGACAGTGTGTGTGTCACAATCCCCATTGGACAGCGTATGTGTCACAAACCAAATTGGACACTGTGTGTGTCACAAACACCCTTGGACAGTGTGTGTGTGTCACAAAACCCATTGGACAGAGTATGTGCGACAATCCCCAGTGTACAGCTTGTGTGTGTCACAGTACCCATTAGACAGTTTGTGTGTCACAAACCCCATTGGACAGAGTGTGTGTCACAAACCCCTTTGGACACTGTGTGTGTCACAAACCCCATGGGACAGCGTGTGTGTATCACAATCCCCATTGGACAGCGTGTTTGTCAAAACACCATTAAACAGCATACATGTCACAAACAACATTGGACAGCGAGTGTGTGTCACAATCCCCGTTGGACAGTGTGTGTCTTTCACAATCCCCATTGGACAGTGTGTGTGTCACAAACAATATTGGACAGTGTGTGTGTCACAAACCCCACTGGACAGCGTGTGTGTCACAAACCCCCGTGGAAACTGTGTGTGTCAGAAACCCCATTGGACAGCGTGTGTGACACAAACCACTTAGGAAAGTTTGTGTGTACCAAACCGCAATGGACAGCCTGTTTGTCACAAACACCATTAAACAGAATGTGTGTCACAAACAACATTCGACAGAATGTGTGTGTCACAAACCCCATTGGACAGAGTGTTTGTCACAAACCCCATTTCATCAGCGTGTGTGTCAGAAAACCCATTTGACAGCGTGTGTGTCATAAACATCATTGGAAAGTGTTTGTGTTACAAATCCCATTGGATAGCGTGTGCGTGTCACAAACCCTTTTGGACAGCGTGTGTGTCACAAACACCACTGGACAGCGTGTGTGTCACAAGAACCATTGGACAGAGTGAGCGAGTCACAAACCTGATTGGACAGCGGGTGTGTCAAAAACCCCATTGGACAGCGTGTGTGTCACAAACCCCATTGGACAGTGTGTGTGAGACAAACCCCATTGGAGGATATGTGTGTCACAATCTCCATTGGACAGCGTGTTTGTCACAAACCCCCGTGGACACAGTGTGTCACAAACCCCATTGGACAGCGTGTGTGACCCAAACCACTTTGGAAAGAGTGTGTGTCCCAAACCGCAATGGACAGCCTGTTTGCCACAAACACCATTGGAAAGCATGCGTGTCACAAACAACATTGGACAGCATGTGTGTGTTGCAATCTCCATTGGACAGCGTGTGTGTCACAAAACCCATTGGACAGTGTGTGTGTCACAAACCCCATTGGACAGTGTGTGTGTGTCACAAACCCCGTAGGACAGAGTGTGTTTCGCAAACCCCATTGGACCGTCTGTGTGTCACAAACCCCCCTGGACAGAGTGTGTGACACAAACCCCATTTGACAGCGTTTGTGTCACAACGTCTCTTGGAAAGTGTCTGTGTTACTAACCCCATTGTATAGCATGTGTGTGTCACAAACCCTATTGGACAGTGTGTGTGTCACAAACGCCACTGGACAGCCTGTGTGTCACAAACCCCATTGGACCTTGTGTGTGTCACAATCCCCATTGGACCGAGTGTGTGTGTCACAATCCCCATTGGACAGCGTATGTCTTCAGAAACCCCATTGGACAGTGTGTGTGTCACAAAAACCATTGGACAGCATGTGTTTGTCACAAACCCCATTGGACAGAGTATGTGTGACAAACCCCATTGGAAAGCCTGTGTGTGTCACAATACCCATTAGACAGTGTGTGTGTCACAAACCCCATTGGACAGAGTGTGTGTGACAAACCCCATTTGACAGAGTGTGTGTCAAAACCCCACTGGACAGCGTGTGTGTCACGAACCCCATTGGACAGCGCATGTGTGTCACAATCCCCATTGGACAGTGTGTGTGTCACAAACCCCACTGGACAGCCTGTGTGTCACAAACCCCACTGGACAGCGTGTGTGTATCACAATCCCCATTGAACAGCGTATTTTTCACAAACACCATTAAACAGCATGCATGTCACAAACAACATTGGACAGCGTGTGTGCATCACAATCCCCATTGGACAGTGTATGTGTGTCACAAACCCCATTGGACAGAGTGTATATCACAAACCCCATGTGACAGCATGTGTGTCACAAACTCCATTGGATAGCGTGTGTTAGCCACAAACCTATTGGAATGTGTGTGTGTCTCAAACCCCATTGGATAGCGTGTGTGTGCCACAAACCCTATTGGACAGTGTGTGTGTCACAAACCCCACTGGACAGCGTGTGTGTCATGAACCAAATTGGACAGCATATGTGTTTACATTCACCATTGCACAGAGTGTGTGTGGTGTCTCACAAACCCCATTTGACAGAGTGTGTGTCACAAACCCCATTGGACAGTGTGTGTGTCACAAACCACCCTGGACTGTGTATGTGTGTCAAAAACCCCATCGGACAGCATCCGTGTCACAAACACCGTTGGACAGCGTCTGTGTGTCACAATCCCCATTGGACAGCGTGTGTGTCACAAACCCCATTGGACAGTGTGTGTGAGAAAAACCCCATTGGACGATGTGTGTGTCACAATCCCCATTGGACAGCGTGTTTGTCACAAACCCCCGTGGACACAGTGTGTCACAAACCCCATTTGACAGTGTGTGTGAGACAAACCCCATTGGACAATGTGTGTGTCACAGACCCCATTGAACTGTTTGAGTGTCACAAATCCCCCTGGACTGTGTATGTGTGTCAAAAACCCCATCGGACAGCATCCGTGTCACAAACACCGTTGGACAGCGTCTGTGTGTCACAATCCCCATTGGACAGCGTGTTTGTCACAAACCCCCGTAGACACAGTGTGTCACAAACCCCATTGGACAGCGTGTGTGACACAAACCACCTTGGAAAGTGTGTGTGTCCCAAACCGCAAAGGATAGACTGTTTGTCACAAACACCATTGGAAAGCATGCGTGTTACAAAGAACATTGGACAGCATGTGTGTGTCGCAATCTCCATTGGACAGCGTGTGTGTCACAAACCCCATTGGACAGTGTGTGTGTCACAAACCCATTTGGACAGTGTGTGTGTGTCACAAACCCCATTGGACAGAGAGTGTTTCACAAACCCCATTGGACCGTATGTGTGTCACAAACTCCCCTGGACAGAGTGTGTGTCACAAACCCCATTTGAAAGCGTGTGTGTCACAAACTGCATTGGACAGCCTCTTGGAAAGTGTGTGTGTTACAAAACCCATGGTATAGCATGTGTGTGTCACAATCCCTATAGGACAGTGTGTGTGTCACAAATCCCACTGGACAGCGTGTGTGTCACAAACCCCATTGGACAGCGTATGTGTCACATTCCCCATTGGACAGAGTGTGTGTGGTGTGTCAAAAACCCCATTTGACAGCGTGTGTGTCACAAACCCCATTGAACTGTGTGTGTGTCACAAACCCCGCTGTACTGTGTATGTGTGTCAAAAACCCCATCGGACAGCATCCGTGTCACAAACACCGTTGGACAGCGTCTGTGTGTCACAATCCCCATCGGACAGCGTGTGTGTCACAAACCCCATTGGAGCTTGTGTGTGTAACAATCCCCATTGGACGGTGTGTGTGTGTCATAATCCCCTTTGGACAGTGTGTGTGTCATAAACCCCATTTGACAGAGTGTGTGTCACAAACCCATTGTACACTGTGTGTGTCACAATCCCTATTGGACCGTGTGTGTGTCACAAAACCTATTGGACAGAGTGTGTTTCAAAACCCCACTGGACAGCGTGTGTATCACGAACACCATTGGACAGCGCATGTGTGTCACTATCCCCATTGGACAGTGTGTGTGTGTCACAAACGTCTTTAGACAATGTGTTTGTCACAAAACCCATTGGCCAGCGTGTGTGTCACAAACCCCATTTGACAGTGTGTGTGTCGCAAACCCCATTGGACAGCGTGTCTGTGTCAAAAACCCCTTTAGACAATGTGTTTGTCACAAAACCCATTGGACAGAGTGTGTGTCACAAACCTCATTGAAAAGTGTGTGTGTCACAAACCCATTGGATAGCGTGTGTGTGTTACAAACTCCAATGGACAGTGTGTGTGTCACAAACCCACTTGGACAGCGTTAGTGTCACAAACCCCATTGGACAGCATGTGTGTCACAAACACCATTGCACCGCATGTGTCTGTCACAATCCCCATTGGACAGCATGTGTGTGTCACATTTCCCATTGGACAGTGTGTGTGTGTCACAATCCCCATCGGACAGAGTGGGTGTGACAAACCCCATTGGACAGTGTGTGTGTCACAATCCCCCCTGGATATTGTGTGTGTCGCAAACCCCATTTGATACCATGTGTGTGCCACAAATCCAATTAGACAGTGTGTGTGTCACAAAACCCACTGGACAGCGTGTGTGTATCACAAACCCCTTAAGACAGTGTGTGTGTCACAAGCCCATTGGACAGAGTGTGTGTGTCACAAACCTCATTGTACAGCGCATGTCTCACAATCCTCATTGGACAGCGTGTGTGTTACAAACCCCATTGGACAGAGTGTGTGTGAAACCCCATTGCACAGTTTGTGTGTCACAAACCCCATTGGACAGACTGGGTGTGCCAAACCCCGCTGGACTGTGTTTGTGTGTCACAAACCCCATTTGACAGCGTGTGTGTGTCACAATCCCCATTGGACAATGTGTGTGTCACAAGCCCCATTGGACAGAGTGTGTGTCACAAAACCCATTGGACAGCGTATGTGTCACAAAAATCTTTGGACATCGTGTGTGTCACAAACACCATTGGACAGAGTGTGTTTGTCACAAACCCCATTGGACAAAGTGGGTGTGACAAAACCCATTGGACAGCGTGTGTTTGTCACAAATCCCTTGGGAAAATGTGTTTTCAATAAACCCCATTTGATAGCATGTATATGTCACAAACCCCACTGGATGGTTTGCCTGTCACAAACCAGACTGGATAGCGTGTGTGTAACAAAACCCCCTAGACAGTGTGTGTGTCACAAACCCTATTGGACAGTGTGTGTATCATAGAAACCACTGGACAGCGTGTGTGTCACGAACCCCAACGCACAGCTTGTGCTCCGCAAGCACCATTGGACAGAGTATGTGTGTCACAAACCCCCCTGGACAGTGTGTGTGTCGCAATACCCATTGGACAGCGTCTGTGTCACAAAACCCATTAGACATTGTGTGTGTGTGTCAGAAACACTCTTGGACAGCGTGTGTATCTCACAAACCCTATTGCACATTGTGTGTGTCACAAACCCCACTGGACACCTTGTGTGTCCCAAACCCCGTTGGACATTGTGTGTGTCACAAACCCCCCTGGAGAGCATGTGTGTCACAAAACCCTTTGGACAGCGTGTGTGTCACAAACCCCATTGGACAGAGTGTGTGTCACAAACTCCTTTGGACATTGTGTGTGTCACAAACCCCCCTGGACAGCGTGTGTGTCACAAACATCATTTGACAGCGTGTGTTTGTCACAAACCCCATTTGAGAGAGTGGGTGTGACAAACCCCATTGGACAGTGTGTGTGTCACAATCCCCCCTGGACATTGTGTGTGTCACAAACCCCATTTCACACCGTGTGTGTCACAAACACTATTGGGCAGCGTGTGTATGTCACAAAACCTATTGAACAGCGTGTGTGTCACAAACCCCACTGGACAGCGTGTGTGTCACAATCCCCATTGGACAGTGTGTGTGTTTCACAAACCCCATTGGACAGTGTGTGTGTCACAAACCCCCCTGGACAGCGTGTGTGTCACAAACATCATTGGACAGCGTGTGTTTGTCACAAAACCCATTTGTCAGAGTGGGTGTGACAAACCCCATTGGACAGCGTGTGTGTGTCACAAGCGCTATTGGAAAATGTGTCTTTCATAAACCCCATTTGATAGCGTGTATGTGTCACAAACCCCATTGGACAGTGTGCGAGTCACAAACCCCATTGTACTGAGTGTGTGTGTCACAAACACCATTGGAGAGCATGTGTGTGCCTCAAACATCATTCGAACGTGTGTATGTCACAAACCCCATTGGATAGCATGTGTATCACAAACCCTACTGCACAGTGTGTGTGTCACAAAAACCACTAGGCAGCGTGTGTGTCACGAACCCCACTGGACAGCGTGTGTATCACAAGCCCCATTGGGCAGCGTGTGTGTCGCAAACATCATTGGACAGTTTGTGCGTCACAAACCCCCTTGGACAGCGAGTGTGTGTAACAATACCCTTTGGACAGCGTGTTTGTCACAAACCCCATTAGGCAGCCTGTTTGTCACAAACTCCATTGGACAGCGTGTGTGTCACAAAGCCTCCTGTACACTGTGTCTGTCACAAAACCCCTTGGACAACATGTGTTTCACAAACCCCATGGGACAGCGTGTGTGTGTCACAATCCCCATTGGACAGCTTGTGTGTCACAATTCCCATTTGACAGTGTGTCTATCACAAACCCTATTGGAGAGTGTGTGTGTCAAAAACCCCACTGGACAGCGTGTGTGACACAATCTCCCCTGGACACTGTGTGTGTCACAAACCCCATTTGACAGCGTGTGTTTCACAAACACCTTTGGACAGCGCGTGTGTGTCACAAACCCCATTAGAAAGTGTGTGTGTCACAAACCCAACTGGATAACGTGTGTGTGTCCCAAACCGCAATGGACACTGTGTTTGTCACAAACCCCATTGCACAGCGTATGTGTCACAACCCCCCCTGTACAATGTGTGTGTCACAAACCCCATTGGACAGCATGCGTATCACAGACCCTATGGGACAGCGTGTGTGTGTCACAATCCCCATTAGACAGAGTGTGTGTGTCACAAAAAGCATTGGACAGCGTGTATGTTCACAAATAGCATTGGACAGCATGTATTTGCCACAAACCCCATTGGACAGTGTGTGTGCCACAAAACCCATTGGAAAGTGTGTTTCTCATAAACCACATTGGAGAGCGTGTGTGTTTCACAAAACCCATTGGAAAGTGTGTGTGTGACACAAACCCCATTGGACAGCGTGTGTGTGTCACAAAACCCATAGGAAAGCGTGTGTGTCACAATCCCCACTGGCCAGTGTGTGTGTCACGAACCCCATTGGACAGAGTGTGTGTGTCACAAACCCCATTGGACAGCGATTGTTTCATAAACCCCCCCGGACAGTGTGTGTGTCACAAAACCCATTGGACAGCATGCGTGTCACAAACACCATTGGACAGCGTGTGTATCTCTCAATCCCCATTGGACAGCGTGTGTGTGTCAAAATCCCCAGTGGACAGCATGTGTGTGACAAACCCCATTGGACAGCGTGTGTGTGTCACAAACCCCTCTGGACAGCGCATGTGTCACAAACACCCCTGGAGAGTCTCTGTGTCACAAACACCATTGGACAGCGTGTGCGTCACAAACCCCCCGGAACAGTTTATGTGTCACAAACCCCATTGGAGAGCGTGTGTGTCACAAACCCCATTGGAAAGTGTGTGTGTCATAAACCTTATTGGACAGCGTGTGTGTCACGAACCCCATTGGACAGCGTGTGTGTCACAAACCGCATTGGAAAGTGTGTGTGTCGCAAACCCTATTGGACAGCGTATGTGTCACGAACCCCGTTGGACCACGTGTGTGTCACAAACCCCATTGGACAGCATGTGTGTGCCACAATCCCCATTGGACAGTGTGTGTGTCACAAACCCCATTGAACAGTGTGTGTGTCCAAACCCCATTGGAGAGCGTGTGTGAGTCAAAATACCCTGTCCAAAATACGCTGTCCAGGACAGAGTGTGCGTGTCACAAACCCCATTGGACAGTTTGTGTGTCACAAAACACACTGGACAGCATGTGTGTCACTATCCCCATTGGATAACGTGTGTTTCACAAGCCCATTGGATAGATTGTGTGTGTCACAACCCCCATTGGACAGCGTGTGTGTGTCAAAATCTCCACTGGACAGCGTGTGTGTCACAAACCCCATTGGACAGAGTTTGTGTGTCACAAACACCATTGGACAGCATGTGTGTGTTCACAATCCCCATTGGACAGTGTGTGTGTCACAATCCCCATTGGACAGTGTGTTTCACAAACCCCATTGGACAGCGTCTGTGTGTCACAATCCCCATTGGTCAGTGTGTGTGTCACAATCTCCATTAGACAGTGTGTGTGTCACAAACCCAATTGGACAGTGTGTGTGTCACAGAACCCTCTGGACAGCGTGTGTGTCACAAGCACCTCTGGAGAGTCTCTGTTTCACAAATCCCATTGGACAGCGTGTGTGTCACAAACTAACCTGGATAGTGTGTTTGTCACAAACCCCATTGGACAGCGTGTGTGTCACAAACCGCCCTGGGCAGTGTGCATGTCACAAACCCCATTTGACACCGTGTGTTTCACAAACCCCATTTTACAGTGTGTGTGTCACAAACCCCATTGGACAGCGTGTGTGTGTCACAATCCTCATTGGAAAGTGTATGTGTCACAAACAACATTAGACAGAGTGTGTGTCACAAACCCCATTGGACCGCCTGTGTGTCACAAACACCATTGGACAGCGTGTGTGTGTCACAATCCCCATTTGACAGTGTGTGTGTCACAAACAACATTGGACACCGTGCGTATGTCACAGACCCGATTGGAAATTGTGTGTGTCACAAACCACATTGGATAGCTCTTGTGTGCAACAAAACCCATTGGATAGCGTGTGTGTGTCACAAACCCTATTGGACAGAGTGTGTGTAACAAACCCCACTGGACAACGTGTGTGTGTCACAATACCCATTTTACAGTGTGTGTGTCACAAACCTCGTTGGACAGAATGTGTGTGACAAACCCCATTGGAAAGAGTGTGTGTCACAAACTCCCGTGGACACTGTCTGTGTCAAAAACTCCATTTGAACTGCGTGTGTGTTAGAAACCCCATTGGAAAGTGTGTGTGTCACAAACCCTAATGGACAGTGTGTGTTTCACAAACGCCACTGGACAGAGTGTTTGTCATGAACCGCATTGGACATCGTGTGTGTCACAAACGCCATTGGACAGCATGCGTGTCACAAACACCATTGGACAGCACGTGTGTGTCACAATCCCCATTGGACAGCGTGTGTATCACAAACGCCATTGGACCTTGTTTGTGTCACAATCCTCATTGGACAGTGTGTGTGTGTCACAATCCCCATTGGACAGAGTGTGTGTGTCACAAACCCCATTGCACAGCGTATGTGTCACAACCCCCCCTGTACAATGTGTGTGTCACAAACCCCATTGGACAGCATGCGTATCACAGACCCTATGGGACAGCGTGTGTGTGTCACAATCCCCATTAGACAGAGTGTGTGTGTCACAAAAAGCATTGGACAGCGTGTATGTTCACAAATAGCATTGGACAGCATGTATTTGCCACAAACCCCATTGGACAGTGTGTGTGCCACAAAACCCATTGGAAAGTGTGTTTCTCATAAACCACATTGGAGAGCGTGTGTGTTTCACAAAACCCATTGGAAAGTGTGTGTGTGACACAAACCCCATTGGACAGCGTGTGTGTGTCACAAAACCCATAGGAAAGCGTGTGTGTCACAATCCCCACTGGCCAGTGTGTGTGTCACGAACCCCATTGGACAGAGTGTGTGTGTCACAAACCCCATTGGACAGCGATTGTTTCATAAACCCCCCCGGACAGTGTGTGTGTCACAAAACCCATTGGACAGCATGCGTGTCACAAACACCATTGGACAGCGTGTGTATCTCTCAATCCCCATTGGACAGCGTGTGTGTGTCAAAATCCCCAGTGGACAGCATGTGTGTGACAAACCCCATTGGACAGCGTGTGTGTGTCACAAACCCCTCTGGACAGCGCATGTGTCACAAACACCCCTGGAGAGTCTCTGTGTCACAAACACCATTGGACAGCGTGTGCGTCACAAACCCCCCGGAACAGTTTATGTGTCACAAACCCCATTGGAGAGCGTGTGTGTCACAAACCCCATTGGAAAGTGTGTGTGTCATAAACCTTATTGGACAGCGTGTGTGTCACGAACCCCATTGGACAGCGTGTGTGTCACAAACCGCATTGGAAAGTGTGTGTGTCGCAAACCCTATTGGACAGCGTATGTGTCACGAACCCCGTTGGACCACGTGTGTGTCACAAACCCCATTGGACAGCATGTGTGTGCCACAATCCCCATTGGACAGTGTGTGTGTCACAAACCCCATTGAACAGTGTGTGTGTCCAAACCCCATTGGAGAGCGTGTGTGAGTCAAAATACCCTGTCCAAAATACGCTGTCCAAGACAGAGTGTGCGTGTCACAAACCCCATTGGACAGCGTGTGTGTCACAAACTCACCTGGACAGCGTGTGTGTTCCAAACCCAGTGGAAAGTGTGTGTGTCACAAACCCCATTGGACAGTTTGTGTGTCACAAAACACACTGGACAGCATGTGTGTCACTATCCCCATTGGATAACGTGTGTTTCACAAGCCCATTGGATAGATTGTGTGTGTCACAACCCCCATTGGACAGCGTGTGTGTGTCAAAATCTCCACTGGACAGCGTGTGTGTCACAAACCCCATTGGACAGAGTTTGTGTGTCACAAACACCATTGGACAGCATGTGTGTGTTCACAATCCCCATTGGACAGTGTGTGTGTCACAATCCCCATTGGACAGTGTGTTTCACAAACCCCATTGGACAGCGTCTGTGTGTCACAATCCCCGTTGGTCAGTGTGTGTGTCACAATCTCCATTAGACAGTGTGTGTGTCACAAACCCAATTGGACAGTGTGTGTGTCACAGAACCCTCTGGACAGCGTGTGTGTCACAAGCACCTCTGGAGAGTCTCTGTTTCACAAATCCCATTGGACAGCGTGTGTGTCACAAACTAACCTGGATAGTGTGTTTGTCACAAACCCCATTGGACAGCGTGTGTGTCACAAACCGCCCTGGGCAGTGTGCATGTCACAAACCCCATTTGACACCGTGTGTTTCACAAACCCCATTTTACAGTGTGTGTGTCACAAACCCCATTGGACAGCGTGTGTGTGTCACAATCCTCATTGGAAAGTGTATGTGTCACAAACAACATTAGACAGAGTGTGTGTCACAAACCCCATTGGACAGCCTGTGTGTCACAAACACCATTGGACAGCGTGTGTGTGTCACAATCCCCATTTGACAGTGTGTGTGTCACAAACAACATTGGACACCGTGCGTATGTCACAGACCCGATTGGAAATTGTGTGTGTCACAAACCACATTGGATAGCTCTTGTGTGCAACAAAACCCATTGGATAGCGTGTGTGTGTCACAAACCCTATTGGACAGAGTGTGTGTAACAAACCCCACTGGACAACGTGTGTGTGTCACAATACCCATTTTACAGTGTGTGTGTCACAAACCTCGTTGGACAGAATGTGTGTGACAAACCCCATTGGACAGAGTGTGTGTCACAAACTCCCGTGGACACTGTCTGTGTCAAAAACTCCATTTGAACTGCGTGTGTGTTAGAAACCCCATTGGAAAGTGTGTGTGTCACAAACCCTAATGGACAGTGTGTGTTTCACAAACGCCACTGGACAGAGTGTTTGTCATGAACCGCATTGGACATCGTGTGTGTCACAAAGGCCATTGGACAGCATGCGTGTCACAAACACCATTGGACAGCACGTGTGTGTCACAATCCCCATTGGACAGCGTGTGTATCACAAACGCCATTGGACCTTGTTTGTGTCACAATCCTCATTGGACAGTGTGTGTGTGTCACAATCCCCATTGGACAGAGTGTGTGTGTCACAAACCCCATTGCACAGCGTATGTGTCACAACCCCCCCTGTACAATGTGTGTGTCACAAACCCCATTGGACAGCATGCGTATCACAGACCCTATGGGACAGCGTGTGTGTGTCACAATCCCCATTAGACAGAGTGTGTGTGTCACAAAAAGCATTGGACAGCGTGTATGTTCACAAATAGCATTGGACAGCATGTATTTGCCACAAACCCCATTGGACAGTGTGTGTGCCACAAAACCCATTGGAAAGTGTGTTTCTCATAAACCACATTGGAGAGCGTGTGTGTTTCACAAAACCCATTGGAAAGTGTGTGTGTGACACAAACCCCATTGGACAGCGTGTGTGTGTCACAAAACCCATAGGAAAGCGTGTGTGTCACAATCCCCACTGGCCAGTGTGTGTGTCACGAACCCCATTGGACAGAGTGTGTGTGTCACAAACCCCATTGGACAGCGATTGTTTCATAAACCCCCCCGGACAGTGTGTGTGTCACAAAACCCATTGGACAGCATGCGTGTCACAAACACCATTGGACAGCGTGTGTATCTCTCAATCCCCATTGGACAGCGTGTGTGTGTCAAAATCCCCAGTGGACAGCATGTGTGTGACAAACCCCATTGGACAGCGTGTGTGTGTCACAAACCCCTCTGGACAGCGCATGTGTCACAAACACCCCTGGAGAGTCTCTGTGTCACAAACACCATTGGACAGCGTGTGCGTCACAAACCCCCCGGAACAGTTTATGTGTCACAAACCCCATTGGAGAGCGTGTGTGTCACAAACCCCATTGGAAAGTGTGTGTGTCGCAAACCCTATTGGACAGCGTATGTGTCACGAACCCCGTTGGACCACGTGTGTGTCACAAACCCCATTGGACAGCATGTGTGTGCCACAATCCCCATTGGACAGTGTGTGTGTCACAAACCCCATTGAACAGTGTGTGTGTCCAAACCCCATTGGAGAGCGTGTGTGAGTCAAAATACCCTGTCCAAAATACGCTGTCCAGGACAGAGTGTGCGTGTCACAAACCCCATTGGACAGTTTGTGTGTCACAAAACACACTGGACAGCATGTGTGTCACTATCCCCATTGGATAACGTGTGTTTCACAAGCCCATTGGATAGATTGTGTGTGTCACAACCCCCATTGGACAGCGTGTGTGTGTCAAAATCTCCACTGGACAGCGTGTGTGTCACAAACCCCATTGGACAGAGTTTGTGTGTCACAAACACCATTGGACAGCATGTGTGTGTTCACAATCCCCATTGGACAGTGTGTGTGTCACAATCCCCATTGGACAGTGTGTTTCACAAACCCCATTGGACAGCGTCTGTGTGTCACAATCCCCACTGGCCAGTGTGTGTGTCACGAACCCCATTGGACAGAGTGTGTGTGTCACAAACCCCATTGGACAGCGATTGTTTCATAAACCCCCCCGGACAGTGTGTGTGTCACAAAACCCATTGGACAGCATGCGTGTCACAAACACCATTGGACAGCGTGTGTATCTCTCAATCCCCATTGGACAGCGTGTGTGTGTCAAAATCCCCAGTGGACAGCATGTGTGTGACAAACCCCATTGGACAGCGTGTGTGTGTCACAAACCCCTCTGGACAGCGCATGTGTCACAAACACCCCTGGAGAGTCTCTGTGTCACAAACACCATTGGACAGCGTGTGCGTCACAAACCCCCCGGAACAGTTTATGTGTCACAAACCCCATTGGAGAGCGTGTGTGTCACAAACCCCATTGGAAAGTGTGTGTGTCGCAAACCCTATTGGACAGCGTATGTGTCACGAACCCCGTTGGACCACGTGTGTGTCACAAACCCCATTGGACAGCATGTGTGTGCCACAATCCCCATTGGACAGTGTGTGTGTCACAAACCCCATTGAACAGTGTGTGTGTCCAAACCCCATTGGAGAGCGTGTGTGAGTCAAAATACCCTGTCCAAAATACGCTGTCCAGGACAGAGTGTGCGTGTCACAAACCCCATTGGACAGTTTGTGTGTCACAAAACACACTGGACAGCATGTGTGTCACTATCCCCATTGGATAACGTGTGTTTCACAAGCCCATTGGATAGATTGTGTGTGTCACAACCCCCATTGGACAGCGTGTGTGTGTCAAAATCTCCACTGGACAGCGTGTGTGTCACAAACCCCATTGGACAGAGTTTGTGTGTCACAAACACCATTGGACAGCATGTGTGTGTTCACAATCCCCATTGGACAGTGTGTGTGTCACAATCCCCATTGGACAGTGTGTTTCACAAACCCCATTGGACAGCGTCTGTGTGTCACAATCCCCATTGGTCAGTGTGTGTGTCACAATCTCCATTAGACAGTGTGTGTGTCACAAACCCAATTGGACAGTGTGTGTGTCACAGAACCCTCTGGACAGCGTGTGTGTCACAAGCACCTCTGGAGAGTCTCTGTTTCACAAATCCCATTGGACAGCGTGTGTGTCACAAACTAACCTGGATAGTGTGTTTGTCACAAACCCCATTGGACAGCGTGTGTGTGTCAAAATCTCCACTGGACAGCGTGTGTGTCACAAACCCCATTGGACAGAGTTTGTGTGTCACAAACACCATTGGACAGCATGTGTGTGTTCACAATCCCCATTGGACAGTGTGTGTGTCACAATCCCCATTGGACAGTGTGTTTCACAAACCCCATTGGACAGCGTCTGTGTGTCACAATCCCCATTGGTCAGTGTGTGTGTCATAAACCTCATTGGACAGAGTGTATGTGACAAACCCCTTTAAACAGTGTGTGTGTCTCAAACCCCCCTGGACAGTCTTTGTGTCACATCACCCATTGGACAGAGTGTGTGTCAGAAACCCCATTGGACAGTATGCGTGTCACAAACACCAATAGACAGCGTGTGTGTGTTACAATCCCCATTGGACAGCGTGCGTGTCACAAACCCCATTGGACATTGTGTGTGTCACGAACACCATTGGACAGCGTGTGTGTCACAAACCCCCCTCGACAGTGTGTGTGTCGCAAACCCCATTTGACACCGTGTGTGTCACAAACCCCATTTGACACCGTGTGTGTCACAAACACCATTGGACAGCGTGTGTGTGTCACAAACCCAATTAGACAGTGTGTGTGTTGTGGGAAACTGCAGCGGGTATGTGGAATCCTTGACAGAAAATATGAAACTAGAGATTAGCCTTGAGATATTAAGATTTGCCCTTGAGAAGGATGGGAGTAAAGGAGTATCCGGAGAGAGGAGAGATGTACCCGTGAGAGAGAAAGGGATAGAAGAATAACACGGATGATAGAAAAATTAACCAATTTTAGTTAGTTAGTTAGTTAGTGCTGTAACTTGTAACCAATAGTGAAAAGACACATGAACTGATTGAATTGTATAAAAATGCACTTGTAGCAATAAATGGCATCTATTACTTTCATCTTGAAAGAACTTGGTCCATGTCATTTGTCTGTCTCAACCGCGACATATGGTGACCCCGACGTGATCCTGCCTGAAGAGGATCTCGCATGACAAGGTGACAGCGTGAAGCTGTGAACAGCCGGAGAAGAGCTGTGGAGACGGAGCCCAGTACAGCTGATAAGAGCAGCCGAGGAGAGCTGCCGAAGGTCCGGAACGTTGAAAAGACATCTCGCTAAGGAGGAGGTGAGTTACCGGGAACAGGGGGGTTGAAACTTATCTAAAGAAGAGGGTACTATATTATCTACATGGAAGCTGCTTCTGAAGAAGCAGGGTGTTAGCCTTCCAGAACTGACTTTAAGAAAAATGTTACTATGGGGCAAAGCACAAGGTATAGAGGTTAATCCTGTGACAGCATTTAGTGTGTCACAATGGATGGACTTGGGGGATAAACTGCTTGACAGTGCTACTCAAGGGTCCAAGGAAGCATCTGAACTGTTAACGATGTGGTGCTTGTTATTAGATACTCTGAAAGAGTTAAAACAGCAACAGGCAGAGGCGGCGGAGGGGGATGGTCTTCCTGGCTCTCCTGGGCCAGATTTGGAGGAAAAGGCAAGATTAAGTACTACTCCAACCTCCCCTGTTACTAAGGATTCGTCAAAACCACCCAAGTCCGTATTATCTGACACGGATAAGGATCCGCGGCACTTTCTTGGAAAGTTAAAAGGAGTAAAGAAGGAGCATACGTATGTGTGGCTCCGAGATCAGAAAAAAATTATGAAAGACTCATATACATGTGTGTGGCCCTGAGATCAGATAAAAGCTATGAAAGACTCACACGAAAAAACAGCGTTGGGTTATGTGCGATCTCGGGAGGGGCCCTTGAAACACCGGTCGGAGCAATGCGTTCGGCCGACCGCTCCGCTGTCATCAATCACGGCTCAAACCTCTCCTCTACCACCATCAACCGCGGTTCCGCCGTCTGCGTCACCGCCATTGATCACAGTTCAACCCTCTGCCCCGCCGCTATCAGTTGCGGAAGAAAAAAATGGACTTTTTTTTCCTATCCCCCCTTGCCTGGAGATTTAGGTGGGGAGGACCCCCCGTGGTGAGCCAGACTGAGCCAAATAACGTAATTCCTATGGATTTGGGTCCCCCCAACCTGCCCCCGCCTCCCTCCCACGCTGCTAAAAAGCGAATTCCTGAGGGTGGGGGTGGAGTTTCAGAGCGTAAACTGAACTTAACAAAAAGCTGGGATTTACCCCCATTTTCAGTTACAGTTAAACCACGGGACCCCGTGTGTTTCTGGAAGAGACACTAATTGACACACCACAACTACAGGCACGATAACTTTCTGAAATCCTGAGACAGTCACCAGACCTCGCATATCAAGCTATGATAAAGGTGCCTGAAACCAACAATGCAGCCAAATCAATTGCAACTATTGATCAGGGTCCCAGTGAGAATTACATGCAATTTATTGACCATCTTCAAGAGGCCATCAATAAGCAGGTTGAAAACTTAGAAGTTAAGGAAGCACTAATGTTGAAATTAGCAGTAGAGAATGCTAATGCTTGCTACCGATGTGTTATCTGCAAGTTTTACAGTACATATTATGTGCTTCTGTGTATTGCCTCTCTGAAAATCAAGCAGCTTGTCAGGAATGTGAGTTAATTGTTTTACTAGTTGTTTTTCAGTGCGCCGTAAAACTCTGTCCCCATTTTTCCCAGTCGTGCTGCAAGCACCCTGTGTTTTCTCCCCCTCCCTCCCCATTCTCAAGGTTTTACTTGCAAGACGGGGTCAGGAATAATTGTTTTCAGTTGTGTTCCTGAAAAATCAGTATTGGGAGGTGTTTTAAAACTTAGGAAAGCACTCGGAATTATGAGGAAGGAAGATCTTGTTAAATATTGAAATCAGTGTTCGCTGCTGTTTACGTTAAATGATTGGGAAAAGTGTCCGGAGAATAGAATTTTGTTGCAATTAATGTTGTTTTTAAGATGAGAAGAGCAGGACAAAATAAATCTCTACAAGAGATCATTAGATCATTACAGACAGTTTTACAGCTGGAACGATTTGAACGTCAACAAGCTGAGAGAGAGTTAACTGATAACACACATGTCACAGTAAACTTGCTGAAGTCTGCAAGATGCTTCCCTCATTAACCTGTTTTCTTTGTGGGTATCGGTTTAAGCATGTTGCAATTTTGGTAGGTCTTTATTATATGGTACGATAAGTTTACAGTCTGTTAAATTATGAGAATCCGTTGACTCAAAATGTGTGTTTTGTGATAATACAGAAGATCATAAGTAATTTAGTTCTTTACTGAGTGAATGTGATGGTAAAATTTTGTGTGTAGTAGCTGTTATTTTTTTTTCTTTTCTCTAGCATGCTACCTTTATTCCGGCATTCAGACTTGCGCAACTCTGTGACAGGCTGTGTCTCATCTCGGTGTGCTGGATTTGGTTTTTCCGTATGCACATCATGTAAAGAATCCTGGTTTTGGCATAACAGCTGTGGCGCACCAGATGAGACACTAAAACAAAACAAAATAAAACAAAAAAGGCCTTGCCCAGTCCAGCTCGCTGCGGGGGCCGATGGGGCTCCAGTGCGCACTGACTTTTTTTGTCAGGGAGACCCAGAGGTACCTCCACCTGGCTGAGCAGTAGGCAGCCCAAAGGTGCAATGCAAAAAATTGAGATATTGTCTTAAATTGGTGTAACTGTGATCCAACTGCTTATTTGAACTTGGTATATGGTTTTCACATCTGAGCTCAGTATTTTAGTTTGCATATTCATATTTGGTACCAAAAGAATCTTGTTTGGGGAGATAACTACAAAATGTGAACCGGTTCCACTGCTAAAATTCCACCTTGCTCCCCCTTAGGATGCATCCTTACACATTAAAGTAATCGCTTATATTGTTAGAAAAGCATTTAAATTGTTAAAATAGCTGTGAATTTGGAAGAGGTTGTATTTAAAAATTGCTAGAATATTAACTGATTTGGATCTAGGAAAATAGACTAATGGATTTATGTTTATTATACTGGTTTATACTGTTTTTTGACACCTCTAAATTGTAAAACGTAAATGAAGCTAAGGAATGTAACTATTTCTGAGCTACTTGAAATTTGTAGTTGGAATGAAATGGGTAAACAAAAGAGCAAAATATCCCAGGCCTGTGTGCAGCTCATTGTAACTGAGAAGTTTCCCAGAACCTCCTACTTCATACCAGCCAGTATGCCAGCTGCGTGACCTTGGTTATATCTACACTGCACAGAAAGAAAAAACAACTGGAAAAATCTGGCTGCCTGCTTTTAAAGCAGTGAAAGGGGGGTTCTCTCTCCCCGCCACTGCAGCGATGTAATACTGAATGGAGCAGTCCGAGGGTGAAGTTTAAAGGCATCCTTAGCAGACCCATAGTTCTAATGAAACTGGAAAACTAAACCAAAAATTTGTTAATAGACTTATTCTGTGGTAATTAGTTGTAAGTGACTTCTTAGTAAATTCACTGTGCTAGTTTTTGAGGTCATGAGAGAGAATGAAAGAAAGGCCGTTTTTTGAGACCAATAGAATGCCATATTTGGAACAAAGTTTAAATACATGAATTCTTATAGTTGTTAGAAACTCCTATACTTCTCTTAGGTTAAGATTTGTTAAGTAAATTGTAAGCTCAAATAACGTTTTCTGAGAATTCTGTTTAGTTGCATGGCCTACAAGAAGCTGCTTGGATGGCGCATATCTGCTTGCTGCAAGTGAGAAATCTCCAAGGAAATTTCAAATGCTGTATTTCCACTAGTATTAACAGCCAATGTTTCGATAAAGCAAATACTACACTGATTGATCTGAAACAGGACTTCGATCTGGTAAGGGAAAACAATATCCAATAAATATGACAGCCAAAATGGAGTTGGAAACTTTGAGGAATAAATTTATGACAACTTTACAGGCTGACTGCATTCAATTGGACTTGCAGATTTGTCTATTTATAGCTACAACATAGAAACAACCTGTGGCTATTGTGGAACAGTATGATGAGATTGCTAGCAGACTGATATACTGCTTTTTACTCTGATCAAGAAAAGCAGGGAATGAATTTAAGTTTCAATAGGCCATGATCCTTTTGTCATATATGTACCATTTGTGAAATGTAATTCTGATTTTTTAATTTTATTTGTAATCTATGTCTTTGTAAATTGCACTAGCTGGTTTTCTTAACAGCACAGCTTTTGGCATGCATAAATGTAAAATGTAAATTGCTGCAGAACCTGCAAGTCTTTCACATCAGGTCATAGGCCATACTTGTATTTGGTCTGATCCTACATACTTGCAAAGTTTTTGTTGCTGGTTCTGGGAAGTCCCATAAAGCTGTAGTGGTTTGGTGTGAAGATAACAATTGGCATCATTCTGTAAAAATTATTGAAGGTTCAACCCAATTAGCAGAACTTGACACAGCTTTACATTACTTAGAGCTTTTTAAGGAGGAACCTCTAAATTTGATTTGTGATTCTGAGTACGTAGTCAAGGTCCAATGCACGTATCTCCTTCTGAACTGTGTTTTTTGTTTTGGTTCTGTTCTTTTTTAAACAAAAAGGGGGGAGAAGTAGGGAAAACACCACAACACCTATTGTCAAAAGCATTGTATGTGATGAAATACTTTGCAAGTGTGACCCAAAACCATGCTAAATCAGAAAGAACCTACATTAGTTATGGCCAAATCACTAGTTAATGGTCAATGGAAAAGGCCACATCAATTGATAACCTGGGGGAGAGGCTATGCTTATGTCTTTACAGATCAAGGGCCGCAATGGTTGCCAGCACGAAATGTGAAACCTGTGTTATCTTCCTGACAATGATTGTTGCAGCTGCTGTGTTTTGGATGCCCGCACAGACAAAGACTAATATGTGGAGTACTTTAACCAACATGACTGACCAGGACTCCATAGGCCTAGCTATGGCATCTCTGGAAAACCCGTTCCACACATGCTTGGTTGGCATCCCCCTTGATGACTACAGCAGCATCACACAACTGTTTCAAAATAGAGGTTGGTGCAGAGGCATTGCAACAAACTGTAATAATACTAACATGGCACTTTGGATTAACTGTCTCCCGGAAATAGACATTGAACCACAGGAACTGGAATTGCTGGCATCTATGCCCATGGACACTTGTATCAACCTGGTTTGTGAAAAGTGTCAGAACAATATACGAGAAAATGAATGAATAAAACTGCAAAATGTTAATTCTACCTTTGGTGACTATAGAAATGAAACTCAATGGTGTAATGGCTCGCAGAAGAATCCAAGGGATGTCATTGATAATGTGGGAACAGCGACCCCAAAACCTCCTGTATGGTGTATTCTTGATCTGTGGAGATAGAGCCTGACCAGGAATTCCTTCTAATGCTGTTGAAGGACTGTGTATTTTGGGACTATTAACTCTCTTAACGCCCAATGTATAATAGATAATAGATCACAGAAGAGCAAGACGAGAAAAACACTTTTTGCGTGTATATGAGTCAAAATGTGATGATAATGTAGATTTTTGGGGTTCAAGGTTAAGGGTTTTAGAATCTCTTGTATCTGGTGTTGGCACAGCTAAAAGCTTTAAATATTTTAGAAAATTAGGATGCTGACTAGTTAAGCAAGCTAACAGAACTTAAAAGGCTTTAAGTGGACTTTTTCTAGATGTACATTCTGTAAGACATGCCACATGGCAGAGTGGGGTCGCGATAGATTTTTTGTTATTAGCTCAAGGACATGGGTGTGAAGACTTCGATGGGATTTGTTAAATAAATTGATTAGTGGTTGAAGGTTTCTAGGATGGTTGTTATCAGTAGTGAAAACAGGACTGATCATTTTGATGGTTGTTGTGGTTGTGTTACTAATGTTGCCATGCATGATTTCTCTGCTGCAAAGGGCCCTGCAGTGGACAATGAGGGCAGCATTTTTAGCAAAAATAAAAAAAGGGGGAATTGTGGGAAACTGCAGCGGGTCTGTGGAATCCTTGACAGAAAATATGAGAGTAGAGATCAGCCTTGAGATATTAAGATTTACCCTTGAGAAGGATGGGAGTAAAGGAGTATCCGGAGAGAGGAGAGATGTACCCGTGAGAAAGAAGGGGATAGAAGAATAACATGGATGATAGAAAAATTAACCAATGAGATGTCAGTGCTGAAACTTGTAACCAATATTGAAAAGACACATGAACTGGTAGAATTGTATAAAAATGCACTTGTAGCAATAAATGGCATCTATTACTTTCATCTTGAAAGAACTTGGTCCATGTCGTTTGTACGCCTAAACCGCGAACCTTTGCTCTTGAAAGGATGTCATCAGGTGGGTGTTTCGGTGTAATACGCTGAAAACCAGACCAGTAATAGTGAAATATGCCCATGATATGCATGATCCCCGCCCCAAAGCACCATGACTCAGCCTAAGAAGACCTGCAGCTTATTTTTTTGTACTGCCTGCAGATTGTGGAAGTACAGTATAAAAACCATTCTTATGGAGAGATCTTTGTATTTTAGGCTTAGTCTAAATGTCTCAAGTAGCTGGGGTTTTTGCTTGGGCCTAATCCATACGGTCTTATGGCTTTCCTCCTAGTCTGAAGAAGAATGTGCTAGAAACTATAAAGCCAAAAAATGTCTTGCAGCCTAGGCTTGCCTTGCCTGTCCTTGCCTGTCCTTGCCTTGCCTTATTTCCTCCTCATCCTGTTCTCTGTCCCATTCTCTCTCGTTAAACCCTCGTCTGGCTGCATGTCTCTTCGTTCCTTTTCTCTCACTCTCCTGCTTCCTACCTCTTTTATTGCATTTCCTCCATTTCACTCCTGCAGCCAAACACTACTTTTTATTCTTCCTTCCCTTTCTCCTGCTCCCTTCGCTTTCTCCCTATGTCCCATATCGTTCCTCTCGACTTGTCTGTTGGAGACTTCGGACCAAACTGGCCCCACGTCTGGGCATGGTTTGACAAGTTTTCAGAGGCCTGGCTGGTGAGAGCAGGGACAGCAGGCAGTGACAGGCCCGGGGCTGACAGGCTCCTCATCCCGTAGGGGGCGCTTGGCTGCCACACCCAGATGACATAGAACCTTTGTCACAATGCCTGCTAGCGTGGCGAGGATACGGTGACTCTGCGGGTGACAGGGACACTGCAGGACTTGGTGTCAGCTCAGCAATGTCTTACTTCCCCAAAAAAGCGGAATTCTGCAAATTGCTGGCTTTGCTCTTGAAAGGATGTCATCAGGTGGGTGTTTCTGGTGTAATACACGGAAAACCAGAGCAGAAATGGAGAAATATTCCCATTATATGCATGGTCCCTGCCCCACTGCACTATGACTCAGCATAAGGAGATATGCAGCTTATTTTTTTGTACTGTCAGCAGATTGTGGAAGTACAGTATAAAAACCATCCTTATGGAGAGATATTCGTATTTTAGGCTTAGTCTAAGTGTCTCAAGTAGCTGGGTTTTTTTTTTTGGGCCTAATCCATACGGTCTTGTGGATTTCCTCCTTGTCTGAAGACGAATGTGCTAGAAACTACAAAGCAAAAAAATGTCCTGCAGCCTAGCCTTGCCTTGTCTGTCCTTGTCTGTCCTTGCCTTGCCTTATTTCCTTCTCATCCTGTTCTCTGTCCCATCCTCTCTCACTAACCCCCTGTCTGGCTGCATGTCTCTTCTTTCCTTTTCTCTCATTCTCTTCCTTCCTGCCTATTTTCCTGCAATTCCTCCATCTCACTCCTGCAGCCCAACACTACTTCTTATTCTTCCTTCCCTTTCTCCTGCTCCCTTCGCTTTCTCCCTCTGTCCCACATGATTCTTCCCGACTTGTCTGTTGGACACTTTGGGCCAAATTGGCCCCAAGTCTTGGCATGGTTTGACCTGTTTTCAGAGGCCTGGCTGGTGAACAGCAGGGACAGCAGGCAGTGACAGGCCCAGGGCTGACAGGCTCCCCATCACCTAGGGTCGCCTTGCTGCCACACCCAGCTGACATAGAACCTTTGTCACAATGCCTGCTATCTTGGAGAGGATGCAGTGACTCTGCAAGTGAAAGGGACACTGCAGGTTTGGTGTCAGCTCAGCAATTTCTCACTTCCCCAAAAAAGCGGAATTCTGCAAATTGCTCTTGAAACGATGTCATCAGGTGGGTGTTTTGGAGTCATACTCTGAAAACCAGAGCAGAAATGGTGAAATATTCCCATGATATGCATGGTTCCTGCACCAAAGCACCATTTCGCAGCCTAAGGAGATCTGCAGCTTATTTTTTTGTACTGCCAGCAGATTGTGGAAGCACAGTATAAAAACCATCCTTATGGAGAGATCTGCGTATTTTAGGCTTAGTCTAAGCGTCTCAAGTAGCTGGGGTTTTTGCTTGGGCCTAATCCATACGGTCTTATGGCCTTACTCCTAGTCTGAAGACGTATGTGCTATAAACTATAAAGAGAAAAAATGTCCTGCAGCCTAGCCTTGCTTTGCCTGTCCTTGCCTTGCCTTATTACCTTCTCATCCTGTTCTCTGTCCCATCCTCTCTCACTAACCCCTCGTCTGGCTGCATGACTCCTCTTTCCTTTTCCCTCACTCTCCTGCTTCCTGCCTCTTTAATGGCAATTCCTCCATCTCACTCCTGCAGCCCAACACTACTTTTTATTCTTCGTTCCCTTTCTCCTGCTCCCTTCGCTTTCTCCCTCTGTCCCATATCTTTCTTCCCGACTTGTCTGTTGGAGACTTTGGGCCAAATTGGCCCCAAGTCTGGGCATGGTTTGACCAATTCTCAGAGGCCTGGCTGGTGACAGCAGGGACAGCAGGCAGTGACAGGCCCGGGGCTGACAGGCTCCCCATCCCCTAGGGGGCACCTGGCTTCCACACCCTGCTGACATAGAACCTTTGTCACAATGCCCGCTACCGTGGCGAGTATGTGGTGACTCTGCAGGTGACAGGGACACTGCAGGACTTGGTGTCAGCTCAGAAATTTCTCACTTCCCCAAAGAAGCGGAATTCTGCAAATTGCTGCCTTTGCTCTTGAAAGGATATCTTCAGGTGGGTGTTTTGGAGTCATACTCTGAAAACCAGAGCAGAAATGTTGAAATATTCCCATGATATGCATGGTTCCTGCACCAAAGCACCATGTCTCAGCCTAAGGAGATCTGCAGCTTATTTTTTTGTACTGCCAGCAGATTGTGGAAGCACAGTATAAAAACCATCCTTATGGAGAGATCTGCGTATTTTAGGCTTAGTCTAAGCGTCTCAAGTAGCTGGGGTTTTTGCTTGGGCCTAATCCATACGGTCTTATGGCCTTACTCCTAGTCTGAAGACGTATGTGCTAGAAACTATAAGGCGAAAAAATGTCCTGCAGCCTAGCCTTGCTTTGCCTGTCCTTGCCTGTCCTTGCCTTGCCTTATTACCTTCTCATCCTGTTCTCTGTCCCATCCTTTCTCACTAACCCCTCGTCTGGCTGCATGTCTCTTCTTTCCTTTTCTCTCACTCTCCTGCTTCCTGCCTCTTTAATGGCAATTCCTCCATCTCACTCCTGCAGCCCAACACTACTTTTTATTCTTCCTTCTCTTTCTCCTGCTCCCTTCGCTTTCTCCCTCTGTCCCATATCTTTCTTCCCAACTTGTCTGTTAGAGATTTTGGGCCAAATTGGCCCCAAGTCTGGGCATGGTTTGACCAGTTTTCAGAGGCCTGGCTGGTGACAGCAGGGACAGCAGGCAGTGACTGGCCCGGGGCTGACAGGCTCCCCATCCCCTTGGGGGTGCCTGGCTGCCACACCCAGCTGACATAGAACCTTTGTCACAATGCCCGCTACCGTGGCGAGTATGTGGTGACTCTGCAGGTGACAGGGACACTGCAGGACTTGGTGTCAGCTCAGCAATTTCTCCCTTCCCCAAAGAAGCGGAATTCTGCAAATTGCTGCCTTTGCTCTTGAAAGGATATCATCAGGTGGGTGTTTTGGTGTCATACTCTGAAAACCAGAGCAGAAATGGTGAAATATTCCCGTGATATGCATGGTCCCTGCACCAAAGCACCATGACTCAGCCTAAGGATATCTGCAGCTTATTTTTTTGTACTGCCAGCAGATTGTGGAAGCACAGTATAAAAACCATCCTTATGGAGAGATCTGCGTATTTTAGGCTTAGTCTAAGTGTCTCATGTAGCTGGGGTTTTTGCTTGGGCCTAATCCATACGGTCTTATGGCCATACTCCTAGTCTGAAGACGAATGTGCTATAAACTATAAAGCAAAAAAATGTCCTGCAGCCGAGCCTTGCTTTGCCTGTCCTTGCCTGTCCTTGCCTTGCCTTATTTCCTTCTCATCCTGTTCTCTGTCCCATCCTCTCTCACTAACCCCTCGTCTGGTTGCATGTCTCTTCTTTCCTTTTCTCTCACTCTCCTGCTGCTGTCTCTTTAATGGCAATTCCTCCATCTCACTCCTGCAGCCCAACACTACTTTTTATTCTTCCTTCCCTTTCTCCTGCTCCCTTCGCTTTCTCCCTCTGTCCCATATCTTTCTTCCCGACTTGGCTTTTCAAGACTTTGGGCCAAATTGGCCCCAAGTCTGGGCATGGTTTGACCAATTTTCAGAGGCCTGGCTGGTGACAGCAGGGACAGCAGGCAGTGACAGGCCCGGGGCTGACAGGCTCCCCATCCCCTAGGGGGCGCCTGGCTGCCACACCCAGCTGACATAGAACCTTTGTCACAATGCCCGCTACCGTGGCGAGTATGTGGAGACTCTGCAGGTGACAGGGACACTGCAGGACTTGGTGGCAGCTCAGCAATTTCTCACTTCCCCAAAGAAGCGGAATTCTGCAAGTTGCTGCCTTTGCTCTTGTAGGGATATCATCAGGTGGGTGTTTTGGTGTCATACTCTGAAAACCAGAGCAGAAATGGTGAAATATTCCCATGGTATGCATGGTCCCTGCAACAAAGCACCATGACTCAGCCTAAGAGGTCTGCAGCTTATTTTTTTGTACTGCCAGCAGATTGTGGAAGCACAGTATAAAAACAATCCTTATGGAGTAATCTGCGTATTTTAGGCTTAGTCTAAGTGTCTCAAGTAGCCTGTGTATTTGCTTGGGCCTAATCCATACGGTCTTATGGCCTTACTCCTAGTCTGAAGATGAATGTGCTAGAAAATATAAAGCAAAAAAATGTCCTGCAGAATAGCCTTTCTTTGCCTGTCCTTGCCTGTCCTTGCCTTGCCTTATTTCCTTGTCATCCTGTTCTCTGTCCCATCCTCTCTCACTAACCACTCATCTGGCTGCATGTCTCGTCTTTCCTTTTCTATCACTCTCCTACTTCCTCCCTCTTTTCCTGCAATTCCTCCATCTCAATCCTGCAGCCCAACACTACTTTTTATTCTTCCTTCCCTTTCTCCTGCTCCCTTCACTTTCTCCCTCTGTCCCATATCTTTCTTCCCGACTTGTCTTTTCAAGACTTTGGGCCAAATTGGCCCCAACTCTGGGCATGGTTTGACCAATTTTCAGAGGCCTGGCTGGTGACAGCAGGGACAGCAGGCAGTGACAGGCCCGGGGCTGCCAGGCTCCCCATCCCCTAGGGGGCGCCTGGCTGCCACACCCAGCTGACATAGAACCTTTGTCACAATGCCCGCTACCGTGGCGAGTATGTGGTGACTCTGCAGGTGACAGGGACACTGCAGGACTTGGTGGCAGCTCAGCAATTTCTCACTTCCCCAAAGAAGCGGAATTCTGCAAGTTGCTGCCTCTGCTCTTGAAAGGATATCATCAGGTGGGTGTTTTGGTGTCATACTCTGAAAACCAGAGCAGAAATGGTGAAATATTCCCATGATATGCATGGTCCCTGCAACAAAGCACCATGACTCAGCCTAAGAGATCTGCAGCTTATTTTTTTGTACTGCCAGCAGATTGTGGAAGCACAGTATAAAAACCATCCTTATGGAGAGATCTGCGTATTTTAGGCTTAGTCTAAGTGTCTCATGTAGCTGGGGTTTTTGCTTGGGCCTAATCCATACGGTCTTATGGCCATACTCCTAGTCTGAAGACGAATGTGCTATAAACTATAAAGCAAAAAAATGTCCTGCAGCCGAGCCTTGCTTTGCCTGTCCTTGCCTGTCCTTGCCTTGCCTTATTTCCTTCTCATCCTGTTCTCTGTCCCATCCTCTCTCACTAACCCCTCGTCTGGTTGCATGTCTCTTCTTTCCTTTTCTCTCACTCTCCTGCTGCTGTCTCTTTAATGGCAATTCCTCCATCTCACTCCTGCAGCCCAACACTACTTTTTATTCTTCCTTCCCTTTCTCCTGCTCCCTTCGCTTTCTCCCTCTGTCCCATATCTTTCTTCCCGACTTGTCTTTTCCAGACTTTGGGCCAAATTGGCCCCAAGTCTGGGCATGGTTTGACCAATTTTCAGAGGCCTGGCTGGTGACAGCAGGGACAGCAGGCAGTGACAGGCCCGGGGCTGACAGGCTCCCCATCCCCTAGGGGGCGCCTGGCTGCCACACCCAGCTGACATAGAACCTTTGTCACAATGCCCGCTACCGTGGCGAGTATGTGGAGACTCTGCAGGTGACAGGGACACTGCAGGACTTGGTGGCAGCTCAGCAATTTCTCACTTCCCCAAAGAATCGGAATTCTGCAAGTTGCTGCCTTTGCTCTTGAAAGGATATCATCAGGTGGGTGTTTTGGTGTCATACTCTGAAAACCAGAGCAGAAATGGTGAAATATTCCCATGGTATGCATGGTCCCTGCAACAAAGCACCATGACTCAGCCTAAGGAGATCTGCAGCTTATTTTTTTGTACTGCCAGCAGATTGTGGAAGCACAGTATAAAAACAATCCTTATGGAGTAATCTGCGTATTTTAGGCTTAGTCTAAGTGTCTCAAGTAGCCTGTGTATTTGCTTGGGCCTAATCCATACGGTCTTATGGCCTTACTCCTAGTCTGAAGATGAATGTGCTAGAAAATATAAAGCAAAAAAATGTCCTGCAGAATAGCCTTTCTTTGCCTGTCCTTGCCTGTCCTTGCCTTGCCTTATTTCCTTGTCATCCTGTTCTCTGTCCCATCCTCTCTCACTAACCACTCATCTGGCTGCATGTCTCGTCTTTCCTTTTCTATCACTCTCCTACTTCCTCCCTCTTTTCCTGCAATTCCTCCATCTCAATCCTGCAGCCCAACACTACTTTTTATTCTTCCTTCCCTTTCTCCTGCTCCCTTCACTTTCTCCCTCTGTCCCATATCTTTCTTCCCGACTTGTCTTTTCAAGACTTTGGGCCAAATTGGCCCCAACTCTGGGCATGGTTTGACCAATTTTCAGAAGCCTGGCTGGTGACAGCAGGGACAGCAGGCAGTGACAGGCCCGGGGCTGCCAGGCTCCCCATCCCCTAGGGGGCGCCTGGCTGCCACACCCAGCTGACATAGAACCTTTGTCACAATGCCCGCTACCGTGGCGAGTATGTGGTGACTCTGCAGGTGACAGGGACACTGCAGGAATTGGTGGCAGCTCAGCAATTTCTCACTTCCCCAAAGAAGCGGAATTCTGCAAGTTGCTGCCTTTGCTCTTGAAAGGATATCATCAGGTGGGTGTTTTGGTGTCATACTCTGAAAACCAGAGCAGAAATGGTGAAATATTCCCATGGTATGCATGGTCCCTGCAACAAAGCACCATGACTCAGCCTAAGAGGTCTGCAGCTTATTTTTTTGTACTGCCAGCAGATTGTGGAAGCACAGTATAAAAACCATCCTTATGGAGAGATCTGCGTATTTTAGGCTTAGTCTAAGTGTCTCATGTAGCTGGGGTTTTTGCTTGGGCCTAATCCATACGGTCTTATGGCCATACTCCTAGTCTGAAGACGAATGTGCTATAAACTATAAAGCAAAAAAATGTCCTGCAGCCGAGCCTTGCTTTGCCTGTCCTTGCCTGTCCTTGCCTTGCCTTATTTCCTTCTCATCCTGTTCTCTGTCCCATCCTCTCTCACTAACCCCTCGTCTGGTTGCATGTCTCTTCTTTCCTTTTCTCTCACTCTCCTGCTGCTGTCTCTTTAATGGCAATTCCTCCATCTCACTCCTGCAGCCCAACACTACTTTTTATTCTTCCTTCCCTTTCTCCTGCTCCCTTCGCTTTCTCCCTCTGTCCCATATCTTTCTTCCCGACTTGGCTTTTCAAGACTTTGGGCCAAATTGGCCCCAAGTCTGGGCATGGTTTGACCAATTTTCAGAGGCCTGGCTGGTGACAGCAGGGACAGCAGGCAGTGACAGGCCCGGGGCTGACAGGCTCCCCATCCCCTAGGGGGCGCCTGGCTGCCACACCCAGCTGACATAGAACCTTTGTCACAATGCCCGCTACCGTGGCGAGTATGTGGAGACTCTGCAGGTGACAGGGACACTGCAGGACTTGGTGGCAGCTCAGCAATTTCTCACTTCCCCAAAGAAGCGGAATTCTGCAAGTTGCTGCCTTTGCTCTTGAAAGGATATCATCAGGTGGGTGTTTTGGTGTCATACTCTGAAAACCAGAGCAGAAATGGTGAAATATTCCCATGGTATGCATGGTCCCTGCAACAAAGCACCATGACTCAGCCTAAGAGGTCTGCAGCTTATTTTTTTGTACTGCCAGCAGATTGTGGAAGCACAGTATAAAAACAATCCTTATGGAGTAATCTGCGTATTTTAGGCTTAGTCTAAGTGTCTCAAGTAGCCTGTGTATTTGCTTGGGCCTAATCCATACGGTCTTATGGCCTTACTCCTAGTCTGAAGATGAATGTGCTAGAAAATATAAAGCAAAAAAATGTCCTGCAGAATAGCCTTTCTTTGCCTGTCCTTGCCTGTCCTTGCCTTGCCTTATTTCCTTGTCATCCTGTTCTCTGTCCCATCCTCTCTCACTAACCCCTCGTCTGGCTGCATGTCTCTTCTTTCCTTTTCTCTCACTCTCCTGCTTCCTGCCTCTTTTCCTGCAATTCCTCCATCTCACTCCTGCAGCCCAACACTACCTTTTATTCTTCCTTCCCTTTCTCCTGCTCCCTTCGCTTTCTCCCTCTGTCCCATATCTTTCTTCCCGACTTGTCATTTCAAGACTTTGGGCCAAATTGGCCCCAAGTCTGGGCATGGTTTGACCAATTTTCAGAGGCCTGGCTGGTGACAGCAGGGACAGCAGGCAGTGACAGGCCCGGGGCTGCCAGGTTCCCCATCCCCTAGGGGGCGCCTGGCTGCCACACCCAGCTGACATAGAACCTTTGTCACAATGCCCGCTACCGTGGCGAGTATGTGGTGACTCTGCAGGTGACAGGGACACTGCAGGACTTGGTGGCAGCTCAGCAATTTCTCACTTCCCCAAAGAAGCGGAATTCTGCAACTTGCTGCCTCTGCTCTTGAAAGGATATCAAAAGGTGGGTGTTTTGGTGTCATACTCTGAAAACCAGAGCAGAAATGGTGAAATATTCCCATGATATGCATGGTCCCTGCAACAAAGCACCATGACTCAGCCTAAGAGATCTGCAGCTTATTTTTTTGTACTGCCAGCAGATTTTGGAAGCACAGTATGAAAACAATCCTTATGGAGTGCTCTGCGTATTTTAGGCTTAGTCTAAGTGTCTCAAGTAGCCGGTGTATTTGCTTGGGCCTAATCCATACGGTCTTATGGCCTTACTCCTAGTCTGAAGACGAATGTGCTTTAAACTACATAGCAAAAACATGTCCTGCAGCCTAGCCTTGCTTTGCCTGTCCTTGCCTGTCCTTGCCTTGCCTTATTTCCTTCTCATCCTGTTCTCTGTTCCATCCTCTCTCACTAACCCCTTGTCTGGATGCATGTCTCTTCTTTCCTTTTCTCTCACTCTCCTGCTTCCTGCCTCTTTAATGGCAATTCCTCCATCTCACTCCTGCAGCCCAACACTACTTTTTATTCTTCCTTCCCTTTCTCCTGCTCCCTTCGCTTTCTCCCTCTGTCCAATATCTTTCTTCCTGACTTGTCTTTTCAAGACTTTGGGCCAAATTGGCCCCAAGTCTGGGCATGGTTTGACCAATTTTCAGAGGCCTGGCTGGTGACAGCAGGGACAGCAGGCAGTGACAGGCCCGGGGCTGACAGGCTCCCCATCCTCCAGGGGGCGCCTGGCTGCCACACCCAGCTGACATAGAACCTTTGTCACAATGCCTGCTACCGTGGCGAGTATGTGGTGACTCTGCAGGTGACAGGGACACTGCAGGACTTGGTGGCAGCTCAGCAATTTCTCACTTCCCCAAAGAAGCGGAATTCTGCAAGTTGCTGCCTCTGCTCTTGAAAGGATATCATCAGGTGGGTGTTTTGGTGTCATACTCTGAACACCAGAGCAGAAATGGTGAAATTTTCCCATGATATGCATGGTCCCTGCAACAAAGCACCATGACTCAGCCTAAGAGATCTGCAGCTTATTTTTTTGTAATGCCAGCAGATTGTGGAAGCACAGTATAAAAACAAACCTTATGGAGTAATCTGCGTATTTTAGGCTTAGTCTAAGTGTCTCCAGTAGCCGGTGTATTTGCTTGGGCCTAATCCATACGGTCTTATGGCTTTCCTCGTAGTCCGAGGACGAATGTGCTAGAAAATATAAAGCAAAAAAATGTCCTGCAGCCTAGCCTTGCTTTGCCTGTCCTTGCCTGTCCTTGCCATGCCTTATTTCCTTCTCATCCTGTTCTCTGTCCCATCCTCTCTCACTAACCCCTCGTCTGGCTGCATGTCTCTTCTTTCCTTTTCTCTCACTCTCCTTCTTCCTGCCTCTTTTCCTGCAATTCCTCCATCTCACTCCTGAAGCCCAACACTACTTTTTATTCTTCCTTCCCTTTCTCCTGCTCCCTTCGCTTTCTCCCTCTGTCCCATATCTTTCTTCCCGACTTGTCTTTTCAAGACTTTGGGCCAAATTGGCCCCAAGTCTGGGCATGGTTTGACCAATTTTCAGAGGCCTGGCTGGTGACAGCAGGGGCAGCAGGCAGTGACAGGCCCGGGGCTGACAGGCTCCCCATCCCCTAGGGGGCGCCTGGCTGCCACACCCAGCTGACATAGAACCTCTGTCACAATGCCCGCTACCGTGGCAAGTATGTGGTGACTCTGCAGGTGACAGGGACACTGCAGGACTTGGTGGCAGCTCAGCAATTTCTCATTTCCCCAAAGAAGCGGAATTCTGCAAATTGCTGCCTTTGCTCTTGAAAGGATATCATCAGGTGGGTGTTTTGGTGTCATACTCTGAACACCAGAGCAGAAATGGTGAACTATTCCCATGATATGCATGGTCCCTGCACCAAAGCACCATGACTCAGCCTAAGGAGATCTGCAGCTTATTTTTTTGTACTGCCAGCAGATTGTGGAAGCACAGTATAAAAACCATCCTTATGGAGAGATATGCGTATTTTAGGCTTAGTCTAAGCGTCTCAAGTACATGGGGCTTTTGCTTGGGCCTAATCCATACGGTCTTATGGCCTTACTCCTAGTCTGAAGACGAATGTGCTTTAAACTACATAGCAAAAACATGTCCTGCAGCCTAGCCTTGCTTTGCCTGTCCTTGCCTGTCCTTGCCTTGCCTTATTTCCTTCTCATCCTGTTCTCTGTCCCATCCTCTCTCACTAACCCCTCGTCTGGCTGCATGTCTCGTCTTTCCTTTTCTATCACTCTCCTACTTCCTCCCTCTTTTCCTGCATTTCCTCCATCTCACTCCTGAAGCCCAACACTACTTTTTATTCTTCCTTCCCTTTCTCCTGCTCCCTTCGCTTTCTCCCTCTGTCCCATATCTTTCTTCCCGACTTGTCTTTTCAAGACTTTGGGCCAAATTGGCCCCATGTCTGGGCATGGTTTGACCAATATTCAGAGGCCTGGCTGGTGACAGCAGGGACAGCAGGCAGTGACAGGCCCGGGGCTGACAGGGTCCCCATCCCCTAGGGGGCGCCTGGCTGCCACACCCAGCTGACATAGAACCTTTGTCACAATGCCCGCTACCGTGGCGAGGATGCGGTGGCTCTGCAGGTGACAGGGACACTGCAGGACTTGGTGTCAGCTCAGCAATTTCTCACTTCCCCAAAGAAGCGGATTTCTGCAAATTGCTGCCTTTGCTCTTGAAAGGATATCATCAGGTGGGTGTTTTGGTGTCATACTCTGAAAACCAGAGAAGAAATGGTGAAATATTCCCATGATATGCATGGTCCCTGCACCAAAGCACCATGACTCAGGCTAAGGAGATCTGCAGCTTATTTTTTTGTACTGCCAGCAGATTGTCGAAGCACAGTATAAAAACCATCCTTATGGAGAGATCTGCGTATATTAGGCTTAGTCTAAGCGTCTCAAGTAGCTGGGGTTTTTGCTTGGGCCTAATCCATACGGCCTTATGGCCCTACTCCTAGTATGAAGACGAATGTGTTAGAAACTATAAAGCAAAAAAATGTCCTGCAGCCGAGCCTTGCTTTGCCTGTCCTTGCCTTGCCTTATTTCCTACTCATCCTGTTCTCTGTCCCATCCTCTCTCACTAACCCCTCGTCTGGCTGCATGTCTCTTCTTTCCTTTTCTCTCACTCTCCTGCTTCCTGCCTCTTTTCCTGCAATTCCTCCATCTCACTCCTGCAGCCCAACACTACCTTTTATTCTTCCTTCCCTTTCTCCTGCTCCCTTCGCTTTCTCCCTCTGTCCCATATCTTTCTTCCCGACTTGTCATTTCAAGACTTTGGGCCAAATTGGCCCCAAGTCTGGGCATGGTTTGACCAATTTTCAGAGGCCTGGCTGGTGACAGCAGGGACAGCAGGCAGTGACAGGCCCGGGGCTGCCAGGTTCCCCATCCCCTAGGGGGCGCCTGGCTGCCACACCCAGCTGACATAGAACCTTTGTCACAATGCCCGCTACCGTGGCGAGTATGTGGTGACTCTGCAGGTGACAGGGACACTGCAGGACTTGGTGGCAGCTCAGCAATTTCTCAGTTCCCCAAAGAAGCGGAATTCTGCAAGTTGCTGCCTCTGCTCTTGAAAGGATATCAAAAGGTGGGTGTTTTGGTGTCATACTCTGAAAACCAGAGCAGAAATGGTGAAATATTCCCATGATATGCATGGTCCCTGCAACAAAGCACCATGACTCAGCCTAAGAGATCTGCAGCTTATTTTTTTGTACTGCCAGCAGATTTTGGAAGCACAGTATGAAAACAATCCTTATGGAGTACTCTGCGTATTTTAGGCTTAGTCTAAGTGTCTCAAGTAGCCGGTGTATTTGCTTGGGCCTAATCCATACGGTCTTATGGCCTTACTCCTAGTCTGAAGACGAATGTGCTTTAAACTACATAGCAAAAACATGTCCTGCAGCCTAGCCTTGCTTTGCCTGTCCTTGCCTGTCCTTGCCTTGCCTTATTTCCTTCTCATCCTGTTCTCTGTTCCATCCTCTCTCACTAACCCCTTGTCTGGATGCATGTCTCTTCTTTCCTTTTCTCTCACTCTCCTGCTTCCTGCCTCTTTAATGGCAATTCCTCCATCTCACTCCTGCAGCCCAACACTACTTTTTATTCTTCCTTCCCTTTCTCCTGCTCCCTTCGCTTTCTCCCTCTGTCCAATATCTTTCTTCCTGACTTGTCTTTTCAAGACTTTGGGCCAAATTGGCCCCAAGTCTGGGCATGGTTTGACCAATTTTCAGAGGCCTGGCTGGTGACAGCAGGGACAGCAAGCAGTGACAGGCCCGGGGCTGACAGGCTCCCCATCCTCCAGGGGGCGCCTGGCTGCCACACCCAGCTGACATAGAACCTTTGTCACAATGCCTGCTACCGTGGCGAGTATGTGGTGACTCTGCAGGTGACAGGGACACTGCAGGACTTGGTGGCAGCTCAGCAATTTCTCACTTCCCCAAAGAAGCGGAATTCTGCAAGTTGCTGCCTCTGCTCTTGAAAGGATATCATCAGGTGGGTGTTTTGGTGTCATACTCTGAACACCAGAGCAGAAATGGTGAAATATTCCCATGATATGCATGGTCCCTGCAACAAAGCACCATGACTCAGCCTAAGAGATCTGCAGCTTATTTTTTTGTAATGCCAGCAGATTGTGGAAGCACAGTATAAAAACAAACCTTATGGAGTAATCTGCGTATTTTAGGCTTAGTCTAAGTGTCTCCAGTAGCCGGTGTATTTGCTTGGGCCTAATCCATACGGTCTTATGGCTTTCCTCGTAGTCCGAGGACGAATGTGCTAGAAAATATAAAGCAAAAAAATGTCCTGCAGCCTAGCCTTGCTTTGCCTGTCCTTGCCTGTCCTTGCCATGCCTTATTTCCTTCTCATCCTGTTCTCTGTCCCATCCTCTCTCACTAACCCCTCGTCTGGCTGCATGTCTCTTCTTTCCTTTTCTCTCACTCTCCTGCTTCCTGCCTCTTTTCCTGCAATTCCTCCATCTCACTCCTGCAGCCCAACACTACTTTTTATTCTTCCTTCCCTTTCTCCTGCTCCCTTCGCTTTCTCCCTCTGTCCCATATCTTTCTTCCCGACTTGTCTTTTCAAGACTTTGGGCCAAATTGGCCCCAAGTCTGGGCATGGTTTGACCAATTTTCAGAGGCCTGGCTGGTGACAGCAGGGGCAGCAGGCAGTGACAGGCCCGGGGCTGACAGGCTCCCCATCCCCTAGGGGGCGCCTGGCTGCCACACCCAGCTGACATAGAACCTCTGTCACAATGCCCGCTACCGTGGCGAGTATGTGGAGACTCTGCAGGTGACAGGGACACTGCAGGACTTGGTGGCAGCTCAGCAATTTCTCATTTCCCCAAAGAAGCGGAATTCTGCAAATTGCAGCCTTTGCTCTTGAAAGGATATCATCAGGTGGGTGTTTTGGTGTCATACTCTGAACACCAGAGCAGAAATGGTGAACTATTCCCATGATATGCATGGTCCCTGCACCAAAGCACCATGACTCAGCCTAAGGAGATCTGCAGCTTATTTTTTTGTACTGCCAGCAGATTGTGGAAGCACAGTATAAAAACCATCCTTATGGAGAGATATGCGTATTTTAGGCTTAGTCTAAGCGTCTCAAGTACATGGGGCTTTTGCTTGGGCCTAATCCATACGGTCTTATGGCCTTACTCCTAGTCTGAAGACGAATGTGCTTTAAACTACATAGCAAAAACATGTCCTGCAGCCTAGCCTTGCTTTGCCTGTCCTTGCCTGTCCTTGCCTTGCCTTATTTCCTTCTCATCCTGTTCTCTGTCCCATCCTCTCTCACTAACCCCTCGTCTGGCTGCATGTCTCGTCTTTCCTTTTCTATCACTCTCCTACTTCCTCCCTCTTTTCCTGCATTTCGTCCATCTCACTCCTGAAGCCCAACACTACTTTTTATTCTTCCTTCCCTTTCTCCTGCTCCCTTCGCTTTCTCCCTCTGTCCCATATCTTTCTTCCCGACTTGTCTTTTCAAGACTTTGGGCCAAATTGGCCCCATGTCTGGGCATGGTTTGACCAATTTTCAGAGGCCTGGCTGGTGACAGCAGGGACAGCAGGCAGTGACAGGCCCGGGGCTGACAGGGTCCCCATCCCCTAGGGGGCGCCTGGCTGCCACACCCAGCTGACATAGAACCTTTGTCACAATGCCCGCTACCGTGGCGAGGATGCGGTGGCTCTGCAGGTGACAGGGACACTGCAGGACTTGGTGTCAGCTCAGCAATTTCTCACTTCCCCAAAGAAGCGGATTTCTGCAAATTGCTGCCTTTGCTCTTGAAAGGATATCATCAGGTGGGTGTTTTGGTGTCATACTCTGAAAACCAGAGAAGAAATGGTGAAATATTCCCATGATATGCATGGTCCCTGCACCAAAGCACCATGACTCAGGCTAAGGAGATCTGCAGCTTATTTTTTTGTACTGCCAGCAGATTGTCGAAGCACAGTATAAAAACCATCCTTATGGAGAGATCTGCGTATATTAGGCTTAGTCTAAGCGTCTCAAGTAGCTGGGGTTTTTGCTTGGGCCTAATCCATACGGCCTTATGGCCCTACTCCTAGTATGAAGACGAATGTGTTAGAAACTATAAAGCAAAAAAATGTCCTGCAGCCGAGCCTTGCTTTGCCTGTCCTGTCCTTGCCTTATTTCCTACTCATCCTGTTCTCTGTCCCATCCTCTCTCACTAACCCCTCGTCTGGCTGCATGTCTCTTCTTTCCTTTTCTCTCACTCTCCTGCTTCCTGCCTCTTTTCCTGCAATTCCTCCATCTCACTCCTGCAGCCCAACACTACCTTTTATTCTTCCTTCCCTTTCTCCTGCTCCCTTCGCTTTCTCCCTCTGTCCCATATCTTTCTTCCCGACTTGTCATTTCAAGACTTTGGGCCAAATTGGCCCCAAGTCTGGGCATGGTTTGACCAATTTTCAGAGGCCTGGCTGGTGACAGCAGGGACAGCAGGCAGTGACAGGCCCGGGGCTGCCAGGTTCCCCATCCCCTAGGGGGCGCCTGGCTGCCACACCCAGCTGACATAGAACCTTTGTCACAATGCCCGCTACCGTGGCGAGTATGTGGTGACTCTGCAGGTGACAGGGACACTGCAGGACTTGGTGGCAGCTCAGCAATTTCTCAGTTCCCCAAAGAAGCGGAATTCTGCAAGTTGCTGCCTCTGCTCTTGAAAGGATAGCAAAAGGTGGGTGTTTTGGTGTCATACTCTGAAAACCAGAGCAGAAATGGTGAAATATTCCCATGATATGCATGGTCCCTGCAACAAAGCACCATGACTCAGCCTAAGAGATCTGCAGCTTATTTTTTTGTACTGCCAGCAGATTTTGGAAGCACAGTATGAAAACAATCCTTATGGAGTACTCTGCGTATTTTAGGTTTAGTCTAAGTGTCTCAAGTAGCCGGTGTATTTGCTTGGGCCTAATCCATACGGTCTTATGGCCTTACTCCTAGTCTGAAGACGAATGTGCTTTAAACTACATAGCAAAAACATGTCCTGCAGCCTAGCCTTGCTTTGCCTGTCCTTGCCTGTCCTTGCCTTGCCTTATTTCCTTCTCATCCTGTTCTCTGTTCCATCCTCTCTCACTAACCCCTTGTCTGGATGCATGTCTCTTCTTTCCTTTTCTCTCACTCTCCTGCTTCCTGCCTCTTTAATGGCAATTCCTCCATCTCACTCCTGCAGCCCAACACTACTTTTTATTCTTCCTTCCCTTTCTCCTGCTCCCTTCGCTTTCTCCCTCTGTCCAATATCTTTCTTCCTGACTTGTCTTTTCAAGACTTTGGGCCAAATTGGCCCCAAGTCTGGGCATGCTTTGACCAATTTTCAGAGGCCTGGCTGGTGACAGCAGGGACAGCAGGCAGTGACAGGCCCGGGGCTGACAGGCTCCCCATCCCCTAGGGGGCGCCTGGCTGCCACACCCAGCTGACATAGAACCTTTGTCACAATGCCCGCTACTGTGGCGAGTATGTGGTGACTCTGCAGGTGACAGGGACACTGCAGGACTTGGTGTCAGCTCAGCAATTTCTCACTTCCCCTAAGAAGCGGAATTCTGCAAGTTGCTGCCTCTGCTCTTGAAAGGATATCATCAGGTGGGTGTTTTGGTGTCATACTCTGAAAACCAGAGCAGAAATGGTGAAATATTCCCATGATATGCATGGTCCCTGCAACAAAGCACCATGACTCAGCCTAAGAGATCTGCAGCTTATTTTTTTGTACTGCCAGCAGATTGTGGAAGCACAGTATAAAAACAATCCTTATGGAGTAATCTGCGTATTTTAGGCTTAGTCTAAGTGTCTCAAGTAGCCGGTGTATTTGCTTGGGCCTAATCCATACGGTCTTATGGCTTTCCTCGTAGTCCGAGGACGAATGCGCTAGAAAATATAAAGCAAAAAAATGTCCTGCAGCCTAGCCTTGCTTTGCCTGTCCTTGCCTGTCCTTGCCATGCCTTATTTCCTTCTCATCCTGTTCTCTGTCCCATCCTCTCTCACTAACCACTCATCTGGCTGCATGTCTCGTCTTTCCTTTTCTATCACTCTCCTACTTCCTCCCTCTTTTCCTGCAATTCCTCCATCTCAATCCTGCAGCCCAACACTACTTTTTATTCTTCCTTCCCTTTCTCCTGCTCCCTTCGCTTTCTCCCTCTGTCCCATATCTTTCTTCCCGACTTGTCTTTTCAAGACTTTGGGCCAAACAGGCCCCAAGTCTGGGCATGGTTTGACCAATTTTCAGAGGCCTGGCTGGTGACAGCAGGGACAGCAGGCAGTGACAGGCCCGGGGCTGACAGGCTCCCCATCCCCTAGGGGGCGCCTGGCTGCCACACCCAGCTTACATAGAACCTTTGTCACAATGCCCGCTACCGTGGCGAGTATGTGGTGACTCTGCAGGTGACAGGGACACTGCAGGACTTGGTGTCAGCTCAGCAATTTCTCACTTCCCCAAAGAAGCGGATTTCTGCAAACTGCTGCCTTTGCTCTTGAAAGGACATCATCAGGTGGGTGTTTTGGTGTCATACTCTGAAAACCAGAGCAGAAATGGTGAAATATTCCCATGATATGCATGGTCCCTGCAACAAAGCACCATGACTCAGCCTAAGATATCTGCAGCTTATTTTTTTGTACTGCCAGCAGATTGTGGAAGCACAGTATAAAAACAATCCTTATGGAGTAATCTGCGTATTTTAGGCTTAGTCTAAGAGTCTGAAGTAGCCGGTGTATTTGCTTGGGCCTAATCCATACGGTCTTATGGCTTTCCTCGTAGTCCGAGGACGAATGCGCTAGAAAATATAAAGCAAAAAAATGTCCTGCAGCCTAGCCTTGCTTTGCCTGTCCTTGCCTGTCCTTGCCTTGCCTTATTTCCTTCTCATCCTGTTCTCTGTCCCATCCTCTCTCACTAACCCCCCGTCTGGCTGCATGTCTCTTCTTTCCTTTTCTCTCACTCTCCTGCTTCCTGCCTCTTTAATGGCAATTCCTCCATCTCAATCCTGCAGCCCAACACTACTTTTTATTCTTCCTTCCCTTTCTCCTGCTCCCTTCGCTTTCTCCCTCTGTCCCATATCTTTCTTCCCGACTTGTCTTTTCCAGACTTTGGGCCAAATTGGCCCCAAGTCTGGGCATGGTTTGACCAATTTTCAGAGGCCTGGCTGGTGACAGCAGGGACAGCAGGCAGTGACAGGCCCGGGCCTGACAGGCTCCCCATCCCCTAGGGGGCGCCTGGCTGCCACACCCAGCTGACATAGAACCTTTGTCACAATGCCCGCTACCGTGGCGAGTATGTGGTGACTCTGCAGGTGACAGGGACACTGCAGGACTTGGTGGCAGCTCAGCAATTTCTCAGTTCCCCAAAGAAGCGGAATTCTGCAAGTTGCTGCCTCTGCTCTTGAAAGGATATCATCAGGTGGGTGTTTTGGTGTCATACTCTGAAAACCAGAGCAGAAATGGTGAAATATTCCCATGATATGCATGGTCCCTGCAACAAAGCACCATGACTCAGCCTAAGAGATCTGCAGGTTATTTTTTTGTACTGCCAGCAGATTGTGGAAGCACAGTATAAAAACAATCCTTATGGAGTAATCTGCGTATTTTAGGCTTAGTCTAAGTGTCTCAAGTAGCTGGGGTGTTTGCTTGGGCCTAATCCATACGGTCTTATGGCCTTACTCCTAGTCTGAAGACTAATGTGCTAGAAACTATAAAGCAAAAAAATGTCCTGCAGCCTAGCCTTGCTTTGCCTGTCCTTGCCTGTCCTTGCCATGCCTTATTTCCTTCTCATCCTGTTCTCTGTCCCATCCTCTCTCACTAACCACTCATCTGGCTGCATGTCTCGTCTTTCCTTTTCTATCACTCTCCTACTTCCTCCCTCTTTTCCTGCAATTCCTCCATCTCAATCCTGCAGCCCAACACTACTTTTTATTCTTCCTTCCCTTTCTCCTACTCCCTTCGCTTTCTCCCTCTGTCCCATATCTTTCTTATCGACTTGTCTTTTCAAGACTTTGGGCCAAATTGGCCCCAAGTCTGGGCATGGTTTGACCAATTTTCAGAGGCCTGGCTGGTGACAGCAGGGACAGCAGGCAGTGACAGGCCCGGGGCTGACAGGCTCCCCATCCCCTAGGGGGCGCCTGGCTGCCACACCCAGCTGACATAGAACCTTTGTCACAATGCCCGCTACTGTGGCGAGTATGTGGTGACTCTGCAGGTGACAGGGACACTGCAGGACTTGGTGGCAGCTCAGCAATTTCTCACTTCCCCAAAGAAGCGGAATTCTGCAAGTTGCTGCCTCTGCTCTTGAAAGGATATCATCAGGTGGGTGTTTTGGTGTCATACTCTGAAAACCAGAGCAGAAATGGTGAAATATTCCCATGATATGCATGGTCCCTGCAACAAAGCACCATGACTCAGCCTAAGAGATCTGCAGCTTATTTTTTTGTACTGCCAGCAGATTGTGGAAGCACAGTATAAAAACAATCCTTATGGAGTAATCTGCGTATTTTAGGCTTAGTCTAAGTGTCTCAAGTAGCCGGTGTATTTGCTTGGGCCTAATCCATACGGTCTTATGGCTTTCCTCGTAGTCCGAGGACGAATGTGCTAGAAAATATAAAGCAAAAAAATGTCCTGCAGCCTAGCCTTGCTTTGCCTGTCCTTGCCTGTCCTTGCCATGCCTTATTTCCTTCTCATCCTGTTCTCTGTCCCATCCTCTCTCACTAACCCCTCGTCTGGCTGCATGTCTCGTCTTTCCTTTTCTCTCACTCTCCTGCTTCCTGCCTCTTTAATGGCAATTCCTCCATCTCACTCCTGCAGCCCAACACTACTTTCTATTCTTCCTTCCCTTTCTCCTGCTCCCTTCGCTTTCTCCCTCTGTCCCATATCTTTCTTCCCGACTTGTCTTTTCAAGACTTTGGGCCAAATTGGCCCCAAGTCTGGGCATGGTTTGACCAATTTTCAGAGGCCTGGCTGGTGACAGCAGGGACAGCAGGCAGTGACAGGCCCGGGGCTGGCAGGCTCCCCATCCCCTAGGGGGCGCCTGGCTGCCACACCCAGCTGACATAGAACCTTTGTCACAATGCCCGCTACCGTGGCGAGTATGTGGTGACTCTGCAGATGACAGGGACACTGCAGGACTTGGTGTCAGCTCATTAATTTCTCACTTCCCCAAAGAAGCGGAATTCTGCAAATTGCTGCCTCTGCTCTTGAAAGGATATCATCAGGTGGGTGTTTTGGTGGCATACTCTGAAAACCAGAGCAGAAATGGTGAAATATTCCCATGATATGCATGGTCCCTGCACCAAAGCACCATGACTCAGCCTAAGGAGATCTTCAGCTTATTTTTTTGTACTGCCAGCAGATTGTGGAAGCACAGTATAAAAACCATCCTTATGGAGAGATCTGCGTATTTAGGCTTAGACTAAGTGTCTCAAGTAGCTGGGGTTTTTGCTTGGGCCTAATCCATACGGTCTTATGGCCTTACTCCTAGTCTGAAGACGAATGTGTTAGAAACTATAAAGCAAAAAAATGTCCTGCAGCCTAGCCTTGCCTTGACTGTCCTTGCATTGCCCTATTTCCTTCTCATCCTGTTCTCTGTCCAATCACCTCTCACTAACCCCTCGTCTGGCTGCATGTCTCGTCTTTCCTTTTCTATCACTCTCCTACTTGCTCCCTCTTTTCCTGCAATTCCTCCATCTCACTCCTGCAGCCCAACACTACTTTTTATTCTTCCTTCCCTTTCTCCCGCTCCCTTCGCTTTCTCCCTCTATCCAATATCTTTCTTCACGACTTGTCTTTTCAAGACTTTGGGCAAAATTGGCCCCAAGTCTGGGCATGGTTTGACCAATTTTCAGAGGCCTGGCTGGTGACAGCAGGGACAGCAGGCAGTGACAGGCCCGGGGCTGACAGGCTCCCCATCCCCTAGTGGGAGCCTAGCTGCCACACCCAGCTGACATAGAACCTTTGTCACAATGCCCGCTACCGTGGCGAATATCTGGTGACTTTACAGGTGACAGGGACACTGCAGGACTTGGTGGCAGCTCAGCAATTTCTCACTTCCCCAAAGAAGCGGAATTCTGCAAGTTGCTGCCTCTGCTCTTGAAAGGATATCATCAGGTGAGTGTTTTGGTGTCATACTCTGAAAACCAGAGCAGAAATGGTGAAATATTCCCATGATATGCATGGTCCCTGTACCAAAGCACCGTGACTCAGCCTAAGGAGATCTGCAGCTTATTTTTTTGTACTGCCAGCAGATTGTGGAACCACAGTATAAAAACCATCCTTATGGAGAGATCTGCGTATTTTAGGCTTAGTCTTAGTGTCTCAAGTAGCTGGGGTTTTTGCTTGGGCCTAATCCATACGGTCTTATGGCCTTACTCCTAGTCTGAAGACGAATGTGCTAGAAACTATAAAGCGAAAAAATGTCCTGCAGCTTAGCCTTGCTTTGCCTGTCCTTACCTGTCCTTGCCTTGCCTTATTTCCTTCTCATCCTGTTCTCTGTCCCATCCTCCCTCACTAACCCCTCGTCTGGCTGCATGTCTCTACTTTCCTTTTCTCTCACTCTCCTGCTTCCTGCCTCTTTTCCTGCAATTCCTCCATCTCACTCCTGAAGCCCAACACTACTTTTTATTCTTCCTTCCCTTTCTCCTGCTCCCTTCGCTTTCTCCCTCTGTCCCATATCTTTCTTCCCGACTTGTCTTTTCAAGACTTTGGGCAAAATTGGCCCCAAATCTGGGCATGGTTTGACCAATATTCAGAGGCCTGGCTGGTGACAGCAGGGACAGCAGGCAGTGACAGGCCCGGGGCTGACAGGCTCCCCATCCACTAGGGCGTGCCTGGCTGCCACACCCAGCTGACATAGAACCTTTGTCACAATGCCCGCTACCGTGGCGAGTATGTGGTGACTCTGCAGGTGACAGGGACACTGCAGGACTTGGTGGCAGCTCAGCAATTTCTCACTTCCCCAAAGAAGCGGAATTCTGCAAATTGCTGCCTTAGCTCTTGAAAGGATATCATCAGGTGGGTGTTTTGGTGTCATACTCTGAAAACCTGAGCAGAAATGGTGAACTATTCCCATGATATGCATGGTCCCTGCACCAAAGCACCATGACTCAGCCTAAGGAGATCTGCAGCTTATTTTTTTGTACTGCCAGCAGATTGTGGAAGCACAGTATAAAAACCATCCTTATGGAGAGATCTGCGTATTTTAGGCTTAGTCTAAGTGTCTCAAGTAGCTGGGGTTTTTGCTAGGGCCTAATCCATACGGTCTTATGGCCTTACTCCTAGTCTGAAGACGAATGTGCTAGAAACTATAAAGCGAAAAAATGTCCTGCAGCCTAGCCTTGCTTTGCCTCTCCTTGCCTGTCCTTGCCTTGCCTTATTTCCTTCTCATCCTGTTCTCTGTCCCATCCTCTCTCACTAACCCCTCGTCTGGCTGCATGTCTCTACTTTCCTTTTCTCTCACTCTCCTGCTTCCTGCCTCTTTTCCTGCAATTCCTCCATCTCACTCCTGCAGCCCAACACTACTTTTTATTCTTCCTTCCCTTTCTCCTGCTCCCTTCGCTTTCTCCCTCTGTCCCATATCTTTCTTCCCGACTTGTCTTTTCAAGACTTTGGGCCAAATTGGCCCCAAGTCTGGGCATGGTTTGACCAATTTTCAGAGGCCTGGCTGGTGACAGCAGGGACAGCAGGCAGTGACAGGCCCGGGGCTGACAGGCTCCCCATCCCCTAGGGGGCGCCTGGCTGCCACACCCAGCTGACATAGAACCTTTGTCACAATGCCCGCTACCGTGGCGAGTATGTGGTGACTCCGCAGGTGACAGGGACACTGCAGGACTTGGTGGCAGCTCAGCAATTTTTCACTTCCCCAAAGAAGCGGAATTCTGCAAATTGCTGCCTTTGCTCTTGAAAGGATATCATCAGGTGGGTGTTTTGGTGTCATACTCTGAAAACCAGAGCAGAAATGGTGAACTATTCCCATGATATGCATGGTCCCTGCACCAAAGCACCATGACTCAGCCTAAGGAGATCTGCAGCTTATTTATTTGTACTGCCAGCAGATTGTGGAAGCACAGTATAAAAACCATCCTTATGGAGAGATCTGCGTATTTTAGGCTTAGTCTAAGTGTCTCAAGTAGCTGGGGTTTTTGCTAGGGCCTAATCCATACGGTCTTATGGCCTTACTCCTAGTCTGAAGACGAATGTGCTAGAAACTATAAAGCGAAAAAATGTCCTGCAGCCTAACCTTGCTTTGCCTGTCCTTGCCTGTGCTTGCCTTGCCTTATTTCCTTCTCATTCTGTTCTCTGTCCCATCCTCTCTCACTAACCCCTCATCTGGCTGCATGTCTCTTCTTTCCTTTTCTCTCACTCTCCTGCTTCCTGCCTCTTTTCCTGCAATTCCTCCATCTCACTCCTGCAGCCCAACACTACTTTTTATTCTTCCTTCCCTTTCTCCTGCTCCCTTCGCTTTCTCCCTCTGTCCCATATCTTTCTTCCCGACTTGTCTTTTCAAGACTTTGGGCCAAATTGGCCCCATGTCTGGGCATGGTTTGACCAATTTTCAGAGGCCTGGCTGGTGACAGCAGGGACAGCAGGCAGTGACAGGCCCGGGGCTGACAGGGTCCCCATCCCCTAGGGGGCGCCTGGCTGCCACACCCAGCTGACATAGAACCTTTGTCACAATGCCCGCTACCGTGGCGAGTATGTGGTGACTCTGCAGGTGACAGGGACACTGCAGGACTTGGTGGCAGCTCAGCAATTTCTCACTTCCCCAAAGAAGCGGAATTCTGCAAATTGCTGCCTTTGCTCTTGAAAGGATATCATCAGGTGGGTGTTTTGGTGTCATACTCTGAAAACCAGAGCAGAAATGGTGAACTATTCCCATGATATGCATGGTCCCTGCACCAAAGCACCATGACTCAGCCTAAGGAGATCTGCAGCTTATTTTTTTGTACTGCCAGCAGATTGTGGAAGCACAGTATAAAAACCATCCTTATGGAGAGATCTGCGTATTTTAGGCTTAGTCTTAGTGTCTCAAGTAGCTGGGGTTTTTGCTTGGGCCTAATCCATACGGTCTTATGGCCTTACTCCTAGTCTGAAGACGAATGTGCTAGAAACTATAAAGCTAAAACATGTCCTGCAGCCTAGCCTTGCTTTGCCTGTCCTTGCCTGTCCTTGCCTTGCCTTATTTCTTTCTCATCCAGTTCTCTGTCCCATCCTCCCTCACTAACCGCTCGTCTGGCTGCATGTCTCTGCTTTCCTTTTCTCTCACTCTCCTGCTTCCTGCCTCTTTAATGGCAATTCCTCCATCTCACTCCTGCAGCCCAACACTACTTTCTATTCTTCCTTCCCTTTCTCCTGCTCCCTTCGCTTTCTCCCTCTGTCCCATATCTTTCTTCCCGACTTGTCTTTTCAAGACTTTGGGCCAAATTGGCCCCAAGTCTGGGCATGGTTTGACCAATTTTCAGAGGCCTGGCTGGTGACAGCAGGGACAGCAGGCAGTGACAGGCCCGGGGCTGGCAGGCTCCCCATCCCCTAGGGGGCGCCTGGCTGCCACACCCAGCTGACATAGAACCTTTGTCACAATGCCCGCTACCGTGGCGAGTATGTGGTGACTCTGCAGATGACAGGGACACTGCAGGACTTGGTGTCAGCTCATTAATTTCTCACTTCCCCAAAGAAGCGGAATTCTGCAAATTGCTGCCTCTGCTCTTGAAAGGATATCATCAGGTGGGTGTTTTGGTGGCATACTCTGAAAACCAGAGCAGAAATGGTGAAATATTCCCATGATATGCATGGTCCCTGCACCAAAGCACCATGACTCAGCCTAAGGAGATCTTCAGCTTATTTTTTTGTACTGCCAGCAGATTGTGGAAGCACAGTATAAAAACCATCCTTATGGAGAGATCTGCGTATTTAGGCTTAGACTAAGTGTCTCAAGTAGCTGGGGTTTTTGCTTGGGCCTAATCCATACGGTCTTATGGCCTTACTCCTAGTCTGAAGACGAATGTGTTAGAAACTATAAAGCAAAAAAATGTCCTGCAGCCTAGCCTTGCCTTGACTGTCCTTGCATTGCCCTATTTCCTTCTCATCCTGTTCTCTGTCCAATCACCTCTCACTAACCCCTCGTCTGGCTGCATGTCTCGTCTTTCCTTTTCTATCACTCTCCTACTTGCTCCCTCTTTTCCTGCAATTCCTCCATCTCACTCCTGCAGCCCAACACTACTTTTTATTCTTCCTTCCCTTTCTCCCGCTCCCTTCGCTTTCTCCCTCTATCCAATATCTTTCTTCACGACTTGTCTTTTCAAGACTTTGGGCAAAATTGGCCCCAAGTCTGGGCATGGTTTGACCAATTTTCAGAGGCCTGGCTGGTGACAGCAGGGACAGCAGGCAGTGACAGGCCCGGGGCTGACAGGCTCCCCATCCCCTAGTGGGAGCCTGGCTGCCACACCCAGCTGACATAGAACCTTTGTCACAATGCCCGCTACCGTGGCGAATATCTGGTGACTTTACAGGTGACAGGGACACTGCAGGACTTGGTGGCAGCTCAGCAATTTCTCACTTCCCCAAAGAAGCGGAATTCTGCAAGTTGCTGCCTCTGCTCTTGAAAGGATATCATCAGGTGAGTGTTTTGGTGTCATACTCTGAAAACCAGAGCAGAAATGGTGAAATATTCCCATGATATGCATGGTCCCTGTACCAAAGCACCGTGACTCAGCCTAAGGAGATCTGCAGCTTATTTTTTTGTACTGCCAGCAGATTGTGGAACCACAGTATAAAAACCATCCTTATGGAGAGATCTGCGTATTTTAGGCTTAGTCTTAGTGTCTCAAGTAGCTGGGGTTTTTGCTTGGGCCTAATCCATACGGTCTTATGGCCTTACTCCTAGTCTGAAGACGAATGTGCTAGAAACTATAAAGCGAAAAAATGTCCTGCAGCTTAGCCTTGCTTTGCCTGTCCTTACCTGTCCTTGCCTTGCCTTATTTCCTTCTCATCCTGTTCTCTGTCCCATCCTCCCTCACTAACCCCTCGTCTGGCTGCATGTCTCTACTTTCCTTTTCTCTCACTCTCCTGCTTCCTGCCTCTTTTCCTGCAATTCCTCCATCTCACTCCTGAAGCCCAACACTACTTTTTATTCTTCCTTCCCTTTCTCCTGCTCCCTTCGCTTTCTCCCTCTGTCCCATATCTTTCTTCCCGACTTGTCTTTTCAAGACTTTGGGCAAAATTGGCCCCAAATCTGGGCATGGTTTGACCAATATTCAGAGGCCTGGCTGGTGACAGCAGGGACAGCAGGCAGTGACAGGCCCGGGGCTGACAGGCTCCCCATCCACTAGGGCGTGCCTGGCTGCCACACCCAGCTGACATAGAACCTTTGTCACAATGCCCGCTACCGTGGCGAGTATGTGGTGACTCTGCAGGTGACAGGGACACTGCAGGACTTGGTGGCAGCTCAGCAATTTCTCACTTCCCCAAAGAAGCGGAATTCTGCAAATTGCTGCCTTAGCTCTTGAAAGGATATCATCAGGTGGGTGTTTTGGTGTCATACTCTGAAAACCTGAGCAGAAATGGTGAACTATTCCCATGATATGCATGGTCCCTGCACCAAAGCACCATGACTCAGCCTAAGGAGATCTGCAGCTTATTTTTTTGTACTGCCAGAAGATTGTGGAAGCACAGTATAAAAACCATCCTTATGGAGAGATCTGCGTATTTTAGGCTTAGTCTAAGTGTCTCAAGTAGCTGGGGTTTTTGCTAGGGCCTAATCCATACGGTCTTATGGCCTTACTCCTAGTCTGAAGACGAATGTGCTAGAAACTATAAAGCGAAAAAATGTCCTGCAGCCTAGCCTTGCTTTGCCTCTCCTTGCCTGTCCTTGCCTTGCCTTATTTCCTTCTCATCCTGTTCTCTGTCCCATCCTCTCTCACTAACCCCTCGTCTGGCTGCATGTCTCTACTTTCCTTTTCTCTCACTCTCCTGCTTCCTGCCTCTTTTCCTGCAATTCCTCCATCTCACTCCTGCAGCCCAACACTACTTTTTATTCTTCCTTCCCTTTCTCCTGCTCCCTTCGCTTTCTCCCTCTGTCCCATATCTTTCTTCCCGACTTGTCTTTTCAAGACTTTGGGCCAAATTGGCCCCAAGTCTGGGCATGGTTTGACCAATTTTCAGAGGCCTGGCTGGTGACAGCAGGGACAGCAGGCAGTGACAGGCCCGGGGCTGACAGGGTCCCCATCCCCTAGGGGGCGCCTGGCTGCCACACCCAGCTGACATAGAACCTTTGTCACAATGCCCGCTACCGTGGCGAGTATGTGGTGACTCCGCAGGTGACAGGGACACTGCAGGACTTGGTGGCAGCTCAGCAATTTTTCACTTCCCCAAAGAAGCGGAATTCTGCAAATTGCTGCCTTTGCTCTTGAAAGGATATCATCAGGTGGGTGTTTTGGTGTCATACTCTGAAAACCAGAGCAGAAATGGTGAACTATTCCCATGATATGCATGGTCCCTGCACCAAAGCACCATGACTCAGCCTAAGGAGATCTGCAGCTTATTTATTTGTACTGCCAGCAGATTGTGGAAGCACAGTATAAAAACCATCCTTATGGAGAGATCTGCGTATTTTAGGCTTAGTCTAAGTGTCTCAAGTAGCTGGGGTTTTTGCTAGGGCCTAATCCATACGGTCTTATGGCCTTACTCCTAGTCTGAAGACGAATGTGCTAGAAACTATAAAGCGAAAAAATGTCCTGCAGCCTAACCTTGCTTTGCCTGTCCTTGCCTGTGCTTGCCTTGCCTTATTTCCTTCTCATTCTGTTCTCTGTCCCATCCTCTCTCACTAACCCCTCATCTGGCTGCATGTCTCTTCTTTCCTTTTCTCTCACTCTCCTGCTTCCTGCCTCTTTTCCTGCAATTCCTCCATCTCACTCCTGCAGCCCAACACTACTTTTTATTCTTCCTTCCCTTTCTCCTGCTCCCTTCGCTTTCTCCCTCTGTCCCATATCTTTCTTCCCGACTTGTCTTTTCAAGACTTTGGGTCAAATTGGCCCCAAGTCTGGGCATGCTTTGACCAATTTTCAGAGGCCTGGCTGGTGACAGCAGGGACAGCAGGCAGTGACAGGCCCGGGGCTGACAGGCTCCCCATCCCCTAGGGGGTGCCTGGCTGCCACACCCAGCTGACATAGAACCTTTGTCACAATGCCCGCTACCGTGGCGAGTATGTGGTGACTCTGCAGGTGACAGGGACACTGCAGGACTTGGTGGCAGCTCAGCAATTTCTCACTTCCCCAAAGAAGCGGAATTCTGCAAATTGCTGCCTTTGCTCTTGAAAGGATATCATCAGGTGGGTGTTTTGGTGTCATACTCTGAAAACCAGAGCAGAAATGGTGAACTATTCCCATGATATGCATGGTCCCTGCAACAAAGCACCATGACTCAGCCTAAGGAGATCTGCAGCTTATTTTTTTGTACTGCCAGCAGATTGTGGAAGCACAGTATAAAAACCATCCTTATGGAGAGATCTGCGTATTTTAGGCTTAGTCTTAGTGTCTCAAGTAGCTGGGGTTTTTGCTTGGGCCTAATCCATACGGTCTTATGGCCTTACTCCTAGTCTGAAGACGAATGTGCTAGAAACTATAAAGCTATAACATGTCCTGCAGCCTAGCCTTGCTTTGCCTGTCCTTGCCTGTCCTTGCCTTGCCTTATTTCCTTCTCATCCTGTTCTCTGTCCCATCCTCCCTCACTAACCCCTCGTCTAGCTGCATGTCTCTACTTTCCTTTTCTCTCACTCTCCTGCTTCCGGCCTCTTTTCCTGCAGTTCCTCCATCTCACTCCTGCAGCCCAACACTACTTTTTATTCTTCCTTCCCTTTCTCCTGCTCCCTTCGCTTTCTCCCTCTGTCCCATATCTTTCTTCCCGACTTGTCTTTTCAAGACTTTGGGCCAAATTGGCCCCAAGTCTGGGCATGGTTGTACCAATTTTCAGAGGCCTGGCTGGTGACAGCAGGGACAGCAGGCAGTGACAGGCCCTGGGCTGACAGGCTCCCCATCCCCTAGGGGGCGCCTGGCTGCCACACCCAGCTGACATAGAACCTTTGTCACAATGCCCGCTACCGTGGCGAGTATGTGGTGACTCTGCAGGTGACAGGGACACTGCAGGACTTGGTGGCAGCTCAGCAATTTCTCACTTCCCCAAAGAAGCGGAATTCTGCAAATTGCTGCCTTTGCTCTTGAAAGGATATCATCAGGTGGGTGTTTTGGTGTCATACTCTGAAAACCAGAGCAGAAATGGTGAAATATTCCCATGATATGCATGGTCCCTGCACCAAAGCACAATGACTCAGCCTAAGGAGATCTGCAGCTTATTTTTTTGTACTGCCAGCAGATTGTGGAAGCACAGTATAAAAACCATCCTTATGGAGAGATCTGCGTATTTTAGGCTTAGTCTAAGTGTCTCAAGTAGCTGGGGTTTTTGCTAGGGCCTAATCCATACGGTCTTATGGCCTTACTCCTAGTCTGAAGACGAATGTGCTAGAAACTATAAAGCGAAAAAATGTCCTGCAGCCTAACCTTGCTTTGCCTCTCCTTGCCTGTCCTTGCCTTGCCTTATTTCCTTCTCATCCTGTTCTCTGTCCCATCCTCTCTCACTAACCCCTCGTCTGGCTGCATGTCTCTTCTTTCCTTTTCTCTCACTCTCCTGCTTCCTGCCTCTTTTCCTGCAGTTCCTCCATCTCACTCCTGCAGCCCAACACTACTTTTTATTCTTCCTTCCCTTTCTCCTGCTCCCTTCGCTTTCTCCCTCTGTCCCATATCTTTCTTCCCGACTTGTCTTTTCAAGACTTTGGGCCAAATTGGCCCCAAGTCTGGGCATGGTTTGACCAATTTTCAGAGGCCTGGCTGGTGACAGCAGGGACAGCAGGCAGTGACAGGCCCGGGGCTGACAGGCTCCCCATCCCCTAGGGGGCGCCTGGCTGCCACACCCAGCTGACATAGAACCTTTGTCACAATGCCCGCTACGGTGGCGAGTATGTGGTGACTCCGCAGGTGACAGGGACACTGCAGGACTTGGTGGCAGCTCAGCAATTTTTCACTTCCCCAAAGAAGCGGAATTCTGCAAATTGCTGCCTTTGCTCTTGAAAGGATATCATCAGGTGGGTGTTTTGGTGTCATACTCTGAAAACCAGAGCAGAAATGGTGAACTATTCCCATGATATGCATGCTCCCTGCACCAAAGCACCATGACTCAGCCTAAGGAGATCTGCAGCTTATTTTTTTGTACTGCCAGCAGATTGTGGAAGCACAGTATAAAAACCATCCTTATGGAGAGATCTGCGTATTTTAGGCTTAGTCTAAGTGTCTCAAGTAGCTGGGGTTTTTGCTAGGGCCTAATCCATACGGTCTTATGGCCTTACTCCTAGTCTGAAGACGAATGTGCTAGAAACTATAAAGCGAAAAAATGTCCTGCAGCCTAACCTTGCTTTGCCTGTCCTTGCCTGTGCTTGCCTTGCCTTATTTCCTTCTCATCCTGTTCTCTGTCCCATCCTCTCTCACTAACCCCTCATCTGGCTGCATGTCTCTTCTTTCCTTTTCTCTCACTCTCCTGCTTCCTGCCTCTTTTCCTGCAATTCCTCCATCTCACTCCTGCAGCCCAACACTACTTTTTATTCTTCCTTCCCTTTCTCCTGCTCCCTTCGCTTTCTCCCTCTGTCCCATATCTTTCTTCCCGACTTGTCTTTTCAAGACTTTGGGCCAAATTGGCCCCAAGTCTGGGCATGCTTTGACCAATTTTCAGAGGCCTGGCTGGTGACAGCAGGGACAGCAGGCAGTGACAGGCCCGGGGCTGACAGGGTCCCCATCCCCTAGGGGGCGCCTGGCTGCCACACCCAGCTGACATAGAACCTTTGTCACAATGCCCGCTACCGTGGCGAGTATGTGGTGACTCTGCAGGTGACAGGGACACTGCAGGACTTGGTGGCAGCTCAGCAATTTCTCACTTCCCCAAAGAAGCGGAATTCTGCAAATTGCTGCCTTTGCTCTTGAAAGGATATCATCAGGTGGGTGTTTTGGTGTCATACTCTGAAAACCAGAGCAGAAATGGTGAACTATTCCCATGATATGCATGGTCCCTGCACCAAAGCACCATGACTCAGCCTAAGGAGATCTGCAGCTTATTTTTTTGTACTGCCAGCAGATTGTGGAAGCACAGTATAAAAACCATCCTTATGGAGAGATCTGCGTATTTTAGGCTTAGTCTTAGTGTCTCAAGTAGCTGGGGTTTTTGCTTGGGCCTAATCCATACGGTCTTATGGCCTTACTCCTAGTCTGAAGACGAATGTGCTAGAAACTATAAAGCTATAACATGTCCTGCAGCCTAGCCTTGCTTTGCCTCTCCTTGCCTGTGCTTGCCTTGCCTTATTTCCTTCTCATCCTGTTCTCTGTCCCATCCTCTCTCACTAACCCCTCGTCTGGCTGCATGTCTCTTCTTTCCTTTTCTCTCACTCTCCTGCTACCTGCCTCTTTTCCTGCAATTCCTCCATCTCACTCCTGCAGCCCAACACTACTTTTTATTCTTCCTTCCCTTTATCCTGCTCCCTTCGCTTTCTCCCTCTGTCCCATATCTTTCTTCCCGACTTGTCTTTTCAAGACTTTGGGCCAAATTGGCCCCAAGTCTGGGCATGGTTTTACCAATTTTCAGAGGCCTGGCTGGTGACAGCAGGGACAGCAGGCAGTGAGAGGCCCGGGGCTGACAGGCTCCCCATCCCCTAGGGGGCGCCTGGCTGCCACACCCAGCTGACATAGAACCTTTGTCACAATGCCCGCTACCGTGGCGAGTATGTGGTGACTCTGCAGGTGACAGGGACACTGCAGGACTTGGTGGCAGCTCAGCAATTTCTCACTTCCCCAAAGAAGCGGAATTCTGCAAATTGCTGCCTTTGCTCTTGAAAGGATATCATCAGGTGGGTGTTTTGGTGTCATACTCTGAAAACCAGAGCAGAAATGGTGAAATATTCCCATGATATGCATGGTCCCTGCACCAAAGCACCGTGACTCAGCCTAAGGAGATCTGCAGCTTTTTTTTTTTGTACTGCCAGCAGATTGTGGAAGCACAGTATAAAAACCATCCTTATGGAGAGATCTGCGTATTTTAGGCTTAGTCTAAGTGTGTCAAGTAGCTGAGGTTTTTGCTTGGGCCTAATCCATACGGTCTTATGGCCTTACTCCTAGTCTGAAGACGAATGTGCTAGAAACTATAAAGCTATAACATGTCCTGCAGCCTAGCCTTGCTTTGCCTCTCCTTGCCTGTGCTTGCCTTGCCTTATTTCCTTCTCATCCTGTTCTCTGTCCCATCCTCTCTCACTAACCCCTCGTCTGGCTGCATGTCTCTTCTTTCCTTTTCTCTCACTCTCCTGCTACCTGCCTCTTTTCCTGCAATTCCTCCATCTCACTCCTGCAGCCCAACACTACTTTTTATTCTTCCTTCCCTTTATCCTGCTCCCTTCGCTTTCTCCCTCTGTCCCATATCTTTCTTCCCGACTTGTCTTTTCAAGACTTTGGGCCAAATTGGCCCCAAGTCTGGGCATGGTTTTACCAATTTTCAGAGGCCTGGCTGGTGACAGCAGGGACAGCAGGCAGTGAGAGGCCCGGGGCTGACAGGCTCCCCATCCCCTAGGGGGCGCCTGGCTGCCACACCCAGCTGACATAGAACCTTTGTCACAATGCCCGCTACCGTGGCGAGTATGTGGTGACTCTGCAGGTGACAGGGACACTGCAGGACTTGGTGGCAGCTCAGCAATTTCTCACTTCCCCAAAGAAGCGGAATTCTGCAAATTGCTGCCTTTGCTCTTGAAAGGATATCATCAGGTGGGTGTTTTGGTGTCATACTCTGAAAACCAGAGCAGAAATGGTGAAATATTCCCATGATATGCATGGTCCCTGCACCAAAGCACCGTGACTCAGCCTAAGGAGATCTGCAGCTTATTTTTTTGTACTGCCAGCAGATTGTGGAAGCACAGTATAAAAACCATCCTTATGGAGAGATCTGCGTATTTTAGGCTTACTCTTAGTGTGTCAAGTAGCTGAGGATTTTGCTTGGGCCTAATCCATACGGTCTTATGGCCTTACTCCTAGTCTGAAGACGAATGTGCTAGAAACTATAAAGCGAAAAAATGTCCTGCAGCCTAGCCTTGCTTTGCCTCTCCTTGCCTGTGCTTGCCTTGCCTTATTTCCTTCTCATCCTGTTCTCTGTCCCATCCTCTCTCACTAACCCCTCGTCTGGCTGCATGTCTCTTCTTTCCTTTTCTCTCACTCTCCTGCTTCCGGCCTCTTTTCCTGCAATTCCTCCATCTCACTCCTGCAGCCCAACACTACTTTTTATTCTTCCTTCCCTTTATCCTGCTCCCTTCGCTTTCTCCCTCTGTCCCATATCTTTCTTCCCGACTTGTCTTTTCAAGACTTTGGGCCAAATTGGCCCCAAGTCTGGGCATGGTTTGAGCAATTTTAAGAGGCCTGGCTGGTGACAGCAGGGACAGCAGGCAGTGAGAGGCCCGGGGCTGACAGGCTCCCCATCCCCTAGGGGGCGCCTGGCTGCCACACCCAGCTGACATAGAACCTTTGTCACAATGCCCGCTACCGTGGCGAGTATGTGGTGACTCTGCAGGTGACAGGGACACTGCAGGACTTGGTGGCAGCTCAGCAATTTCTCACTTCCCCAAAGAAGCGGAATTCTGCAAATTGCTGCCTTTGCTCTTGAAAGGATATCATCAGGTGGGTGTTTTGGTGTCATACTCTGAAAACCAGAGCAGAAATGGTGAACTATTCCCATGATATGCATGGTCCCTGCACCAAAGCACCATGAATCAGCCTAAGGAGATCTGCAGCTTATTTTTTTGTACTGCCAGCAGATTGTGGAAGCACAGTATAAAAACCATCATTATGGAGAGATCTGCGTATTTTAGGCTTAGTCTTAGTGTCTCAAGTAGCTGGGGTTTTTGCTTGGGCCTAATCCATACGGTCTTATGGCCTTACTCCTAGTCTGAAGACGAATGTGCTAGAAACTATAAAGCGAAAAAATGTCCTGCAGCCTAGCCTTGCTTTGCCTGTCCTTGCCTGTCCTTGCCTTGCCTTATTTCCTTCTCATCCTGTTCTCTGTCCCATCCTCTCTCACTAACCCCTCGTCTGGCTGCATGTCTCTACTTTCCATTTCTCTCACTCTCCTGCTTCCTGCCTCTTTTCCTGCAATTCCTCCATCTCACTCCTGAAGCCCAACACTACTTTTTATTCTTCCTTCCCTTTCTCCTGCTCCCTTCGCTTTCTCCCTCTGTCCCATATCTTTCTTGCCGACTTGCCTTTTCAAGACTTTGGGCCAAATTGGCCCCAAGTCTGGGCATGGTTTGACCAATTTTCAGAGGCCTGGCTGGTGACAGCAGGGACTGCAGGCAGTGACAGGCCCGGGGCTGACAGGCTCCCCATCCCCTAGGGGGCGCCTGGCTGCCACACCCAGCTGACATAGAACCTTTGTCACAATGCCCGCTACCGTGGCGAGTATGTGGTGACTCTGCATGTGACAGGGACACTGCAGGACTTGGTGGCAGCTCAGCAATTTCTCAGTTCCCCAAAGAAGCGGAATTCTGCAAATTTCTGCCTTTGCTCTTGAAAGGATATCATCAGGTGGGTGTTTTGGTGTCATACTCTGAAAACCAGAGCAGAAATGGTGAAATATTCCCATGATATGCATGGTCCCTGCACCAAAGCACCGTGACTCAGCCTAAGGAGATCTGCAGCTTATTTTTTTGTACTGCCAGCAGATTGTGGAAGCACAGTATAAAAACCATCCTTATGGAGAGATCTGCGTATTTTAGGCTTAGTCTTAGTGTGTCAAGTAGCTGAGGTTTTTGCTTGGGCCTAATCCATACGGTCTTATGGCCTTACTCCTAGTCTGAAGACGTATGTGCTAGAAACTATAAAGCTATAACATGTCCTGCAGCCTAGCCTTGCTTTGCCTGTCCTTGCCTGTCCTTGCCTTGCCTTATTTCATTCTCATCCTGTTCTCTGTCCCATCCTCCCTCACTAACCCCTCGTCTAGCTGCATGTCTCTACTTTCCTTTTCTCTCACTCTCCTGCTTCCTGCCTCTTTTCCTGCAATTCCTCCATCTCACTCCTGAAGCCCAACACTTCTTTTTTTTCTTCCTTCCCTTTCTCCTGCTCCCTTCGCTTTCTCCCTCTGTCCCATATCTTTCTTCCCGACTTGTCTTTTCAAGACTTTGGGGCAAATTGGCCCCAAGTCTGGGCATGGTTTGACCAATTTTCAGAGGCCTGGCTGGTGACAGCAGGGACAGCAGGCAGTGACAGGCCCGGGGCTGACAGGCTCCCCATCCCCTAGGGGGCGCCTGGCTGCCACACCCAGCTGACATAGAACCTTTGTCACAATGCCCGCTACCGTGGCGAGTATGTGGTGACTCTGCAGGTGACAGGGACACTGCAGGACTTAGTGTCAGCTCAGCAATTTCTCAGTTTCCCAAAGAAGCGGAATTCTGCAAATTGCTGTCTTTGCTTTTGAAAGGATATCATGAGGTGGGTGTTTTGGTGTCATACTCTGAAAACCAGAGCAGAAATGGTGAAATATTCCCATGATATGCATGGTCCCTGCACCAAAGCACCATGACTCAGCCTAAGGAGATCTGCAGCTTATTTTTTTGTACTGCCAGCAGATTGTGGAAGCACAGTATAAAAACCATCCTTATGGAGAAATCTGCGTATTTTAGGCTTAGTCTAAGTGTCTCAAGTAGCTGGGGTTTTTGCTTGGGCCTAATCCATACGGTCTTATGGCCTTACTCCTAGTCTGAAGACGAATGTGCTATAAACTATAAAGCAAAAACATGTCCTGCAGCCTAGCCTTTCTTTGCCTGTCCTTTGCTGCCCTTGCCTTGCCTTATTTCCTTCTCATCCTGTTCTCTCTCTCACCCTCTCTCAATAACCCCTCGTCTGGCTGCATGTCTCTTCTTTCCTTTTCTCTCACTCTCCTGCTTCCTGCCTCTTTAATGGCAATTCATCCATCTCACTCCTGCAGCCCAACACTACTTTTTATTCTTCCTTCCCTTTCTCCTGCTCCCTTCGCTTTCTCCCTCTGTCCCATATCTTTCTTCCCGACTTGTCTTTTCAAGACTTTGGGCCATATTGGCCCCAAGTCTGGGCATGGTTTGATCAATTTTCAGAGGCCTGCCTGGTGACAGAAAGGACAGCAGGCAGTGAGAGGCCCAGGGCTGGCAGGCTCCCCATCCCCTAGGGGGCGCCTGGCTGCCAAACCCTTCTGACATAGCACCTTTGTCACAATGCCCGCTACCGTGGCGAGGATGCGATGACTCTGCAGGCGACAGGGACACTGACGGACTTGGTGTCAGCTCAGCAATTTCTCACTTCTCCAAAGAAGCGGAATTCTGCAAATTGCTGCCTTTGCTCTTGAAAGGATATCATCAGGTGGTATTTTTGGTGTCATACACTGAAAACCAGAGCAGAAATGGTGAAATATTCCCATGATTTGCATGGTCCCTGCACCAAAGCACCATGACTCAGCCTAAGGAGATCTGCAGCTTATATTTTTGTACTGCCAGCAGATTGTGGAAGCACAGTATAAAAACCATCCTTATGGAGAGATCTGCGTATTTTAGGCTTAGTCTAAGTGTCTCAAGTAGCTGGGGTTTTTGCTAGGGCCTAATCCATACGGTCTTATGGCCTTACTCCTAGTCTGAAGACGAATGTGCTAGAAATTATAAAGCGAAAAAATGTCCTGCAGCCTAGCCTTGCTTTGCCTGTTCTTGCCTGTCCTGGTCTTGCCTTATTTCTTTCTCATCCTGTTGTCTGTCCCATCCACTCTCACTAACCCCTCGTCTGGCTGCATGTCTCTTCTTTCCTTTTCTCTCACTCTCCTGTTTCCTGCCTCTTTTCCTGCAATTCCTCCATCTCAATCCTGCAGCCCAACACTACTTATTATTCTTCCTTCCCTTTCTCCTGCTCCCTTCGCTTTCTCCCTCTGTCCCATATCTTTCTTCCCGACTTGTCTTTTCAAGACTTTGGGCCAAATTGGCCCCAAGACTGGGCATGGTTTGACCAGTTTTCAGAGGCCTGGCTGGTGACAGCAGGGACAGCAGGCAGTGACAGGCCCGGGGCTGGCAGGCTCCCCATCCCCTAGGGGGCGCCTGGCTGCCACACCCATCTGACAAAGAACCTTTTTCACAATGCCCGCTAACGTGGCGAGGATGTGGTGACTCTGCAGGTGACAGGGACACTGCAGGACTTGGTGTCAGCTCAGCAATTTCTCACTTCCCCTAAGAAGCGGAATTCTGCAAATTGCTGCCTTTGCTCTTGAAAGGATGTCATCAGGTGGGTGTTTTGGTGTCATACTCTGAAAACCAGAGCAGAAATGGTGAACTATTCCCATGATATGCATGGTCCCTGCACCAAAGCACCATGACTCAGCCTAAGGAGATCTGCAGCTTATTTTTTGTACTGCCAGCAGATTGTGGAATACAGTATAAAAACCATCCTTATGGAGAGATCTGCATATTTTAGGCTTAGTCTAAGTGTCTCAAGTAGCTGGGGTTTTTGCTTTGGCCTAATCCATACGGTCGTCTGGCTTTCCTCCTAGTCTGAAGACGAATGTGCTAGAAACTATAAAGCAAAAAAATGTCCTGCAGCCTTGCCTTGCCTTGCCTGTCCTTGTCTTGCCTTATTTCCTTCTCATCCTGTTCTCTGTCCCATCCTCTCTCACTAACCCCTCGTCTGGCTGCATGTCTCTTCTTTCCTTTTCTCTCACTCTCCTGCTCCCTGCATCTTTTCCTGCAATTCCTCCATCTCTCTCCTGCAGCCCAACACTACTTTTTATTCACAGAATCACATAATCACAGAATCACAGAATCGACTGGGTTAGAAAAGACCTCAGCGATCATCAAGTCCAACTCTTGGTCCAACTCTAGTCCGTTTACTAGATCATGGCACTAAGTGCCATGTCCAATCTCAGTTTAAAAACCTCTAGGGACGGCGAGTCCACTACCTCCCTGGGCAGGCCATTCCAATGCCTGACCACTCTCTCTGTAAAGAATTTCTTTCTAATATCCAGTCTAAATTTCCCCTGGTAGAGTTTAAGCCCATGCCCCCTTGTCCTATTGCTAACTGCCTGGGAGAAGAGACCAATCCCCACCTGGCTATAACTTCCCTTCAGGTAGTTATAGAGAGTGATGAGGTCACCTCTAAGCCTCCTCTTCTCTAGACTAAACAACCCCAGCTCCCTCAGCCTCTCCCCATAGGGCTTGTGTTCAAGTCCCTTCACCAGTCGTGTTGCTCTTCTCTGGACCCGCTCCAGCACTTCAATGTCTTTCCTGAACTGAGAGGCCCAGAACTGAACACAATACTCCAGATGTGGCCTCACCAATGCAGAGTACAGGGGAAGGATCACTTCCCTTGTCCTGCTGACCACGCTATTTTTGATACAGGACAGGATACCGTTGGCCTTCTTGGCCACCTGGGCACACTGTTGGCTCATGTTGAGCTTCCTGTCAATTAGTACCCCCAGGTCCCTTTCTGTCTGACTGCTCTCCAGCCACTCTGTGCCCAGCCTGTAGCGCTGCAGGGGGTTGTTGTGACCAAAGTGCAGCACCCGGCACTTGGCCTTATTGAACTTCATCCCATTGGAATCAGCCCATTTTTCCAGTCTATCCAGATCCCTCTGCAGAGCCCTCCTGCCTTCCAGTAGGACGACACTCCCTCCCAACTTGGTGTCATCAGCAAATTTGCTGATGATGGTCTCAATCCCCTCATCTAAATCATCAATAAAGATGTTAAACAGGACTGGACCCAACACTGACCCCTGGGGAACACCACTAGTGACTGGCCGCCAGCTGGATGCAGCCCCGTTCACCAGCACTCTCTGGGCCCGGCCCTCCAGCCAGTTCTTAACCCAGCGAAGAGTGCACTTGTCCAAGCCATGGGCTACCAGCTTTTGCAAGAGTATATTATGGGAGACAGTGTCAAAGACCTTGCTGAAGTCCAGATAGACCACATCCATGGCTTTCCCCTCATCCACCAGCTGGGTCACCTGATCATAAAAGGAGATCAGGCTGGTCAGACAGGACCTGCCCCTCCTAAACCCATGCTGGCTGGGTCTGATCCCTTGTCCATCCTGAAGGTGCTGTGTGATTCCACTCAGCATGATCTGCTCCATAACCCTGCCAGGCACCGAGGTCAGACTGACAGGCCTGTAGTTGCCAGGGTCAGCTCTGCAGCCCTTTTTGTGGACTGGGGTAACATTGGCCAATTTTCAATCATATGGGACCTCCCCAGTGAGCCAGGACTGTTGGAAGATTATGGAGAGCGGCTTGGCAAGTTCTTCTGCTAGCTCCCTCATCACCCTAGGATGGATCCCATCTGGTCCCATAGACTTGTGAGGATCCAGATGGCTCAGTAAATCACCAGCTATTTCCTCCCGGAATACAAGGGGCCTATTTGGCTTCCTATCTCTGTCAACCACCTCCAGAGATGAGTTGTCCTGAGGGCCACCTGTCTCACTGGTAAAAACTGAGGCAAAGTAGGTATTAAGTACCTCAGCTTTCTCCTCATCTTTGTTAACTATATTTCCTTCAGAGTCCAACAGAGAATGGAGGTTTTCCTTGCCCCTCCTTTTGTTATTAACATATTTGAAGAAGGACTTTTTATTATCCCTGACAGAATTGGCCAAGTTAACTTCAAATTGCACTTTTGTTTCCCTGATCTTTTTTCTGCATGATCTAGCTATTTCCATAAATCCTTCATAAGTAGCCAGCCCTTTTTTCCACAGTCGGTAAAGTCTCTTTTTATTTCTGATTTCATTCAGAATCTCCCTGTTTAGCCAAGCCGGTTGTCTTCCCCGCCGGCTAGCCTTTCGGCACACTGGTATAGCCTGTTCCTGTGCACTCAAAACCACCTGCTTGAAGCATGTCCAACCCTCCTGGGCCCCCTTGTTTTTAAGCATTGTTTCCCAGGGTATGCTCTGAACTAGACTTCTGAATAGGCAAAAATCTGCCCTCGGGAAGTCCAGCATAGAGTTTTTGTTAATGGTTCTCCCTGCATCTCTGAGTACTGAAAATTCTATTATTTCATGGTTGCTATGCCCCAGGCGGCCTCCAACCACTACATCTCCCACCAGCCCTTCTCTGTTTGTAAACAGTAGGTCTAGCGGGGTCTTGCCCCTGGTGGGCTCATTTACCAGCTGATGAAGGAAATTGTCCTCTATACACTCTAGGAACTTCCTAGACTGCCTCTTCTGTGCAGTATTGACCTCCCAGCAGATATCCGGCAGGTTAAAGTCACCCACAAGAACAAGGGCCATCGATTTTGAGACATCTGCCAGCTGCTTGTAGAATAATTCATCTCCTTCATTGTCCTGGTTGCACGGTCTATAACAGACACCCACGAGGATGTCAGCCTTGTTGGACTTCCCCCGGATTCTGGTCCACAGGAACTCAAACCTGCATACTGACCTCAAGTTTAACAGAGTCGAGTGACTCTCTAACATACAAAGCCACCCCTCCACCTCTCCTACCCTACCTATCTTTTCTGAAGAGCTTGTAGCCACACATAGCAGCACTCCAGTCATATGAGTCAACCCACCACGTTTCTGTGATGGCAACTATGTCATAGCTTTCCTGCTACACGATGGCTTCCAGCTTCTCTTGTTAGTTGCCCATACTGCATGCATTAGTGTACATGCACGTCAAGTGGGCTGCTGATTTCCCTCTTAATTCGGGCTTTCCATTCTTCCTTCCCTTTCTCCTGCTCCCTTCGCTTTCTCCCTCTGTCCCATATCTTTCTTCCCGACTTGTCTTTTCAAGACTTTGGGGCAAATTGGCCCCAAGTCTGGGCATGGTTTGACCAATTTTCAGAGGCCTGGCTGGTGACAGCAGGGACAGCAGGCAGTGACAGGCCCGGGGCTGACAGGCTCCCCATCCCCTAGGGGGCGCCTGGCTGCCACACCCAGCTGACATAGAACCTTTGTCACAATGCCCGCTACCGTGGCGAGTATGTGGTGACTCTGCAGGTGACAGGGACACTGCAGGACTTGGTGGCAGCTCAGCAATTTCTCACTTCCCCAAAGAAGCGGAATTCTGCAAATTGCTGCCTTTGCTCTTGAAAGGATATCATCAGGTGGGTGTTTTGGTGTCATACACTGAAAACCAGAGCAGAAATGGTGAAATATTCCCATGATATGCATGGTCCCTGCACCAAAGCACCATGACTCAGCCTAAGGAGATCTGCAGCTTATTTTTTTGTACTGCCAGCAGATTGTGGAAGCACAGTATAAAAACCATCCTTATGGAGAGATCTGCATATTTTAGGCTTAGTCTAAGTGTCTCAAGTAGCTGGGGTTTTTGCTTGGGCCTAATCCATACGGTCTTATGGCCTTACTCCTAGTCTGAAGACGAATGTGCTATAAACTATAAAGCAAAAACATGTCCTGCAGCCTAGCCTTGCTTTGCCTGTCCTTTGCTGCCCTTGCCTTGCCTTATTTCCTTCTCATCCTGTTCTCTCTCTCACCCTCTCTCACTAACCCCTCGTCTGGCTGCATGTCTCGTCTTTCCTTTTCTCTCACTCTCCTGCTTCCTGCCTCTTTAATGGCAATTCATCCATCTCACTCCTGCAGCCCAACACTACTTTTTATTCTTCCTTCCCTTTCTCCTGCTCCCTTCGCTTTCTCCCTCTGTCCCATATCTTTCTTCCCGACTTGTCTTTTCAAGACTCTGGGCCATATTGGCCCCAAGTCTGGGCATGGTTTGATCAATTTTCAGAGGACTGCCTGGTGACAGAAGGGACAGCAGGCAGTGAGAGGCCCAGGGCTGGCAGGCTCCCCATCCCCTAGGGGGCGCCTGGCTGCCAAACCCTTCTGACATAGCACCTTTGTCACAATGCCCGCTACCATGGCGAGGATGCGGTGACTCTGCAGGCGACAGAGACACTGCAGGACTTGGTGTCAGCTCAGCAATTTCTCACTTCCCCAAAGAAGCGGAATTCTGCAAATTGCTGCCTTTGCTCTTGAAAGGATATCATCAGGTGGGTTTTTTGGTGTCATACACTGAAAAACAGAGCAGAAATGGTGAAATATTCCCATGATTTGCATGGTCCCTGCACCAAAGCACCATGACTCAGCCTAAGGAGATCTGCAGCTTATATTTTTGTACTGCCAGCAGATTGTGGAAGCACAGTATAAAAACCATCCTTATGGAGAAATCTGCGTATTTTAGGCTTAGTCTTAGTGTCTCAAGTAGCTGGGGTTTTTACTTGGGCCTAATCCATACGGTCTTATGGCCTTACTCCTAGTCTGAAGACGAATGTGCTAGAAACTATAAAGCTATAACATGTCCTGCAGCCTAGCCTTGCTTTGCCTGTCCTTGCCTGTCCTTGCCTTACCTTATTTCCTTCTCATCTTGTTCTCTGTCCCATCCTCCCTCACTAAACCCCTCGTCTACTGCATGTCTCTACTTTCCTTTTCTCTCACTCTCCTGCTTCCTGCCTCTTTTCCTGCAGTTCCTCCATCTCACTCCTGAAGCCCAACACTACTTTTTATTCTTCCTTCCTTTTCTCCTGATCCCTTCGCTTTCTCCCTCTGTCCCATATCTTTCTTCCCGACTTGCCTTTTCAAGACTTTGGGCCAAATTGGCCCCAAGTCTGGGCATGGTTTGACCAATTTTCAGAGGCCTGGCTGGTGACAGCAGGGACAGCAGGCAGTGACAGGCCCGGGGCTAACAGGCTCCCTATCCCCTAGGGGGCGCCTGGCTGCCACAACCAGCTGACATAGAACCTTTGTCACAATGCCCGCTACCGTGGCGAGTATGTGGTGACTCTGCAGGTGACAGGGACACTGCAGGACTTGGTGGCAGCTCAGCAATTTCTCACTTCCCCAAAGAAGCGGAATTCTGCAAATTGCTGCCTTTGCTCTTGAAAGGATATCATCAGGTGGGTGTTTTGGTGTCATACTCTGAAAACCAGAGCAGAAATGGTGAACTATTCCCATGATATGCATGGTCCCTGCACCAAAGCACCATGACTCAGCCTAAGGAGATCTGCAGCTTATTTTTTTGTACTGCCAGCAGATTGTGGAAGCACAGTATAAAAACCATCCTTATGGAGAGATCTGCGTATTTTAGGCTTAGTCTAAGTGTCTCAAGTAGCTGGGGTTTTTACTAGGGCCTAATTAATACGGTCTTATGGCCTTACTCCTAGTCTGAAGACGAATGTGCTAGAAACTATAAAGCGAAAAAATGTCCTGCAGCCTAGCCTTGCTTTGCCTCTCCTTGCCTGTCCTTGCCTTGCCTTATTTCCTTCTCATCCTGTTCTCTGTCCCATCCTCTCTCACTAACCTCTCGTCTGGCTGCATGTCTCTACTTTCCTTTTCTCTCACTCTCCTGCTTCCTGCCTCTTTTCCTGCAATTCCTCCATCTCACTCCTGAAGCCCAACACTTCTTTTTTTTCTTCCTTCCCTTTCTCCTGCTCCCTTCGCTTTCTCCCTCTGTCACATATCTTTCTTCCCGACTTGTCTTTTCAAGACTTTGGGCCAAATTGGCCCCAAGTCTGGGCATGGTTTGACCAATTTTCAGAGGCCTGGCTGGTGACAGCAGGGACAGCAGGCAGTGACAGGCCCGGGGCTAACAGGCTCCCCATCCCCTAGGGGGCGCCTGGCTGCCACACCCAGCTGACATAGAACCTTTGTCACAATGCCCGCTACCGTGGCGAGTATGAGGTGACTCTGCAGGTGACAGGGACACTGCAGGACTTGGTGGCAGCTCAGCAATTTCTCACTTCCCCAAAGAAGCGGAATTCTGCAAATTGCTGCCTTTGCTCTTGAAAGGATATCATCAGGTGGGTGTTTTGGTGTCATACACTGAAAACCAGAGCAGAAATGGTGAAATATTCCCATGATATGCATGGTCCCTGCACCAAAGCACCATGACTCAGCCTAAGGAGATCTGCAGCTTATTTTTTTGTACTGCCAGCAGATTGTGGAAGCACAGTATAAAAACCATCCTTATGGAGAGATCTGCGTATTTTAGGCTTAGTCTAAGTGTCTCAAGTAGCTGGGGTTTTTGCTTGGGCCTAATCCATACGGTCTTATGGCCTTACTCCTAGTCTGAAGACGAATGTGCTATAAACTATAAAGCAAAAACATGTCCTGCAGCCTAGCCTTGCTTTGCCTGTCCTTTGCTGCCCTTGCCTTGCCTTATTTCCTTCTCATCCTGTTCTCTCTCTCACCCTCTCTCACTAACCCCTCGTCTGGCTGCATGTCTCGTCTTTCCTTTTCTCTCACTCTCCTGCTTCCTGCCTCTTTAATGGCAATTCATCCATCTCACTCCTGCAGCCCAACACTACTTTTTATTCTTCCTTCCCTTTCTCCTGCTCCCTTCGCTTTCTCCCTCTGTCCCATATCTTTCTTCCCGACTTGTCTTTTCAAGACTCTGGGCCATATTGGCCCCAAGTCTGGGCATGGTTTGATCAATTTTCAGAGGACTGCCTGGTGACAGAAGGGACAGCAGGCAGTGAGAGGCCCAGGGCTGGCAGGCTCCCCATCCCCTAGGGGGCGCCTGGCTGCCAAACCCTTCTGACATAGCACCTTTGTCACAATGCCCGCTACCATGGCGAGGATGCGGTGACTCTGCAGGTGACAGGGACACTGCAGGACTTGGTGGCAGCTCAGCAATTTCTCAGTTCCCCAAAGAAGCGGAATTCTGCAAATTGCTGCCTTTGCTCTTGAAAGGATATCATCAGGTGGGTGTTTTGGTGTCATACTCTGAAAACCAGAGCAGAAATGGTGAAATATTCCCATGATATGCATGGTCCCTGCACCAAAGCACCGTGACTCAGCCTAAGGAGATCTGCAGCTTATTTTTTTGTACTGCCAGCAGATTGTGGAAGCACAGTATAAAAACCATCCTTATGGAGAGATCTGCGTATTTTAGGCTTACTCTTAGTGTGTCAAGTAGCTGATTTTTTTGCTTGGGCCTAATCCATACGGTCTTATGGCCTTACTCCTAGTCTGAAGACGAATGTGCTAGAAACTATAAAGCTATAACATGTCCTGCAGCCTAGCCTTGCTTTGCCTGTCCTTGCCTGTCCTTGCCTTGCCTTATTTCCTTCTCATCCTGTTCTCTGTCCCATCCTCCCTCAATAACCCCTCGTCTAGCTGCATGTCTCTACTTTCCTTTTCTCTCACTCTCCTGCTTCCTGCCTCTTTTCCTGCAATTCCTCCATCTCACTCCTGAAGCCCAACACTTCTTTTTTTTCTTCCTTCCCTTTCTCCTGCTCCCTTCGCTTTCTCCCTCTGTCACATATCTTTCTTCCCGACTTGTCTTTTCAAGACTTTGGGCCAAATTGGCCCCAAGTCTGGGCATGGTTTGACCAATTTTCAGAGGCCTGGCTGGTGACAGCAGGGACAGCAGGCAGTGACAGGCCCGGGGCTAACAGGCTCCCCATCCCCTAGGGGGCGCCTGGCTGCCACACCCAGCTGACATAGAACCTTTGTCACAATGCCCGCTACCGTGGCGAGTATGAGGTGACTCTGCAGGTGACAGGGACACTGCAGGACTTGGTGGCAGCTCAGCAATTTCTCACTTCCCCAAAGAAGCGGAATTCTGCAAATTGCTGCCTTTGCTCTTGAAAGGATATCATCAGGTGGGTGTTTTGGTGTCATACACTGAAAACCAGAGCAGAAATGGTGAAATATTCCCATGATATGCATGGTCCCTGCACCAAAGCACCATGACTCAGCCTAAGGAGATCTGCAGCTTATTTTTTTGTACTGCCAGCAGATTGTGGAAGCACAGTATAAAAACCATCCTTATGGAGAGATCTGCGTATTTTAGGCTTAGTCTAAGTGTCTCAAGTAGCTGGGGTTTTTGCTTGGGCCTAATCCATACGGTCTTATTGCCTTACTCCTAGTCTGAAGACGAATGTGCTATAAACTATAAAGCAAAAACATGTCCTGCAGCCTAGCCTTGCTTTGCCTGTCCTTTGCTGCCCTTGCCTTGCCTTATTTCCTTCTCATCCTGTTCTCTCTCTCACCCTCTCTCACTAACCCCTCGTCTGGCTGCATGTCTCGTCTTTCCTTTTCTCTCACTCTCCTGCTTCCTGCCTCTTTAATGGCAATTCATCCATCTCACTCCTGCAGCCCAACACTACTTTTTATTCTTCCTTCCCTTTCTCCTGCTCCCTTCGCTTTCTCCCTCTGTCCCATATCTTTCTTCCCGACTTGTCTTTTCAAGACTCTGGGCCATATTGGCCCCAAGTCTGGGCATGGTTTGATCAATTTTCAGAGGACTGCCTGGTGACAGAAGGGACAGCAGGCAGTGAGAGGCCCAGGGCTGGCAGGCTCCCCATCCCCTAGGGGGCGCCTGGCTGCCAAACCCTTCTGACATAGCACCTTTGTCACAATGCCCGCTACCATGGCGAGGATGCGGTGACTCTGCAGGCGACAGAGACACTGCAGGACTTGGTGTCAGCTCAGCAATTTCTCACTTCCCCAAAGAAGCGGAATTCTGCAAATTGCTGCCTTTGCTCTTGAAAGGATATCATCAGGTGGGTTTTTTGGTGTCATACACTGAAAAACAGAGCAGAAATGGTGAAATATTCCCATGATTTGCATGGTCCCTGCACCAAAGCACCATGACTCAGCCTAAGGAGATCTGCAGCTTATATTTTTGTACTGCCAGCAGATTGTGGAAGCACAGTATAAAAACCATCCTTATGGAGAGATCTGCGTATTTTAGGCTTACTCTTAGTGTGTCAAGTAGCTGAGGTTTTTGCTTGGGCCTAATCCATACGGTCTTATGGCCTTACTCCTAGTCTGAAGACGAATGTGCTAGAAACTATAAAGCTATAACATGTCCTGCAGCCTAGCCTTGCTTTGCCTGTCCTTGCCTGTCCTTGCCTTGCCTTATTTCCTTCTCATCCTGTTCTCTGTCCCATCCTCCCTCAATAACCCCTCGTCTAGCTGCATGTCTCTACTTTCCTTTTCTCTCACTCTCCTGCTTCCTGCCTCTTTTCCTGCAATTCCTCCATCTCACTCCTGAAGCCCAACACTTCTTTTTTTTCTTCCTTCCCTTTCTCCTGCTCCCTTCGCTTTCTCCCTCTGTCACATATCTTTCTTCCCGACTTGTCTTTTCAAGACTTTGGGCCAAATTGGCCCCAAGTCTGGGCATGGTTTGACCAATTTTCAGAGGCCTGGCTGGTGACAGCAGGGACAGCAGGCAGTGACAGGCCCGGGGCTGACAGGCTCCCCATCCCCTAGGGGGCGCCTGGCTGCCACACCCAGCTGACATAGAACCTTTGTCACAATGCCCGCTACCGTGGCGAGTATGAGGTGACTCTGCAGGTGACAGGGACACTGCAGGACTTGGTGGCAGCTCAGCAATTTCTCACTTCCCCAGAGAAGCGGAATTCTGCAAATTGCTGCCTTTGCTCTTGAAAGGATATCATCAGGTGGGTGTTTTGGTGTCATACACTGAAAACCAGAGCAGAAATGGTGAAATATTCCCATGATATGCATGGTCCCTGCACCAAAGCACCATGACTCAGCCTAAGGAGATCTGCAGCTTATTTTTTTGTACTGCCAGCAGATTGTGGAAGCACAGTATAAAAACCATCCTTATGGAGAGATCTGCGTATTTTAGGCTTAGTCTAAGTGTCTCAAGTAGCTGGGGTTTTTGCTTGGGCCTAATCCATACGGTCTTATGGCCTTACTCCTAGTCTGAAGACGAATGTGCTATAAACTATAAAGCAAAAACATGTCCTGCAGCCTAGCCTTGCTTTGCCTGTCCTTTGCCTGTCCTTGCCTTGCCTTATTTCCTTCTCATCCTGTTCTCTCTCTCACCCTCTCTCACTAACCCCTCGTCTGGCTGCATGTCTCGTCTTTCCTTTTCTCTCACTCTCCTGCTTCCTGCCTCTTTAATGGCAATTCATCCATCTCACTCCTGCAGCCCAACACTACTTTTTATTCTTCCTTCCCTTTCTCCTGCTCCCTTCGCTTTCTCCCTCTGTCCCATATCTTTCTTCCCGACTTGTCTTTTCAAGACTTTGGGCCGAATTGGCCCCAAGTCTGGGCATGGTTTGATCAATTTTCAGAGGACTGCCTGGTGACAGAAGGGACAGCAGGCAGTGAGAGGCCCAGGGCTGGCAGGCTCCCCATCCCCTAGGGGGCGCCTGGCTGCCAAACCCTTCTGACATAGCACCTTTGTCACAATGCCCGCTACCATGGCGAGGATGCGGTGACTCTGCAGGCGACAGAGACACTGCAGGACTTGGTGTCAGCTCAGCAATTTCTCACTTCCCCAAAGAAGCGGAATTCTGCAAATTGCTGCCTTTGCTCTTGAAAGGATATCATCAGGTGGGTTTTTTGGTGTCATACACTGAAAAACAGAGCAGAAATGGTGAAATATTCCCATGATTTGCATGGTCCCTGCACCAAAGCACCATGACTCAGACTAAGGAGATCTGCAGCTTATATTTTTGTACTGCCAGCAGATTGTGGAAGCACAGTATAAAAACCATCCTTATGGAGAGATCTGCGTATTTTAGGCTTAGTCTAAGTATCTCAAGTAGCTGGGGTTTTTACTTGGGCCTAATCCATACGGTCTTATGGCCTTACTCCTAGTCTGAAGACGAATGTGCTAGAAACTATAAAGCTATAACATGTCCTGCAGCCTAGCCTTGCTTTGCCTGTCCTTGCCTGTCCTTGCCTTACCTTATTTCCTTCTCATCCTGTTCTCTGTCCCATCCTCCCTCACTAAACCCCTCGTCTACTGCATGTCTCTACTTTCCTTTTCTCTCACTCTCCTGCTTCCTGCCTCTTTTCCTGCAGTTCCTCCATCTCACTCCTGAAGCCCAACACTACTTTTTATTCTTCCTTCCCTTTCTCCTGCTCCCTTCGCTTTCTCCCTCTGTCCCATATCTTTCTTCCCGACTTGCCTTTTCAAGACTTTGGGCCAAATTGGCCCCAAGACTGGGCATGGTTTGACCAATTTTCAGAGGCCTGGCTGGTGACAGCAGGGACAGCAGGCAGTGACAGGCCCGGGGCTGACAGGCTCCCCATCCCCTAGGGGGCGCCTGGCTGCCACACCCAGCTGACATAGAACCTTTGTCACAATGCCCGCTACCGTGGCGAGTATGTGGTGACTCTGCAGGTGACAGGGACACTGCAGGACTTGGTGGCAGCTCAGCAATTTCTCACTTCCCCAAAGAAGCGGAATTCTGCAAATTGCTGCCTTTGCTCTTGAAAGGATATCATCAGGTGGGTGTTTTGGTGTCATACTCTGAAAACCAGAGCAGAAATGGTGAACTATTCCCATGATATGCATGGTCCCTGCACCAAAGCACCATGACTCAGCCTAAGGAGATCTGCAGCTTATTTTTTTGTACTGCCAGCAGATTGTGGAAGCACAGTATAAAAACCATCCTTATGGAGAGATCTGCGTATTTTAGGCTTAGTCTAAGTGTCTCAAGTAGCTGGGGTTTTTGCTAGGGCCTAATTAATACGGTCTTATGGCCTTACTCCTAGTCTGAAGACGAATGTGCTAGAAACTATAAAGCGAAAAAATGTCCTGCAGCCTAGCCTTGCTTTGCCTCTCCTTGCCTGTCCTTGCCTTGCCTTATTTCTTTCTCATCCTGTTGTCTGTCCCATCCACTCTCACTAACCCCTCGTCTGGCTGCATGTCTCTTCTTTCCTTTTCTCTCACTCTCCTGTTTCCTGCCTCTTTTCCTGCAATTCCTCCATCTCAATCCTGCAGCCCAACACTACTTATTATTCTTCCTTCCCTTTCTCCTGCTCCCTTCGCTTTCTCCCTCTGTCCCATATCTTTCTTCCCGACTTGTCTTTTCAAGACTTTGGGCCAAATTGGCCCCAAGACTGGGCATGGTTTGACCAATTTTCAGAGGCCTGGCTGGTGACAGCAGGGACAGCAGGCAGTGACAGGCCCGGGGCTGGCAGTCTCCCCATCCCCTAGGGGGCGCCTGGCTGCCACACCCATCTGACAAAGAACCTTTTTCACAATGCCCGCTAACGTGGCGAGGATGTGGTGACTCTGCAGGTGACAGGGACACTGCAGGACTTGGTGTCAGCTCAGCAATTTCTCACTTCCCCTAAGAAGCGGAATTCTGCAAATTGCTGCCTTTGCTCTTGAAAGGATGTCATCAGGTGGGTGTTTTGGTGTAATACACTGAAAACCAGAGCAGAAATGGTGAACTATTCCCATGATATGCATGGTCCCTGCACCAAAGCACCATGACTCAGCCTAAGGAGATCTGCAGCTTATTTTTTGTACTGCCAGCAGATTGTGGAATACAGTATAAAAACCATCCTTATGGAGAGATCTGCATATTTTAGGCTTAGTCTAAGTGTCTCAAGTAGCTGGGGTTTTTGCTTTGGCCTGATCCATACGGTCGTCTGGCTTTCCTCCTAGTCTAAAAACGAATGTGCTAGAAACTATAAAGCAAAAAAATGTCCTGCAGCCTTGCCTTGCCTTGCCTGTCCTTGTCTTGCCTTATTTCCTTCTCATCCTGTTCTCTGTCCCATCCTCTCTCACTAACCCCTCGTCTGGCTGCATGTCTCTTCTTTCCTTTTCTCTCACTCTCCTGCTCCCTGCATCTTTTCCTGCAATTCCTCCATCTCTCTCCTGCAGCCCAACACTACTTTTTATTCACAGAATCACATAATCACAGAATCACAGAATCGACTGGGTTAGAAAAGACCTCAGCGATCATCAAGTCCAACTCTTGGTCCAACTCTAGTCCGTTTACTAGATCATGGCACTAAGTGCCATGTCCAATCTCAGTTTAAAAACCTCTAGGGACGGCGAGTCCACTACCTCCCTGGGCAGGCCATTCCAATGCCTGACCACTCTCTCTGTAAAGAATTTCTTTCTAATATCCAGTCTAAATTTCCCCTGGTAGAGTTTAAGCCCATGCCCCCTTGTCCTATTGCTAACTGCCTGGGAGAAGAGACCAATCCCCACCTGGCTATAACTTCCCTTCAGGTAGTTATAGAGAGTGATGAGGTCACCTCTAAGCCTCCTCTTCTCTAGACTAAACAACCCCAGCTCCCTCAGCCTCTCCCCATAGGGCTTGTGTTCAAGTCCCTTCACCAGTCGCGTTGCTCTTCTCTGGACCCGCTCCAGCACTTCAATGTCTTTCCTGAACTGAGAGGCCCAGAACTGAACACAATACTCCAGATGTGGCCTCACCAATGCAGAGTACAGGGGAAGGATCACTGCCCTTGTCCTGCTGACCACGCTATTTTTGATACAGGACAGGATACCGTTAGCCTTCTTGGCCACCTGGGCACACTGTTGGCTCATGTTGAGCTTCCTGTCAATTAGTACCCCCAGGTCCCTTTCTGTCTGACTGCTCTCCAGCCACTCTGTGCCCAGCCTGTAGCGCTGCAGGGGGTTGTTGTGACCAAAGTGCAGCACCCGGCACTTGGCCTTATTGAACTTCATCCCATTGGAATCAGCCCATTTTTCCAGTCTATCCAGATCCCTCTGCAGAGCCCTCCTGCCTTCCAGTAGGACGACACTCCCTCCCAACTTGGTGTCATCAGCAAATTTGCTGATGATGGTCTCAATCCCCTCATCTAAATCATCAATAAAGATGTTAAACAGGACTGGACCCAACACTGACCCCTGGGGAACACCACTAGTGACTGGCCGCCAGCTGGATGCAGCCCCGTTCACCAGCACTCTCTGGGCCCGGCCCTCCAGCCAGTTCTTAACCCAGCGAAGAGTGCACTTGTCCAAGCCATGGGCTACCAGCTTTTGCAAGAGTATATTATGGGAGACAGTGTCAAAGACCTTGCTGAAGTCCAGATAGACCACATCCATGGCTTTCCCCTCATCCACCAGCTGGGTCACCTGATCATAAAAGGAGATCAGGCTGGTCAGACAGGACCTGCCCCTCCTAAACCCATGCTGGCTGGGTCTGATCCCTTGTCCATCCTGAAGGTGCTGTGTGATTCCACTCAGGATGATCTGCTCCATAACCCTGCCAGGCACCGAGGTCAGACTGACAGGCCTGTAGTTGCCAGGGTCAGCTCTGCAGCCCTTTTTGTGGACTGGGGTAACATTGGCCAATTTTCAATCATATGGGACCTCCCCAGTGAGCCAGGACTGTTGGAAGATTATGGAGAGCGGCTTGGCAAGTTCTTCTGCTAGCTCCCTCATCACCCTAGGATGGATCCCATCTGGTCCCATAGACTTGTGAGGATCCAGATGGCTCAGTAAATCACCAGCTATTTCCTCCCGGAATACAAGGGGCCTATTTGGCTTCCTATCTCTGTCAACCACCTCCAGAGATGAGTTGTCCTGAGGGCCACCTGTCTCACTGGTAAAAACTGAGGCAAAGTAGGTATTAAGTACCTCAGCTTTCTCCTCATCTTTGTTAACTATATTTCCTTCAGAGTCCAACAGAGAATGGAGGTTTTCCTTGCCCCTCCTTTTGTTATTAACATATTTGAAGAAGGACTTTTTATTATCCCTGACAGAATTGGCCAAGTTAACTTCAAATTGCACTTTTGTTTCCCTGATCTTTTTTCTGCATGATCTAGCTATTTCCATAAATCCTTCATAAGTAGCCAGGCCTTTTTTCCACAGTCGGTAAAGTCTCTTTTTATTTCTGATTTCATTCAGAATCTCCCTGTTTAGCCAAGCCGGTTGTCTTCCCCGCCGGCTAGCCTTTCGGCACACTGGTATAGCCTGTTCCTGTGCACTCAAAACCACCTGCTTGAAGCATGTCCAACCCTCCTGGGCCCCCTTGTTTTTAAGCATTGTTTCCCAGGGTATGCTCTGAACTAGACTTCTGAATAGGCAAAAATCTGCCCTCGGGAAGTCCAGCATAGAGTTTTTGTTAATGGTTCTCCCTGCATCTCTGAGTACTGAAAATTCTATTATTTCATGGTTGCTATGCCCCAGGCGGCCTCCAACCACTACATCTCCCACCAGCCCTTCTCTGTTTGTAAACAGTAGGTCTAGCGGGGTCTTGCCCCTGGTGGGCTCATTTACCAGCTGATGAAGGAAATTGTCCTCTATACACTCTAGGAACTTCCTAGACTGCCTCTTCTGTGCAGTATTGACCTCCCAGCAGATATCCGGCAGGTTAAAGTCACCCACAAGAACAAGGGCCATCGATTTTGAGACATCTGCCAGCTGCTTGTAGAATAATTCATCTCCTTCATTGTCCTGGTTGCACGGTCTATAACAGACACCCACGAGGATGTCAGCCTTGTTGGACTTCCCCCGGATTCTGGTCCACAGGAACTCAAACCTGCATACTGACCTCAAGTTTAACAGAGTCGAGTGACTCTCTAACATACAAAGCCACCCCTCCACCTCTCCTACCCTACCTATCTTTTCTGAAGAGCTTGTAGCCACACATAGCAGCACTCCAGTCATATGAGTCATCCCACCACGTTTCTGTGATGGCAACTATGTCATAGCTTTCCTGCTACACGATGGCTTCCAGCTTCTCTTGTTAGTTGCCCATACTGCATGCATTAGTGTACATGCACGTCAAGTGGGCTGCTGATTTCCCTCTTAATTCGGGCTTTCCATTCTTCCTTCCCTTTCTCCTGCTCCCTTCGCTTTCTCCCTCTGTCCCATATCTTTCTTCCCGACTTGTCTTTTCAAGACTTTGGGGCAAACTGGCCCCAAGTCTGGGCATGGTTTGACCAATTTTCAGAGGCCTGGCTGGTGACAGCAGGGACAGCAGGCAGTGACAGGCCCGGGGCTAACAGGCTCCCCATCCCCTAGGGGGCGCCTGGCTGCCACACCCAGCTGACATAGAACCTTTGTCACAATGCCCGCTACCGTGGCGAGTATGAGGTGACTCTGCAGGCGACAGGGACACTGCAGGACTTGGTGGCAGCTCAGCAATTTCTCACTTCCCCAAAGAAGCGGAATTCTGCAAATTGCTGCCTTTGCTCTTGAAAGGATATCATCAGGTGGGTGTTTTGGTGTCATACACTGAAAAACAGAGCAGAAATGGTGAAATATTCCCATGATTTGCATGGTCCCTGCACCAAAGCACCATGACTCAGCCTAAGGAGATCTGCAGCTTATATTTTTGTACTGCCAGCAGATTGTGGAAGCACAGTATAAAAACCATCCTTATGGAGAGATCTGCGTATTTGAGGCTTAGTCTAAGTATCTCAAGTAGCTGGGGTTTTTACTTGGGCCTAATCCATACGGTCTTATGGTCTTAATCCTAGTCTGAAGACGAATGTGCTGGAAACTATAAAGCGAAAAAATGTCCTGCAGCCTAGCCTTGCTTTGCCTGTTCTTGCCTGTCCTGGTCTTGCCTTATGTCTTTCTCATCCTGTTCTCTGTCCCATCCACTCTCACTAACCCCTCGTCTGGCTGCATGTCTCTTCTTTCCTTTTCTCTCACTCTCCTGTTTTCTGCCTCTTTTCCTGCAATTCCTCCATCTCAATCCTGCAGCCCAATACTACTTATTATTCTTCCTTCCCTTTCTCCTGCTCCCTTCGCTTTCTCCCTCTGTCCCATATCTTTCTTCCCGACTTGTCTTTTCAAGACTCTGGGCCAAATTGGCCCCAAGACTGGGCATGGTTTGACCAATTTTCAGAGGCCTGGCTGGTGACAGCAGGGACAGCAGGCAGTGACAGGCCCAGGGCTGGCAGGCTCCCCATCCCCTAGGGGGCGCCTGGCTGCCACACCCATCTGACAAAGAACCTTTGTCACAATGCCCGCTACCGTGGTGAGGATGCGGTGACTCTGCAGGTGACAGGGGCACTGCAAGACTTGGTGTCAGCTCAGCAATTTCTCACTTCCCCAAAGAAGCGGAATTCTGCAAATTGCTGCCTTTGCTCTTGAGAGGATGTCATCAGGTGGGTGTTTTGGTGTCATACACTGAAAACCAGAGCAGAAATGGTGAAATATTCCCATGATATGCATGGTTCCTGCACCAAAGCACCATGACTCAGCCTAAGGAGATCTGCAGCTTATTTTTTCTGTACTGCCAGCTGATTGTGGAAGTACAGTATAAAAACCATCCTTATGGAGAGATCTGCGTATTCTAGGCTTAGTCTAAGTGTCTCACGTAGCTGGGTTTTTTTCTTGAGCCATTCCATAAGGTATTATGGCTTTCCTCCTCATCTGAAGACGAATGTGCTGGAAACTACAGAGCAAAAACTGTCCTGCAGCCTAGCCTTGCCTTGCCTGTCCTTGCCTGTCCTTGCCTTGCCTTATTTCCTTCTCATCCTGTTCTCTGTCCCATCCTCTCTCACTAACCCCTCGTCTGGCTGCATGTCTCTTCTTTCCTTTTCTCTCACTCCTCTGCTTCCTGCCTCTTTTCTTGCAATTCCTCCATCTCACTTCTGCAGCCCAACACTACTTTTTATTCTTCCTTCCCATTCTCCTTCTCCCTTCGCTTTCTCCCTCTGTCCCATAACTTTCTTCCCGTCTTGTCTCTTGGAGACTTTGGGCCAAATTGGCCCCACGTCTGGCACGGTTTGACAAGTTTTCAGAGGCCTGGCTTGTGACAGCAGGGACAGCAGGCAGTGACAGGCACGGGGCTGACAGGCTCCCCATCCCCTAGGGGGCGCCTGGCTGCCACACCCAGCTGACATAGAACCTTTGTCACAATGCCCGCTACCGTGGTGAGGATGCGGTGACTCTGCAGGTGACAGGGGCACTGCAAGACTTGGTGTCAGCTCAGCAATTTCTCAGTTCTCCAAAGAAGCAGAATTCTGCAAATTGCTGCCTGTGCTCTTGAAAGGATGTCATCAGGTTGGTCTTTTGGTGTCATACACTGAAAACCAGAGCAGAAATGTTGAAATATTCCCATGATATGCATGGTTCCTGCACCAAAGCACCATGACTCAGCCTAAGGAGATCTGCAGCTTATTTTTTTGTACTGCCAGCAGATTGTGGAAGCACAGTATAAAAACCATCCTTATGGAGAGATTTTCGTATTTCAGGCTTAGTCTAAGTGTCTCAAGTAGCTGGGGTTTTTGCCTGGGCCTAATCCATAAGGTCTTATGGTTTTCCTCCTCATCTGAAGACGAATGTGCTAGAAACTATAAAGCAAAAAAATGTCCTGCAGCCTAGCCTGTCCTTGCCTGTCCTTGCCTTGCCTTATTTCCTTCTCATCCTGTTCTCTGTCCCATCCTCTCTCACTAACCCCTCGTCTGGCTGCATGTCTCTTCTTTCTTTCCTTTTCTCTCACTCTCCTGCTTCCTGCCCCTTTTCTTGCAATTCCTCCATCTAACTTCTGCAGCCCAACACTTTTTTTATTCTTCCTTCCCTTTCTCCTGCTCCCTTCGCTTTCGCCCTCTGTCCCATATCTTTCTTCACAACTTGTCTGTTGGAGACTTTGGGCCAAATTGTCCCCATGTCTTGGCATGGTTTGACCAGTTTTCAGTGCCCTGGCTGGTGACAGCAGGGACAGCAGGCAGTGACAGGCCCGGGGCTGACAGGCTCCCCATCCCCTAGGGGGCGCTCGTCTGCCACATCCATCTGACATAGAACCTTTGTCACAATGCCCGCTACCGTGGTGAGGATGCGGTGACTCTGGAGGCAACAGGGACAATGCAGGACTTGGTGTCAGCTCAGCAATTTCTCACTTCCTCTAAGAAGCGGAGTTCTGCAAATTGCTGCCTTTGGTCTTGAAAGGATGTCATCAGGTGTGTGTTTTGGTGTAATACACTAAAACCAGAGTAGAAATGGTGAAATATTCCCATGATATGCATGGTCCCTACACCAAAGCACCATTACTCAGCCTAAGGAGATCTGCAGCTTATATTTTTGTACTGCCAGCAGATTGTGAAAGTACAGTATAAAAACCATCCCTATGGAGAGATCTGCGTATTTTAGGCTTAGTCTAAGTGTCTCAAGTAGCTGGGGTTTTGCTTGGGCGTAATCCATACGGTCTTATGGCTATCCACCACGTCTGAAGACGAATGTGCTAGAAACTATAAAGCAAAAAAATGTCCTGCAGCCTAGCCTTGCCTTGCCTATCCTTGCCTGTCCTTGCCTTGCCTTATTTTCTTCTCATTCTGTTCTCTGTCCCACCCTCTCTCACTAACCCCTCGTCTGGCTGCATGTCTCTTCTTTCCTTTTCTCTCACTCTCCTGCTTCCTGCCTCTTTAATGGCAATTCATCCATCTCACTCCTGCAGCCCAACACTACTTTTTATTCTTCCTTTCCTTTTGTTCTGCTCCCTTCGCTTTCTCCCTCTGCCCCTTATCTTTTTTCCAGACTTGTCTGTTGGAGACTTTGGGCCCCTTTGGCCCCAAGTCTGGGCATGGTTTGACCAATTTTCAGAGGCCTGGCTGGTAGCAGGAGGGACAGCAGGCAGTGACAGGCCCGGGGCTGACAGGCTCCTCCTCCCCTAGGGGGCGGCTCTCTGTCACACCCAGCTGACATCGTACTTTGTCACAATGCCCGCTACCGTGGTGAGGATGCGGTGACTCTGCAGGTGACAGGGACACTGACGGACTTGGTGTCAACTCAGCAATTTCTCACTTCCCCAAAACAGAGGTATTCTGCAAATTGCAGCCTTTCCTCTTGAAAGGAAATCAGCAAGTGGGTGTTTTAGTGTAATACACTGAAAACGAGGGCAGAAATGGTGAAATATTCCCATGATATGCCTGATCCCTGCACCAAAGCACCATGACTCAGCCGAAGGAGATCTACAGCTTATTTTTTTGTACTGCCAGCAGATTGTGGACGTACAGTATGAAAACCATCCTTATGGAGAGATCTGAGTATTTTAGGCTTAGTCTAAGTGTCTCAGGTAGCTGAGACACTTTGTTTGTCACAAATCCCTCTTGACAGTTTCTGGATTACAAACCCCGTTGGACAGCATGGCTGTCAGAAACCCCACTGAATAGCGTGTGTGTGTCACAAATCCCTTTGGAAAGCATGGGTGTGTCACAAACACCATTGGACAGCGTGTGTGTCACAAACCCCATCGGACAGCATGTGTTTCACAAAACCCATTGGAGAGCGTGTGTGTTACAAACCCCATTGGACAGTGTGTGTGTCACAAACCCCATTGGACAGCATGTGTGTGAAAAAACCCATGGGACAGCGTGTGTGTGTCATAATCCCCATTAGACAGTGTGTGCGTCACAAAACTTTCTGGACAGCGTGTATGTGTCACAGTCCCCATTGAACAGAGTGTGTGTGACAAACTCCATTGGACAGCGTATGTGTCACAAACCCCATTGGACAGTTTGTTTGTCAACAACCCCATTGGACAGAGTTTGTGTGTGTCACAATCCGCCTTGGACAGTGTGTGTGTCACAATCCCCATTGGATAGCGTGTGTGTGTCGAAAACCCCATTGGACAGCGTGTGTGTGTCAAACCCCTTTGGAGAGTGTGTATGTCACAAACCCCATTGGACAGTGTGTGTGTCACAATCCCCATTGGACAGTGTGTGTGTCACAGACCCCTCTGGACAGCGTGTGTTTCACAAACACCCCTGGAGATTGTCTGTGTCACAAACCCCATTGGATAGCGTATGTGTCACAAACCAAATTGGAGAGCGTGTGTGTCACAAACCCCCCTGGACAGTGCGGGTGTCACAAACCCCATTGGACATCATGTGAGTCACAAACCACATTGGAAAGTGTGTGTGTCACAAACCCCTTTGTATAGCATGTGTATGTCACAAACCCTATTGGACAGAGTGTTTGTCATGAACCCTATGGGACAGCATCCGTGTCTCAAACCCCATTGGACAGCGTGTGAGTGTCACAATCCCCATCGGACAGAGTGTGTTTCACAAACCCAATTCTGCAGCGTCTTTGTCACAAACCACCCTGGAGAGTGTGTATGTCACAAATCCCATTGGGCAGCGTGTGTGTTAAAAACCCCATTGGACAGCGTGTGTGTGTCACAAACCCATTGGACAGTGTGTGTGTCGCAAACCCCTCTGGACAGCGTGTGTGTAACAAACAACCCTGGAGAGTCTCTGAGTCACAAACCACTCAGGACAATGTGTGTGTCACAAACCCCATATGACAGCATGCGTGTCACAAACCCCATGTTACAGCGTGTGTGTGTCACAATGCCCATTGGAGAGTTTTGTGTCACAAATCCCATTGGATAGAGAGTGTGTGAGAAACCCCATTAATCAGTGTGTGTGTCACAAGCCCCCCTGGACAGTGTGTATGTCACAAACCCCATTGTAAACTTTGTGTGTCACACACCCCATTGGATAGAGTGTGTGTAACAAACCCCCCTGTACAGTGTGGGTGTCACAAGCCCCATTGGACAGATTGTGTGTGTCACAAAACCCATTGGAGAGCGTGTGTGTTACAAACCCCATTGGACAGTGTGTGTGTCACAAACCCCATTGGACAGCATGCGTGTGAAAAAACCCATGGGACAGCGTGTGTGTGTAACAATCCCCATTGGACAGTGTGTGTGTCACAAACCTCTCTGGACAGCGTGTGTGTGTCACAATCCCCGTTGAACAGAGTATGTGTGACAAACTCCATTGGACAGCGTAAGTGTCACAAACCCCATTGGACAGTTTGTTTGTCAACAATCCCATTGGACAGTGTTTGTGTCACAATCCCCATTGGATAGCGTGTGTGTATCGCAAACCCAATTGGACAGCGTGTGTGTGTCAAAACCACTTTGGAGTGTGTGTGTGTCACAAACACCATTGGACATGTTGTGTGTGTCACAATACCCATTGGACAGTGTGTGTGTCACAAATCCCTCTGGACAGCATGTGTTCAACAAACACCCCTGGAGATTATCTGAGTCACAAACCCCATTGGACAGCGTGTGTGTCACAAACCAAATTGGACAGCGTGTGTGTCACAAACCAAATTGGACAGCGTGTGTGTCACGAACCCCATTGGACAGCGTGTGTGTCACATTCCCCATTGGACAGAGTGTGTGTGGTTTGTCACAAACCCCATTTGACAGCGTGTGTGTCATAAACCCCATTGGACAGTGTGTGTGTCACAATACCCATTGGACAGTGTGTGTTTCACAAACCCCTCTGGACAGCTTGTGTTTCACAAACACCCCTGGAGATTATCTGAGTCACAAACCCCATTGGATAGCGTGTGTGTCACAAAGCAAATTGGACAGCGTGTGTGTCACAAACCCCCCTGGACAGTGTGTGTGTCACAAACCCCATTGGACAGAGTGTTCTTTACAAACATCCCTATACAGCGTGTGTGACACAAACCCCATTACACAGCGTGTGTATGTCACAATCCGCATTGGACAGTGTGTGTGTGTCACAATCCCCATTGGACAGTTTGTGTGACACAAACCCCATTGGATAGCGTGTGTGTGTCACAAACCCCATTGGATAGCATGTGTGTCGCAAAACCCATTGGACACCGTGTGTGTCAGAAACACCATTGGAAAGTGTGTGTGTCACAAACCCCATAGGATAGCGTGTGTATGTCACAAACCCCACTGGAAAGTGTTTGTGTCACAAACACCATTGGATAGCGTGTGTGTGTCACAAACACTATTGGACAGTGTGTGGTTCAAGAACCCCGTTAGACAGCGTGTGTTTCACAAGCCCCATTGGAAAGAGTGTGTTTGAGAAACCCCATTGGACAGTGTGTGTGTCAAAAACCCCATTGGACAGTGTGTGTGTCACAATCCTCATTGTACAACGTGTCTGTCCCAAACCCCATTGGACAGCATGCGTGTCACAAACCCCATGGGACAGCGTGTGTGTATCACAATCCCCATCGGACAGCGTGTTTTTCACAAACACCATTAAACAGCATGCATGTCACAAACAACATTGGACAGCGTGTGTATGTCACAATCCCCATTGGACAGTGTGTGTGTGTCACAAACCCCATTGGACAGAGTGCGTGTCACAAACCCCATGTGACAGCATGTGTGTCAGAAACCCAATTGGATTGCGTGTGTTTGCCACAAACCCTATTGGAATGTGTGTATGTCACAAACCCCATTGGACAGCGTGTGTGTCACGAACCCCATTGGACAGCGTGTCTGTCACATTCCCCATTGGACAGAGTGTGTGTGGTTTGTCACAAACCCCATTTGACAGCGTGTATGTCACAAACCCCATTGGACAGTGTGTGTGTCACAAACCCCACTGGACAGCGTGTGTGTGTCACAAACCCCATTACCCCATTAGAAAGTGTGTGTGTCATATACTCAATTTGATAGTGTGTGTGTCAGAAACCCCAGTGGACAGTGTGCGTGTCACAAACCCCACTAGACGGCCTGTGTGTCACAACCCCCATTTGACCGAGTGTGTGTGTCACAAACCCCATTGGACAGCTTGTGTGTCACAAAGCCCATTGGACAGAGTGTGTGTGACAAACCCCATTGGAGAGTGCGTGTGTCAGAAACCCCATTGGACAGTGTGTATATCACAAATCCCATTGGACAGCATGCATTTCACAAACCCCATGGGACAGTGTGTGTGTGTCACAAACCCCATTTGAACAGCGTGTGTGTCAGAAACCCCATTTGACAGCGTGTGTGTCAGAAACCCTATTGGAAAGTGTTTATGTCACAAATCCCATTGGATACCGTGTGTGTGTCACAAACCCTTTTGGACAGTGTGTGTGTCGCAAACACCACTGGACAGCGTGTGTGTGTCACAATCCCCATTGGACAGCGTGTGTGTCACAATCCCCATTGGACGGCGTGTGTGTCACAAACCCCATTTTACAGCGTGTGTGTCACAACGCCTCTTGGAAAGTGTGTGTGTTACAAACTCCATTGTATAGCATGTGTGTGTCACAAAGCCTATTGGACAGTGTGTGTGTCACAGACCCCACTGGACACTGTGTGTGTCACCAACCCCTTTGGACAGTGTGTGTGTGTCACAATACCCATTAGACACTGTGTGTGTCACAAACCCCCGTGGAGACTGTGTATGTCACAAACCCCATTGGACAGCGTGTGTGACACAAACCACTTTGGAAAGTGTGTGTGTCCCAAACCGCAATGGACAGCCTGTTTCTCACAAACACCATTGGAAAGCATGCCTGTCACAAACAACATTGGACAGCATGTGTCTGTCGCAATCTCCATTGGACAGCGTGTGTGTCACAAACCCCATTGGACAGAGTGTGTGTGAGAAACCCCATTAATCAGTTTGTGTGTCACAATCCCCCCTGGACAGTGTGTATGGCACAAACCCCATTGGAAACTTTGTGTGTCACAGACCCCTTTGGATAGAGTGTGTGTAACAAACCCCCCTGTACAGTGTGTGTATCAAATGCCCCATTGGACAGATTGTGTGTTTCACAAAACCCATTGGAGAGCGTGTGTGTTACAAACCCCATTGGACTGTGTGTGTGTCACAAACCCCATTGGACAGCATGTGTGTCACAATCCCCATTGGACAGTGTGTGCGTCACAAAACTTTCTGGACAGCGTGTATGTGTCACAATCCCCATTGGACAGCGTGTTTGTCACAAACACCATTAAACAGCATACATGTCACAAACAACAATGGACAGCGAGTGTGTGTCACAATCCCCGTTGGACAGTGTGTGTCTTTCACAATCCCCATTGGACAGTGTGTGTGTCACAAACAATATTGGACAGTGTGTGTGTCACAAACCCCACTGGACAGCATGTGTGTCACAAACCCCTTTGGACAGAGTGTGTTTCACAAACCCCCTTGGACCGTCTGTGTGTCACAAACCCCCCTGGACCAAGTGTGTGTCACAAACCCCATTTTATAGCGTGTGTGTCAAAACGCCTCTTGGAAAGTGTGTGTGTTACAAACTCCATTGTATAGCATGTGTGTCTCACAAAGCCTATTGGACAGTGTGTGTGTCACAGACCCCACTGGATACTGTGTGTGTCACAAACCCCATTGGAGAGCGTGTGTGTGTCACAGTACCCATTAGACACTGTGTGTGTCACAAACCCCCGTGGAGACTGTGTGTGTCAGAAACCCCATTGGACAGCGTGTGTGACACAAATCACTTAGGAAAGTGTGTGTGTCCCAAACCGCAATGGACAGCCTGTTTGTCACAAACACCATCAAACAGAATGTGTGTCACAAACAACATTCGACAGCATGTGTGTGTCACAAACCCCATTGGACAGAGTGTGTGTCACAAACCCCATTTCAACAGCGTGTGTGTCAGAAAACCCATTTGACAGCGTGTGTGTCATAAACCTCATTGGAAAGTGTTTGTGTTACAAATCCCATTGGATAGCGTGTGCGTGTCACAAACCCTTTTGGACAGCGTGTGTGTCACAAACACCACTGGACAGCGTGTGTGTCACAAGAACCATTGGACAGAGTGAGCGAGTCACAAACCTGATTGGACAGCGTGTGTGTCACAAACCCCATTGGACAGTGTGTGTGAGACAAACCCCATTGGAGCATATGTGTGTCACAATCCCCATTGGACAGCGTGTTTGTCACAAACCCCCGTGGACACAGTGTGTCACAAACCCCATTGGACAGCGTGTGTGACACGACACAAACCACTTTGGAAAGAGTGTGTGTCCCAAACCGCAATGGACAGCCTGTTTGCCACAAACACCATTGGAAAGCATGCGTGTCACAAACAACATTGGACAGCATGTGTGTGTTGCAATCTCCATTGGACAGCGTGTGTGTCACAAAACCCATTGGACAGTGTGTGTGTCACAAACCCCATTGGACAGTGTGTGTGTGTCACAAACCCCGTAGGACAGAGTGTGTTTCGCAAACCCCATTGGACCGTCTGTGTGTCACAAACCCCCCTGGACAGAGTGTGTGACACAAACGCCATTTGACAGCGTTTGTGTCACAACGTCTCTTGGAAAGTGTCTGTGTTACTAACCCCATTGTATAGCATGTGTGTGTCACAAACCCTATTGGACAGTGTGTGTGTCACAAACGCCACTGGACAGCCTGTGTGTCACAAACCCCGTTGGACAGCGTGTCTGTCACATTCCCTATTGGACAGAGTGTGTGTGGTGTGTCACAATCCCCATTGGACAGCGTGTGTGTCACAAACCCCATTGGACCTTGTGTGTGTCACAATCCCCATTGGACCGAGTGTGTGTGTCACAATCCCCATTGGACAGCGTATGTCTTCAGAAACCCCATTGGACAGTGTGTGTGTCACAAACCCTATTGGATAGTGTGTGTGTCTCAAACCCCACTGGACAGCATGTGTGTCACAAACCCCATTGGACAGCATATGTGTTCACAAACCCCATTGGACAGTGTGTGTGTCACAAACACCATTGGACAGCATGTGTTTGTCACAAACCCCATTGGACAGAGTATGTGTGACAAACCCCATTGGAAAGCCTGTGTGTGTCACAATACCCATTAGACAGTGTGTGTGTCACAAACCCCATTGGACAGAGTGTGTGTGACAAACCCCATTTGACAGAGTGTGTGTCAAAACCCCACTGGACAGCGTGTGTGTCACGAACCCCATTGGACAGCGCATGTGTGTCACAATCCCCATTGGACAGTGTGTGTGTCACAAACCCCACTGGACAGCCTGTGTGTCACAAACCCCACTGGACAGCGTGTGTGTATCACAATCCCCATTGAACAGCGTATTTTTCACAAACACCATTAAACAGCATGCATGTCACAAACAACATTGGACAGCGTGTGTGCATCACAATCCCCATTGGACAGTGTATGTGTGTCACAAACCCCATTGGACAGAGTGTATATCACAAACCCCATGTGACAGCATGTGTGTCACAAACTCCATTGGATAGCGTGTGTTAGCCACAAACCTATTGGAATGTGTGTGTGTCTCAAACCCCATTGGATAGCGTGTGTGTGCCACAAACCCTATTGGACAGTGTGTGTGTCACAAACCCCACTGGACAGCGTGTGTGTCATGAACCAAATTGGACAGCATATGTGTTTACATTCACCATTGGACAGAGTGTGTGTGGTGTGTCACAAACCTCATTTGACAGAGTGTGTGTCACAAACCCCATTGGACAGTGTGTGTGTCACAAACCACCCTGGACTGTGTATGTGTGTCAAAAACCCCATCGGACAGCATCCGTGTCACAAACACCGTTGGACAGCGTCTGTGTGTCACAATCCCCATTGGACAGCGTGTTTGTCACAAACCCCCGTAGACACAGTGTGTCACAAACCCCATTGGACAGCGTGTGTGACACAAACCGCCTTGGAAAGTGTGTGTGTCCCAAACCGCAAAGGATAGACTGTTTGTCACAAACACCATTGGAAAGCATGCGTGTTACAAACAACATTGGACAGCATGTGTGTGTCGCAATCTCCATTGGACAGCGTGTGTGTCACAAACCCCATTGGACAGTGTGTGTGTCACAAACCCATTTGGACAGTGTGTGTGTGTCACAAACCCCATTGGACAGAGAGTGTTTCACAAACCCCATTGGACCGTATGTGTGTCACAAACTCCCCTGGACAGAGTGTGTGTCACAAACCCCATTTGAAAGCGTGTGTGTCACAAACTGCATTGGACAGCCTCTTGGAAAGTGTGTGTGTTACAAAACCCATGGTATAGCATGTGTGTGTCACAATCCCTATAGGACAGTGTGTGTGTCACAAATCCCACTGGACAGCGTGTGTGTCACAAACCCCATTGGACAGCGTATGTGTCACATTCCCCATTGGACAGAGTGTGTGTGGTGTGTCAAAAACCCCATTTGACAGCGTGTGTGTCACAAACCCCATTGAACTGTGTGTGTGTCACAAACCCCGCTGGACTGTGTATGTGTGTCAAAAACCCCATCGGACAGCATCCGTGTCACAAACACCGTTGGACAGCGTCTGTGTGTCACAATCCCCATTGGACAGCGTGTTTGTCACAAACCCCCGTAGACACAGTGTGTCACAAACCCCATTGGACAGCGTGTGTGACACAAACCGCCTTGGAAAGTGTGTGTGTCCCAAACCGCAAAGGATAGACTGTTTGTCACAAACACCATTGGAAAGCATGCGTGTTACAAACAACATTGGACAGCATGTGTGTGTCGCAATCTCCATTGGACAGCGTGTGTGTCACAAACCCCATTGGACAGTGTGTGTGTCACAAACCCATTTGGACAGTGTGTGTGTGTCACAAACCCCATTGGACAGAGAGTGTTTCACAAACCCCATTGGACCGTATGTGTGTCACAAACTCCCCTGGACAGAGTGTGTGTCACAAACCCCATTTGAAAGCGTGTGTGTCACAAACTGCATTGGACAGCCTCTTGGAAAGTGTGTGTGTTACAAAACCCATGGTATAGCATGTGTTTGTCACAATCCCTATAGGACAGTGTGTGTGTCACAAATCCCACTGGACAGCGTGTGTGTCACAAACCCCATTGGACAGCGTATGTGTCACATTCCCCATTGGACAGAGTGTGTGTGGTGTGTCAAAAACCCCATTTGACAGCGTGTGTGTCACAAACCCCATTGAACTGTGTGTGTGTCACAAACCCCGCTGGACTGTGTATGTGTGTCAAAAACCCCATCGGACAGCATCCATGTCACAAACACCGTTGGACAGCGTCTGTGTGTCACAATCCCCATCGGACAGCGTGTGTGTCACAAACCCCATTGGAGCTTGTGTGTGTAACAATCCCCATTGGACAGTGTGTGTGTGTCATAATCCCCTTTGGACAGTGTGTGTGTCATAAACCCCATTTGACAGAGTGTGTGTCACAAACCCATTGTACACTGTGTGTGTCACAATCCCTATTGGACCGTGTGTGTGTCACAAAACCTACTGGACAGAGTGTGTTTCAAAACCCCACTGGACAGCGTGTGTATCACGAACACCATTGGACAGCGCATGTGTGTCACAAACCCCATTTGACAGTGTGTGTGTCGCAAACCCCATTGGCCAGCGTGTCTGTGTCAAAAACCCCTTTAGACAATGTGTTTGTCACAAAACCCATTGGACAGAGTGTGTGTCACAAACCTCATTGAAAAGTGTGTGTGTCACAAACCCATTGGATAGCGTGTGTGTGTTACAAACTCCAATGGACAGTGTGTGTGTCACAAACCCACTTGGACAGCGTTAGTGTCACAAACCCCATTGGACAGCATGTGTGTCACAAACCCCTATGGACTGTGTGTGTGTGTCACAAGCACATTGGACAGCATGCGTGTCACAAACACCATTGCACTGCATGTGTCTGTCACAATCCCCATTGGACAGCATGTGTGTGTCACATTTCCCATGGGACAGTGTGTGTGTGTCACAATCCCCATTGGACAGAGTGGGTGTGACAAACCCCATTGGACAGTGTGTGTGTCACAATCCTCCCTGGATATTGTGTGTGTCACAAACACCATTTGACACCGTGCGTGTCACAAACACCATTGGACAGCGTGTGTGTGTCAGAAACCCCATTGGAAAGTGTGTGTGTCACAAACCCCACTGGAAATTGTGTGTGTCGCAAACCCCATTTGATACCATGTGTGTGCCACAAATCCAATTAGACAGTGTGTGTGTCACAAAACCCACTGGACAGCGTGTGTGTATCACAAACCCCTTAAGACAGTGTGTGTGTCACAAGCCCATTGGACAGAGTGTGTGTGTCACAAACCTCATTGTACAGCGCATGTCTCACAATCCTCATTGGACAGCGTGTGTGTTACAAACCCCATTGGACAGAGTGTGTGTGAGAAACCCCATTGCACAGTTTGTGTGTCACAAACCCCATTGGACAGACTGGGTGTGCCAAACCCCGCTGGACTGTGTTTGTGTGTCACAAACCCCATTTGACAGCGTGTGTGTGTCACAATCCCCATTGGACAATGTGTGTGTCACAAACCCCCCTGGACAGTGTGTGTGTCGCAATACCCATTGGACAGCGTGTGTGTCACGAAACCCATTAGACATTGTGTGTGTGTCAGAAACACTCTTGGACAGCGTGTGTATCTCACAAACCCTATTGCACATTGTGTGTGTCACAAACCCCACTGGACAGCTTGTGTGTCCCAAACCCTGTTGGACATTGTGTGTGTCACAAACCCCCCTGGAGAGCATGTGTGTCACAAAACCCTTTGGACAGCGTGTGTGTCACAAACCCCATTGGACAGAGTGTGTGTCACAAACTCCTTTGGACATTGTGTGTGTCACAAACCCCCCTGGACAGCGTGTGTGTCACAAACATCATTTGACAGCGTGTGTTTGTCACAAACCCCATTTGAGAGAGTGGGTGTGACAAACCCCATTGGACAGTGTGTGTGTCACAATCCCCCCTGGACATTGTGTGTGTCACAAACCCCATTTCACACCGTGTGTGTCACAAACACTATTGGGCAGCGTGTGTATGTCACAAAACCTATTGAACAGCGTGTGTGTCACAAACCCCACTGGACAGCGTGTGTGTCACAATCCCCATTGGACAGTGTGTGTGTTTCACAAACCCCATTGGACAGTGTGTGTGTCACAACCCCCCCTGGACAGCGTGTGTGTCACAAACATCATTGGACAGCGTGTGTTTGTCACAAAACCCATTTGTCAGAGTGGGTGTGACAAACCCCATTGGACAGCGTGTGTGTGTCACAAGCGCTATTGGAAAATGTGTGTTTCATAAACCCCATTTGATAGCGTGTATGTGTCACAAACCCCATTGGACAGTGTGCGAGTCACAACCCCCATTGTACTGAGTGTGTGTGTCACAAACACCATTGGAGAGCATGTGTGTGCCTCAAACATCATTCGAACGTGTGTATGTCACAAACCCCATTGGATAGCATGTGTATCACAAACCCTACTGCACAGTGTGTGTGTCACAAAAACCACTAGGCAGCGTGTGTGTCACGAACCCCATTGGACAGCGTGTGTATCACAAGCCCCATTGGGCAGCGTGTGTGTCGCAAACATCATTGGACAGTTTGTGCGTCACAAACCCCCTTGGACAGTGAGTGTGTGTAACAATACCCTTTGGACAGCGTGTTTGTCACAAACCCCATTAGGCAGCGTGTTTGTCACAAACTCCATTGGACAGCGTGTGTGTCACAAAGCCTCCTGTACAATGTGTCTGTCACAAAACCCCTTGGACAACATGTGTTTCACAAACCCCATGGGACAGCGTGTGTGTGTCACAATCCCCATTGGACAGCCTGTGTGTCACAATTCCCATTTGACAGTGTGTCTATCACAAACCCTATTGGAGAGTGTGTGTGTCAAAAACCCCACTGGACAGCATGTGTGACACAATCTCCCCTGGACACTGTGTGTGTCACAAACCCCATTTGACAGCGTGTGTTTCACAAACACCTTTGGACAGCGCGTGTGTGTCACAAACCCCATTAGAAAGTGTGTTTGTCACAAACCCAACTGGATAACGTGTGTGTGTCCCAAACCGCAATGGACACTGTGTTTGTCACAAACAACTTTGGACAGCATGCATGTCACAAACACCATTGGACAGCGTGTGTGTGTCGCAATCCCCTTTGGACAGTGTGTGTGTGTCACAAACCCCATTGGACAGAGTGTGTGTCACAAACCCCTTTGAACAGCGTGTGTGTCACAAACACCGTTGGACAGCGTGTGTTTGGCACAAACCCTATTAGACAGACTGGGTGTGACAAACGCCCCTGGACTATGTTTGTGTGTCACAAACCCCATTGGACAGCCTGTGTGTGTAACAATACCCATTCGACATTGTGTGTGTCACAAACCCCATTGGACAGAGTGTGTGTGACAAACCCCATTGCACAGCGCATGTGTACCAAACCCCCATGGACACTGTGTGTGTCATAAACTCCATTGGACTGAGTGTGTGTGACAAACCCCATTAGATAGTGTGTGTGTGTCACAATCCCCATTGGACAGTGTGTGTGTCACAAACACTATTGGACAGCGTGTGTGTCACAAACATCATTTGACAGCGTGTGTTTGTCACAAACCCCATTTGAGAGAGTGGGTGTGACAAACCCCATTGGACAGTGTGTGTGTCACAATCCCCCCTGGACATTGTGTGTGTCACAAACCCCATTTCACACCGTGTGTGTCACAAACACTATTGGGCAGCGTGTGTATGTCACAAAACCTATTGAACAGCGTGTGTGTCACAAACCCCACTGGACAGCGTGTGTGTCACAATCCCCATTGGACAGTGTGTGTGTTTCACAAACCCCATTGGACAGTGTGTGTGTCACAACCCCCCCTGGACAGCGTGTGTGTCACAAACATCATTGGACAGCGTGTGTTTGTCACAAAACCCATTTGTCAGAGTGGGTGTGACAAACCCCATTGGACAGCGTGTGTGTGTCACAAGCGCTATTGGAAAATGTGTGTTTCATAAACCCCATTTGATAGCGTGTATGTGTCACAAACCCCATTGGACAGTGTGCGAGTCACAACCCCCATTGTACTGAGTGTGTGTGTCACAAACACCATTGGAGAGCATGTGTGTGCCTCAAACATCATTCGAACGTGTGTATGTCACAAACCCCATTGGATAGCATGTGTATCACAAACCCTACTGCACAGTGTGTGTGTCACAAAAACCACTAGGCAGCGTGTGTGTCACGAACCCCATTGGACAGCGTGTGTATCACAAGCCCCATTGGGCAGCGTGTGTGTCGCAAACATCATTGGACAGTTTGTGCGTCACAAACCCCCTTGGACAGCGAGTGTGTGTAACAATACCCTTTGGACAGCGTGTTTGTCACAAACCCCCCTGGACAGTGTGTCTGTCACAAACCCCATTGGATAGCATGCGTATCACAAAACCAATGGGACAGAGTGTGTGTGTCACAATACCCATTGGACAGCCTGTCTGTCACAAACCCCATTGGACAGTGTGTGTGTCACAATCCTCATTGGACAACGTGTGTGTGTCACAACAGCCATTGGAGAGTGTGTGAGGCACAAAGCCCTCTGGACAGCATGTGTGTCACAAACAACCCTGGAGAGTCTCTGTGTCACAAACTCCATTTGACTGCGGTGTGTCACAAACCTCTTTGGACAGTGTGTGTGTCACAAACCCCCCAGGACACTGTGTGTGTCACAATCCCCATTGGACAGTGTCTGTGTCACAAATCCCATTGGACAGTGTGTGTATCACAATCCCCATTGGCCAGCTTGTGTGTCACAAACCCCAATAGACAGTGCATGTGTCACAAACCCCATTGGACAGGGTGTGCGTGTCCCAATCCCCATTGGATAGTCTCTGTTTCACAAACCCCACTGGACAGAGTGTGTGTGTCACAAACCCCATTGGACAGTGTGGGTGTCACAGTCCCCAATGGGCAGCATGTGTGTCACAAACCCCATTGGACAGTGCGTGTGTCACGAACCCCCCTGGACAGTGTGTCTGTCACAAACCCCTTTTGACAGCGAGTGTGTCAGAAACGCCATTGGAAAATGTGTGTGTCACAAACCCCATTGGACAGCGTGTGTGTGTCTCAATACCCATTGGAAAGTGTGTGTGTCACAAACCCCATTGGACAGTGTGTGTCTCACGAATCCCACTGGACAGCGTGTGTGTTACGAACCCCATTAAACAGCGTGTGTGTCACAACCCCCATTGGTCAGTCTGTGTGTCACAAACCCCCCTGGACAGTGTGTGTGTCACAAACCCCATTGGAATGTGTGTGTGTCACAAACGCCTTTGGACAGAGTGGGTGTGACAAACCCCATTGTATAGTGCATGTGTCACAATCCCCTCTGGACAGTGTGTGTGTCACAATCTCCATTAGACAGCGTGTGTGTCACAAACACCATTGGACATTGTGTGTGTCGGAAACGCAGCCGGACAGTGTGTGTGTCACAAACCCCATTGGACAGTGTGTGTGTCACAGAACCCTCTGGACAGCGTGTGTGTCACAATCACCTCTGGAGAGTCTCTGTTTCACAAATCCCATTGGACAGCGTGTGTGTCACAAACTAACCTGGATAGTGTGTTTGTCACAAACCCCATTGGACAGCGTGTGTGTCACAAACCGCCCTGGGCAGTGTGCATGTCACAAACGCCATTTGACACCGTGTGTTTCACAAACCCCATTTTACAGTGTGTGTGTCACAAACCCCATTGGACAGCGTGTGTGTGTCACAATCCTCATTGGAAAGTGTATGTGTCACAAACAACATTAGACAGAGTGTGTGTCACAAACCCCATTGGACAGCCTGTGTGTCACAAACACCATTGGACAGCGTGTGTGTGTCACAATCCCCATTTGACAGTGTGTGTGTCACAAACAACATTGGACACCGTGCGTATGTCACAGACCCGATTGGAAATTGTGTGTGTCACAAACCACATTGGATAGCGTGTGTGTGTCACAAACCCTATTGGACAGCGTGTATGTCACAAGCCATATTGGACAGAGTGTGTGTAACAAACCCCACTGGACAGCGTGTGTGTGTCATAATACCCATTTTACAGTGTGTGTGTCACAAACCTCATTGGACAGAATGTGTGTGACAAACCCCATTGGACAGAGTGTGTGTCACAATCCCCATTGGACAACGTGAGTGTCACAAACTCCCGTGGACACTGTCTGTGTCAAAAACTCCATTTGAACTGCGTGTGTGTTAGAAACCCCATTGGAAAATGTGAGTGTCACAAACCCTACTGGACAGTGTGTGTTTCACAAACGCCACTGGACAGAGTGTTTGTCATGAACCGCATTGGACATCGTGTGTGTCACAAACGCCATTGGACAGCATGCATGTCACAAACACCATTGGACAGCACGTGTGTGTCACAATCCCCATTGGACAGCATGTGTATCACAAACGCCATTGGACCTTGTTTGTGTCACAATCCTCATTGGACAGTGTGTGTGTGTCACAATCCCCATCGGACAGAGTGTGTGTGTCACAAACCCCATTGCACAGCGTATGTGTCACAACCCCCCCTGTACAATGTGTGTGTCACAAACCCCATTGGACAGCATGCGTATCACAGACCCCATGGGACAGCGTGTGTGTGTCACAATCCCCATTAGACAGAGTGTGTGTGTCACAAAAAGCATTGGACAGCGTGTATGTTCACAAATAGCATTGGACAGCATGTATTTGTCACAAACCCCATTGGACAGCGTGTGTGTGTCACAAAACCCATAGGAAAGCGTGTGTGTCACAATCCCCACTGGCCAGTGTGTGTTTCACGAACCCCATTGGACAGCGTGTGTGTGTCACAAACCCCATAGGAAAGCGTGTGTGTCACAATCCCCACTGGCCAGTGTGTGTGTCACAAAACCCATTGGACAGCATGCGTGTCACAAACACCATTGGACAGCGTGTGTATCTCTCAATCCCCATTGGACAGCGTGTGTGTGTCAAAATCCCCAGTGGACAGCATGTGTGTGACAAACCCCATTGGACAGCGTGTGTGTGTCACAAACCCCTCTGGACAGCGCATGTGTCACAAACACCCCTGGAGAGTCTCTGTGTCACAAACACCATTGGACAGCTTGTGCGTCACAAACCCCCCGGAACAGTGTATGTGTCACAAACCCCATTGGAATGTGTGTGTGTCATAAACCTTATTGGACAGCGTCTGTGTCACGAACCCCATTGGACAGCATGTGTGTCACAAACCCCATTGGAAAGTGTGTGTGTCATGAACCTTATTGGACAGCGTGTGTGTCACGAACCCCATTGGACAGCGTGTGTGTCACAAACCGCATTGGAAAGTGTGTGTGTCGCAAACCCTATTGGACAGCGTATGTGTCACGAACCCCGTTGGACCACGTGTGTGTCACAAACCCCATTGGACAGCATATGTGTGCCACAATCCCCATTGGACAGTGTGTGTGTCACAAACCCCATTGAACAGTGTGTGTGTCCAAACCCCATTGGAGAGCGTGTGTGAGTCAAAATACCCTGTCCAAAATACGCTGTCCAGGACAGAGTGTGTGTGTCAGAAACCCCATTGGACAGCGTGTGTGTCACAAACTCACCTGGACAGCGTGTGTGTTCCAAACCCAGTGGAAAGTGTGTGTGTCACAAACCCCATTGGACAGTTTGTGTGTCACAAAACACACTGGACAGCATGTGTGTCACTATCCCCATTGGACAACGTGTGTTTCACAAGCCCATTGGATAGATTGTGTGTGTCACAACCCCCATTGGACAGCGTGTGTGTGTCAAAATCTCCACTGGACAGCGTGTGTGTCACAAACCCCATTGGACAGAGTTTGTGTGTCACAAACACCATTGGACAGCATGTGTGTTTTCACAATCCCCATTGGACAGTGTGTGTGTCACAATCCCCATTGGACAGCGTGTTTCACAAACCCCATTGGACAGCGTCTGTGTGTCACAATCGCCATTGGTCAGTGTGTGTGTCATAAACCTCATTGGACAGAGTGTATGTGACAAACCCCTTTAAACAGTGTGTGTGTCTCAAACCCCCCTGGACAGTCTTTGTGTCACATCACCCATTGGACAGAGTGTGTGTCAGAAACCCCATTGGACAGTATGCGTGTCACAAACACCAATAGACAGCGTGTGTGTGTTACAATCCCCGTTGGACAGCGTGCGTGTCACAAACCCCATTGGACATTGTGTGTGTCACGAACACCATTGGACAGCGTGTGTGTCACAAACCCCCCTCGACAGTGTGTGTGTCGCAATCCCCATTTGACACCGTGTGTGTCACAAACCCCATTTGACACCGTGTGTGTCACAAACACCATTGGACAGCGTGTGTGTGTCACAAACCCAATTAGACAGTGTGTGTGTTGTGGGAAACTGCAGCGGGTATGTGGAATCCTTGACAGAAAATATGAAACTAGAGATCAGCCTTGAGATATTAAGATTTGCCCTTGAGAAGGATGGGAGTAAAGGAGTATCCGGAGAGAGGAGAGATGTACCCGTGAGAGAGAAAGGGATGGAAGAATAACATGGATGATAGAAAAATTAACCAATGAGATGTTAGTGCTGTAACTTGTAACCAATAGTGAAAAGACACATGAACTGATTGAATTGTATAAAAATGCACTTGTAGCAATAAATGGCACTCCATTTCTTTCATCTTGAAAGAACTTGGTCCATGTCATTTGTCTGTCTCAACCGCGACATATGGTGACCCCGACGTGATCCTGCCTGAAGAGGATCTCGCATGACAAGGTGACAGCGTGAAGCTGTGAACAGCTGGAGAAGAGCTGTGGAGACGGAGCCCAGTACAGCTGATAAGAGCAGCCGAGGAGAGCTGCCGAAGGTCCGGAACGTTGAAAAGACACCTTGCTAGGGAGCAGGTGAGCTACCGGGAACAGGGGGGGTGAAACTTATCTAAAGAAGAGGGTACTATATTATCTACGTGGAAGCTGCTTCTGAAGAAGCAGGCTGTTAGCCTTCCAGAACTGACTTTAAGAAAAATGTTACTATGGGGCAAAGCACAAGGTATAGAGGTTAATCCTGTGACAGCATTTAGTGTGTCACAATGGATGGACTTGGGGGATAAACTGCTTGACAGTGCTACTCAAGGGTCCAAGGAAGCATCTGAACTGTTAACGACGTGGTGCTTGTTATCAGATACTCTGAAAGAGTTAAAACAGCAACAGGCAGAGGCGGCGGAGGGGGATGGTCTTCCTGGCTCTCCTGGGCCAGATTCGGAGGAAAAGGCAAGATTAAGTACTACTCCAACCTCCCCTGTTACTAAGGATTCGTCAAAACCACCCAAGTCCGTATTATCTGACACGGATAAGGATCCGCGGCACTTTCTTGGAAAGTTAAAAGGAGTAAAGAAGGAGCATACGTATGTGTGGCTCCGAGGTCAGAAAAAAATTATGAAAGACTCATATACATGTGTGTGGCCCCGAGATCAGATAAAAGCTATGAAAGACTCACATGAAAAAACAGCGTTGGGTTATGTGCGATCTCGGGAGGGGCCCTCGAAACACCGGTCGGAGCAATGCGTTCGGCCGACCGCTCCGCTGTCATCAATCACGGCTCGAACCTCTCCTCTACCATCATCAACCGCGGTTCCGCCGTCTGCGTCACCGCCATTGATCACAGTTCAACCCTCTGCCCCGCCGCTATCAGTTGCGGAAGAAAAAAATGGACATTTTTTTTCCTATCCCCCCTTGCCTGGAGATTTAGGTGGGGAGGACCCCCCGTGGTGAGCCAGACTGAGCCAAATAACGTAATTCCTATGGATTTGGGTCCCCCCAACCTGCCCCCGCCTCCCTCCCACGCTGCTAAAAAGCGAATTCCTGAGGGTGGGGGTGGAGTTTCAGAGCGTAAACTGAACTTACCAAAAAGCTGGGATTTACCCCCATTTTCAGTTACAGTTAAACCACGGGACCCCGTGTGTTTCTGGAAGAGACACTAATTGACACACCACAACTACAGGCACGATAACTTTCTGAAATCCTGAGGCAGTCACCAGACCTCGCATATCAAGCTATGATAAAGGTGCCTGAAACCAACAATGCAGCCAAATCAATTGCAACTATTGATCAGGGTCCCAGTGAGAATTACATGCAATTTATTGACCATCTTCAAGAGGCCATCAATAAGCAGGTTGAAAACTTAGAAGTTAAGGAAGCACTAATGTTGAAATTAGCAGTAGAGAATGCTAATGCTTGCTACCGATGTGTTATCTGCAAGTTTTACAGTACATATTATGTGCTTCTGTGTATTGCCTCTCTGAAAATCAAGCAGCTTGTCAGGAATGTGAGTTAATTGTTTTACTAGTTGTTTTTCAGTGCGCCGTAAAACTCTGTCCCCATTTTTCCCAGTCGTGCTGCAAGCACCCTGTGTTTTCTCCCCCTCCCTCCCCATTCTCAAGGTTTTACTTGCAAGACGGGGTCAGGAATAATTGTTTTCAGTTGTGTTCCTGAAAAATCAGTATTGGGAGGTGTTTTAAAACTTAGGAAAGCACTCGGAATTATGAGGAAGGAAGATCTTGTTAAATATTGAAATCAGTGTTCGCTGCTGTTTACGTTAAATGATTGGGAAAAGTGTCCGGAGAATAGAATTTTGTTGCAATTAATGTTGTTTTTAAGATGAGAAGAGCAGGACAAAATAAATCTCTACAAGAGATCATTAGATCATTACAGACAGTTTTACAGCTGGAACGATTTGAACGTCAACAAGCTGAGAGAGAGTTAACTGATAACACACATGTCACAGTAAACTTGCTGAAGTCTGCAAGATGCTTCCCTCATTAACCTGTTTTCTTTGTGGGTATCGGTTTAAGCATGTTGCAATTTTGGTAGGTCTTTATTATATGGTACGATAAGTTTACAGTCTGTTAAATTATGAGAATCCGTTGACTCAAAATGTGTGTTTTGTGATAATACAGAAGATCATAAGTAATTTAGTTCTTCACTGCGTGAATGTGATGGTAAAATTTTGTGTGTAGTAGCTGTTATTTTTTTTTCTTTTCTCTAGCATGCTACCTTTATTCCGGCATTCAGACTTGCGCAACTCTGTGACAGGCTGTGTCTCATCTCGGTGTGCTGGATTTGGTTTTTCCGTATGCACATCATGTAAAGAATCCTGGTTTTGGCATAACAGCTGTGGTGCACCAGATGAGACACTAAAACAAAACAAAATAAAACAAAAAAGGCCTTGCCCAGTCCAGCTCGCTGCGGGGGCCGATGGGGCTCCAGTGCGCACTGACTTTTTTTGTCAGGGAGACCCAGAGGTACCTCCACCTGGCTGAGCAGTAGGCAGCCCAAAGGTGCAATGCAAAAAATTGAGATATTGTCTCAAATTGGTGTAACTGTGATCCATCTGCTTATTTGAACTTGGTATATGGTTTTCACATCTGAGCTCAGTATTTTAGTTTGCATATTCATATTTGGTACCAAAAGAATCTTGTTTGGGGAGATAACTACAAAATGTGAACCGGTTCCACTGCTAAAATTCCACCTTGCTCCCCCTTAGGATGCATCCTTACACATTAAAGTAATCGCTTATATTGTTAGAAAAGCATTGAAGTTGTTAAAATGCTATGATAGCTGTGAATTTGGAAGAGGTTGTATTTAAAAATTGCTAGAATATTAACTGATTTGGATCTAGGAAAATAGACTAATGGATTTATGTTTATTATACTGGTTTATACTGTTTTTTGACACCTCTAAATTGTAAAACGTAAATGAAGCTAAGGAATGTAACTATTTCTGAGCTACTTGAAATTTGTAGTTGGAATGAAATGGGTAAACAAAAGAGCAAAATATCCCAGGCCTGTGTGCAGCTCATTGTAACTGAGAAGTTTCCCAGAACCTCCTACTTCATACCAGCCAGTATGCCAGCTGCGTGACCTTGGTTATATCTACACTGCACAGAAAGAAAAAACAACTGGAAAAATCTGGCTGCCTGCTTTTAAAGCGGTGAAAGGGGGGTTCTCTCTCCCCGCCACTGCAGCGATGTAATACTGAATGGAGCAGTCCGAGGGTGAAGTTTAAAGGCATCCTTAGCAGACCCATAGTTCTAATGAAACTGGAAAACTAAACCAAAAATTTGTTAATAGACTTATTCTGTGGTAATTAGTTGTAAGTGACTTCTTAGTAAATTCACTGTGCTAGTTTTTGAGGTCATGAGAGAGAATGAAAGAAAGGCCGTTTTTTGAGACCAATAGAATGCCATATTTGGAACAAAGTTTAAATACATGAATTCTTATAGTTGTTAGAAACTCCTATACTTCTCTTAGGTTAAGATTTGTTAAGTAAATTGTAAGCTCAAATAACGTTTTCTGAGAATTCTGTTTAGTTGCATGGCCTACAAGAGGCTGCTTGGATGGCGCATATCTGCTTGCTGCAAGTGAGAAATCTCCAAGGAAATTTCAAATGCTGTATTTCCACTAGTATTAACAGCCAATGTTTCGATAAAGCAAATACTACACTGATTGATCTGAAACAGGACTTCGATCTGGTAAGGGAAAACAATATCCAATAAATATGACAGCCAAAATGGAGTTGGAAACTTTGAGGAATAAATTTATGACAACTTTACAGGCTGACTGCATTCAATTGGACTTGCAGATTTGTCTATTTATAGCTACAACATAGAAACAACCTGTGGCTATTGTGGAACAGTATGATGAGATTGCTAGCAGACTGATATACTGCTTTTTACTCTGATCAAGAAAAGCAGGGAATGAATTTAAGTTTCAATAGGCCATGATCCTTTTGTCATATATGTACCATTTGTGAAATGTAATTCTGATTTTTTAATTTTATTTGTAATCTATGTCTTTGTAAATTGCACTAGCTGGTTTTCTTAACAGCACAGCTTTTGGCATGCATAAATGTAAAATGTAAATTGCTGCAGAACCTGCAAGTCTTTCACATCAGGTCATAGGCCATACTTGTATTTGGTCTGATCCTACATACTTGCAAAGTTTTTGTTGCTGGTTCTGGGAAGTCCCATTAAGCTGTAGTGGTTTGGTGTGAAGATAACAATTGGCATCATTCTGTAAAAATTATTGAAGGTTCAACCCAATTAGCAGAACTTGACACAGCTTTACATTACTTAGAGCTTTTTAAGGAGGAACCTCTAAATTTGATTTGTGATTCTGAGTACGTAGTCAAGGTCCAATGCACGTATCTCCTTCTGAACTGTGTTTTTTGTTTTGGTTCTGTTCTTTTTTAAACAAAAAGGGGGGAGAAGTAGGGAAAACACCACAACACCTATTGTCAAAAGCATTGTATGTGATGAAATACTTTGCAAGTGTGACCCAAAACCATGCTAAATCAGAAAGAACCTACATTAGTTATGGCCAAATCACTAGTTAATGGTCAATGGAAAAGGCCACATCAATTGATAACCTGGGGGAGAGGCTATGCTTATGTCTTTACAGATCAAGGGCCGCAATGGTTGCCAGCACGAAATGTGAAACCTGTGTTATCTTCCTGACAATGATTGTTGCAGCTGCTGTGTTTTGGATGCCCGCACAGAGAAAGACTAACATGTGGAGTACTTTAACCAACATGACTGACCAGGACTCCATAGGCCTAGCTATGGCATCTCTGGAAAACCCGTTCCACACATGCTTGGTTGGCATCCCCCTTGATGACTACAGCAGCATCACACAACTGTTTCAAAATGGAGGTTGGTGCAGAGGCATTGCAACAAACTGTTATAATACTAACATGGCACTTTGGATTAACTGTCTCCCGGAAATAGACATTGAACCACAGGAACTGGAATTGCTGGCATCTATGCCCATGGACACTTGTATCAACCTGGTTTGTGAAAAGTGTCAGAACAATATACGAGAAAATGAATGAATAAAACTGCAAAATGTTAATTCTACCTTTGGTGACTATAGAAATGAAACTCAATGGTGTAATGGCTCGCAGAAGAATCCAAGGGATGTCATTGATAATGTGGGAACAGCGACCCCAAAACCTCCTGTATGGTGTATTCTTGATCTGTGGAGATAGAGCCTGACCAGGAATTCCTTCTAATGCTGTTGAAGGACTGTGTATTTTGGGACTATTAACTCTCTTAACGCCCAATGTATAATAGATAATAGATCACAGAAGAGCAAGACGAGAAAAACACTTTTTGCGTGTATATGAGTCAAAATGTGATGATAATGTAGATTTTTGAGGTTCAAGGTTAAGGGTTTTAGAATCTCTTGTATCTGGTGTTGGCACAGTTAAAAGCTTTAAATATTTTAGAAAATTAGGATGCTGACTAGTTAAGCAAACTAACAGAACTTAAAAGGCTTTAAGTGGACTTTTTCTAGATGTACATTCTGTAAGACATGCCACATGGCAGAGTGGAGTCGCGATAGATTTTTTGTTATTAGCTCAAGGACATGGGTGTGAAGACTTCGATGGGATTTGTTAAATAAATTGATTAGTGGTTGAGGGTTTCTAGGTTGGTTGTTATCAGTAGTGAAAACAGGACTGATCATTTTGATGGTTGTTGTGGTTGTGTTACTAATGTTGCCATGCATGATTTCTCTGCTGCAAAGGGCCCTGCAGTGGACAATGAGGGCAGCATTTTTAGCAAAAATAAAAAAAGGGGGAATTGTGGGAAACTGCAGCGGGTCTGTGGAATCCTTGACAGAAAATATGAGAGTAGAGATCAGCCTTGAGATATTAAGATTTACCCTTGAGAAGGATGGGAGTAAAGGAGTATCCGGAGAGAGGAGAGATGTACCCGTGAGAAAGAAGGGGATAGAAGAATAACATGGATGATAGAAAAATTAACCAATGAGATGTCAGTGCTGAAACTTGTAACCAATATTGAAAAGACACATGAACTGGTAGAATTGTATAAAAATGCACTCGTAGCAATAAATGGCATCTATTACTTTCATCTTGAAAGAACTCGGTCCATGTCGTTTGTACGCCTCAACCGCGAACCTTTGCTCTTGAAAGGATGTCATCAGGTGGGTGTTTCGGTGTAATACGCTGAAAACCAGACCAGTAATAGTGAAATATGCCCATGATATGCATGATCCCCGCCCCAAAGCACCATGACTCAGCCTAAGGAGAACTGCAGCTTATTTTTTTGTACTGCCTGCAGATTGTGGAAGTACAGTATAAAAACCATTCTTATGGAGAGATCTTCATATTTTAGGCTTAGTCTAAATGTCTCAAGTAGCTGGGGTTTTTGCTTGGGCCTAATCCATACGGTTTTATGGCTTTCCTCCTAGTTTGAAGAAGAATGTGCTAGAAACTATAAAGCCAAAAAATGTCTTGCAGCCTAGGCTTGCCTTGCCTGTCCTTGCCTTGCCTTATTTCCTTCTCATCCTGTTCTCTGTCCCATTCTCTCTCGTTAATCCCTCGTCTGGCTGCATGTCTCTTAGTTCCTTTTCTCTCACTCTCCTGCTTCCTGCCTCTTTTATTGCATTTCCTCCATTTCACTCCTGCAGCCAAACACTACTTTTTATTCTTCCTTCCCTTTCTCCTGCTCCCTTCGCTTTCTCCCTATGTCCCATATCGTTCCTCTCGAATTCTCTGTTGGAGACTTCGGACCAAACTGGCCCCACGTCTGGGCATGGTTTGACAAGTTTTCAGAGGCCTGGCTGGTGACAGCAGGGCCAGCAGGCAGTGACAGGCCCGGGGCTGACAGGCTCTCCATCCCGTAGGGGGCGCTTGGCTGCCACACCCAGATGACATAGAACCTTTGTCACAATGCCTGCTAGCGTGGCGAGGATGCGGTGACTCTGCGGGTGACAGGGACACTGCAGGACTTGGTGTCAGCTCAGCAATCTCTTACTTCCCCAAAGAAGCGGAATTCTGCAAATTGCTGCATTTGCTCTTGAAAGGATGTCATCAGGTGGGTGTTTCTGGTGTAATACATGGAAAACCAGAGCAGAAATGGAGAAATATTCCCATGATATGCATGGTCCCTGCCCCACTGCACTATGACTCAGCATAAGGAGATATGCAGCTTATTTTTTTGTACTGTCAGCAGATTGTGGAAGTACAGTATAAAAACCATCCTTATGGAGAGATCTTCATATTTTAGGCTTAGTCTAAGTGTCTCAAGTAGCTGGGTTTTTTTTCTTGGGCCTAATCCATACGGTCTTGTGGATTTCCTCCTTGTCTGAAGACGAATGTGCTAGAAACTACAAAGCAAAAAAATGTCCTGCAGCCTAGCCTTGCCTTGTCTGTCCTTGTCGGTCCTTGCCTTGCCTTATTTCCTTCTCATCCTGTTCTCTGTCCCATCCTCTCTCACTAATCCCCTGTCTGGCTGCATGTCTCTTCTTTCCTTTTCTCTCATTATCTTCCTTCCTGCCTATTTTCCTGCAATTCCTCCATCTCACTCCTGCAGCCCAACACTACTTCTTATTCTTCCTTCCCTTTGTTCTGCTCCCTTCGCTTTCTCCCTCTGTCCCACATGATTCTTCCCGACTTGCCTTTTCACGACTTTGGGCCAAATTGGCCCCAAGTCTTGGCATGGTTTGACCTGTTTTCAGAGGCCTGGCTAGTAGAGAGCAGGGACAGCAGGCAGTGACAGGCCCGGGGCTGACAGGCTCCCCATAACCTAGGGTCGCCTTGCTGCCACACCCATCTGACATAGAACCTTTGTCACAATGCCTGCTATCTTGGAGAGGATGCAGTGACTCTGCAGGTGACAGGGACACTGCAGGACTTGGTGTCAGCTCAGCAATTTCTCACTTCCCCAAAGAAGCAGAATTCTGCAAATTGCTGCCTTTGCTCTTGAAAGGATATAATCAAGTGGGTGTTTTGGTGTCATACACTGAAAACCAGAGCTGAAATGGTGAAATATTCTCATGATATGTATGGTCCATGCACCAAAGCACCATGACTCAGCCTAAGAGATCTGCAGCTTATGTTTTTGTACTGCCAGCAGATTGTGGAAGCACAGTATAAAAACCATGCTTATGGAGAGATCTGCGTGTTTTAGGCTTAGTCTAAGTGTCTCAAGTAGCTGGGGTATTTACTTGGGCCTAATCCATACAGTTTTATGGCCTTAGTCCTAGTCTGAAGATGAAAGTGCTAGAAACTATACAGCAAAAAAATGTCCTGCAGCCTAGCCTTGCTTTGCCTGTCCTTGCCTGTCCTTCCCTTGCCTTATTTCCTTCTCATCCTGTTCTCTGTCCAGTCTTCTCTCACTAACCCCTCGTCTGCCTGCATGTCTCGTCTTTCCTTTTCTCTCACTCTCCTGCTTCCTGCCTCTTTTCTTACAATTCCTCCATCTCACTCCTGCAGCCCAACACTACTTTTTATTCTTCCTTCCCTTTCTCCTGCTCCCTTCGCTTTCTCCCTTTGTCCCATATCTTTCTTCCCGACTTGTCTTTTCAAGACCTTGGGACAAATTGGCCCCAAGTCTGGGCATGGTTTGACCAATATTCAGAGGCCTGGCTGGTGACAGCAGGGACAGCAGGCAGTGACAGGCCCGGGGCTAACAGGCTCCCCATCCCCTAGGGGACGCCTGACTGCCACACCCATCTGACATAGAACCTTTGTCACAATGCCCGCTACCGTGGCGAGTATGTGGTGACTCTGCAAGTGACAGGGACACTGCAGGACTTGGTGTCAGCTCAGCAATTTCTCAGTTCACCAAAGAAGCGGAATTCTGCAAATTGCTGCCTTTGCTCTTGAAAGGATGTCATCCCGTGGGTGTTTGGTAACATACACTGAAAACCAGAGCAGAAATGGTGGAATATGCCCAAGGTAAGCATGGTCCCTGCACCAAAGCACCATGACTCAGCCTAAGCGATATGCAGCTTATTTTTTTGTACTGCCAGCAGATTGTGGAAGCATAGTATAAAAACCATCCTTATGGAGAGATCTGCGTATTTTAGGCTTAGTCTAAGTGTCTCAAGTAGCTGGGGTTTTTGCTTGGGCCTAATCCATACGGTCTTATGGCCTTACTCCTAGTCTGCAGATGAATGTGCTAGAAACTATACAGCAAAAAAATGTCCTGCAGCCTAGCCTTGCTTTGCCTGTCCTTGCCTGTCCTTGCCTTGCCTTATTTCCTTCTCATCCTGTTCTCTGTCCCATTCTCTCTCGTTAATCCCTCGTCTGGCTGCATGTCTCTTAGTTCCTTTTCTCTCACTCTCCTGCTTCCTGCCTCTTTTATTGCATTTCCTCCATTTCACTCCTGCAGCCCAACACTACTTTTTATTCTTCCTTCCCTTTCTCCTGCTCCCTTCGCTTTCTCCCTCTGTCCCATATCTTTCTTGCCGACTTGTCTTTTCAAGACTTTGGGCCGAATTGGCCCCAAGTCTGGGCATGGTTTGACCAATTGTCAGAGGCCTGGCAGTTGACAGCAGGGACAGCAGGCAGTGACAGGCTCGGGGCTGACAGGCTCCCCATCCCCTAGGGGGCACCTGGCTGCCACACCCATCTGACATAAAACGTTTGTTACAATGCCTGCTACCGTGGCGAGTATGTGGTGACTCTGCAGGTGACAGGGACACTGCAGGACTTGGTGTCAGCTCAGCAATTTCTCACTTCCCCAAAGAAGCGGAATTCTGCAAATTGCTGCCTTTGCTCTTGAAAGGATGTCGTAAGGTCGGTGGTTTGGTGTCATACTCTGAAAACCAGAGCAGAAATGGTGAAATATGCCCATGATAAGCATGGTCCCTGCACCAAAGCACCATGACTCCGCCTGAGAGATCTGCAGCTTGTGTTTTTTTACAGCCAGCAGATTGTGGAAGCACAGTATAAAAACCATCCTTATTGAGAGATCTGCATATTTTAGGTTTAGTCTAGGTTTCTCAAGTAGCTGGGGTTTTTGCTTGGGCCTAATCCATACGGTCTTATGGCCTTACTCCTAGTCTGATGATGAATGTGCTAGAAACTATACAGCAAAAAAATGTCCTGCAGCCTAGCCTTGCTTTGCCTGTCCTTGCCTGTCCTTGCCTTGCCTTATTTCCTTCTCATCCTGTTCTCTGTCCCATCCTCTCTCACTAACCCCTTGTCTGGCTGCATATCTCTTCTTTCCTTTTCTCTCACTCTCCTGCTTCCTGCCTCTTTTCTTGCAATTCCTCCATCTCACTCCTGCAGCCCAACACTACTTTTTATTCTTCCTTCCCTTTCTCCTGCTCCCTTTGCTTTCTCCCTCTGTCCCATATCTTTCTTCCCGACTTGTCTGTTGGAGACTTTGGGCCAAATTTGCCCCAAGTCTGGGCATAGTTTGACCAATTTTCAGAGGCCTGGCTGGTGACAGCAGGGACAGCAGGCAGTGACAGGCCCGGGGCTGACATGCTCCCCATCCCCTAGGGGGCTCCTGGCTGCCACACCCAGCTGACATAGAACCTTTGTCACAATGCCCGCTACCTTGGCGAGTATGTGGTGACTCTGCAGGTAACAGGGACACTGCAGGACTTGGTGGCAGCTCAGCAATTTCTAACTTCCCCAAAGAAGCGGAATTCTGCAAATTGCTGCCTTTGCTCTTGAAAGGATATCATCAGGTGGGAGTTTTGGTGTCATACACTGAAAACCAGAGCTGAAATGGTGAAATATTCTCATGATATGTATGGTCCATGCACCAAACCACCACGACTCAGCCTAAGAGATCTGCAGCTTATGTTTTTGTACTGCCAGCAGATTGTGGAAGCACAGTATAAAAATCATCCTTATGGAGAGATCTGCGTATTTTAGGCTTAGTCTTAGTGTCTCAAGTAGCTGGGGTTTTTGCTTGGGCCTAATCCATACGGTCTTATGGCCTTACTCCTAGTCTGATGGTGAATGTGCTAGAAACTATACAGCAAAAACATATCCTGCAGCCTAGCCTTCCTTTGACTGTCCTTGCCTGTCCTTCCCTTGCCTTATTTCCTTCTCATCCTGTTCTCTGTCCAATCTTCTCCCACTAATCCCTCGTCTGGCTGCATGTCTTTACTTTTCTCTCACTCTCCTGCTTCCTGCCTCTTTTCTTGCAATTCCTCCCTCTCACTCCTGCAGCCCAACACTACTTTTTATTCTTCCTTCCCTTTCTCCTGCTCCCTTCGCTTTCTCCCTCTGTCCCATATCTTTCTTCCCAACTTGTCTGTTGGAGATTTTGGGCCAAATTGGCTCCATGTCTGGGCATGGTTTGACCAATTTTCAGAGGCCTGGCTGGTGACAGCAGGGACAGCAGGCAGTGACAGGCCCGGGGCTGACAGGCTCCCCATCCCCTAGTGGGCGCCTGGCTGCCACACCCAGCTTACATAGAATCTTTGTCAGAATGCCCGCTACTGTGGCGAGTATGTGGTGACTCTGCAGGTGACAGGGACACTGCAGGACTTGGTGTCAGTTCAGCAATTTCTCACTTCCCCAAAGAAGCGGAATTCTGCAAATTGCTGCCTTTGCTCTTGAAAGGATATCATCAGGTGTGTGTTTTGGAGTCATACACTGAAAACCAGAGCAGAAATGCTGAAATATTCCATGATATGCATGGTCCCTGCACCAAAGCACCATGACTCAGCCTAAGGAGATCTTCAGCTTATTTTTTTGTACTGCCAGCAGATTCTGGAAGCACAGTAGAAAAACCATCCTTATGGAGAGATCTGCGTATTTTAGGCTTAGTCTAAGCGTCTCAAGTAGCTGGGGTTTTTGCTTGGGCCTAATCCATACGGTCTTATGGCCTTACTCCTAGTCGGAAGACGAATGTGCTAGAAAATATAAAGCAAAAAAATGTCCTGCAGCCTAGCCTTGCTTTGCCTGTCCTTGCCTTGCCTTATTACCTTCTCATCCTGTTCTCTGTCCCATCCTCTCTCACTAACCCCTTGTCTGGCTGCATGACTCCTCTTTCCTTTTCTCTCACTCTCCTGCTTCCTGCCTCTTTAATGGCAATTCCTCCATCTCACTCCTGCAGCCCAACACTATTTTTATTCTTCCTTCTATTTCTCCTGCTCCCTTCGCTTTCTCCCTCTGTCCCATATCTTTCTTCCTGATTTGTGTTTTCAAGACTTTGGGCCAAATTGGGCCCAAGTCTGGGCATGGTTTGACCAATTTTCAGAGGCCTGGCTGGTGACAGCAGGGACAGCAGGCAGTGACTGGCCCGGGGCTGACAGGCTCCCCATCCCCTAGGGGGCGCCTGCTTGCCACACCCAGCTGACATAGAACCTTTGTCACAATGCCCGCTACCGTGGCGAGTATGTGGTGACTTTGCAGGTGACAGAGACACTGCAGGACTTGGTGTCAGCTCAGCAATTTCTCACTTCCCCAAAGAAGCGGAATTCTGCAAATTGCTGCCTTTGCTCTTGAAAGGATATCATCAGGTGGGTGTTTTGGTGTCATACACTGAAAACCAGAGCAGAAATGCTGAAATATTCCATGATATGCATGGTCCCTGCACCAAAGCACCATGACTCAGCCGAAGGAGATCTGCAGCTTATATTTTTGTACTGCCAGCAGATTGTGGAAGCACAGTATAAAAACCATCCTTATAAAGAGATCTGCGTATTTTAGGCTTAGTCTAAGCGTCTCAAGTAGCTGGGGTTTTTGCTTGGGCCTAATCCATACGGTCTTATGGATTTCCTCGTAGTCCGAGGACGAATGTGCTAGAAACTATAAAGCGAAAAAATGTCCTGCAGCTTAGCCTTGCTTTGCCTGTCTTTGCCTGTCCTTGCCTGTCCTTGCCTTGCCTTATTTCCTTCTCATCCTGTTCTCTGTCCCATCCTCTCTCACTAACCCCTCGTCTCGCTGCATGTCTCTTCTTTCCTTTTCTCTCACTCTCCTGCTTCCTGCCTCTTTAATGGCAATTCCTCCATCTCACTCCTGCAGCCCAACACTCCTTTTTATTCTTCCTTCCCTTTCTCCTGCTCCCTTCGCTTTCTCCCTCTGTCCCATATCTTCCTTCCCGACTTGTGTCTTGGAGACTTTGGGCCAAACTGGCCCCAAGTCTGGACATTGTTTGACAAGTTTTCAAAGGCCTGGCTGGTCACAGCATTGACAGCAGGCAGTGACAGGCACGGGCCTTACAGGCTCCCCATCCCCTAGGGGGCGCCTGGCTGCCACACCCAGCTGACATAGAACCTTTGTCACAATGCCCGCTACCGTGGCGAGTATGTGGTGACTCTGCAGGTGACAGGGACACTGCAGGACTTGGTGTCAGCTCAGCCATTTCTCACTTCCCCAAAGAAGCGGAATTCTGTGAATTGCTGCCTTCTGCAAATTGCTGCCTTTGCTCTTGAAAGGATGTCGTCAAGTGGGTGTTTTGGTGTCATACACTGAAAACCAGAGCAGAAACAGTGAAATATTCCCATGATATGCATGGTCCCTGCACCAAAGCACCATGACTAAGCCTAAGGAGATCTGCAGCTTATTTTTTTGTACTGCCAGCAGATTATGGAAGCACAGTATAAAAACCATCCTTATGGAGAGATCTGCGTAATTTAGGCTTAATCTAAGTGTCTCAAGTAGCTGGGGTTTTTGCTTGGGCCTAATCCATGCGGTCTTATGGCCTTACTCCTAGTCTGAAGACGAATGTGCTAGAAACTATCAAGCGAAAAAATGTCCTGCAGTCTAGCTTTGCTTTGCCTGTCCTTGCCTGTCCTTGCCTTGCCTTATTTCTTTCTCATCCTGTCCTCTGTCCCATCCTCTCTCACTAACCCCTCGTCTGGCTGCATGTCTCTTCTTTCCTTTTCTATCACTCTCCTCCTTCCTACCTCTTCTCTTTCTATTCCTCCATCTCACTCCTGCAGCCCAACACTACTTTTTATTCTTCCTTCCTTTTCTCCTGCTCCCTTCTCTTCTCCCTATGTCCCATATCTTTCTTCCCAACTTGTCTTTTCAAGACTTTGGGCCAAATTGGCCCCAAGTCTGGGCATTGTTTGACAAGTTTTCAGAGTCCTGTCTGGTCCCAGCAGGGACTGCCGGCAGTGACAGGCCCGGGGCTTACAGGCTCCCCATCCCCTAGGGGGCGCCTGGCTGCCACACCCAGCTGACATAGAACCTTTGTCACAATGCCCGCTACCGTGGCGAGTATGTGGTGACTCTGCAGGTGACAGGGACACTGCAGGACTTGGTGTCAGCTCAGCAATTTCTCACTTCCCCAAAGAAGCGGAATTCTGCAAATTGCTGCCTTCTGCAAATTGCTGCCTTTGCTCTTGAAAGGATATCATCAGGTGGGTGTTTTGTTGTCATACTCTGAATACCAGAGAAGAAATGGTGAAATTTTTCCATGATATGCATGGTCCCTGCACCAAAGCACAATGACTCAGCCTAAGGAGATCTGCAGCTTATTTTTTTGTACTGGCAGCAGATTATGGAAGCACAGTATAAAAACCATCCTTATGGAGAGATCTGCGTATTTAGGCTTAGTCTAAGTGTCTCAAGTAGCTGGGGTTTTTGCTTGGGCCTAATCCATACGGTCTTATGGCCTTACTCCTAGTCTGAAGACGAATGTGTTAGAAACTATAAAGCTAAAAAATGTCCTGCAGACTAGCCTTGCTTTGCCTGTCCTTGCCTTGCCTTATTTCCTTCTCATCCTGTTCTCTGTACCATCCTCTCTCACTAACCACTCGTGTGACTGCATGTCTCTTCTTTCCTTTTCTCTCACTCTCCTGCTTCCTGCCTCTTTTCTTTCAATTCCTCCCTCTCACTCCTGCAGCCCAACACTACTTTTTATTCTTCCTTCCCTTTCTCCTGCTCCCTTCGCTTTCTCCCTCTGTCCCATATCTTTCTTCCTGACTTGTCTTTTCAAGACTTTGGGCCAAATTGGCCCCAAGTCTGGGCATGGTTTGACCAATTTTCAGAGGCCTGGCTGGTGACAGCAGGGACAGCAGGCAGTGACAGGCCCGGGGCTGACAGGCTCCCCATCCCCTAGGGGGCGCCTGGCTTCAACACCCTGCTGACATTGAACCTTTGTCACAATGCCCACTACCGTGGCTAGTATGTGGTGACTCTGCAGGTGACAGGGACACTGCAGGACTTGGTGTTCAGCTCAGCAATTTCTCAGTTCCCCAAAGAAGCGGAATTCTGCAAATTGCTGCCTTTGCTCTTGAAAGGATATCATCAGGTGGGTGTTTTGGTGTCATACTGTGAAAACCAGAGCAGAAATGGTGAAATATTCCCATGATATGCATGGTCCCTGCAACAAAGCACCATGACTCAGCCTAAGGAGACCTGCAGCTTATTTTTTTGTACTGCCAGCAGATTGTGGAAGCACAGTATAAAAACCATCCTTATGGAGAGATCTGCGTATTTTAGGCTTAGTCTAAGTGTCTCAAGTAGCTGGGGTTTTTGTTTGGGCCTAATCCATACGGTCCTCTGGCTTTCCTCCTCGTCTGAAGACGAATGTGCCTGAAACTATAAAGCAAAAAAATGTCCTGCAACCTAGCGTTGCCTTTCCTGTCCTTACCTGTCCTTGCCTTGCCTTGCCTTATTTCTTTCTCATCCTGTTCTCTGTCCCATCCGCTCTCATTAACCCCTCGTCTGGCTGCATGTCTCTACTTTCCTTTTCTCTCACTCTCCTGCTTCCTGCCTCTTTAATGGCAATTCCTCCATCTCACTCCTGCAGCCCAACACTACTTTTTCTTCTTCCTTCCCTTTCTCCTGCTCCCTTCGCTTTCTCCCTCTGTCCCATATCTTCCTTCCCGACTTGTGTCTTGGAGACTTTGGGCCAAACTGGCCCCAAGTCTGGACATTGTTTGACAAGTTTTCAAAGGCCTGGCTGGTCACAGCATTGACAGCAGGCAGTGAAAGGCACGGGCCTTACAGGCTCCCCATCCCCTAGGGGGCGCCTGGCTGCCACACCCAGCTGACATAGAACCTTTGTCACAATGCCCGCTACCATGGCGAGTATGTGGTGACTCTGCAGGTGACAGGGACACTGCAGTACTTGGTGTCGCCTCAGCCTTTTCTCACTTCCCCAAAGAAGCGGAATTCTGTGAATTGCTGCCTTCTGCAAATTGCTGCCTTTGCTCTTGAAAGGATGTCGTCAAGTGGGTGTTTTGGTGTCATACACTGAAAACCAGAGCAGAAACAGTGAAATATTCCCATGATATGCATGGTCCCTGCAACAAAGCACCATGACTCAGCCTAAGAGATCTGCAGCTTGTTTTTGTACTGCCAGCAGATTGTGGAAGAACTGTATAAAAACAATCCTTATGGAGTAATCTGCGTATTTTAGGCTTAGTCTAAGTGTCTGAAGTAGCCGGTGTATTTGCTTGGGCCTAATCCATACTGTCTTATGGCTTTCCTCGTAGTCCGAGGACGAATGTGCTAAAAACTATAAAGCGAAAAAATGTCCTGCAGCCTAGCCTTGCTTTGCCTGTCCTTGCCTGTCCTTGCCTTGCCTTATTTCCTTCTCATCCTGTTCTCTGTCCCATCCTCTCTCACTAGCCCCTCGTCTGGCTCCATGTCTCTTCTTTCCTTTTCTCTCACTCTCCTGCTTCCTGCCTCTTTTCCTGCAATTCCTCCATCTCACTCCTGCAGCCCAACACTACTTTTTATTCTTCCTTCCCTTTCTCCTGCTCCCTTCGCTTTCTCCCTCTGTCCCATATCTTTCTTCCCGACTTGTCTTTTCAAGACTTTGGGGCAAATTGGCCCCAAGTCTGGGCATGGTTTGACCAATTTTCAGAGGCCTGGCTGGTGACAGCAGGGACAGCAGGCAGTGACAGGCCCGGGGCTGACAGGCTCCCCATCCCCTAGGGGGCGCCTGGCTGCCACACCCAGCTGACATAGAACCTTTGTCACAATGCCCGCTACCGTGGCGAGTATGTGGTGACTCTGCAGGTGACAGGGACACTGCAGGACTTGGTGGCAGCTCAGCAATTTCTCACTTCCCCAAAGAAGCGGAATTCTGCAAATTGCTGCCTTTGCTCTTGAAAGGATATCATCAGGTGGGTGTTTTGGTGTCATACTCTGAAAACCAGAGCAGAAATGGTGAACTATTCCCATGATATGCATGGTCCCTGCACCAAAGCACCATGACTCAGCCTAAGGAGATCTGCAGCTTATTTTTTTGTACTGCCAGCAGATTGTGGAAGCACAGTATAAAAACCATCCTTATGGAGAGATCTGCGTATTTTAGGCTTAGTCTTAGTGTCTCAAGTAGCTGGGGTTTTTGCTTGGGCCTAATCCATAAGTTCTTATGGCCTTACTCCTAGTCTGAAGACGAATGTGCTAGAAACTATAAAGCGAAAAAATGTCCTGCAGCCTAGCCTTGCTTTGCCTGTCCTTGCCTGTCCTTGCCTTGCCTTATTTCCTTCTCATCCTGTTCTCTGTCCCATCCTCTCTCACCAAACCCTCGTCTGGCTGCATGTCTCGTCTTTCCTTTTCTCTCACTCTCCTGCTTCCTGCCTCTTTAATGGCAATTCCTCCATCTCACTCCTGCAGCCCAACACTACTTTTTATTCTTCCTTCCCTTTCTCCTGCTCCCTTCGCTTTCTCCCTCTGTCCCATATCTTTCTTCCCGACTTGTCTTTTCAAGACTTTGGGGCAAATTGGCCCCAAGTCTGGGCATGGTTTGACCAATTTTCAGAGGCCTGGCTGGTGACAACAGGGACAGCAGGCAGTGACAGGCCCGGGGCTGACAGGCTCCCCATCCCCTAGGGGGCGCCTGGCTGCCACACCCAGCTGACATAGAACCTTTGTCACAATGCCCGCTACCGTGGCGAGTATGTGGTGACTCTGCAGGTGACAGGGACACTGCAGGACTTGGTGGCAGCTCAGCAATTTCTCACTTCCCCAAAGAAGCGGAATTCTGCAAATTGCTGCCTTTGCTCTTGAAAGGATATCATCAGGTGGGTGTTTTGATGTCATACTCTGAAAACCAGAGCAGAAATGGTGAACTATTCCCATGATATGCATGGTCCCTGCACCAAAGCACCATGACTCAGCCTAAGGAGATCTGCAGCTTATTTTTTTGTACTGCCAGCAGATTGTGGAAGCACAGTATAAAAACCATCCTTATGGAGAGATCTGCGTATTTTAGGCTTAGTCTTAGTGTCTCAAGTAGCTGGGGTTTTTGCTTGGGCCTAATCCATACGGTCTTATGGCCTTACTCCTAGTCTGAAGACGAATGTGCTAAAAACTATAAAGCGAAAAAATGTCCTGCAGCCTAGCCTTGCTTTGCCTGTCCTTGCCTGTCCTTGCCTTGCCTTATTTCCTTCTCATCCTGTTCTCTGTCCCATCCTCTCTCACTAACCCCTCGTCTGGCTCCATGTCTCTTCTTTCCTTTTCTCTCACTCTCCTGCTTCCTGCCTCTTTAATGGCAATTCCTCCATCTCACTCCTGCAGCCCAACACTACTTTTTATTCTTCCTTCTATTTCTCCTGCTCCCTTCGCTTTCTCCCTCTGTCCCATATCTTTCTTCCCGACTTGTCTTTTCAAGACTTTGGGCCAAATTGGCCCCAAGTCTGGGCATGGTTTGACCAGTTTTCAGAGGCCTGGCTGGTGACAGCAGGGACAGCAGGCAGTGACAGGCCCGGGGCTGACAGGCTCCCCATCCCATAGGGGGCGCCTGGCTGCCACACCCAGCTGACATAGAACCTTTGTCACAATGCCCGCTACCGTGGCGAGTATGTGGTGACTCTGCAAGTGACAGGGACACTGCAGGACTTGGTGTCAGCTCAGCAATTTCTCACTTCCCCAAAGAAGCGGAATTCTGCAAATTGCTGCCTTTGCTCTTGAAAGGATAACATCAGGTGGGTGTTTTGGTGTCATACTCTGAAAACCAGAGCAGAAATGGTGAACTATTCCCATGATATGCATGGTCCCTGCACCAAAGCACCATGACTCAGCCTAAGGAGATCTGCAGCTTATTTTTTTGTACTGCCAGCAGATTGTGGAAGCACAGTATAAAAACCATCCTTATGGAGAGATCTGCGTATTTTAGGCTTAGTCTTAGTGTCTCAAGTAGCTGGGGTTTTTGCTTGGGCCTAATCCATACGGTCTTATGGCCTTACTCCTAGTCTGAAGACGAATGTGCTAGAAACTATAAAGCTATAACATGTCCTGCAGCCTAGCCTTGCTTTGCCTGTCCTTGCCTGTCCTTGCCTTGCGTTATTTCCTTCTCATCCTGTTTTCTGTCCCATCCTCTCTCACTAACCCCTCGTCTGGCTCCATGTCTCTACTTTCCTTTTCTCTCACTCTCCTGCTTCCTGCCTCTTTTCCTGCAATTCCTCCATATCACTCCTGTAGCCCAACACTACTTTTTATTCTTCCTTCCCTTTCTCCTGCTCCCTTCGCTTTCTCCCTCTTTCCAATATCTTTCTTCCCGACTTGTCTTTTCAAGACTTTGGGCCAAATTGGCCCCAAGTCTGGGCATGGTTTGACCAATTTTCAGAGGCCTGGCTGGTGACAGCAGGGACAGCAGGCAGTGACAGGCCCGGGGCTGACAGGCTTCCCATCCCCTAGGGGGCGCCTGGCTGCCACACCCAGCTGACATAGAACCTTTGTCACAATGCCCGCTACCGTGGCGAGTATGTGGTGACTCTGCAAGTGACAGGGACACTGCAGGACTTGGTGTCAGCTCAGCAATTTCTCACTTCCCCAAAGAAGCGGAATTCTGCAAATTGCTGCCTTTGCTCTTGAAAGAATATCATCAGGTGGGTGTTTTGGTGTCATACTCTGAAAACCAGAGCAGAAATGGTGAACTATTCCCATGATATGCATGGTCCCTGCACCAAAGCACCATGACTCAGCCTAAGGAGATCTGCAGCTTATTTTTTTGTACTGCCAGCAGATTGTGGAAGCACAGTGTCTCAAGTAGCTGGGGTTTTTGCTTGGGCCTAAACCATACGGTCTTATGGCCTTACTCCTAGTCTGAAGACGAATGTGCTAAAAACTATAAAGCGAAAAAATGTCCTGCAGCCTAGCCTTGCTTTGCCTGTCCTTGCCTGTCCTTGCCTTGCCTTATTTCCTTCTCATCCTGTTCTCTGTCCCATCCTCTCTCACTAGCCCCTCGTCTGGCTCCATGTCTCTTCTTTCCTTTTCTCTCACTCTCCTGCTTCCTGCCTCTTTAATGGCAATTCCTCCATCTCACTCCTGCAGCCCAACACTACTTTTTATTCTTCCTTCCCTTTCTCCTGCTCCCTTCGCTTTCTCCCTCTGTCCCATATCTTTCTTCCCGACTTGTCTTTTCAAGACTTTGGGCAAAATTGGCCCCAAGTCTGGGCATGGTTTGACCGATATTCAGAGGCCTGGCTGGTGACAGCAGGGACAGCAGGCAGTGACAGGCCCGGGGCTGACAGGCTCCCCATCCCCTAGGGGGCGCCTGGCTGCCACACCCAGCTGACATAGAACCTTTGTCACAATGCCCGCTACCGTGGCGAGTATGTGGTGACTCTGCAGGTGACAGGGACACTGCAGGACTTGGTGGCAGCTCAGCAATTTCTCACTTCTCCAAAGCAGCGGAATTCTGCAAATTGCTGCCTTTGCTCTTGAAAGGATATCATCAGGTGGGTGTTTTGGTGTCATACTCTGAAAACCAGAGCAGAAATGGTGAACTATTCCCATGATACGCATGGTCCCTGCACCAAAGCACCATGACTCAGCCTAAGGAGATCTGCAGCTTATTTTTTTGTACTGCCAGCAGATTGTGGAAGCACAGTATAAAAACCATCCTTATGGAGAGATCTGCGTATTTTAGGCTTAGTCTTAGTGTCTCAAGTAGCTGGGGTTTTTGCTTGGGCCTAATCCATAAGGTCTTATGGCCTTACTCCTAGTCTGAAGACGAATGTGCTAGAAACTATAAAGCGAAAAAATGTCCTGCAGCCTAGCCTTGCTTTGCCTGTCCTTGCCTGTCCTTGCCTTGCCTTATTTCCTTCTCATCCTGTTTTCTGTCCCATCCTCTCTCACTAACCCCTCGTCTGGCTGCATGTCTCTTCTTTCCTTTTCTCTCACTCTCCTGCTTCCTGCCTCTTTTCCTGCAATTCCTTCATATCACTCCTGAAGCCCAACATTACTTTTTATTCTTCCTTCCCTTTCTCCTGCTCCCTTCGCTTTCTCCCTCTGTCCCATATCTTTCTTCCCGACTTGTCTTTTCAAGACTTTGGGCCAAATTCGCCCCAAGTCTGGGCATGGTTTGACCAATTTTCAGAGGCCTGGCTGGTGACAGCAGGGACAGCAGGCAGTGACAGGCCCGGGGCTGACAGGCTCCCCATCCCCTAGGGGGCGCCTGGCTGCCACACCCAGCTGACATAGAACCTTTGTCACAATGCCCGCTACCGTGGCGAGTATGTGGTGACTCTGCAGGTGACAGGGACACTGCAGGACTTGGTGTCAGCTCAGCAATTTCTCACTTCCCCAAAGAAGCGGAATTCTGCAAATTGCTGCCTTTGCTCTTGAAAGGATATCATCAGGTGAGTGTTTTGGTGTCATACTCTGAAAACTAGAGCAGAAATGGTGAACTATTCCCATGATATGCATGGTCCCTGCACCAAAGCACCATGACTCAGCCTAAGGAGATCTGCAGCTTATTTTTTTGTACTGCCAGCAGATTGTGGAAGCACAGTATAAAAACCATCCTTATGGAGAGATCTTCGTATTTTAGGCTTAGTCTAAGTGTCTCAAGTAGCTGGGGTTTTTGCCTGGGCCTAATCCATAAGGTCTTATGGTTTTCCTCCTCATCTGAAGACGAATGTGCTAGAGACTATAAAGCAAAAAAATGTCCTGCAGCCTAGCCTTGCTTTGCCTGTTCTTGCCTGTCCTGGTCTTGCCTTATTTCTTTCTCATCCTGTTCTCTGTCCCATCCACTCTCACTAACCCCTCGTCTAGCTGCATGTCTCTTCTTTCCTTTTCTCTCACTCTCCTGTTTCCTGCCTCTTTTCCTGCAATTCCTCCATCTCACTCCTGCAGCCCAACACTCCAAATTATTCTTCCTTCCCTTTCTCCTGCTCCCTTCGCTTTCTCCCTCTGTCCCATATCTTTCTTCCCGACTTGTCTTTTCAAGACTTTGGGCCAAACAGGCCCCAAGACTGGGCATGGTTTGACCAATTTTCAGAGGCCTGGCTGGTGACAGCAGGGACAGCAGGCAGTGACAGGCCCGGGGCTGGCAGGCTCCCCATCCCCTAGGGGGTGCCTGGCTGCCACACCCATCTGACAAAGAACCTTTTTCACAATGCCCGCTACCGTGGCGAGGATGCGGTGACTCTCCAGGTGACAGGGACACTGCAGGACTTGGTGGCAGCTCAGCAATTTCTCACTTCCCCAAAGAAGCGGAATTCTGCAAATTGCTGCCTTTGCTCTTGAAAGGATGTCATCAGGTGGGTCTTTTGGTGTCATACACTGAAAACCAGAGCAGAAATAGTGAAATATTCCCATGATATGCATGGTCCCTGCACCAAAGCACCATGACTCAGCCTAAGGAGATCTGCAGCTTATTTTTTGTACTGCCAGCAGATTGTGGAAGTACAGTATAAAAACCATCCTTATGGAGACATCTTCCTATTTTAGGCTTAGTCTAAGTGTCTCAAGTAGCTGGGGTTTTTGCTTGGGCCTAATCCATACGGTCTTCTGGCTTTCCTCCTAGTCTGAAGACGAATGTGCTAGAAACTATAAAGCAAAAAAATGTCCTGCAGCCTTGCCTTGCCTTGCCTGTCCTTGTCTTGCCTTATTTCCTTCTCATCCTTTTCTCTGTCCCATCCTCTCTCACTAACCCCTCGTCTGGCTGCATGTCTCTTCTTTCCTTTTCTCTCACTCTCCTGCTCCCTGCCTCTTTTCCTGCAATTCCTCCATCCCTCTCCTGCAGCCCAACACTACTTTTTATTCACAGAATCACATAATCACAGAATCACAGAATCACAGAATCACAGAATCACAGAATCGACTGGGTTAGAAAAGACCTCAGCGATCATCAAGTCCAACTCTTGGTCCAACTCTAGTCCGTTTACTAGATCATGGCACTAAGTGCCATGTCCAATCTCAGTTTAAAAACCTCTAGGGACGGCGAGTCCACTACCTCCCTGGGCAGGCCATTCCAATGCCTGACCACTCTCTCTGTAAAGAATTTCTTTCTGATATCCAGTCTAAATTTCCCCTGGTAGAGTTTAAGCCCATGCCCCCTTGTCCTATTGCTAACTGCCTGGGAGAAGAGACCAATCCCCACCTGGCTATAACTTCCCTTCAGGTAGTTATAGAGAGTGATGAGGTCACCTCTAAGCCTCCTCTTCTCTAGACTAAACAACCCCAGCTCCCTCAGCCTCTCCCCATAGGGCTTGTGTTCAAGTCCCTTCACCAGTCGTGTTGCTCTTCTCTGGACCCGCTCCAGCACTTCAATGTCTTTCCTGAACTGAGAGGCCCAGAACTGAACACAATACTCCAGATGTGGCCTCACCAATGCAGAGTACAGGGGAAGGATCACTTCCCTTGTCCTGCTGACCACGCTATTTTTGATACAGGACAGGATACCGTTGGCCTTCTTGGCCACCTGGGCACACTGTTGGCTCATGTTGAGCTTCCTGTCAATTAGTACCCCCAGGTCCCTTTCTGTCTGACTGCTCTCCAGCCACTCTGTGCCCAGCCTGTAGTGCTGCAGGGGGTTGTTGTGACCAAAGTGCAGCACCCGGCACTTGGCCTTATTGAACTTCATCCCATTGGAATCAGCCCATTTTTCCAGTCTATCCAGATCCCTCTGCAGAGCCCTCCTGCCTTCCAGTAGGACGACACTCCCTCCCAACTTGGTGTCATCAGCAAATTTGCTGATGATGGTCTCAATCCCCTCATCTAAATCATCAATAAAGATGTTAAACAGGACTGGACCCAACACTGACCCCTGGGGAACACCACTAGTGACTGGCCGCCAGCTGGATGCAGCCCCGTTCACCAGCACTCTCTGGGCCCGGCCCTCCAGCCAGTTCTTAACCCAGCGAAGAGTGCACTTGTCCAAGCCATGGGCTACCAGCTTTTGCAAGAGTATATTATGGGAGACAGTGTCAAAGACCTTGCTGAAGTCCAGATAGACCACATCCATGGCTTTCCCCTCATCCACCAGCTGGGTCACCTGATCATAAAAGGAGATCAGGCTGGTCAGACAGGACCTGCCCCTCCTAAACCCATGCTGGCTGGGTCTGATCCCTTGTCCATCCTGAAGGTGCTGTGTGATTCCACTCAGCATGATCTGCTCCATAACCCTGCCAGGCACCGAGGTCAGACTGACAGGCCTGTAGTTGCCAGGGTCAGCTCTGCAGCCCTTTTTGTGGACTGGGGTAACATTGGCCAATTTTCAATCATATGGGACCTCCCCAGTGAGCCAGGACTGTTGGAAGATGATGGAGAGCGGCTTGGCAAGTTCTTCTGCTAGCTCCCTCATCACCCTAGGATGGATCCCATCTGGTCCCATAGACTTGTGAGGATCCAGATGGCTCAGTAAATCACCAACTATTTCCTCCTGGAATACAAGGGGCCTATTTGGCTTCCTATCTCTGTCAACCACCTCCAGAGATGAGTTGTCCTGAGGGCCACCTGTCTCACTGGTAAAAACTGAGGCAAAGTAGGTATTAAGTACCTCAGCTTTCTCCTCATCTTTGTTAACTATATTTCCTTCAGAGTCCAACAGAGAATGGAGGTTTTCCTTGCCCCTCCTTTTGTTATTAACATATTTGAAGAAGGACTTTTTATTATCCCTGTCAGAATTGGCCAAGTTAACTTCAAATTGCACTTTTGTTTCCCTGATCTTTTTTCTGCATGATCTAGCTATTTCCATAAATCCTTCATAAGTAGCCAGCCCTTTTTTCCACAGTCGGTAAAGTCTCTTTTTATTTCTGATTTCATTCAGAATCACCCTGTTTAGCCAAGCCGGTTGTCTTCCCCGCCAGCTAGCCTTTCGGCACACTGGTATAGCCTGTTCCTGTGCACTCAAAACCACCTGCTTGAAGCATGTCCAACCCTCCTGGGCCCCCTTGTTTTTAAGCATTGTTTCCCAGGGTATGCTCTGAACTAGACTTCTGAATAGGCAAAAATCTGCCCTCGGGAAGTCCAGCATAGAGTTTTTGTTAATGGTTCTCCCTGCATCTCTGAGTACTGAAAATTCTATTATTTCATGGTTGCTATGCCCCAGGCGGCCTCCAACCACTACATCTCCCACCAGCCCTTCTCTGTTTGTAAACAGTAGGTCTAGCGGGGTCTTGCCCCTGGTGGGCTCATTTAGCAGCTGATGAAGGAAATTGTCCTCTATACACTCTAGGAACTTCCTAGACTGCCTCTTCTGTGCAGTATTGACCTCCCAGCAGATATCCGGCAGGTTAAAGTCACCCACAAGAACAAGGGCCATCGATTTTGAGACATCTGCCAGCTGCTTGTAGAATAATTCATCTCCTTCATTGTCCTGGTTGCGCGGTCTATAACAGACACCCACGAGGATGTCAGCCTTGTTGGACTTCCCCCTGATTCTGGTCCACAGGAACTCAAACCTGCATACTGACCTCAAGTTTAACAGAGTCGAGTGACTCTCTAACATATAAAGCCACCCCTCCACCTCTCCTACCCTACCTATCTTTTCTGAAGAGCTTGTAGCCACACATAGCAGCACTCCAGTCATATGAGTCATCCCACCATGTTTCTGTGATGGCAACTATGTCATAGCTTTCCTGCTACACGATGGCTTCCAGCTTCTCTTGTTAGTTGCCCATACTGCATGCATTAGTGTACATGCACGTCAAGTGGGCTGCTGATTTCCCTCTTAATTCGGGCTTTCCATTCTTCCTTCCCTTTCTCCTGCTCCCTTCGCTTTCTCCCTCTGTCCCGTATCTTTCTTCCCGACTTGTCTTTTCAAGACTTTGGGCCAAATTGGCCCCAAGTCTGGGCATGGTTTGACCAATTTTCAGAGGCCTGGCTGGTGACAGCAGGGACAGCAGGCAGTGACAGGCTCGGGGCTGGCAGGCTCCCCATCCCCTAGGGGGCGCCTGGCTGCCACACCCATCTGACAAAGAACCTTTTCCACAATGCCCGCTACTGTGGCGAGATGCGGTGACTCTGCAGGTGACAGGGACACTGCAGGACTTGGTGTCAGCTCAGCAATTTCTCAGTTCCCCAAAGAAGCGGAATTCTGCAAATTGCTGCCTTTGCTCTTGAAAGGATGTCATCAGGTGGGTGTTTTGGTGTAATACACTGAAAACCAGAGCAGAAATAGTGAAATATTCCCATGATATGCATGGTTCCTGCACCAAAGCACCATGACTCAGCCTAAGGAGATCTGGGGCTTATTTTTTTGTACTGCCAGCAGATTGTGGAATACAGTATAAAAACCAACCTTATGTAGAGATCTTCGTATTTTTGGCTTAGTCTAAGTGTCTCAAGTAGCTGGGGTCTAGGCTTGGGCCTAATCCATACGGTCTTCTGGCTTTCCTCCTAGTCTGAAGACGAATGTGCTAGAAACTATAAAGCAAAAAAATGTCCTGCAGCCTAGCCTTGCCTTGCCTGTCCTTGCCTGTCCTTGCCTTGCCTTATTTCCTTCCCATCCTGTTCTCTGTCCCATCCTCTCTCACTAACCCCTCGTCTGGCTGCATGTCTCTACTTTCCTTTTCTCTCACTCTTCTGCTTCCTGCCTCTTTTCTTGCAATTCCTCCATCTCACTTCTGCAGCCCAACACTTCTTTTTATTCTTCCTTCCCTTTCTCCTGCTCCCTTCGCTTTCTCCCTCTGTCCCATATCTTTCTTCCCGTCTTGTCTGTTGGAGAATTTGGGCCAAATTGGCCACACGTCTGGGCATGGATTGACAAGGTTTCAGAGGCCTGGCTGGTGACATCAGGGACAGCCGGCAGTGACAGGCCCGGGGCTGACAGGCTCCCCATCCTCTAGGAGGCACCAGGCTGCCACACCCAGCTGACATAGGACCTTTGTCACAATGCCCGCTACCGTGGTGAGGATGCGGTGACTCTGCAGGTGACAGGGACACTGCAGGACTTGGTGTCAGCTCAGCAATTTCTCACTTCCCCAAAGAAGCGGAATTCTGCAAATTGCTGCCTTTGCTCTTGAAAGGATGTCATCAGGTGGGTCTTTTGGTGTCATACACTGAAAACCAGAGCAGAAATGGTGAAATATTCCCATGATATGCATGGTCCCTGCAACAAAACATCATGACTCAGCCTAAGGAGATCTGCAGCTTATTTTTTTTTACTGCCAGCAGATTGTGGAAGTACAGTATAAAAACAATCCTTACAGAGAGATCTTCGTATTTTATGCTTAGTCTAAGTCTCTAAAGTAGCTGGGGTTTTTGCTTGGGCCTAATCCATACGGTCTTATGGCTTTCCTCCTAGTCTGAAGACGAATGTGCTAGAAACTATAAAACAAAAAAATGTCCTGCAGCCTAGCCTTGCCTTGCCTGTCCTTGCCTTGCCTTATTTCCTTCTCATCCTGTTCTCTGTCCCATCCTCTCTCACTAACCCCTCGTCTGGCTGCATGTCTCTTCTTTCCTTTTCTCTCACTCCTCTGCTTCCTGCTCTTTTCTTGCAATACCTCCATCTCACTTCTGCAGCCCAACACTACTTTTTATTCTTCCTTCCCTTTCTCCTGCTCCCTTCGCTTTCTCCCTCTGTCCGATAACTTTCTTCCCGACTTGTCTCTTGGAGACTTTGGGCCAAATTGGCCCCACGTCTGGCACGGTTTGACAAGTTTTCAGAGGCCTGGCTTGTGACAGCAGGGACAGCAGGCAGTGACAGGCCCGGGGCTGACAGGCTCCCCATCCCCTAGGGGGCGCCTGGCTGCCACACCCAGCTGACATAGAACCTTTGTCACACTGCCCGCTACCGTGTTGAGGATGCGGTGACTCTGCAGGTGACAGGGGCACTGCAAGACTTGGTGTCAGCTCAGCAATTTCTCAGTTCCCCAAAGAAGCAGAATTCTGCAAATTGCTGCCTTTGCTCTTGAAAGGATGTCATCAGGTGGGTCTTTTGGTGTCATACACTGAAAAGCAGAGCAGAAATGGTGAAATATTCCCATGATATGCATGGTTCCTGCACCAAAGCACCATGACTCAGCCTAAGGAGATCTGCAGCTTATTTTTTTGTACTGCCAGCAGATTGTGGAATGCTGTATAAAAACCATCCTTATGGAGAGATTTTCGTATTTCATGCTTAGTCTAAGTGTCTCAAGTAGCTGGGGTTTTTGCCTGGGCCTAATCCATAAGGTCTTATGGTTTTCCTCCTCATCTGAAGACGAATGTGCTAGAGACTATAAAGCAAAAAAATGTCCTGCAGCCTAGCCTGTCCTTGCCTGTCCTTGCCTTTCCTTATTTCATTCTCATCCTGTTCTCTGTCTCATCTTCTCTCACTAACCCCTCGTCTGGCTGCATGTCTCTTCTTTCTTTCCTTTTCTCTCACTCTCCTGCTTCCTGCCCCTTTTCTTGCAATTCCTCCATCTCACTTCTGCAGCCCAACACTTTTTTTATTCTTCCTTCCCTTTCTCCTGCTCCCTTCGCTTTCGCCCTCTGTCCCATATCTTTCTTCACAACCTGTCTGTTGGAGACTTTGGGCCAAATTGGCCCCATGTCTGGGCATGGTTTGACCACTTTTCAGTGCCCTGGCTGGTGACAGCAGGGACAGCAGGCAGTGACAGGCCCGGGGCTGACAGGCTCCCCATCCCCTAGGGGGCGCCTGGCTGCCACACCCAGCTGACATAGAACCTTTGTCACAATGCCCGCTACCGTGGCGAGTATGTGGTGACTCTGCAGGTGACAGGGACACTGCAGGACTTGGTGTCAGCTCAGCAATTTCTCACTTCCTCTAAGAAGCGGAATTCTGCAAATTGCTGCCTTTGCTCTTGAAAGGATGTCATCAGGTGTGTGTTTTGGTGTAATACACTAAAACCAGAGTAGAAATGGTGAAATATTCCCATGATATGCATGATCCCTACACCAAAGCACCATGATTCAGCCTAAGGAGATCTGCAGCTTATATTTTTGTACTGCCAGCAGATTGTGGAAGCACAGTATAAAAACCATCCTTATGGAGAGATCTGCGTATTTTAGGCTTAGTCTAAGTGTCTCAAGTAGCTGGGGTTTTTGCTTGGGCCTAATCCATACGGTCTTATGGCTATCCACCACGTCTGAAGACGAATGTGCTAGAAACTATAAAGCAAAAAAATGTCCTGCAGCCTAGCCTTGCCTTGCCTATCCTTGCCTGTCCTTGCCTTGCCTTATTTCCTTCTCATCCTGTTCTCTGTCCCACCCTCTCTCACTAACCCCTCGTCTGGCTGCATGTCTCTTCTTTCCTTTTCTCTCACTCTCCTGCTTCCTGCCTCTTTAATGGCAATTCATCCATCTCACTCCTGCAGCCCAACACTACTTTTTATTCTTCCTTTCCTTTTGTTCTGCTCCCTTCGCTTTCTCCCTCTGCCCCATATCTTTTTTCCAGACTTGTCTGTTGGAGACTTTGGGCCCCTTTGGCCCCAAGTCTGGGCATGGTTTGACCAATTTTCAGAGGCCTGGCTGGTAACAGGAGGGACAGCAGGCAGTGACAGGCCCGGGGCTGACAGGCTCCTCCTCCCCTAGGGGGCGGCTCTCTGTCACACCCAGCTGACATCGTACTTTGTCACAATGCCCGCTACCGTGGTGAGGATGCGGTGACTCTGCAGGTGACAGGGACACTGACGGACTTGGTGTCAACTCAGCAATTTCTCACTTCCCCAAAACAGAGGTATTCTGCAAATCGCAGCCTTTCCTCTTGAAAGGAAATCAGCAAGTGGGTGTTTTGGTGTAATACACTGAAAACGAGGGCAGAAATGGTGAAATATTCCCATGATATGCCTGATCACTGCACCAAAGCACCATGACTCAGCCTAAGGAGATCTACAGCTTATTTTTTTGTACTGCCAGCAGATTGTGGACGTACAGTATGAAAACCATCCTTATGGAGAGATCTGCGTATTTTAGGCTTAGTCTAAGTATCTCAGGTAACTGAGACACTTTGTGTGTCACAAATCCCTCTTGACAGTTTCTGGATTACAAACCCCGTTGGACAGCATGGGTGTCAGAAACCGCACTTAATAGCGTGTGTGTGTCACAAATCCCTTTGGAAAGCATGGGTGTGTCACAAACACCATTGGACAGCGTGTGTGTCACAAACCCCATTGGACAGTGTGTGTGTCACAAAACACCTTGGACATCCTGTGTGTCACAAACCCCATTGGAATGTGTGTGTTTCACAATCCCAATTGAATAGTGTGTGTGTCTCACAAAACCCATTGGAGAGTGTGTGTGCCATAAACCCCATTGGACAGCATGTTTTTGTCACAATCCACATTGGACAGCTCGTGTGTCACAAAAGGCATGGGGCAGCGTGTGTGTCACAAACCCCAGGGGACACTGTGTGTGTCACAAACCCCATTGTACAGCATGTGTGTCACAAACCCCATTGGACAGTGTGTGTGTCACAAACCCCACTGGATAGTGTGTCTGTGTCACAAACACCATTGGACAGCGAGTGTATTTCACACACCCCATTAGACAGTGTGTGTGCCACAAACCCCATTGGACAGCATGTGTGTTTTACAAGAACCATTGGACAACGAGTGTGTGTCACAAACCCCCTTAGACTGTGTGTGTTTCACAAAACCCATTGGGCAGAGTGTGTATCATAAAACTCATTGGAAAGTGTCTGTGACACAAACCCCATTGGACAGTGTGTGTGTGCCATAAACCCTATTGGACAGCGTGCATGTCACAATCCCCATTGGACAGCGTGTGTGTCTCAAACCCACCTGGACAGTGTGTGTGTCACAAACCCCCCTGGACAGTGTCTGTGTCACAAACAGCATTTCAGAGCGTGTGTGTCTACAAACGCCATTGGACAGCGATTGTGTGTCACAACCCCATTAGATTGTGTGTGTGTCACTAAACCCATTATACAGCGTTTGTGTCACAAATCCCATTGGACAGTGTGTGTGTCACAAACCCCATTTGACAGCGTGTGTGTCACAAACACAATTGGACAGCGAGTGTGTGTCACAAAACCCATTAAACAGTGTGTGTGTCACAAAAGGCTTTGGACAGCATGTGTGTCACAAAACCCATTGGAATGTGTGTGTCACAAACCCCATTGTACAGCGCGTGTGTGTCACAAACCCTATTGGAAAGCTTGTGTGTCAGAAACCCCATTGGATAGAGTATGTGTGGCATAAACCCCATTGGACAGCGTGTGTGTGTCACAAACCCATTTGCACAGTGTGTGTGCCATAAACCCCTTTGGACAGCGTGTGTGAGTCACAATCCCTATTGAACAGCCTGTGTGTCACAATCCCCATTTGACAGCCTCTGTGTCTCAAACACCATTGAACAGCGTGTGTGTCTCAAACCCCCCTGGACAGTGTGTGCGTCACAAACACCCCTTGACAGTTTCTGTGTCACAAACGCCATTGCACAACGTGTGTGTCGCAATCCCCTTTGGACACCGTGTGTGTGTCGAGGGTTAAGATTGCGGGGTGACAATAAAACCCTGGCAGATGTATTGTTAACCCCCTCTCCCCGCCCCCACTTTCCTCTCCCTCTCCCCGCTTTCCACTAAGGAGAGGCAATTGGGAGGAAAAGAAGGACAGAGTGAAGAGAGTTGGAAAAAATTAAAGATGTTTTACTAATGCTACTAATAAGAATAGAGAAAATAATACAAAATATACAAAACCAATCTTGAAAGTCTCAGCAACTGCAGAGCCGGCAACTAAAGTCCTGGATTAGACTCTGCAGCCAACCGGAGCTGGATTCAGTCTCTCACTAGGCCTCAGTTCGCAGGGACGACTAGCAAGGTCCTCTTCTAATGTCGGCCATGAGCAGAAGGGAAAAAGGCAAAAGGGGAAAAGCGAACGAGATCCTTGTGATCTCCCACTTTTATATGAAGTATTCAAGTGAATGGAATGTTATACACAGTTGGTCAGTTTCTTGGTCTCTTTCTTCTCGTCGCCCCTCTCACGAGATGTCCATCCGTGCTTATCAATAAGTTTGCATTCCATTGCTAGGTTTACCAAAACATGTGTCTGGTTCTCCAGGAAAATGCAGTTAATATGAAGGCTTTAGCTGACAGGCAAATTCACTGAAAGAGATACTTGTTTTTAACTAAACCAGGACATTCCACCCCTTATAATATGCCATTCACTGAATGCTTAAACCTTATCAATACAATCTATCAATATAATCTAATTAATCACTACAACTATATATCTATATATACATATGTACATATATACACAGGAGTAATTAATCAGTGGACCATCCTTTAAAAAGTTCATTAAGTTCGTTTTGTCACGACAGTCTCCCAGGGCAGGAAAAATGGTACAAGTGCATCTCATGACCACTGTTTGTGGGTTAAAGATATCAACTTCGAAGAAGTTGTCAGGCGCCACTCGAAGAAGCTAGCTCTGGTTTCATCATCATTGTCTTGATCTGGAAGACACTTATTAAACACTGTTAGCATGGCAATTCACATCATGCAGTTCAGTATTGAATATTTTCACCTAAACTCAAATCCCCTTGAGGTACACACCGAACTTCTCCATCCTTAAGCATCACCCACCAGGTGCTGCCAGGTCCCTGGGCAAAAACAATCCCACGAATGGGCTTGCCTTTGCCTGAGGCAGGAGTAACCCAGACTGCCTTTCCTAACATGTTTTTCATGTGTACTACAGGGACTTTATCTCCTTCTGCAGTCCGTAGAATTTCTGATTGGGCAGGCCCGGCTCGATTGGTTGATCCCCGGGTGTTGACCAACCAAGTGGCTTTTGCTAAATGTGAGTCCCAATTTTTAAAGGTTCCACCACCAAGTGCCTTTAGTGTAGTTTTTAGCAAACCATTGTACCTTTCAATTTTCCCAGAGGCTGGTGCATGATATAGAATATGATATACCCACTCAATACCATGTTCTTTGGCCCAATTGTCTATAAGACTGTTTTTGAAATGAGTACCGTTGTCTGATTCAATTCTTTCTGGCGTACCGTGTCGCCAAAGGACTTGCTTTTCAAGGCCCAAGATAGGAAATTGAGTCTGTCCCAAACCGCAATGGGCAGCGTGTTTGTCACACACACCATTGGACAGCATGTGTGTCACAACCAACATTGGACAGCGTGTGTGTGTCACAATCCCCATTGGACAGTGTGTGTGTTTCACAAACCCCATTGGACAGCGTGTCTGTCACAATCTCCATTGGAATGTGTGTGGGTCACAAAAACCTCTGGACAGCGTGTGTGTCACAATCCCCACTGGACAGCGTGTGTGTCACAAACCCCCCTGGAAAGTGTGTGTGTAACAAACCCCATTGGGAAGCATCTGTGTAACAAACCCCATTGGACAGCGTGTGTTTCACAAACACTATTGGACAGTTTGTGTGTCACCAACCCCATTGGACAGAGTTTGTGTGAGTCACAATCCCCATTGGACAGTGTGTGTGTCACAAATCCCATTGGACACAGGGTGTGTCACAAACCCCCCTGTACAGTGTGTGTGTCACAATCCCCATTGGACTGTGTGTGTGTCAAAAGCCCCATTGGACAGAGTGTGTGTGTCACAAAAACCATTGGACAGCCTATGTGTCACAAACCCCATTGGACAGTGTGTGTGTCACAAACACCCCTGTACAATGTGTGTGTCACAAACCACTTTGGACAGCGTGCGTGTCACAAAGAGCATGGGACAGCTTGTGTCTGTCACAATCCGTATTGGACAGTGTGTTTGTCACAAACCCCATTAGACAGTGTGTGTGTCAGAAATCCCATTGCACAGCGTGTGTGTAACAAAACACATTGGATAGCGTGTATTTGTCACCAACCCCATTGGACAGTGTGTGTATCACAAACCCCATTGTATAGCATGTGTTTGTCACAAACCCCATTGGACATCGTGTGTGTCACAACCCCCATTGGACAGAGTGCATGTGTCAGAAACCCCATTGGACAACGTGTGTCATCACAACCCCCACTGGACAGAGTGTATGTGTCGCAAACCCCATTGGACAGTGTGTGTGTCACAAACCCTCCTGAACAGTGTGTGTGTCACAAAACACAATGGACAGCGTGCGTGTCACAAACACCATTGGACAGCGTGTGAGTTTGTGTGAGTCACAATCCCCATTGGACAGTGTGTGTGTCACAAATCCCATTGGACATTGGAGTGTCACAAAATCCATTAGACTGTGTGTGTCAAAACCCCATTGGACAGCGTGTGTGTGTCACAATCCCCATTGGACAATTGTATGTCACAAACGCCTTTGGACAGTGTGTGTGTCAGAAACCACATTGGAAACTGTGTGTGTCACAGACCCCATTAGACAGCGTGTGTGTCACAAACCCTCCTGGACAGCGTGTGTGTCACAAAACCCATTGTATAGCGTGTCTGTGTTACAAACCCTATTGAAAAGTTTGGGTGTTCACAAATCCCACTGGACAGCATATGTGTCACGAACCCCATTGGACACCGTGTGTGTCACAAGCCCCATTGGACTGAGTGTGTGTGTCAGAAACCCCATTGGACAACTTGTGTGTCACTAAGCCCATTTTACAGTGTGTGTGTCACAAACCCCTCTGTACAGCGTTTGTGTCACAAACCCCCCTGGACACTGTGTGTGTCACAAACCCCATTGGACAGCGTGTATGACACAAACCCCTTTGGAAAGTGTGTGTGTCCCAAACCGCAATATTCAGCGTGTGTGTCACAAACACCATTGGTCAGCATGCGTATCACAAACACCATTGGACAGCGTGTGTGTATCACAATTCCCATTGGACAGCGTGTGTGTCACAAACCCCATTGGAAACTTTGTGTGTCACAGACCCCATTGGATAGAGCGTGTGTAACAAACCCCCCTGTACAGTGTGTGTGTCACAAGCCCCATTGGCCAGATTGTGTGTGTCACAAAACCCATTGGAGAGCGTGTGTGTTACAAACCCCATTGGACAGCGTGTGTGTCACAAACCCCATTGGACAGCATGCGTGTGAAAAAACCCATGGGACAGCGTGTGTGTGTCACAAACCCCATTGGACAGTGTGTGTGTCTCAAACCCCCCTGAACAGTGTGTGTGTCACAAAACACAATGGACAATGTGGGTGTCACAAACACCATTGGACAGCGCGTGAGTGTCACAAAACCCATTAGACAGTGTGTGTGTCACAAAGCCCATTGCACAGTGTGTTTGTCACAAACCCGCCTTGATAGTGCGTGTGTCACAAACACCATCGGACAGCGTGTGAGTCACAAAACCCATTGGAAAGTGTGTGTGTCACAAAACCCACTGGACAGTGTGTGGGTCACAAACCCCCCTGTACAGTGTATGTGTCACAAAGCCCATTGGACATTGTGTTTATCGCAAACCCGTCCGGACAGTGTGTGTGTCACAAACCCCTCTAGACAGCGTGTATGTCACAAGCCCCATTGGACAGAGTGTGTGTTTCACAAACCACATTGGACAGCATGTGTGTGGTACAATCCCCATTGGACAATTGAATGTCACAAACCCCTTTGGACAGTGTGTGTGTCAGAAACCACATTGGAAACTGTGTGTGTCACAGACCCCATTAGACAGCGTGTGTGTCACAAACCCCCCTGGACAGCGTGTGTGTCACAAATCCCATTGTATAGCGTGTCTGTGTGACAAACCCTATTGAAAAGTTTGTGTGTTCAGAAATCCCACTGGACAGCATATGTGTCACGAACCCCATTGGACACCGTGTGTGTCACAAGCCCCATTGGACTGAGTGTGTGTGTCAGAAACCCCATTGGACAACTTGTGTGTCACTAAGCCCATTGGACAGTGTGTGTGTCACAAACCCCTCTGTACAGCGTTTGTGTCACAAACCCCCCTGGACACTGTGTGTGTCACAAACCCCATTGGACAGCGTGTATGACACAAACCCCTTTGGAAAGTGTGTGTGTCCCAAACCGCAATATTCAGCGTGTGTGTCACAAACACCACTGGTCAGCGTGTGTATCACAAACACCATTGGACAGCGTGTGTATATCACAATCCCCATTGGACAGCGTGTGTATGTCCCAATCCCCATTGGACAGCGTGTGTGTCAGAAACCCCATTGGACAGAGTGTGTGTGACAAACCCCATTGGACAGACAGTGTGTGTGTCACAAACCCCCCTGGACAGTGCGGGTGTCACAAACCCCATTTGACAGCGTGTGTGTCAGAAACACCTTGGGAGAGCGTGGGTGTGTCACAAACCCTTTAGACAGTCTGTGTGTCACAAACCCCATTGGACAGCGTGTGTGTCACAAACCACATTGGAAAGTCTGTGTGTCACAAATCCCATTGTATAGCGTGTGTATGTCACAAACCCTATTGGACACAGTGTTTGTCATGAACCCCATGGGACAGCGCCCGTTTCTCAAACCCCATTGGACAGCGTGTGTGTCACAATCCCCATCGGACAGAGTGTGTTTCACAAATCCCATTTGACAGCGTGTGTGTCACAAACCCCACTGGACAGTGTGTGTGTCACAAATCCCATTGGACAGCGTGTGTGTCACAAACCCCTTTGAACGGTGTGTGTGTCACAAACCCCTTTGAACGGTGTGTGTGTCACAAACCCCTCTGAACAGCGTGTGTGTCACAAACAACCCTGGAGAGTCTCTGAGTCACAAACCCCTCGAGACATTGTGTGTGTCACAAACCCCATTGGACAGCATGTGTGTCACAAACCCCATGTTACAGCGTGTGTGTGTCACAATACCCATTGGACAGCGTGTGTGTCACAAGCCTCGTTGGACAGAGTGTCTGTGTCACTAACCCATTAGACAGGGTGTGTGTGTAACAATGCCCATTGGAGAGTTGTGTGTCACAAACCCCATTGAACAGAGTGTGTGTGAGAAACCCCATTAATCAGTGTGTGTGTCACAATCCCCCCTGGACAGTGTGTATGGCACAAACCCCATTGGAAACTTTGTGTGTCACAGACCCCTTTGGATAGAGTGTGTGTAACAAACCCCCCTGTACAGCGTGTGTATCACATGCCCCATTGGACAGATTGTGTGTTTCACAAAACCCATTGGAGAGCGTGTGTGTTACAAACCCCATTGGACAGTGTGTGTGTCACAAACCCCATTGGACAGCATGTGTGTGAAAAAACCTATGGGACAGCGTGTGTGTGTCATAATCCCCATTAGACAGTGTGTGCATCACAAAACTTTCTGGACAGCGTGTATGTGTCACAGTCCCCATTGAACAGAGTGTGTGTGACAAACTCCATTGGACAGCGTATGTGTCACAAACCCCATTGGACAGTTTGTTTGTCAACAACCCCATTGGACAGAGTTTGTGTGTGTCACAATCCGCCTTGGACAGTGTGTGTGTCACAATCCCCATTGGATAGCGTGTGTGTGTCGAAAACCCCATTGGACAGCGTGTGTGTGTCAAACCCCTTTGGAGAGTGTGTGTGTCACAAACCCCATTGGACAGTGTGTGTGTCACAATCCCCATTGGACAGTGTGTGTGTCACAAACCCCTCTGGACAGCGTGTGTTTCACAAACACCCCTGGAGATTGTCTGTGTCACAAACCCCATTGGATAGCGTATGTGTCACAAACCAAATTGGAGAGCGTGTGTGTCACAAACCCCCCTGGACAGTGCGGGTGTCACAAACTCCATTGGACATCGTGTGAGTCACAAACCACATTGGAAAGTGTGTGTGTCACAAACCCCGTTGTATAGCATGTGTAAGTCACAAACCCTATTGGACAGAGTGTTTGTCATGAACCCCATGGGACAGCATCCGTGTCTCAAACCCCATTGGACAGCGTGTGAGTGTCACAATCCCCATCGGACAGAGTGTGTTTCACAAACCCAATTCTGCAGCGTCTTTGTCACAAACCACCCTGGAGAGTGTGTATGTCACAAATCCCATTGGGCAGCGTGTGTGTTAAAAACCCAATTGGACAGCGTGTGTGTGTCACAAACCCATTGGACAGTGTGTGTGTTGCAAACCCCTCTGGATAGCGTGTGTGTCACAAACAACCCTGGAGAGTCTCTGAGTCATAAACCCCTCAGGACAATGTGTGTGTCACAAACCCCATTTGACAGCATGCGTGTCACAAACCCTATGTTACAGCGTGTGTGTGTCACAATGCCCATTGGACAGCGTGTGTGTCACAAGCCTCGTTGGACAGAGTGTCTGTGTCACTAACCCTATTAGACAGCGTGTGTGTGTAACAATGTCCATTGGAGAGTTTTGTGTCACAAACCCCATTGGATAGAGAGTGTGTGTGAGAAACCCCATTAATCAGTGTGTCTGTCACAAGCCCCCCTGGACAGTGTGTATGTCACAAACCCCATTGTAAACTTTGTGTGTCACACACCCCATTGGATAGAGTGTGTGTAACAAACCCCCCTGTACAGTGTGGGTGTCACAAGCCCCATTGGACAGATTGTGTGTGTCACAAAACCCATTGGAGAGCGTGTGTGTTACAAACCCCATTGGACAGTGTGTGTGTCACAAACCCCATTGGACAGCATGCGTGTGAAAAAACTAATGGGAATGCGTGTGTGTGTGTAACAATCCCCATTGGACAGTGTTTGTGTCACAATCCCCATTGGATAGCGTGTGTGTATCGCAAACCCCATTGGACAGCGTGTGTGTGTCGAAACCCCTTTGGAGCGTGTGTGTGTCACAAACGCCATTGGACATGGTGTGTGTGTCACAATACCCATTGGACAGTGTGTGTGTCAAAAACCCCTCTGGACAGCGTGTGTTCAACAAACACCCCTGGAGATTATCTGAGTCACAAACCCCATTGGACAGCGTGTGTGTCACAAACCCCCCTGGACAGTGTGTGTGTCACAAACCCCATTGGACAGCGTGTTCTTTACAAACTCACCTATACAGCATGTGTGACACAAACCCCACTGGACAGCGTGTGTATGTCACAATCCGCATTGGACAGTGTGTGTGTGTCACAATGCCCATTGGACAGTTTGTGTGACACAAACCCCTCTCAACAGTGTGTGTGTCACAAACCCCATTGGATAGCATGTGTGTCACAAAACCCATTGGACACCGTGTGTGTCAGAAAAACCATTGGAAAGTGTGTGTGTCATAAACACCATAGGATAGCGTGTGTGTGTCACAAACACTATTGGACAGTGTGTGTGTCAAGAACCCCGTTAGACAGCGTGTGTTTCACAAGCCCCATTGGAAAGAGTGTGTTTGAGAAACCCCATTGGACAGTGTGTGTGTCAAAAACCCCACTGGAAAGTGTGTGTGTCACAGTCCTCATTGTACAATGTGTCTGTCCCAAACTCCATTGGACAGCATGCGTGTCACAAACCCCATGGGACAGCGTGTGTGTATCACAATCCCCATTGGACAGTGTGTGTGTGTCACAAACCCCATTGGACAGAGTGCGTGTCACAAACCCCATGTGACAGCATGTGTGTCAGAAAACCAATTGGATTGCGTGTGTTTGCCACAAACCCTATTGGAATGTGTGTATGTCACAAACCCCATTGGACAGCGTGTGTGTCACAAACCCCATTGAACAGCATGTCTGTCACATTCCCCATTGGACAGAGTGTGTGTGGTTTCTCACAAACCCCATTTGACAGCGTGTATGTCACAAACCCCATTGGACAGTGTGTGTGTCACAAACCCCACTGGACAGCGTGTGTGTCACAACCCCCATTTGACCGAGTGTGTGTGTCACAAACCCCATTGTACAGCTTGTGTGTCACAAACCCCATTGGACAGAGTGTGTGTGACAAACCCCATTGGACAGTGTGTGTGTCAGAAACCCCATTGGACAGTGTGTATGTCACAAGTCCCATTGGACAGCATGCATTTCACAAACCCCATGGGACAGCGTGTGCGTGTCACAAACCCCATTTGAACAGCGTGTGTGTCAGAAACCCCATTTGACAGCGTGTGTGTCAGAAACCTCATTGGAAAGTGTTTATGTCACAAATCCCATTGGATACCGTGTGTGTGTCACAAACCCTTTTGGACAGCGTGTGTGTCGCAAACACCACTGGACAGCGTGTGTGTCACAAGCCCCATTGGACAGAGTGAGCAAGTCACAAACCTCATTGGACAGTGTGTGTGTCACAAACCCCATTGGACAGAGTATGTGTGACAAACCCCATTGGAAAGCCTGTGTGTGTCACAATACCCATTAGACAGTGTGTGTGTCACAAACCCCATTGGACAGAGTGTGTGTCACAAACCCCATTTGACAGAGTGTGTGTCAAAACCCCACTGGACAGCGTGTGTGTCACGAACCCCATTGGACAGCGCATGTGTGTCACAATCCCCATTGGACAGTGTGTGTGTCACAAACCCCACTGGAGAGCCTGTGTGTCACAAACCCCATTGGACAGCGTGTGTGTCACATTCCCTATTGGACAGAGCGTGTGTGGTGTGTCACAAACCCCATTTGACAGAGTGTGTGTCACAAACTCCATTGGACAGTGTGTGTGTCACAAACCACCCTGGACTGTGTATGCGTGTCAAAAACCCCATCGGACAGCATCCGTGTCACAAACACCGTTGGACAGCGTCTGTGTGTCACAATCCCCATTGGACAGCGTGTGTGTCACAAACCCCATTGGACCTTGTGTGTGTCACAATCCCCTTTGGACAGTGTGTGTGTCGTAAACCCCATTTGACAGAGTGTGTGTCAAAACCCCACTGGACAGCCTGTGTGTCACGAACGCCATTGGACAGAGCATGTGTGTCACAATCCCCATTGGACAGTGTGTGTGTCACAAACCCCATTTGGCAGCGTGTGTGTCACAGACACCATAGGACAGCGTGTGTGTGTCACAAAACCCTTTAGACAATGTGTTTGTCACAAAACCCATTGGACAGCGTGTGTCACAAACCTCATTGAAACGTCTGTGTGTAACAAACCCATTGGATAACGTCTGTGTGTCACAAATCCTATTGCACAGCGTGTGTTTGTCACAATCCCCATTGTACAGTGTGTGTGTCATAAACGCCATTTGATACCGTGAGTGTGTCACAAACCCGACTGGACAGCTTTAGTGTCACGAACCACACTGGACAGCGTGTGTGTCACAACCCCCATTGGACAGTGTGTGTGTCACAAACCCCATTGGTCTGAGTGTGTTTCACAATTCCCATTGGACAGTGTGTTTTTCACAAACCCTATTGGACAGTGTGTGTGCTAGAAACGCCACTGGAAGGCGTGTGTGTAACGAACCCTATTGGTCTGCGTATGTGTTCACAAACCCCATTGGACAGTGGGTATGTCACAAACACCATTGGACAGCGTGTGTGTGTCACAAAACCCATTGGACAGAGTATGTGCGACAATCCCCAGTGGACAGATTGTGTGTGTCACAATACCCATTAGACAATGTGTGTGTCACAAACCCCATTGGACAGAGTGTGTGTGAGATACCCCATTGGACAGTGTGTGTGTCAAAATCCCCATGGGACAGCGTGTGTGTATCACAATCCCAATTGAACAGTGTATTTTTCACAAACACCATGAAACAGCATGCATGTCACAAGCAACATTGGACAGCGTGTGTGTATCACAATCCCCATTGGACAGTGTATGTGTGTCACAAACCCCATTGGACAGAGTGTATGTGGTATGTCAAAAACCCCATTTGACAGCGTGTGTGTCACAAACCCCATTGAACTGTGTGTGTGTCACAAACCCCGCTGGACTGTGTATGTGTGTCAAAAACCCCATCGGACAGCATCCGTGTCACAAACACCGTTGGACAGCGTCTGTGTGTCACAATCCCCATCGGACAGCGTGTGTGTCACAAACCCCATTGGAGCTTGTGTGTGTAACAATCCCCATTGGACGGTGTGTGTGTGTCATAATCCCCTTTGGACAGTGTGTGTGTCATAAACCCCATTTGACAGAGTGTGTGTCACAAACCCATTGTACACTGTGTGTGTCACAATCCCTATTGGACCGTGTGTGTGTCACAAAACCTATTGGACAGAGTGTGTTTCAAAACCCCACTGGACAGCGTGTGTATCACGAACACCATTGGACAGCGCATGTGTGTCACAATCCCCATTGGACAGTGTGTGTGTGTCACAAACGTCTTTAGACAATGTGTTTGTCACAAAACCCATTGGCCAGCGTGTGTGTCACAAACCTCATTGAAAAGTGTGTGTGTCACAAACCCATTGGATAGCGTGTGTGTGTTACAAATCCTATTGTACAGCGTGTGTTTGTCACAATCGCCATTGCACAGTGTGTGTGTCATAAACGCCATTTGATAGCGTGTGTGTGTCACAAACCCCACTGGACAGCTTGTGTGTCACAAACCACACTGGACACTGTGTGTGTCACAACCCCCATTGGACCGAGTGTGTGTGTCACAAACACCATCGGACCTTGTGTGTGTCACAAACCCCATTGGAAAGTCTGTGTGTCACAAACTCCATTGGATAGCGTGTGTGTGTTACAAACTCCCATGGACAGTGTGTGTGTCACAAACCCACTTGGACAGCGTTAGTGTCACAAACCCCATTGGACAGCATGTGTGTCACAAACCCCTACGGACTGTGTGTGTGTGTCACAAGCACATTGGACAGCATGCGTGTCACAAAAACCATTGCACCGCATGTGTCTGTCACAATCCCCATTGGACAGAGTGGGTGTGACAAACCCCTTTGGTCAGTGTGTGTGTCACAAACCCCACTGGAAATTGTGTGTGTCGCAAACCCCATTTGATACCATGCGTGTGCCACAAATCCAATTAGACAGTGTGTGTGTCACAAAACCCACTGGACAGCGTGTGTGTATCACAAACCCCTTAAGACAGTGTGTGTGTTACAAACCCCATTGGACAGAGTGTGTGTGAGAAACCCCATTGCACAGTTTGTGTGTCACAAACCCCATTGGACAGACTGGGTGTGCCAAACCCCGCTGGACTGTGTTTGTGTGTCACAAACCCCATTTGACAGCGTGTGTGTGTCGCAATCCCCATTGGACAATGTGTGTGTCACAAACAATATTGGACAGTATGTGTGTCACAAACCCCTTTGGACAGAGTGTGTGACACAAACCACTTTGGAAAGTGTGTGTGTCCCAAACCACAATGGACAGCCTGTTTGCCACAAACAACATTGGAAAGCATGCGTGTCACAAACAACATTGGACAGCATGTGTGTGTTGCAATCTCCATTGGACAGCGTGTGTGTCACAAAACCCATTGGACAGTGTGTGTGTCACAAACCCCATTGGACAGTGTGTGTGTGTCACAAACCCCGTAGGACAGAGTGTGTTTCGCAAACCCCATTGGACCGTCTGTGTGTCACAAACCCCCCTGGACAGAGTGTGTGACACAAACGCCATTTGACAGCGTTTGTGTCACAACGTCTCTTGGAAAGTGTCTGTGTTACTAACCCCATTGTATAGCATGTGTGTGTCACAAACCCTATTGGACAGTGTGTGTGTCACAAACGCCACTGGACAGCCTGTGTGTCACAAACCCCGTTGGACAGCGTGTCTGTCACATTCCCTGTTGGACAGAGTGTGTGTGGTGTGTCACAATCCCCATTGGACAGCGTGTGTGTCACAAACCCCATTGGACCTTGTGTGTGTCACAATCCCCATTGGACCGAGTGTGTGTGTCACAATCCCCATTGGACAGCGTATGTCTTCAGAAACCCCATTGGACAGTGTGTGTGTCACAAACCCTATTGGATAGTGTGTGTGTCTCAAACCCCACTGGACAGCATGTGTGTCACGAACCCCATTGGACAGCGTATGTGTTCACAAACCCCATTGGACAGTGTGTGTGTCACAAACACCATTGTACAGCATGTGTTTGTCACAAACCCCATTGGACAGAGTATGTGTGACAAACCCCATTGGAAAGCCTGTGTGTGTCACAATACCCATTAGACAGTGTGTGTGTCACAAACCCCATTGGACAGAGTGTGTGTCACAAACCCCATTTGACAGAGTGTGTGTCAAAACCCCACTGGACAGCGTGTGTGTCACGAACCCCATTGGACAGCGCATGTGTGTCACAAACCCCATTGGACAGCGTGTGTGTCACATTCCCTATTGGACAGAGCGTGTGTGGTGTGTCACAAACCCCATTTGACAGAGTGTGTGTCACAAACCCCATTGGACAGTGTGTGTGTCACAAACCACCCTGGACTGTGTATGCGTGTCAAAAACCCCATCGGACAGCATCCGTGTCACAAACACCGTTGGACAGCGTCTGTGTGTCACAATCCCCATTGGACAGCGTGTGTGTCACAAACCCCATTGGACCTTGTGTGTGTCACAATCCCCTTTGGACAGTGTGTGTGTCATAAACCCCATTTGACAGAGTGTGTGTCAAAACCCCACTGGACAGCCTGTGTGTCACGAACGCCATTGGACAGAGCATGTGTGTCACAATCCCCATTGGACAGTGTGTGTCACAAACCCCATTTGGCAGCGTGTGTGTCACAGACACCATAGGACAGCGTGTGTGTGTCACAAAACCCTTTAGACAATGTGTTTGTCACAAAACCCATTGGACAGCGTGTGTCACAAACCTCATTGAAACGTCTGTGTGTAACAAACCCATTGGATAACGTCTGTGTGTCACAAATCCTATTGCACAGCGTGTGTTTGTCACAATCCCCATTGTACAGTGTGTGTGTCATAAACGCCATTTGATACCGTGAGTGTGTCACAAACCCGACTGGACAGCTTTAGTGTCACGAACCACACTGGACAGCGTGTGTGTCACAACCCCCATTGGACAGTGTGTGTGTCACAAACCCCATTGGTCTGAGTGTGTTTCACAATTCCCATTGGACAGTGTGTTTTTCACAAACCCTATTGGACAGTGTGTGTGCTAGAAACGCCACTGGAAGGCGTGTGTGTAACGAACCCTATTGGTCTGCGTATGTGTTCACAAACCCCATTGGACAGTGGGTATGTCACAAACACCATTGGACAGCGTGTGTGTGTCACAAAACCCATTGGACAGAGTATGTGCGACAATCCCCAGTGGACAGATTGTGTGTGTCACAATACCCATTAGACAATGTGTGTGTCACAAACCCCATTGGACAGAGTGTGTGTGAGATACCCCATTGGACAGTGTGTGTGTCAAAATCCCCATGGGACAGCGTGTGTGTATCACAATCCCAATTGAACAGTGTATTTTTCACAAACACCATGAAACAGCATGCATGTCACAAGCAACATTGGACAGCGTGTGTGTATCACAATCCCCATTGGACAGTGTATGTGTGTCACAAACCCCATTGGACAGAGTGTATGTGGTATGTCAAAAACCCCATTTGACAGCGTGTGTGTCACAAACCCCATTGAACTGTGTGTGTGTCACAAACCCCGCTGGACTGTGTATGTGTGTCAAAAACCCCATCGGACAGCATCCGTGTCACAAACACCGTTGGACAGCGTCTGTGTGTCACAATCCCCATCGGACAGCGTGTGTGTCACAAACCCCATTGGAGCTTGTGTGTGTAACAATCCCCATTGGACGGTGTGTGTGTGTCATAATCCCCTTTGGACAGTGTGTGTGTCATAAACCCCATTTGACAGAGTGTGTGTCACAAACCCATTGTACACTGTGTGTGTCACAATCCCTATTGGACCGTGTGTGTGTCACAAAACCTATTGGACAGAGTGTGTTTCAAAACCCCACTGGACAGCGTGTGTATCACGAACACCATTGGACAGCGCATGTGTGTCACAATCCCCATTGGACAGTGTGTGTGTGTCACAAACGTCTTTAGACAATGTGTTTGTCACAAAACCCATTGGACAGCGTGTGTGTCACAAACCTCATTGAAAAGTGTGTGTGTCACAAACCCATTGGATAGCATGTGTGTGTTACAAATCCTATTGTACAGCGTGTGTTTGTCACAATCGCCATTGCACAGTGTGTGTGTCATAAACGCCATTTGATAGCGTGTGTGTGTCACAAACCCCACTGGACAGCTTGTGTGTCACAAACCACACTGGACACTGTGTGTGTCACAACCCCCATTGGACCGAGTGTGTGTGTCACAAACACCATCGGACCTTGTGTGTGTCACAAACCCCATTGGAAAGTCTGTGTGTCACAAACTCCATTGGATAGCGTGTGTGTGTTACAAACTCCAATGGACAGTGTGTGTGTCACAAACCCACTTGGACAGCGTTAGTGTCACAAACCCCATTGGACAGCATGTGTGTCACAAACCCCTACGGACTGTGTGTGTGTGTCACAAGCACATTGGACAGCATGCGTGTCACAAACACCATTGCACCGCATGTGTCTGTCACAATCCCCATTGGACAGCATGTGTGTGTCACATTTCCCATTGGACAGTGTGTGTGTGTCACAATCCCCATTGGACAGAGTGGGTGTGACAAACCCCTTTGGTCAGTGTGTGTGTCACAAACCCCACTGGAAATTGTGTGTGTCGCAAACCCATTTGATACCATGCGTGTGCCACAAATCCAATTAGACAGTGTGTGTGTCACAAAACCCACTGGACAGCGTGTGTGTATCACAAACCCCTTAAGACAGTGTGTGTGTTACAAACCCCATTGGACAGAGTGTGTGTGAGAAACCCCATTGCACAGTTTGTGTGTCACAAACCCCATTGGACAGACTGGGTGTGCCAAACCCCGCTGGACTGTGTTTGTGTGTCACAAACCCCATTTGACAGCGTGTGTGTGTCACAATCCCCATTGGACAATGTGTGTGTCACAAGCCCCATTGGACAGAGTGTGTGTCACAAAACCCATTGGACAGCGTATGTGTCACAAAAATCTTTGGACATCATGTGTGTCACAAACACCATTGGACAGAGTGTGTTTGTCACAAACCCCATTGGACAAAGTGGGTGTGACAAACCCCATTGGACAGCGCGTGATTGTCACAAATCCCTTGGGAAAATGTGTTTTCAATAAACCCCATTTGATAGCATGTATATGTCACAAACTCCACTGGACAGTTTGCCTGTCACAAACCAGACTGGATAGCGTGTGTGTAACAAAACCCCCTGGACAGTGTGTGTGTCACAAACCCTATTGGACAGTGTGTCTATCATAGAAACCACTGGACAGCGTGTGTGTCACGAACCCCAACGCACAGCTTGTGCTCCACAAGCACCATTGGACAGAGCATGTGTGTCACAAACCCCCCTGGACAGTGTGTGTGTCGCAATACCCATTGGACAGCGTGTGTGTCACGAAACCCATTAGACATTGTGTGTGTGTCAGAAACACTCTTGGACAGCGTGTGTATCTCACAAACCCTATTGCACATTGTGTGTGTCACAAACCCCACTGGACAGCTTGTGTGTCCCAAACCCTGTTGGACATTGTGTGTGTCACAAACCCCCCTGGAGAGCATGTGTGTCACAAAACCCTTTGGACAGCGTGTGTGTCACAAACCCCATTGGACAGAGTGTGTGTCACAAACTCCTTTGGACATTGTGTGTGTCACAAACCCCCCTGGACAGCGTGTGTGTCACAAACATCATTTGACAGCGTGTGTTTGTCACAAACCCCATTTGAGAGAGTGGGTGTGACAAACCCCATTGGACAGTGTGTGTGTCACAATCCCCCCTGGACATTGTGTGTGTCACAAACCCCATTTCACACCGTGTGTGTCACAAACACTATTGGGCAGCGTGTGTATGTCACAAAACCTATTGAACAGCGTGTGTGTCACAAACCCCACTGGACAGAGTGTGTGTCACAAACTCCTTTGGACATTGTGTGTGTCACAAACCCCCCTGGACAGCGTGTGTGTCACAAACATCATTGGACAGCGTGTGTTTGTCACAAAACCCATTTGTCAGAATGGGTGTGACAAACCCCATTGGACAGCGTGTGTGTGTCACAAGCGCTATTGGAAAACGTGTGTTTCATAAACCCCATTTGATAGCGTGTATGTGTCACAAACCCCATTGGACAGTGTGCGAGTCACAAACCCCATTGTACTGAGTGTGTGTGTCACAAACACCATTCGAGAGCATGTGTGTGCCTCAAACATCATTCGAACGTGTGTATGTCACAAACCCCATTGGATAGCATGTGTATCACAAACCCTACTGCACAGTGTTTGTGTCACAAAAACCACTAGGCAGCGTGTGTGTCACGAACCCCATTGGACAGCGTGTGTATCACAAGCCCCATTGGGCAGCGTGTGTGTCGCAAACATCATTGGACAGTTTGTGCGTCACAAACCCCCTTGGACAGCGAGTGTGTGTAACAATACCCTTTGGACAGCGTGTTTGTCACAAACCCCATTAGGCAGCGTGTTTGTCACAAACTCCATTGGACAGCGTGTGTGTCACAAAGCCTCCTGTACACTGTGTCTGTCACAAAACCCCTTGGACAACATGTGTTTCACAAACCCCATGGGACAGCGTGTGTGTGTCACAATCCCCATTGGACAGCTTGTGTGTCACAATTCCCATTTGACAGTGTGTCTATCACAAACCCTATTGGAGAGTGTGTGTGTCAAAAACCCCACTGGACAGCGTGTGTGACACAATCTCCCCTGGACACTGTGTGTGTCACAAACCCCATTTGACAGCGTGTGTTTCACAAACACCTTTGGACAGCGCGTGTGTGTCACAAACCCCATTAGAAAGTGTGTGTGTCACAAACCCAACTGGATAACGTGTGTGTGTCCCAAACCGCAATGGACACTGTGTTTGTCACAAACAACTTTGGACAGCATGCATATCACAAACACCATTGGACAGCGTGTGTGTGTCGCAATCCCCTTTGGACAGTGTGTGTGTGTCACAAACCCCATTGGACAGAGTGTGTGTCACAAACCCCTTTGAACAGCGTGTGTGTCACAAACACCGTTGGACAGCGTGTGTTTGGCACAAACCCTATTAGACAGACTGGGTGTGACAAACGCCCCTGGACTGTGTTTGTGTGTCACAAACCCCATTGGACAGCGTGTGTGTGTAACAATACCCATTGGACATTGTGTGTGTCACAAACCCCATTGGACAGAGTGTGTGTGACAAACCCCATTGCACAGCGCATGTGTAACAAACCCCCATGGACACTGTGTGTGTCATAAACTCCATTGGACAGAGTGTGTGTGACAAACCCCATTAGATAGTGTGTGTGTGTCACAATCCCCATTGGACAGTGTGTGTGTCACAAACACTATCGGACAGCGTGTGTGTCACAAACCCCATTAGACAGCGTGTTTGTCACAAGCCCCATTGGACAGCGTGTGTATCACAAACCCCATTAGACAGTGTGTGTGTTACAAAACCATTGGTCAGCGTGTGTGTCACAAACCCCCCTGGACAGTGTGTCTGTCACAAACCCCATTGGATAGCATGCGTATCACAAAACCAATGGGACAGAGTGTGTGTGTCACAATACCCATTGGACAGCGTGTCTGTCACAAACCCCATTGGACAGTGTGTGTGTCACAATCCTCATTGGACAACGTGTGTGTGTCACAACAGCCATTGGAGAATGTGTGAGGCACAAAGCCCTCTGGACAGCATGTGTGTCACAAACAACCCTGGAGAGTCTCTGTGTCACAAACTCCATTTGACTGCGGTGTGTCACAAACCTCTTTGGACCGTGTGTGTGTCACAAACCCCCAGGACACTGTGTGTGTCACAATCCCCATTGGACAGTGTCTGTGTCACAAATTCCATTGGACAGTGTGTGTATCACAATCCCCATTGGCCAGCTTGTGTGTCACAAACCCCAATAGACAGTGCATGTGTCACAAACCCCATTGGACAGGGTGTGTGTGTCCCAAACCCCATTGGATAGTCTCTGTTTCACGAACCCCACTGGACAGAGTGTGTGTGTCACAAACCCCATTGGACAGTGTGGGTGTCACAATCCCCATTGAGCAGCGTGTGTGTCACAAACCCCATTGGACAGTGTGGGTGTCACAGTCCCCAATGGGCAGCATGTGTGTCACAAACCCCATTGGACAGTGCGTGTGTCACGAACCCCCCTGGACAGTGTGTCGGTCACAAACCCCTTTTGACAGCGAGTGTGTCAGAAACGCCATTGGAAAATGTGTGTGTCACAAACCCCATTGGATAGCTCTTGGGTGCAACAAAACCCATTGGACAGAGTGTGTGTGTCTCAATACCCATTGGAAAGTGTGTGTGTCACAAACCCCATTGGACAGTGTGTGTCTCACGAATCCCACTGGACAGCGTGTGTGTTACGAACCCCATTAAACAGCGTGTGTGTCACAACCCCCATTGGTCAGTCTGTGTGTCACAAACCACTTTGGAAAGTGTGTGTGTCACAAACCCCATTGGAATGTGTGTGTGTCACAAACCCCTTTGGACAGAGTGGGTGTGACAAACCCCATTGTATAGTGCATGTGTCACAATCCCCTCTGGACAGTGTGTGTGTCACAATCTCCATTAGACAGCGTGTGTGTCACAAACACCATTGGACATTGTGTGTGTCGGAAACGCAGCCGGACAGTGTGTGTGTCACAAACCCCATTGGACAGTGTGTGTGTCACAGAACGCTCTGGACAGCGTGTGTGTCACAAGCACCTCTGGAGAGTCTCTGTTTCACAAATCCCATTGGACAGCGTGTGTGTCACAAACTAACCTGGATAGTGTGTTTGTCACAAACCCCATTGGACAGCGTGTGTGTCACAAACCGCCCTGGGCAGTCTGCATGTCACAAACCCCATTTGACACCGTGTGTTTCACAAACCCCATTTTACAGTGTGTGTGTCACAAACCCCATTGGACAGCGTGTGTGTGTCACAATCCTCATTGGAAAGTGTATGTGTCACAAACAACATTAGACAGAGTGTGTGTCACAAACCCCATTGGACAGCCTGTGTGTCACAAACACCATTGGACAGCGTGTGTGTGTCACAATCCCCATTTGACAGTGTGTGTGTCACAAACAACATTGGACACCGTGCGTATGTCACAGACCCGACTGGAAATTGTGTGTGTCACAAACCACATTGGATAGCGTGTGTGTGTCACAAACCCTATTGGACAGCGTGTATGTCACAAGCCATATTGGACAGAGTGTGTGTAACAAACCCCACTGGACAGCGTGTGTGTGTCACAATACCCATTTTACAGTGTGTGTGTCACAAACCTCGTTGGACAGAATGTGTGTGACAAACCCCATTGGACAGAGTGTGTGTCACAATCCCCATTGGACAGCGTGAGTGTCACAAACTCCCGTGGACACTGTCTGTGTCAAAAACTCCATTTGAACTGTGTGTGTGTTAGAAACCCCATTGGAAAATGTTTGTGTCACAAACCCTACTGGACAGTGTGTGTTTCACAAACGCCACTGGACAGAGTGTTTGTCATGAACCGCATTGGACATCATCTGTGTCACAAACGCCATTGGACAGCATGCGTGTCACAAACACCATTGGACAGCACGTGTGTGTCACAATCCCCATTGGACAGCGTGTGTATCACAAACGCCATTGGACCTTGTTTGTGTCACAATCCTCATTGGACAGTGTGTGTGTGTCACAATCCCCATTGGACAGAGTGTGTGTGTCACAAACCCCATTGCACAGCGTATGTGTCACAACCCCCACTGTACAATGTGTGTGTCACAAACCCCATTGGACAGCATGCGTATCACAGACCCTATGGGACAGCGTGTGTGTGTCACAATCCCCATTGGACAGAGTATGTGTGTCACAAAAAGCATTGGACAGCGTGTATGTTCACAAATAGCATTGGACAGCATGTATTTGTCACAAACCCCATTGGACAGTGTGTGTGCCACAAAACCCATTGGAAAGTGTGTTTCTCATAAACCACATTGGAGAGCGTGTGTGTTTCACAAAACCCATTGGAAAGTGTGTGTGTGACACAAACCCCATTGGACAGCGTGTGTGTGTCACAAACCCCATAGGAAAGCGTGTGTGTCACAATCCCCACTGGCCAGTGTGTGTGTCACGAACCCCATTGGACAGAGTGTGTGTGTCACAAACCCCATTGGACAGCGATTGTTTCATAAACCCCCCCGGACAGTGTGTGTGTCACAAAACCCATTGGACAGCATGCGTGTCACAAACACCATTGGACAGCGTGTGTATCTCTCAATCCCCATTGGACAGCGTGTGTGTGTCAAAATCCCCAGTGGACAGCATGTGTTTGACAAACCCCATTGGACAGCATGTGTGTGTCACAAACCCTATTGGAAAGAGTGTGTGTGACAAACCCCATTGGACAGCGTGTGTGTGTCACAAACCCCTCTGGACAGCGCATGTGTCACAAACACCCCTGGAGAGTCTCTGTGTCACAAACACCATTGGACAGCGTGTGCGTCACAAACCCCCCGGAACAGTGTATGTGTCACAAACCCCATTGGACAGCGTGTGTGTCACAAACCCCATTGGAAAGTGTGTGTGTCATAAACCTTATTGGACAGCGTGTGTGTCACGAACCCCATTGGACAGCATGTGTGTCACAAACCCCATTGGAAAGTGTGTGTGTCATAAACCTTATTGGACAGCGTGTGTGTCACGAACCCCATTGGACAGCGTGTGTGTCACAAACCGCATTGGAAAGTGTGTGTGTCGCAAACCCTATTGGACAGCGTATGTGTCACGAACCCCGTTGGACCACGTGTGTGTCACAAACCCCATTGGACAGCATGTGTGTGCCACAATCCCCATTGGACAGTGTGTGTGTCACAAACCCCATTGAACAGTGTGTGTGTCCAAACCCCATTGGAGAGCGTGTGTGAGTCAAAATACCCTGTCCAAAATACGCTGTCCAGGACAGAGTGTGTGTGTCACAAACCCCATTGGACAGCGTGTGTGTCACAAACTCACCTGGACAGCGTGTGTGTTCCAAACCCAGTGGAAAGTGTGCGTGTCACAAACACCATTGGACAGTTTGTGTGTCACAAAACACACTGGACAGCATGTGTGTCACTATCCCCATTGGACAACATGTGTTTCACAAGCCCATTGGATAGATTGTGTGTGTCACAACCCCCATTGGACAGCGTGTGTGTGTCAAAATCTCCACTGGACAGCGTTTGTGTCACAAACCCCATTGGACAGAGTTTGTGTGTCACAAACACCATTGGACAGCATGTGTGTGTTCACAATCCCCATTGGACAGTGTGTGTGTCACAATCCCCATTGGACAGTGTGTTTCACAAACCCCATTGGACAGCGTCTGTGTGTCACAATCCCCATTGGTCAGTGTGTGTGTCATAAACCTCATTGGACAGAGTATATGTGACAAACCCCTTTAAACAGTGTGTGTGTCTCAAACCCCCCTGGACATTCTTTGTGTCACATCACCCATTGGACAGAGTGTGTGTCAGAAACCCCATTGGACAGTATGCGTGTCACAAACACCAATAGACAGCGTGTGTGTGTTACAATCCCCATTGGACAGCGTGCGTGTCACAAAACCCATTGGACATTGTGTGTGTCACGAACCCCATTGGACAGCGTGTGTGTCACAAACCCCCCTCGACAGTGTGTGTGTGTCGCAAACCCCATTTGACACCGTGTGTGTCACAAACCCCATTTGACACCGTGTGTGTCACAAACACCATTGGACAGCGTGTGTGTGTCACAAAACCAATTAGACAGTGTGTGTGTTGTGGGAAACTGCAGCGGGTATGTGGAATCCTTGACAGAAAATATGAAACTAGAGATCAGCCTTGAGATATTAAGATTTGCCCTTGAGAAGGATAGGAGTAAAGGAGTATGCGGAGAGAGGAGAGATGTACCCGTGAGAGAGAAAGGGATAGAAGAATAACATGGATGATAGAAAAATTAACCAATGAGATGTTAGTGCTGTAACTTGTAACCAATAGTGAAAAGACACATGAACTGATTGAATTGTATAAAAATGCACTTGTAGCAATAAATGGCACTCCATTTCTTTCATCTTGAAAGAACTTGGTCCATGTCATTTGTCTGTCTCAACCGCGACATATGGTGACCCCGACGTGATCCTGCCTGAAGAGGATCTTGCATGACAAGGTGACAGCATGAAGCTGTGAACAGCCGGAGAAGAGCTGTGGAGACGGAGCCCGGTACAGCTGATAAGAGCAGCCGAGGAGAGCTGCCGAAGGTCCGGAACGTTGAAAAGACACCTCGCTAGGGAGCAGGTGAGCTACCGGGAACAGGGGGGGTGAAACTTATCTAAAGAAGAGGGTACTATATTATCTACATGGAAGCTGCTTCTGAAGAAGCAGGGTGTTAGCCTTCCAGAACTGACTTTAAGAAAAATTTTACTATGGGGCAAAGCACAAGGTATAGAGGTTAATCCTGTGACAGCATTTAGTGTGTCACAATGGATGGACTTGGGGGATAAACTGCTTGACAGTGCTACTAAAGGGTCCAAGGAAGCATCTGAACTGTTAACGACGTGGTGCTTGTTATCAGATACTCTGAAAGAGTTAAAACAGCAACAGGCAGAGGCGGCGGAGGGGGATGGTCTTCCTGGCTCTCCTGGGCCAGATTTGGAGGAAAAGGCAAGATTAAGTACTACTCCAACCTCCCCTGTTACTAAGGATTCGTCAAAACCACCCAAGTCCGTATTATCTGACACGGATAAGGATCCGCGGCACTTTCTTGGAAAGTTAAAAGGAGTAAAGAAGGAGCATACGTATGTGTGGCTCCGAGATCAGAAAAAAATTATGAAAGACTCATATACATGTGTGTGGCCCCGAGATCAGATAAAAGCTATGAAAGACTCACATGAAAAAACAGCGTTGGGTTATGTGCGATCTCGGGAGGGGCCCTCGAAACACCGGTCGGAGCAATGCGTTCGGCCGACCGCTCCGCTGTCATCAATCACGGCTCGAACCTCTCCTCTACCATCATCAACCGCGGTTCCGCCGTCTGCGTCACCGCCATTGATCACAGTTCAACCCTCTGCCCCGCCGCTATCAGTTGCGGAAGAAAAAAATGGACATTTTTTTTCCTATCCCCCCTTGCCTGGAGATTTAGGTGGGGAGGACCCCCCGTGGTGAGCCAGACTGAGCCAAATAACGTAATTCCTATGGATTTGGGTCCCCCCAACCTGCCCCCGCCTCCCTCCCACACTGCTAAAAAGCGAATTCCTGAGGGTGGGGGTGGAGTTTCAGAGCGTAAACTGAACTTACCAAAAAGCTGGGATTTACCCCCATTTTCAGTTACAGTTAAACCACGGGACCCCGTGTGTTTCTGGAAGAGACACTAATTGACACACCACAACTACAGGCACGATAACTTTCTGAAATCCTGAGGCAGTCACCAGACCTCGCATATCAAGCTATGATAAAGGTGCCTGAAACCAACAATGCAGCCAAATCAATTGCAACTATTGATCAGGGTCCCAGTGAGAATTACATGCAATTTATTGACCATCTTCAAGAGGCCATCAATAAGCAGGTTGAAAACTTAGAAGTTAAGGAAGCACTAATGTTGAAATTAGCAGTAGAGAATGCTAATGCTTGCTACCGATGTGTTATCTGCAAGTTTTACAGTACATATTATGTGCTTCTGTGTATTGCCTCTCTGAAAATCAAGCAGCTTGTCAGGAATGTGAGTTAATTGTTTTACTAGTTGTTTTTCAGTGCGCCGTAAAACTCTGTCCCCATTTTTCCCAGTCGTGCTGCAAGCACCCTGTGTTTTCTCCCCCTCCCTCCCCATTCTCAAGGTTTTACTTGCAAGACGGGGTCAGGAATAATTGTTTTCAGTTGTGTTCCTGAAAAATCAGTATTGGGAGGTGTTTTAAAACTTAGGAAAGCACTCGGAATTATGAGGAAGGAAGATCTTGTTAAATATTGAAATCAGTGTTCGCTGCTGTTTATGTTAAATGATTGGGAAAAGTGTCCGGAGAATAGAATTTTGTTGCAATTAATGTTGTTTTTAAGATGAGAAGAGCAGGACAAAATAAATCTCTACAAGAGATCATTAGATCATTACAGACAGTTTTACAGCTGGAACGATTTGAACGTCAACAAGCTGAGAGAGAGTTAACTGATAACACACATGTCACAGTAAACTTGCTGAAGTCTGCAAGATGCTTCCCTCATTAACCTGTTTTCTTTGTGGGTATCGGTTTAAGCATGTTGTAATTTTGGTAGGTCTTTATTATATGGTACGATAAGTTTACAGTCTGTTAAATTATGAGAATCCGTTGATTCAAAATGTGTGTTTTGTGATAATACAGAAGATCATAAGTAATTTAGTTCTTTACTGCGTGAATGTGATGGTAAAATTTTGTGTGTAGTAGCTGTTATTTTTTTTTCTTTTCTCTAGCATGCTACCTTTATTCCGGCATTCAGACTTGCGCAACTCTGTGACAGGCTGTGTCTCATCTCGGTGTGCTGGATTTGGTTTTTCCGTATGCACATCATGTAAAGAATCCTGGTTTTGGCATAACAGCTGTGGCGCACCAGATGAGACACTAAAACAAAACAAAATAAAACAAAAAAGGCCTTGCCCAGTCCAGCTCGCTGCGGGGGCCGATGGGGCTCCAGTGCGCACTGACTTTTTTTGTCAGGGAGACCCAGAGGTACCTCCACCTGGCTGAGCAGTAGGCAGCCCAAAGGTGCAATGCAAAAAATTGAGATATTGTCTTAAATTGGTGTAACTGTGATCCATCTGCTTATTTGAACTTGGTATATGGTTTTCACATCTGAGCTCAGTATTTTAGTTTGCATATTCATATTTGGTACCAAAAGAATCTTGTTTGGGGAGATAATTACAAAATGTGAACCGGTTCCACTGCTAAAATTCCACCTTGCTCCCCCTTAGGATGCATCCTTACACATTAAAGTAATCGCTTATATTGTTAGAAAAGCATTTAAATTGTTAAAATGTTATGATAGCTGTGAATTTGGAAGAGGTTGTATTTAAAAATTGCTAGAATATTAACTGATTTGGATCTAGGAAAATAGACTAATGGATTTATGTTTATTATACTGGTTTATACTGTTTTTTGACACCTCTAAATTGTAAAACGTAAATGAAGCTAAGGAATGTAACTATTTCTGAGCTACTTGAAATTTGTAGTTGGAATGAAATGGGTAAACAAAAGAGCAAAATATCCCAGGCCTGTGTGCAGCTCATTGTAACTGAGAAGTTTCCCAGAACCTCCTACTTCATACCAGCCAGTATGCCAGCTGCGTGACCTTGGTTATATCTACACTGCACAGAAAGAAAAAACAACTGGAAAAATCTGGCTGCCTGCTTTTAAAGCAGTGAAAGGGGGGTTCTCTCTCCCTGCCACTGCAGCGATGTAATACTGAATGGAGCAGTCCGAGGGTGAAGTTTAAAGGCATCCTTAGCAGACCCATAGTTCTAATGAAACTGGAAAACTAAACCAAAAATTTGTTAATAGACTTATTCTGTGGTAATTAGTTGTAAGTGACTTCTTAGTAAATTCACTGTGCTAGTTTTTGAGGTCATGAGAGAGAATGAAAGAAAGGCCGTTTTTTGAGACCAATAGAATGCCATATTTGGAACAAAGTTTAAATACATGAATTCTTATAGTTGTTAGAAACTCCTATACTTCTCTTAGGTTAAGATTTGTTAAGTAAATTGTAAGCTCAAATAACGTTTTCTGAGAATTCTGTTTAGTTGCATGGCCTACAAGAAGCTGCTTGGATGGCGCATATCTGCTTGCTGCAAGTGAGAAATCTCCAAGGAAATTTCAAATGCTGTATTTCCACTAGTATTAACAGCCAATGTTTCGATAAAGCAAATACTACACTGATTGATCTGAAAAAGGACTTCGATCTGGTAAGGGAAAACAATATCCAATAAATATGACAGCCAAAATGGAGTTGGAAACTTTGAGGAATAAATTTATGACAACTTTACAGGCTGACTGCATTCAATTGGACTTGCAGATTTGTCTATTTATAGCTACAACATAGAAACAACCTGTGGCTATTGTGGAACAGTATGATGAGATTGCTAGCAGACTGATATACTGCTTTTTACTCTGATCAAGAAAAGCAGGGAATGAATTTAAGTTTCAATAGGCCATGATCCTTTTGTCATATATGTACCATTTGTGAAATGTAATTCTGATTTTTTAATTTTATTTGTAATCTATGTCTTTGTAAATTGCACTAGCTGGTTTTCTTAACAGCACAGCTTTTGGCATGCATAAATGTAAAATGTAAATTGCTGCAGAACCTGCAAGTCTTTCACATCAGGTCATAGGCCATACTTGTATTTGGTCTGATCCTACATACTTGCAAAGTTTTTGTTGCTGGTTCTGGGAAGTCCCATAAAGCTGTAGTGGTTTGGTGTGAAGATAACAATTGGCATCATTCTGTAAAAATTATTGAAGGTTCAACCCAATTAGCAGAACTTGACACAGCTTTACATTACTTAGAGCTTTTTAAGGAGGAACCTCTAAATTTGATTTGTGATTCTGAGTACGTAGTCAAGGTCCAATGCACGTATCTCCTTCTGAACTGTGTTTTTTGTTTTGGTTCTGTTCTTTTTTAAACAAAAAGGGGGGAGAAGTAGGGAAAACACCACAACACCTATTGTCAAAAGCATTGTATGTGATGAAATACTTTGCAAGTGTGACCCAAAACCATGCTAAATCAGAAAGAACCTACATTAGTTATGGCCAAATCACTAGTTAATGGTCAATGGAAAAGGCCACATCAATTGATAACCTGGGGGAGAGGCTATGCTTGTGTCTTTACAGATCAAGGGCCGCAATGGTTGCCAGCACGAAATGTGAAACCTGTGTTATCTTCCTGACAATGATTGTTGCAGCTGCTGTGTTTTGGATGCCCGCACAGACAAAGACTAACATGTGGAGTACTTTAACCAACATGACTGACCAGGACTCCATATGCCTAGCTATGGCATCTCTGGAAAACCCGTTCCACACATGCTTGGTTGGCATCCCCCTTGATGACTACAGCAGCATCACACAACTGTTTCAAAATAGAGGTTGGTGCAGAGGCATTGCAACAAACTGTAATAATACTAACATGGCACTTTGGATTAACTGTCTCCCGGAAATAGACATTGAACCACAGGAACTGGAATTGCTGGCATCTATGCCCATGGACACTTGTATCAACCTGGTTTGTGAAAAGTGTCAGAACAATATACGAGAAAATGAATGAATAAAACTGCAAAATGTTAATTCTACCTTTGGTGACTATAGAAATGAAACTCAATGGTGTAATGGCTCGCAGAAGAATCCAAGGGATGTCACTGATAATGTGGGAACAGCGACCCCAAAACCTCCTGTATGGTGTATTCTTGATCTGTGGAGATAGAGCCTGACCAGGAATTCCTTCTAATGCTGTTGAAGGACTGTGTATTTTGGGACTATTAACTCTCTTAACGCCCAATGTATAATAGATAATAGATCACAGAAGAGCAAGACGAGAAAAACACTTTTTGCGTGTATATGAGTCAAAATGTGATGATAATGTAGATTTTTGGGGTTCAAGGTTAAGGGTTTTAGAATCTCTTGTATCTGGTGTTGGCACAGCTAAAAGCTTTAAATATTTTAGAAAATTAGGATGCTGACTAGTTAAGCAAACTAACAGAACTTAAAAGGCTTTAAGTGGACTTTTTCTAGATGTACATTCTGTAAGACATGCCACATGGCAGAGTGGGGTCGCGATAGATTTTTTGTTATTAGCTCAAGGACATGGGTGTGAAGACTTCGATGGGATTTGTTAAATAAATTGATTAGTGGTTGAGGGTTTCTAGGATGGTTGTTATCAGTAGTGAAAACAGGACTGATCATTTTGATGGTTGTTGTGGTTGTGTTACTAATGTTGCCATGCATGATTTCTCTGCTGCAAAGGGCCCTGCAGTGGACAATGAGGGCAGCATTTTTAGCAAAAATAAAAAAAGGGGGAATTGTGGGAAACTGCAGCGGGTCTGTGGAATCCTTGACAGAAAATATGAGAGTAGAGATCAGCCTTGAGATATTAAGATTTACCCTTGAGAAGGATGGGAGTAAAGGAGTATCCGGAGAGAGGAGAGATGTACCCGTGAGAAAGAAGGGGATAGAAGAATAACATGGATGATAGAAAAATTAACCAATGAGATGTCAGTGCTGAAACTTGTAACCAATATTGAAAAGACACATGAACTGGTAGAATTGTATAAAAATGCACTTGTAGCAATAAAAGGCATCTATTACTTTCATCTTGAAAGAACTTGGTCCATGTCGTTTGTACGCCTCAACCGCGAACCTTTGCTCTTGAAAGGATGTCATCAGGTGGGTGTTTCGGTGTAATACGCTGAAAACCAGACCAGTAATAGTGAAATATGCCCATGATATGCATGATCCCCGCCCCAAAGCACCATGACTCAGCCTAAGGAGACCTGCAGCTTATTTTTTTGTACTGCCTGCAGATTGTGGAAGTACAGTATAAAAACCATTCTTATGGAGAGATCTTCGTATTTTAGGCTTAGTCTAAATGTCTCAAGTAGCTGGGGTTTTTGCTTGGGCCTAATCCATACGGTTTTATGGCTTTCCTCCTAGTCTGAAGAAGAATGTGCTAGAAACTATAAAGCCAAAAAATGTCTTGCAGCCTAGGCTTGCCTTGCCTGTCCTTGCCTGTCCTTGCCTTGCCTTATTTCCTCCTCATCCTGTTCTCTGTCCCATTCTCTCTCGTTAAACCCTCGTCTGGCTGCATGTCTCTTCGTTCCTTTTCTCTCACTCTCCTGCTTCCTGCCTCTTTTATTGCATTTCCTCCATTTCACTCCTGCAGACCAACACTACTTTTAATTCTTCCTTCCCTTTCTCCTGCTCCCTTCGCTTTCTCCCTATGTCCCATATAGTTCCTCTCGATTTCTCTGTTGGAGACTTCGGACCAAACTGGCCCCACGTCTGGGCATGGTTTGACAAGTTTTCAGAGGCCTGGCTGGTGACAGCAGAGCCAGCAGGCAGTGACAGGCCCGGGCCTGACAGGCTCCCCATCCGGTAGGGGGCGCTTGGCTGCCACACCCAGATGACATAGAACCTTTGTCACAATGCCTGCTAGCGTGGCGAGGATGCGGTGACTCTGCGGGTGACAGGGACACTGCAGGACTTGGTGTCAGCTCAGCAATCTCTTACTTCCCCAAAAAAGCGGAATTCTGCAAATTGCTGCCTTTGCTCTTCAAAGGATGTCATCAGGTGGGTGTTTCTGGTGTAATACACGGAAAACCAGAGCAGAAATGGAGAAATATTCCCATGATATGCATGGTCCCTGCCCCACTGCATTATGACTCAGCATAAGGAGATATGCAGCTTATTTTTTTGTACTGTCAGCAGATTGTGGAAGTACAGTATAAAAACCATCCTTATGGAGAGATCTGCGTATTTTAGGCTTAGTCTAAGTGTCTCAAGTAGCTGGGTTTTTTTTCTTGGGCCTAATCCATACGGTCTTGTGGATTTCCTCCTTGTCTGAAGACGAATGTGCTAGAAACTACAAAGCAAAAAAATGTCCTGCAGCCTAGCCTTGCTTTGCCTGTCCTTGTCGGTCCTTGCCTTGCCTTATTTCCTTCTCATCCTATTCTCTGTCCCATCCTCTCTCACTAACCCCCTGTCTGGCTGCATGTCTCTTCTTTCCTTTTCTCTCATTCTCTTCCTTCCTGCCTATTTTCCTGCAATTCCTCCATCTCACTCCTGCAGCCCAACACTACTTCTTATTCTTCCTTCCCTTTGTTCTGCTCCCTTCGCTTTCTCCCTCTGTCCCACATGATTCTTCCCGACTTGTCTGTTGGACACTTTGGGCCAAATTGGCCCGAAGTCTTGGCATGGTTTGACCTGTTTTCAGAGGCCTGGCTAGTGAGAGCAGGGACAGCAGGCAGTGACAGGCCCGGGGCTGACAGTCTCCCCATCACCTAGGGTCGCCTTGCTGCCACACCCAGCTGAAATAGAACCTTTGTCACAATGCCTGCTATCTTGGAGAGGATGCAGTGACTCTGCAGGTGACAGGGACACTGCAGGACTTGGTGTCAGCTCAGCAATTTCTCACTTCCCCAAAGAAGCAGAATTCTGCAAATTGCTGCCTTTGATCTTGAAAGGATATAATCAAGTGGGTGTTTTGGTGTCATACACTGAAAACCAGAGCTGAAATGGTGAAATATTCCAATGATATGCGTGGTCCCTGCACCAAAGTACCATGACTCAGCCTAAGGAGATCTGCAGCTTATTTTTCTGTAATGCCAGCCGATTGTGGAAGCACAGTATAAAAACCATCCTTATGGAGAGATCTGCGTATTTTAGGCTTAGTCTAAGTGTCTCAAGTAGCTGGGGTTTTTGCTTGGGCCTAATCCATAGGGTCTTATGGCCTTACTCCTAGTCTGAAGACGAATGTGCTAGAAACTATAAAGCGAAAAAACGTCCTGCAGCCTAGCCTTGCTTTGCCTGTCCTTGCCTGTCCTTCCTTTGCCTTATTACTTTCTCATCCTGTTCTCTGTCCCATCCTCTCTCACTAACCCCTCGTCTGGCTACATGTCTCGTCTTTCCTTTTCTATCACTCTCCTGCTTCCTCCGTCTTTTCTTGCAATTCCTCCATCTCACTCCTGCAGACCAACACTACTTTTTATTCTTCCTTCCCTTTCTCCTGCTCCCTTTGCTTTCTCCCTCTGTCCCATATCTTTCTTCCCAACTTGTCTGTTGGAGACTTTGGGCCAAATTGGCCCCAAGTCTGGGCATGGTTTGACCAATTTTCAGAGGCCTGGCTGGTGACAGCAGGGACAGCAGGCAGTGAGAGGCCCGGGGCTGACAGGCTCCCCATCCGCTAGGGGGCGCCTGGCTGCCACACCCGGCTGACATAGAACCTTTGTCACAATGCCCGCTACCGTGGCGAGTATGTGGTGACTCTGCAGGTGACAGGGACACTGCAGGACTTGGTGTCAGCTCAGCAATTTCTCACTTCCCCAAAGAAGCGGAATTCTGCAAATTGCTGCCTTTGCTCTTGAAAGGATATCATCAGGTGGGTGTTTTGGTGTCATACACTGAAAACCAGACCTGAAAATGTGAAATATTCTCATGATATGTATGGCCCATGCACCAAACCACCATGACTCAACCTAAGAGATCTGCAGCTTATGTTTTTGTACTGCCAGCAGATTGTGGAAGCACAGTATAAAAACCATCCTTATGGAGAGATCTGCGTATTTTAGGCTTAGTCTAAGTGTCTCAAGTAGCTAGGGTATTTGCTTGGGCCTAATCCATACAGTTTTATGGCCTTAGTCCTAGTCTGAAGATGAAAGTGCTAGAAACTATACAGCAAAAAAATGTCCTGCAGCCTAGCCTTGCTTTGCCTGTCCTTGCCTGTCCTTCCCTTGCCTTATTTCCTTCTCGTCCTGTTCTCTGTCCAATCTTCTCCCACTAACCCCTCGTCTGGCTGCATGTGTCGTCTTAACTTTTCTCTCACTCTCCTGCTTCCTGCGTCTTTTCTTGCAATTCCTCCATCTCACTCCTGCAGCCCAACACTACTTTTTATTCTTCCTTCCCTTTCTCCTGCTCCCTTCGCTTTCTCCCTCTGTCCCATATCTTTCTTCCCAACTTGTCTTTTCAAGACTTTGGGCCAAGTTGGGCCCAAGTCTGGGCATGGTTTGACCAATTTTCAGAGGCCTGGCTGGTGACAGCAGGGACAGCAGGCAGTGACAGGCCCGGGGCTGGCAGGCTCCGCATACCCTAGGGGACGCCTGGCTGCCACACCCGGCTGACATAGAGCCTCTGTTACAATGCCCTCTACCGTGGCGAGTATGTGGTGACTCTGCAGGTGACAGGGACACTGCAGGACTTGGTGTCAGCTCAGCAATTTCTCACTTCCCCAAAGAAGCGGAATTCTGCAAATTGCTGCCTTTGCTCTTGAAAGGATGTCGTCAGGTGGGTGTTTAGGTGTCATACACTGAAAACCAGAGCTGAAATGGTGAAATATTCTCATGATATGTATGGTCCATGCACCAAAGCACCGTGACTCAGCCTAAGGAGATCTGCATGTTATTTTTTTCTACTGCAAGCAGATTGTGGAAGCACAGTATAAAAACCATCCTTATGGAGAGATCTGCATATTTTAGGCTTAATCTAAGTGTCTCAAGTAGCTGGGGTTTTTGCTTGGGCCTAATACATACGGTCTTATGGCTTTCCTCCTAGTCCAAAGATGGATGTGCTAGAAAATATGAAGCGAAAAAATGTCCTGCAGCCTAGCCTTGCCTTGCCCGTCCTTGCCTGTCCCTGCCTTGCCTTATTACCTTCTCATCCTGTTCTCTGTCCCATCCTCTCTCACTAACCCCTCGTCTGGCTGCATGACTCCTCTTTCCTTTTCTCTCACTCTCCTGCTTCCTGCCTCTTTAATGGCAATTCCTTCATCTCACTCCTGAAGCCCAACACTACTTTTTATTCTTCCTTCCCTTTCTCCTGCTCCCTTCGCTTTCTCCCTCTGTCCCATATCTTTCTTCCCGACTTGTCTTTTCAAGACTTTGGGCCAAATTGGCCCCAAGTCTGGGCATGGTTTCACCAATTTTCAGAGGCCTGGCTGGTGACAGCAGGGACAGCAGGCAGTGACAGGCCCGGGGCTGACAGGCTCCCCATCCCCTAGGGGGCGCCTGGCTGCCACACCCAGCTGACATAGAACCTTTGTCACAATGCCCGCTACCGTGGCGAGTATTTGGTGACTCTGCAGGTGACAGGGACACTGCAGGATTTGGTGTCAGCTCAGCAATTTCTCACTTCCCCAAAGAAGCATAATTGTGCAAATTACTGCCTTTGCTCTTGAAAGGATATCATCAGGTGGGTGTTTTGGTGTCATACTCTGAAAACCAGAGCAGAAAAGGTGAAATATTCCCATGATATGCATGCTCCCTGCACCAAAGCACCATGACTCAGCCTAAGGAGATCTGCATGTTATTTTTTTCTACTGCAAGCAGATTGTGGAAGCACAGTATAAAAACCATCCTTATGGAGAGATCTGCATATTTTAGGCTTAGTCTAAGTGTCTCAAGTAGCTGGGGTTTTTGCTTGGGCCTAATCCATAAGGTCTTATGGCCTTACTCCTAGTCTGAAGACGAATGTGCCTGAAACTATAAAGCAAAAAAATGTCCTGCAGCCTAGCCTTGCTTTGCCTGTCCTTGCCTGTCCTTGCCTTGCCTTATTTCCTTCACATCCTGTTCTCTGTCCAATCCTCTCTCACTAACCCCTCGTCTGGCTGCATGTCTCTTCTTTCCTTTTCTATCACTCTCCTGCTTCCTGCCTCTTTAATGGCAATTCCTCCATCTCACTCCTGCAGCCCAACACTACTTTTTATTCTTCCTTCCCTTTCTCCTGCTCCCTTCGCTTTCTCCCTCTGTCCCATATCTTTCTTCCTGACTTGTCTTTTCAAGACTTTGGGCCAAATTGGCCCCAAGTCTGGGCATGGTTTGACCAATTTTCGGAGGCCTGGCTGGTGAAAGCAGGGACAGCAGGCAGTGAGAGGCCCGGGGCTGACAGGCTCCCCATCCGCTAGGGGGCGCCTGGCTGCCACACCCGGCTGACATAGAACCTTTGTCACAATGCCCGCTACATTGGCAAGTATGTGGTGACTCTGCAGGTGACAGGGACACTGCAGGACTTGGTGTCAGCTCAGCAATTTCTCACTTCCCCAAAGAAGCGGAATTCTGCAAATTGCTGCCTTTGCTCTTGAAAGGATATCATCAGGTGGGTGTTTTGGTGTCATACACTGAAAACCAGACCTGAAAATGTGAAATATTCTCATGATATGTATGGCCCATGCACCAAACCACCATGACTCAACCTAAGAGATCTGCAGCTTATGTTTTTGTACTGCCAGCAGATTGTGGAAGCACAGTATAAAAACCATCCTTATGGAGAGATCTGCGTATTTTAGGCTTAGTCTAAGTGTCTCAAGTAGCTAGGGTATTTGCTTGGGCCTAATCCATACAGTTTTATGGCCTTAGTCCTAGTCTGAAGATGAAAGTGCTAGAAACTATACAGCAAAAAAATGTCCTGCAGCCTAGCCTTGCTTTGCCTGTCCTTGCCTGTCCTTCCCTTGCCTTATTTCCTTCTCGTCCTGTTCTCTGTCCAATCTTCTCCCACTAACCCCTCGTCTGGCTGCATGTGTCGTCTTAACTTTTCTCTCACTCTCCTGCTTCCTGCGTCTTTTCTTGCAATTCCTCCATCTCACTCCTGCAGCCCAACACTACTTTTTATTCTTCCTTCCCTTTCTCCTGCTCCCTTCGCTTTCTCCCTCTGTCCCATATCTTTCTTCCCAACTTGTCTTTTCAAGACTTTGGGCCAAGTTGGGCCCAAGTCTGGGCATGGTTTGACCAATTTTCAGAGGCCTGGCTGGTGACAGCAGGGACAGCAGGCAGTGACAGGCCCGGGGTTGACAGGCTCCCCATCCCCTAGTGGGCGCCTGGTTGCCACACCCAGCTGACTTAGAACCTTTGTCACAATGCCCGCTGCCGTGGCGAGTATGTGGTGACTCTGCAGGTGACAGAGACACTGCAGGACTTGGTGTCAGTTCAGCAATTTCTCACTTTCCCAAAGAAGCGGAATTCTTCAAATTACTGCCTTTGCTCTTGAAAGGATATCATCAGGTGGGTGTTTTGGTGTCATACACTGAAAACCAGAGCTGAAATGGTGAAATATTCTCATGATATGTATGGTCCATGCACCAAAGCACCATGACCCAACCTAAGAGATCTGCAGCTTATATTTTTGTAATGCCAGCAGATTGTGGAAGCACAGTATAAAAACCATCCTTATGGAGAGATCTGCGTAATTTAGGCTTAGTCTAAGTGTCTCAAGCAGATGGGGTTTTTGCTTGGGCCTAATCCATACGGTCTTATGGCCTTACTCCTAGTCTGAAAACGAATGTGCTAGAAACTATAAAGCGAAAAAATGTCATGCAGCCTAGCCTTGCTTTGCCTGTCCTTGCCTGTCCTTGCCTTGCGTTATTACCTTCTCATCCTGTTCTCTGTCCCATCCTCTCTCACTAACCCCTCGTCTGGCTGCATGTCTCTTCTTTCCTTTTCTATCACTCTCCTGATTCCTGCCTCTTTTCTTGCAATTCCTCCATCTCACTCCTGCAGCCCAACACTATTTTTTATTCTTCCTTCCCTTTCTCCTGCTCCCTTCGCTTTCTCCCTCTGTCCCATATCTTTCTTCCCAACTTGTCTGTTGGAGACTTTGGGCCAAATTGGCCCCAAGTCTGGGCATGGTTTGACCAATTTTCAGAGGCCTGGCAAGTGACAGCAGGGACAGCAGGCAGTGACAGGCCCGGGGCTGACAGGCTCCCCATCCCCTAGGGGGCACCTGACTGCCACACCCAGCTGACATAGAAACTTTGTCACAATGCCCGCTACCGTGGCGAGTATGTGGTGACTCTGCAGGTGACAGGGACACTGCAGGACTTGGTGTCAGGTCAGCAATTTCTCACTTCCCCAAAGAAGCGGAATTCTGCAAATTGCTGCCTTTGCTCTTGAAAGGATATCATCAGGTGGGTGTTTTGGTGTCATACTCTGAAAACCAGAGCAGAAATGGTGAAATATTCCCATGACAAGCATGGTCCCTGCACCAAAGCACCATTACTCAGCATTAGAGATCTGCAGCTTATTTTTTTGTACTGCCAGCAGATTGTGGAAGCACAGTATAAAAACCATACATATGGAGAGATCTGCGTAATTTAGGCTTAGTCTAAGTGTCTCAAGTAGCTGGGGTTTTTGCTTGGGCCTAATCCATACGGTCTTATGGCCTTACTCCTAGTCTGAAAACAAATGTGCTGGAAACTATAAAGCAAAAACATGTCCTGCAGCCTAGCCTTGTATTGCCTGTCCTTGCCTATCCTTGCCTTGCCTTATTTCCTTCTCATCCTGTTCTCTGTCCAATCTTCTCTCACTAACCCCTCGTCTGGCTGCATGTCTCTTCTTTCCTTTTCTCTCACTCTCCTGCTTCCTGCCTCTTTTCTTGCAATTCCTCCATCTCACTCCTGCAGAACAACACTACTTTTTATTCTTCCTTCCCTTTCTACTGCTCCCTTCGTTTTCTCCCTCTGTCCCATATTTTTCTTCCCGATTTGTCTTTTGAAGACTTTGGGCCAAATTGGCCCCAAGTCTGGGCATGGTTTGACCAATTTTCAGAGGCCTGGCTGGTGACATCAGGGACAGCAGGCAGTGACAGGCCCGGGGCTGGCAGGCTCCGCATACCCTAGGGGACGCCTGGCTGCCACACCCGGCTGACATAGAGCCTCTGTCACAATGCCCTCTACCGTGGCGAGTATGTGGTGACTCTGCAGTTGACAGGGACACTGCAGGACTTGGTGTCAGCTCAGCAATTTCTCACTTCCCCAAAGAAGCGGAATTCTGCAAATTGCTGCCTTTGCTCTTGAAAGGATGTCGTCAGGTGGGTGTTTAGGTGTCATACACTGAAAACCAGAGCTGAAATGGTGAAATATTCTCATGATATGTATGGTCCATGCACCAAAGCACCATGACTCAGCCTAAGGATATCTGCAGCTTATTTTTTTGTACTTCCAGCAGATTGTGGAAGCACTGTTTAAAAACCATCCTTATGGAGAGATCTGCATATTTTAGGCTTAATCTAAGTGTCTCAAGTAGCTGGGGTTTTTGCTTGGGCCTAATACATACGGTCTTATGGCTTTCCTCCTAGTCTGAAGACGGATGTGCTAGAAAATATGAAGCGAAAAAATGTCCTGCAGCCTAGCCTTGCCTTGCCCGTCCTTGCCTGTCCCTGCCTTGCCTTATTACCTTCTCATCCTGTTCTCTGTCCCATCCTCTCTCACTAACCCCTCGTCTGGCTGCATGACTCCTCTTTCCTTTTCTCTCACTCTCCTGCTTCCTGCCTCTTTAATGGCAATTCCTTCATCTCACTCCTGAAGCCCAACACTACTTTTTATTCTTCCTTCCCTTTCTCCTGCTCCCTTCGCTTTCTCCCTCTGTCCCATATCTTTCTTCCCGACTTGTCTTTTCAAGACTTTGGGCCAAATTGGCCCCAAGTCTGGGCATGGTTTCACCAATTTTCAGAGGCCTGACTGGTGACAGCAGGGACAGCAGGCAGTGACAGGCCCGGGGCTGACAGGCTCCCCATCCCCTAGGGGGCGCCTGGCTGCCACACCCAGCTGACATAGAACCTTTGTCACAATGCCCGCTACCGTGGCGAGTATTTGGTGACTCTGCAGGTGACAGGGACACTGCAGGACTTGGTGTCAGCTCAGCAATTTCTCACTTCCCCAAAGAAGCATAATTGTGCAAATTACTGCCTTTGCTCTTGAAAGGATATCATCAGGTGGGTGTTTTGGTGTCATACTCTGAAAACCAGAGCAGAAAAGGTGAAATATTCCGTTGATATGCATGGTCCCTGCCCCAAAGCACCATGACTCAGCCTAAGTAGATCTGCAGCTTATATTTTTGTACTGCCAGCAAATTGTGGAAGCACAGTATAAAACCCATCCTTATGGAGAGATCTGCGTATTTTAGGCTTAGTCTAAGTGTATCAAGTAGCTGGGGTTTTTGCTTGGGCCTAATCCATATGGTCCTCTGGGTTTCCTCCTCGTCTGAAGAAGAATGTGCCTGAAACTATAATGCAAAAAAATGTCCTGCAACCTAGCGTTGCCTTGCCTGTCCTTACCTGTCCTTGCCTTGCCTTATTTCCTTCTCATCCTGTTCTCTCTCCCATCCTCTCTCACTAACCCCTCGTCTGGCTGCATGTCTCGTCTTTCCTTTTCTATCACTCTCCTACTTCCTCCCTCTTTTCTTGCAATTCCTCCATCTCAATCCTGCAGCCCATCACTACTTTTTATTCTTCCTTCTCTTTCTCCTGCTCCCTTCGCTTTCTCCCTCTGTCCCATATCTTTCTTCCCAACTTGTCTGTTGGAGATATTGGGCGAAATTTGCCCCAAGTCTGGGCATGGTTTGACCAATTTTCAGAGGCCTGGCAAGTGACAGCAGGGACAGCAGGCAGTGACAGGCCCGTGGCTAACAGGCTCCCCATCCCCTAGCAGGCGCCTGGCTGCCACACCCAGCTGACATAGAACCTTTGTCACAATGCCCGCTACCGTGGCGAGTATGTGGTGACTCTGCAGGTGACAGGGACGCTGCAGGACTTGGTGTCAGCTCAGCAATTTCTCACTTCCCCAAAGAAGCGGAATTCTGCAAGTTGCTGCCTTTGCTCTTGAAAGGATATCATCAGGTGGGTGTTTTGGTGTCATACTCTGAAAACCAGAGCAGAAAAGGTGAAATATTCCCATGATATGCATGCTCCCTGCACCAAAGCACCACGACTCAGCCTAATTAGATCTGCATGTTATTTTTTTCTACTGCAAGCAGATTGTGGAAGCACAGTATAAAAACCATCCTTATGGAGAGATCTGCATATTTTAGGCTTAGTCTAAGTGTCTCAAGTAGCTGGGGTTTTTGCTTGGGCCTAATCCATACGGTCTTATGGCCTTACTCCTAGTCTGAAGACGAATGTGCTAGAAACTATAAAGCAAAAAAATGTCCTGCAGCCTAGCCTTGCTTTGCCTGTCCTTGCCTGTCCTTGCCTTGCCTTATTTCCTTCACATCCTGTTCTCTGTCCAATCCTCTCTCACTAACCCCTCGTCTGGCTGCATGTCTCTTCTTTCCTTTTCTCTCACTCTCCTGCTTCCTGCCTCTTTAATGGCAATTCCTCCATCTCACTCCTGCAGCCCAACACTACTTTTTATTCTTCCTTCCCTTTCTCCTGCTCCCTTCGCTTTCTCCCTCTGTCCCATATCTTTCTTCCCGACTTGTCTTTTCAAGACTTTGGGCCAAATTGGCCCCAAGTCTGGGCATGGTTTGACCAACTTTCAGAGGCCTGGCTGGTGACAGCAGGGACAGCAGGCAGTGACAGGCCCGGGGCTGACAGGCTCCCCATCCCCTAGGGGGCGCCTGGCTGCCACACCCAGCTGACATAGAGCCTCTGTCACAATGCCCGCTAGCGTGGCGAGTATGTGGTGACTCTGCAGGTGACAGAGACACTGCAGGACTTGGTGTCAGTTCAGCAATTTCTCACTTCCCCAAAGAAGTGGAATTCTGCAAGTTGCTGCCTTTGCTCTTGAAAGGATATCATCAGGTGGGTGTTTTGGTGTCATACTCTGAAAACCAGAGCAGAAATGGTGAAATATTCCCATGATATGCATGGTCCCTGCAACAAAGCACCATGACTCAGCCTAAGGAGATCTGCAGCTTATTTTTTTGTACTGCCAGCAGATTGTGGAAGCACAGTATAAAAACCATCCTTATGGAGAGATCTGCGTATTTTAGGCTTAGTCTAAGTGTCTCAAGTATCTGGGCTTTTTGCTTGGGCCTAATCCATACGGTCTTATGGCCTTACTCCTAGTCTGAAGACGAATGTGCTAGAATCCATAAAGCAAAAAAATGTCCTGCAGACTAGCCTTGCTTTGCCCGTCCTTGCCTGTCCTTGCCTTGCCTTATTTCCTTCTCATCCTGTTCTCTGTCCCATCCTCTCTCACTAACCCCTCATCTGGTTGCATGTCTCTTCTTTCCTTTTCTCTCACTCTCCTGCTGCTGCCTCTTTAATGGCAATTCCTCCATCTCACTCCTGCAGACCAACACTACTTTTTATTCTTCCTTCCCTTTCTCCTGCTCCCTTCGCTTTCTCCCTCTGTCCCATATCTTTCTTCCCGACTTGTCTTTTCAAGACTTTGGGCCAAATTCACCCCAAGTCTGGGCATGGTTTGACCAATTTTCAGAGGCCTGGCTGGTGACAGCAGGGACAGCAGGCAGTGACAGGCCCGGGGCTGACAGGCTCCCCATCCCCTAGGGGGCGCCTGGCTGCCACACCCAGCTGAACTAGAACCTTTGTCACAATGCCCGCTACCGTGGCGAGTATGTGGTGACTCTGCAGGTGACAGGGACACTGCAGGACTTGGTGGCAGCTCAGCAATTTCTCACTTCCCCAAAGAAGGGGAATTCTGCAAATTGCTGCCTTTGCTCTTGAAAGGATATCATCCCGTGGGTGTTTTGGTGTCATACTCTGAAAGCCAGAGCAGAAATGGTGAACTATTCCCATGATATGCATGGTCCCTGCACCAAAGCACCATGACTCAGCCTAAGGAGATCTGCAGCTTATTTTTTTGTACTGCCAGCAGATTGTGGAAGCACAGTATAAAAACCATCCTTATGGAGAGATCTGCGTATTTTAGGCTTAGTCTAAGTGTCTCAAGTAGCTGGGGTTTTTGCTTGGGCCTAATCCATACGGTCTTATGGCCTTACTCCTAGTCTGAAGACTAATGTGCTAGAAACTATAAAGCGAAAAAATGTCCTGCAGCTTAGCCTTGCTTTGCCTATCCTTGCCTGTCCTTGACATGCCTTATTTCCTTCTCATCCTGTTCTCTGTCCCATCCTCCCTCACTAACCCCTCGTCTGGCTGCATGTCTCTACTTTCCTTTTCTCTCACTCTCCTGCTTCCTGCCTCTTTTCCTGCAATTCCTCCATCTCACTCCTGAAGCCCAACAGTACTTTTTATTCTTCCTTCCCTTTCTCCTGCTCCCTTCGCTTTCTCCCTCTGTCCCATATCTTTCTTCCCGACTTGTCTTTTCAAGACGTTGGGCCAAATGGCCCCAAGTCTGGGCATGGTTTGACCAATTTTCAGAGGCCTGGCTGGTGACAGCAGGGACAGCAGGCAGTGACAGGCCCGGGGCTGACAGGCTCCCCATCTCCTAGGGGGCGCCTGGCGGCCACACCCAGCTGACATAGAACCTTTGTCACAATGCACGCTACCGTGGCGAGTATGTGGTGACTCTGCAGGTGACAGGGACACTGCAGGACTTGGTGGCAGCTCAGCAATTTCTCACTTCTCCAAAGAAGCGGAATTCTGCAAGTTGCTGCCTTTGCTCTTGAAAGGATATCATCAGGTGGGTGTTTTGGTGTCATACTCTGAAAACCAGAGCAGAAATGGTGAAATATTCCCATGATATGCATGGTCCCTGCACCAAAGCACCATGACTCAGCCTAAGGAGATCTGCAGCTTATTTTTTTGTACTGCCAGCAGATTGTGGAAGCACAGTATAAAAACCATCCTTATGGAGAGATCTGCGTATTTTAGGCTTAGTCTTAGTGTCTCAAGTAGCTGGGGTTTTTGCTTGGGCCTAATCCATACGGTCTTATGGCCTTACTCCTAGTCTGAAGACGAATGTGCTAGAAACTATAAAGCGAAAACATGTCCTGCAGCTTAGCCTTGCTTTGCCTATCCTTGCCTGTCCTTGCCTTGCCTTATTTCCTTCTCATCCTGTTCTCTGTCCCATCCTCCCTCACTAACCCCTCGTCTGGCTGCATGTCTCTACTTTCCTTTTCTCTCACTATCCTGCTGCTGCCTCTTTAATGGCAATTCCTCCATCTCACTCCTGCAGCCCAACACTACTTTTTATTCTTCCTTCCCTTTCTCCTGCTCCCTTCGCTTTCTCCCTCTGTCCCATATCTTTCTTCCTCACTTGTCTTTTCAAGACTTTGGGGCAAATTGGCCCCAAGTCTGGGCAAGGTTTGACCAATTTTCAGAGGCCTGGCTGGTGACAGCAGGGACAGCAGGCAGTGACAGGCCCGGGGCTGACAGGCTCCCCATCCCCTAGGGGGCGCCTGGCTGCCACACCCAGCTGACATAGAACCTTTGTTACAATGCCCGCTACCGTGGCGAGTATGTGGTGACTCTGCAGGTGACAGGGACACTGCAGGACTTGGTGGCAGCTCAGCAATTTCTCACTTCTCCAAACAAGCGGAATTCTGCAAGTTCCTGCCTCTGCTCTTGAAAGGATATCATCAGGTGGGTGTTTTGGTGTCATACTCTGAAAACCAGAGCAGAAATGTTGAAATATTCCCATGATATGCATGGTCCCTGCACCAAAGCACCATGACTCAGCCTAAGGAGATCTGCAGCTTATTTTTTTGTACTGCCAGCAGATTGTGGAAGCACAGTACAAAAACCATCCTTATGGAGAGATCTGCGTATTTTAGGCTTAGTCTAAGTGTCTCAAGTAGCTGGGGTTTTTGCTTGGGCCTAATCCATACGGTCTTATGGCCTTACTCCTAGTCTGAAGACGAATGTGCTAGAAACTATAAAGCCAAAAAATATCCTGCAGCCTAGCCTTGCTTTGCCTGTCCTTGCCTGTCCTTGCCTTGCCTTATTTCCTTCTCATCCTGTTCTCTGTCCCAACCTCTCTCACTTTACCCCTCGTCTGGCTGCATGTCTCTTCTTTCCTTTTCTCTCACTCTCCTGCTTCCTGCCTCTTTAATGGAAATTCCTCCATCTCACTCCTGTAGCCCAACACTACTTTTTATTCTTCCTTCCCTTTCTCCTGCTCCCTTCGCTTTCTCCCTCTGTCCCATATCTTTCTTCCCGACTTGTCTTTTCAAGACTTTGGGGCAAATTGGCCCCAAGTCTGGGCATGGTTTGACCAATTTTCAGAGGCCTGGCTGGTGACAGCAGGGACAGCAGGCAGTGACAGGCCCGGGGCTGACAGGCTCCCCATCCCCTAGGGGGCGCCTGGCTGCCACACCCAGCTGACATAGAACCTTTGTCACAATGCCCGCTACCATGGCGAGTATGTGGTGACTCTGCAGGTGACAGGGACACTGCAGGACTTGGTGTCAGCTCAGCAATTTCTCCCTTCCCCAAAGAAGCGGAATTCTGCAAATTGCTGCCTTTGCTCTTGAAAGGATATCATCAGGTGGGTGTTTTGGTGTCATACTCTGAAAACCAGAGCAGAAATGGTGAAATATTCCCATGATATGCATGGTCCCTGCACCAAAGCACCGTGACTCAGCCTAAGGAGATCTGCAGCTTATTTTTTTGTACTGCCAGCAGATTGTGGAACCACAGTATAAAAACCATCCTTATGGAGAGATCTGCGTATTTTAGGCTTAGTCTAAGTGTCTCAAGTAGCTGGGGTTTTTGCTTGGGCCTAATCCATACGGTCTTATGGCCTTACTCCTAGTCTGAAGACGAATGTGCTAGAAACTATAAAGCGAAAACATGTCCTGCAGCTTAGCCTTGCTTTGCCTGTCCTTGCCTGTCCTTGCCTTGCCTTATTTCCTTCTCATCCTGTTCTCTGTCCCATCCTCCCTCACTAACCCCTCGTCTGGCTGCATGTCTCTACTTTCCTTTTCTCTCACTCTCCTGCTTCCTGCCTCTTTTCCTGCAATTCCTCCATCTCAATCCTGAAGCCCAACAGTACTTTTTATTCTTCCTTCCCTTTCTCCTGCTCCCTTCGCTTTCTCCCTCTGTCCCATATCTTTCTTCCCGACTTGTCTTTTCAAGACGTTGGGCCAAATTGGCCCCAAGTCTGGGCATGGTTTGACCAATTTTCAGAGGCCTGGCTGGTGACAGCAGGGACAGCAGGAAGTGACAGGCCCGGGGCTGACAGGCTCCCCATCTCCTAGGGGGCGCCTGGCGGCCACACCCAGCTGACATAGAACCTTTGTCACAATGCCCGCTACCGTGGCGAGTATGTGGTGACTCTGCAGGTGACAGGGACACTGCAGGACTTGGTGGCAGCTCAGCAATTTCTCACTTCTCCAAAGAAGCGGAATTCTGCAAGTTGCTGCCTTTGCTCTTGAAAGGATATCATCAGGTGGGTGTTTTGGTGTCATACTCTGAAAACCAGAGCAGAAATGGTGAAATATTCCCATGATATGCATGGTCCCTGCACCAAAGCACCATGACTCAGCCTAAGGAGATCTGCAGCTTATTTTTTTGTACTGCCAGCAGATTGTGGAAGCACAGTATAAAAACCATCCTTATGGAGAGATCTGCGTATTTTAGGCTTAGTCTTAGTGTCTCAAGTAGCTGGGGTTTTTGCTTGGGCCTAATCCATACGGTCTTATGGCCTTACTCCTAGTCTGAAGACGAATGTGCTAGAAACTATAAAGCGAAAACATGTCCTGCAGCTTAGCCTTGCTTTGCCTATCCTTGCCTGTCCTTGCCTTGCCTTATTTCCTTCTCATCCTGTTCTCTGTCCCATCCTCCCTCACTAACCCCTCGTCTGGCTGCATGTCTCTACTTTCCTTTTCTCTCACTCTCCTGCTGCTGCCTCTTTAATGGCAATTCCTCCATCTCACTACTGCAGCCCAACACTACTTTTTATTCTTCCTTCCCTTTCTCCTGCTCCCTTCGCTTTCTCCCTCTGTCCCATATCTTTCTTCCTGACTTGTCTTTTCAAGACTTTGGGGCAAATTGGCCCCAAGTCTGGGCAAGGTTTGACCAATTTTCAGAGGCCTGGCTGGTGACAGCAGGGACAGCAGGCAGTGACAGGCCCGGGGCTGACAGGCTCCCCATCCCCTAGGGGGCGCCTGGCTGCCACACCCAGCTGACATAGAACCTTTGTTACAATGCCCGCTACCGTGGCGAGTATGTGGTGACTCTGCAGGTGACAGGGACACTGCAGGACTTGGTGGCAGCTCAGCAATTTCTCACTTCTCCAAACAAGCGGAATTCTGCAAGTTCCTGCCTCTGCTCTTGAAAGGATATCATCAGGTGGGTGTTTTGGTGTCATACTCTGAAAACCAGAGCAGAAATGTTGAAATATTCCCATGATATGCATGGTCCCTGCACCAAAGCACCATGACTCAGCCTAAGGAGATCTGCAGCTTATTTTTTTGTACTGCCAGCAGATTGTGGAAGCACAGTACAAAAACCATCCTTATGGAGAGATCTGCGTATTTTAGGCTTAGTCTAAGTGTCTCAAGTAGCTGGGGTTTTTGCTTGGGCCTAATCCATACGGTCTTATGGCCTTACTCCTAGTCTGAAGACGAATGTGCTAGAAACTATAAAGCCAAAAAATATCCTGCAGCCTAGCCTTGCTTTGCCTGTCCTTGCCTGTCCTTGCCTTGCCTTATTTCCTTCTCATCCTGTTCTCTGTCCCAACCTCTCTCACTTTACCCCTCGTCTGGCTGCATGTCTCTTCTTTCCTTTTCTCTCACTCTCCTGCTTCCTGCCTCTTTAATGGAAATTCCTCCATCTCACTCCTGTAGCCCAACACTACTTTTTATTCTTCCTTCCCTTTCTCCTGCTCCCTTCGCTTTCTCCCTCTGTCCCATATCTTTCTTCCCGACTTGTCTTTTCAAGACTTTGGGGCAAATTGGCCCCAAGTCTGGGCATGGTTTGACCAATTTTCAGAGGCCTGGCTGGTGACAGCAGGGACAGCAGGCAGTGACAGGCCCGGGGCTGACAGGCTCCCCATCCCCTAGGGGGTGCCTGGCTGCCACACCCAGCTGACATAGAACCTTTGTCACAATGCCCGCTACCGTGGCTAATATCTGGTAACTTTACAGGTGACAGGGACACTGCAGGACTTGGTGGCAGCTCAGCAATTTCTCACTTCCCCAAAGAAGCGGAATTCTGCAAGTTGCTGCCTTTGCTCTTGAAAGGATGTCATCAGGTGGGTGTTTTGGTGTCATACTCTGAAAACCAGAGGAGAAATGGTGAAATATTCCCATGATATGCATGGTCCCTGCACCAAAGCACCGTGACTCAGCCTAAGGAGATCTGCAGCTTATTTTTTTGTACTGCCAGCAGATTGTGGAAGCACAGTATAAAAACCATCCTTATGGAGAGATCTGCGTATTTTAGGCTTAGTCTTAGTGTCTCAAGTAGCTGGGGTTTTTGCTTGGGGCTAATCCATACGGTCTCATGGCCTTACTCCTAGTCTGAAGACGAATGTGCTAGAAACTGTAAAGCCAAAAAATGTCCTGCAGCTTAGCCTTGCTTTGCCTGTCCTTGCCTGTCCTTGCCTTGCCTTATTTCCTTCTCATCCTGTTCTCTGTCCCATCCTCCCTCACTAACCCCTCGTCTGGCTGCATGTCTGTACTTTCCTTTTCTCTCACTCTCCTGCTTCCTGCCTCTTTTCCTGCAATTCCTCCATCTCACTCCTGAAGCCCAACACTACTTTTTATTCTTCCTTCCCTTTCTCCTGCTCCCTTCGCTTTCTCCCTCTGTCCCATATCTTTCTTCCCGACTTGTCTTTTCAAGACTTTGGGCCAAATTGGCCCCAACTCTGGGCATGGTTTGACCAATTTTCAGAGGCCTGGCTGGTGACAGCAGGGGCAGCAGGCAGTGACAGGCCCGGGGCTGACAGGCTCCCCATCCCCTAGGGGGCGCCTGGCTGCCACACCCAGCTGACATAGAACCTTTGTCACAATGCCCGCTACCGTGGCGAGTATGTGGTGACTCTGCAGGTGACAGGGACACTGCAGGACTTGGTGGCAGCTCAGCAATTTCTCAGTTCCCCAAAGAAGCGGAATTCTGCAAATTGCTGCCTTTGCTCTTGAAAGGATATCATCAGGTGGGTGTTTTGGTGTCATACTCTGAAAACCAGAGCAGAAATGGTGAACTATTCCCATGATATGCATGGTCCCTGCACCAAAGCACCGTGACTCAGCCCAAGGAGATCTGCAGCTTATTTTTTTGTACTGCCAGCAGATTGTGGAAGCACAGTATAAAAACCATCCTTATGGAGAGATCTGCGTATTTTAGGCTTAGTCTTAGTGTCTCAAGTAACTGGTGTTTTTGCTTGGGCCTAATCCATACGGTCTTATGGCCTTACTCCTAGTCTGAAGACGAATGTGCTAGAAACTATAAAGCGCAAAAATGTCCTGCAGCCTAGCCTTGCTTTGCCTGTCCTTGCCTGTCCTTGCCTTGCCTTATTTCCTTCTCATCCTGTTCTCTGTCCCATCCTCCCTCACTAACCCCTCGTCTGGCTGCATGTCTCTACTTTCCTTTTCTCTCACTCTCCTGCTTCCTGCCTCATTTCCTGCAATTCCTCCATCTCACTCCTGTAGCCCAACACTACTTTTTATTCTTCCTTCCCTTTCTCCTGCTCCCTTCGCTTTCTCCCTCTGTCCCATATCTTTCTTCCCGACTTGTCTTTTCAAGACTTTGGGCCAAATTGGCCCCAAGTCTGGGCATGGTTTGACCAATTTTCAGAGGCCTGGCTGGTGACAGCAGGGACAGCAGGCAGTGACAGGCCTGGGGCTGACAGGCTCCCCATCCCCTAGGGGGCGCCTGGCTGACACACCCAGCTGACATAGAACCTTTGTCACAATGCCCGCTACCGTGGCTAGTATGTGGTGACTCTGCAGGTGACAGGGACACTGCAGGACTTGGTGGCAGCTCAGCAATTTCTCACTTCCCCAAAGAAGCGGAATTCTGCAAATTGCTGTCTTTGCTCTTGAAAGGATATCATCAGGTGGGTGTTTTGGTGTCATACTCTGAAAACCAGAATAGAAATGGTGAACTATTCCCATGATATGCATGGTCCCTGCACCAAAGCACCATGACTCAGCTTAAGGAGATCTGCAGCTTATTTTTTTGTACTGCCAGCAGATTGTGGAAGCACAGTATAAAAACCATCCTTATGGAGAGATCTGCGTATTTTAGGCTTAGTCTTAGTGTGTCAAGTACCTGGGGTTTTTGCTTGGGCCTAATCCATACGGTCTTATGGCCTTACTCCTAGTCTGAAGACGAATGTGCTAGAAACTATAAAGCGAAAAAATGTCCTGCAGTCTAGCCTTGCTTTGCCTGTCCTTGCCTGTCCTTGCCTTGCCTTTTTTCCTTCTCATCCTGTTCTCTGTCCCATCCTCCCTCACTAACCCCTCGTCTGGCTGCATGTCTCTACTCTCCTTTTCTCTCACTCTCCTGCTTCCTGCCTCTTTTCCTGCAATTCCTCCATCTTACTCCTGAAGCCCAACACTACTTTTTATTCTTCCTTCCCTTTCTCCTGCTCCCTTCGCTTTCTCCCTCTGTCCCATATCTTTCTTCCCGACTTGTCTTTTCAAGACTTTGGGCAAAATTGGCCCCAAGTCTGGGCATGGTTTGACCAATTTTCAGAGGCCTGGCTGGTGACAGCAGGGACAGCAGGCAGTGACAGGCCCGGGGCTGACAGGCTCCCTATCCCCTAGGGGGTGCCTGGCTGCCACACCCAGCTGACATAGAACCTTTGTCACAATGCCCGCTACCGTGGCTAATATCTGGTGACTTTACAGGTGACAGGGACACTGCAGGACTTGGTGGCAGCTCAGCAATTTCTCACTTCCCCAAAGAAGCGGAATTCTGCAAGTTGCTGCCTTTGCTCTTGAAAGGATGTCATCAGGTGGGTGTTTTGGTGTCATACTCTGAAAACCAGAGGAGAAATGGTGAAATATTCCCATGATATGCATGGTCCCTGCACCAAAGCACCGTGACTCAGCCTAAGGAGATCTGCAGCTTATTTTTTTGTACTGCCAGCAGATTGTGGAAGCACAGTATAAAAACCATCCTTATGGAGAGATCTGCGTATTTTAGGCTTAGTCTTAGTGTCTCAAGTAGCTGGGGTTTTTGCTTGGGGCTAATCCATACGGTCTCATGGCCTTACTCCTAGTCTGAAGACGAATGTGCTAGAAACAATAAAGCCAAAAAATGTCCTGCAGCTTAGCCTTGCTTTGCCTGTCCTTGCCTGTCCTTGCCTTGCCTTATTTCCTTCTCATCCTGTTCTCTGTCCCATCCTCCCTCACTAACCCCTCGTCTGGCTGCATGTCTGTACTTTCCTTTTCTCTCACTCTCCTGCTTCCTGCCTCTTTTCCTGCAATTCCTCCATCTCACTCCTGAAGCCCAACACTACTTTTTATTCTTCCTTCCCTTTCTCCTGCTCCCTTCGCTTTCTCCCTCTGTCCCATATCTTTCTTCCCGACTTGTCTTTTCAAGACTTTGGGCCAAATTGGCCCCAACTCTGGGCATGGTTTGACCAATTTTCAGAGGCCTGGCTGGTGACAGCAGGGGCAGCAGGCAGTGACAGGCCCGGGGCTGACAGGCTCCCCATCCCCTAGGGGGCGCCTGGCTGCCACACCCAGCTGACATAGAACCTTTGTCACAATGCCCGCTACCGTGGCGAATATCTGGTGACTTTACAGGTGACAGGGACACTGCAGGACTTGGTGGCAGCTCAGCAATTTCTCACTTCCCCAAAGAAGCGGAATTCTGCAAATTGCTGCCTTTGCTCTTGAAAGGATGTCATCAGGTGGGTGTTTTGGTGTCATACTCTGAAAACCAGAGCAGAAATGGTGAAATATTCCCATGATATGCATGGTCCCTGCACCAAAGCACCGTGACTCAGCCTAAGGAGATCTGCAGCTTATTTTTTTGTACTGCCAGCAGATTGTGGAAGCACAGTATAAAAACCATCCTCATGGAGAGATCTGCGTATTTTAGGCTTAGTCTTAGTGTCTCAATTAGCTGGGGTTTTTGCTTGGGCCTAATCCATACGGTCTCATGGCCTTACTCCTAGTCTGAAGACGAATGTGCTAGAAACTGTAAAGCTAAAACATGTCCTGCAGCCTAGCCTTGCTTTGCCTCTCCTTGCCTGTCCTTGCCTTGCCTTATTTCCTTCTCATCCTATTCTCTGACCCATCCTCTCTCACTAACCCCTCGTCTGGCTGCATGTTTCTTCTTTCCTTTTCTCTCACTCTCCTGCTTCCTGCCTCTTTAATGGCAATTCCTCCATCTCACTCCTGCAGCCCAACACTACTTTTTATTCTTCCTTCCCTTTCTCCTGCTCCCTTCGCTTTCTCCCTCTGTCCCATATCTTTCTTCCCGACTTGTCTTTTCAAGACTTTGGGCAAAATTGGCCCCAAGTCTGGGCATGGTTTGACCAATTTTCAGAGGCCTGGCTGGTGACAGCAGGGACAGCAGGCAGTGAGAGGCCCGGGGCTGACAGGCTCCCCATCCCCTAGGGGGCGCCTGGCTGCCACACCCAGCTGACATAGAACCTTTGTCACAATGCCCGCTACCGTGGCGAGTATGTGGTGACTCTGCAGGTGACAGGGACACTGCAGGACTTGGTGGCAGCTGAGCAATTTCTCACTTTCCCAAGGAAGCGGAATTCTGCAAATTGCTGCCTTTGCTCTTGAAAGGATATCATCAGGTGGGTGTTTTGGTGTCATGCTCTGAAAACCAGAGCAGAAATGCTGAACTATTCCCATGATATGCATGGTCCCTGTACCAAAGCACCGTGACTCAGACTAAGGAGATCTGCAGCTTATTTTTTTGTAGTGCCAGCAGATTGTGGAAGCACAGTATAAAAACCATCCTTATGGAGAGATCTGCGTATTTTAGGCTTAGTCTAAGTGTCTCAAGTAGCTGGGGTTTTTGCTTGGGCCTAATCCATACGGTCTTATGGCCTTACTCCTAGTCTGAAGACGAATGTGCTAGAAAATATAAAGCGAAAAAATGTCCTGCAGCCTAGCCTTGCTTTGCCTGTCCTTGCCTGTCCTTGCATTGCCTTATTTTCTTCTCATCCTGTTCTCTGTCCCATCCTCCCTCACTAACCCCTCGTCTGGCTGCATGTCTCTACTTTCCTTTTCTCTCACTCTCCTGCTTCCTGCCTCTTTTCCTGCAATTCCTCCATCTCACTCCTGAAGCCCAACACTACTTTTTATTCTTCCTTCCCTTTCTCCTGCTCCCTTCGCTTTCTCCCTCTGTCCCATATCTATCTTCCCGACTTGTCTTTTCAAGACTTTGGGCCAAGTTGGCCCCAACTCTGGGCATGGTTTGACCAATTTTCAGAGGCCTGGCTGGTGACAGCAGGGACAGCAGGCAGTGACAGGCCCGGGGCTGACAGGCTCCCCATCCCCTGGGGGGCGCCTGGCTGCCACACCCAGCTGACATAGAACCTTTGTCACAATGCCCGCTACCGTGGCGAGTATGTGGTGACTCTGCAGGTGACAGGGACACTGCAGGACTTGGTGTCAGCTCAGCAATTTCTCAGTTCCCCAAAGAAGCGGAATTCTGCAAATTGCTGCCTTTGCTCTTGAAAGGATATCATCAGGTGGGTGTTTTGGTGTCATGCTCTGAAAACCAGAGCAGAAATGGTGAAATATTCCCATGATATGCATGGTCCCTGCACCAAAGCACCATGACTCAGCCTAAGGAGATCTGCAGCTTATTTTTTTGTACTGCCAGCAGATTGTGGAAGCACAGTATAAAAACCATCCTTATGGAGAGATCTGCGTATTTTAGGCTTAGTCTTAGTGTCTCAAGTAGCTGGGGTTTTTGCTTGGGCCTAATCCATACGGTCTTATGGCCTTACTCCTAGTCTGAAGACGAATGTGCTAGAAAATATAAAGCGAAAAAATGTCCTGCAGCCTAGCCTTGCTTTGCCTGTCCTTGCCTGTCCTTGCATTTCCTTATTTCCTTCTCATCCTATTCTCTGTCCCATCCTCTCTCACTAACCCCTCGTCTGGCTGCATGTCTCTTCTTTCCTTTTCTCTCACTCTCCTGCTTCCTGCCTCTTTAATGGCAATTCCTCCATCTCACTCCTGCAGCCCAACACTACTTTTTATTCTTCCTTCCCTTTCTCCTGCTCCCTTCGCTTTCTCCCTCTGTCCCATATCTTTCTTCCCGACTTGTCTTTTCAAGACTTTGGGGCAAAGTGGCCCCAAGACTGGGCATGGTTTGACCAATTTTCAGAGGCCTGGCTGGTGACAGCAGGGACAGCAGGCAGTGACAGGCCCGGGGCTGACAGGCTCCCCATCCCCTAGGGGGCGCCTGGCTGCCACACCCAGCTGACATAGAACCTTTGTCACAATGCCCGCTACCGTGGCGAGTATGTGGTGACTCTGCAGGTGACAGGGACACTGCAGGACTTGGTGTCAGCTCAGCAATTTCTCACTTTCCCAAGGAAGCGGAATTCTGCAAATTGCTGCCTTTGCTCTTGAAAGGATATCATCAGGTGGGTGTTTTGGTGTCATGCTCTGAAAACCAGAGCAGAAATGGTGAAATATTCCCATGATATGCATGGTCCCTGCACCAAAGCACCATGACTCAGCCTAAGGAGATCTGCAGCTTATTTTTTTGTACTGCCAGCAGACTGTGGAAGCACAGTATAAAAACCATCCTTATGGAGAGATCTGCATATTTTAGGCTTAGTCTAAGTGTCTCAAGTAGCTGGGGTTTTTGCTTGGGCCTAATCCATACGGTCTTATGGCCTTACTCCTAGTCTGAAGACGAATGTGCTAGAAACTATAAAGCGAAAACATGTCCTGCAGCCTAGCCTTGCTTTGCCTGTCCTTGCCTGTCCTTGCCTTGCCTTATTTCCTTCTTATCCTGTTCTCTGTCCCATCCTCTCTCACTAACCCCTCGTCTGGCTGCATGTCTCTTCTTTCCTTTTCTCTCACTCTCCTGCTTCCTGCCTCTTTAATTGCAATTCCTCCATCTCACTCCTGCAGCCCAACACTACTTTTTATTCTTCCTTCCCTTTCTCCTGCTCCCTTCGCTTTCTCCCTCTGTCCCATATCTTTCTTCCCGACTTGCCTTTTCAAGACTTTGGGCCAAATTGGCCCCAAGTCTGGGCATGGTTTGACCAATTTTCAGAGGCCTGGCTGGTGACAGCAGGGACAGCAGGCAGTGAGAGGCCCGGGGCTGACAGGCTCCCCATCCCCTAGCGGGCGCCTGGCTGCCACACCCAGCTGACATAGAACCTTTGTCACAATGCCCGCTACCGTGGCGAGTATGTGGTGACTCTGCAGGTGACAGGGACACTGCAGGACTTGGTGTCAGCTCAGCAATTTCTCCCTTCCCCAAAGAAGCGGAATTTTGCAAATTGCTGCCTTTGCTCTTGAAAGGATATCATCAGATGGGTGTTTTGGTGTCATACTCTGAAAACCAGAGCAGAAATGGTGAAATATTCCCATGATATGCATGGTCCCTGCACCAAAGCACCGTGACTCAGCCTAAGGCGATCTGCAGCTTATTTTTTTGTACTGCCAGCAGATTGTGGAAGCACAGTATAAAAACCATCCTTATGGAGAGATCTGCGTATTTTAGGCTTAGTCTAAGTGTCTCAAGTAGCTGGGGTTTTTGCTTGGGCCTAATCCATACGGTCATGTGGCCTTACTCCTAGTCTGAAGACGAATGTGCTAGAAACTATAAAGCGAAAAAGTGTCCTGCAGCCTAGCCTTGCTTTGCCTGTCCTTGCCTGTCCTTGCCTTGCCTTATTTCCTTCTCATCCTGTTCTCTGTCCCATCCTCTCTCACTAACCCCTCGTCTGGCTGCATGTCTCGTCTTTCCTTTTCTATCACTCTCCTACTTCCTCCCTCTTTTTCTGCAATTCCTCCATCTCACTCCTGCAGCCCAACACTACTTTTTATTCTTCCTTCCCTTTCTCCTGCTCCCTTCGCTTTCTCCCTCTGTCCCATATCTTTCTTCCCAACTTGCCTTTTCAATACATTGGGGCAAAATGGCCCCAAGTCTGGGAATGGTTTGACCAATTTTCAGAGGCCTGGCTGGTGACAGCAGGGACAGCAGGCAGTGACAGGCCCGGGGCTGGCAGGATCCCCATCCCCTAGGGGGCGCCTGGCTGCCACACCCAGCTGACATAGAACCTTTGTCACAATGCCGTCTACCGTGGCGAGTATGTGGTGACTCTGCAGGTGACAGGGACACTGCAGGACTTGGTGGCAGCTCAGCAATTTCTCAGTTCCCCAAAGAAGCGGAATTCTGCAAATTGCTGCCTTTGCTCTTGAAAGGATATCATCAGTTGGGTGTTTTGGTGTCATACTCTGAACACCAGAGCAGAAATGGTGAAATATTCCCATGATATGCATGGTCCCTGCAACAAAGCACCATGACTCAGCCTAAGGAGATCTGCAGCTTATTTTTTTGTACTGCCAGCAGATTGTGGAAGCACAGTATAAAAACCATCCTTATGGAGAGATCTGCGTATTTTAGGCTTAGTCTTAGTGTCTCAAGTAGCTGGGGTTTTTGCTTGCGCCTAATCCATACGGTCTTATGGCCTTACTCCTAGTCTGAAGACGAATGTGCTAGAAACTATAAAGCTATAACATGTCCTGCAGCCTAGCCTTGCTTTGCCTGTCCTTGCCTTGCCTTATTTTTTCTCATCCTGTTCTCTGTCCCATCCTCCCTCACTAAACCCTCGTCTGGCTGCATGTCTCTACTTTCCTTTTCTCTCACTCTCCTGCTTCCTGCCTCTTTAATGGCAATTCCTCCATATCACTCCTGAAGCCCAACACTTCTTTTTATTCTTCCTTCCCTTTCTCCTGCTCCCTTCGCTTTCTCCCTCTGTCCCATATCTTTCTTCCCGACTTGTCTTTTCAAGACTTTGGGCCAAATTGGCCCCAAGTCTGGGCATGGTTTGACCAATTTTCAGAGGCCTGGCTGGTGACAGCAGGGACAGCAGGCAGTGAGAGGCCCGGGGCTGACAGGCTCCCCATCCCCTAGGGGGCGCCTGGCTGCCACACCCAGCTGACATAGAACCTTTGTCACAATGCCCGCTACCGTGGCGAGTATGTGGTGACTCTGCAGGTGACAGGGACACTGCAGGACTTGGTGTCAGCTCAGCAATTTCTCACTTTCCCAAGGAAGCGGAATTCTGCAAATTGCTGCCTTTGCTCTTGAAAGGATATCATCAGGTGGGTGTTTTGGTGTCATGCTCTGAAAACCAGAGCAGAAATGGTGAAATATTCCCATGATATGCATGGTCCCTGCACCAAAGCACCATGACTCAGCCTAAGGAGATCTGCAGCTTATTTTTTTGTACTGCTAGCAGATTGTGGAAGCACAGTATAAAAACCATCCTTATGGAGAGATCTGCATATTTTAGGCTTAGTCTTAGTGTCTCAAGTAGCTGGGGTTTTTGCTTGGGCCTAATCCATACGGTCTTATGGCCTTACTCCTAGTCTGAAGACGAATGTGCTAGAAAATATAAAGCGAAAAAATGTCCTGCAGCGTAGCCTTGCTTTGCCTGTCCTTGCCTGTCCTTGCATTTCCTTATTTCCTTCTCATCCTGTTCTCTGTCCCATCCTCCCTCACTAACCCCTCGTCTGGCTGCATGTCTCTACTTTCCTTTTCTCTCACTCTCCTGCTTCCAGCCTCTTTTCCTGCAATTCCTCCATCTCACTACTGAAGCCCAACACTACTTTTTATTCTTCCTTCCCTTTCTCCTGCTCCCTTCGCTTTCTCCCTCTGTCCCATATCTTTCTTCCCGACTTGTCTTTTCAAGACTTTGGGCAAAATTGGCCCCAAGTCTGGGCATGGTTTGACCAATTTTCAGAGGCCTGGCTGGTGACAGCAGGGACAGCAGGCAGTGACAGGCCCGGGGCTGACAGGCTCCCCATCCCCTGGGGGGCGCCTTGCTGCCACACCCAGCTGACATAGAACCTTTGTCACAATGCCCGCTACCGTGGCGAGTATGTGGTGACTCTGCAGGTGACAGGGACACTGCAGGACTTGGTGTCAGCTCAGCAATTTCTCCCTTCCCCAAAGAAGCGGAATTCTGCAAATTGCTGCCTTTGCTCTTGAAAGGATATCATCAGATGGGTGTTTTGGTGTCATACTCTGAAAACCAGAGCAGAAATGGTGAAATATTCCCATGATATGCATGGTCCCTGCACCAAAGCACCGTGACTCAGCCTAAGGAGATCTGCAGCTTATTTTTTTGTACTGCCAGCAGATTGTGGAAGCACAGTATAAAAACCATCCTTATGGAGAGATCTGCGTATTTTAGGCTTAGTCTTAGTGTCTCAAGTAGCTGGGGTTTTTGCTTGGGCCTAATCCATACGGTCATGTGGCCTTACTCCTAGTCTGAAGACGAATGTGCTAGAAACTATAAAGCGAAAAAGTGTCCTGCAGCCTAGCCTTGCTTTGCCTGTCCTTGCCTGTCCTTGCCTTGCCTTATTTCCTTCTCATCCTGTTCTCTGTCCCATCCTCTCTCACTAACCCCTCGTCTGGCTGCATGTCTCGTCTTTCCTTTTCTATCACTCTCCTACTTCCTCCCTCTTTTTCTGCAATTCCTCCATCTCACTCCTGCAGCCCAACACTACTTTTTATTCTTCCTTCCCTTTCTCCTGCTCCCTTCGCTTTCTCCCTCTGTCCCATATCTTTCTTCCCAACTTGCCTTTTCAATACATTGGGGCAAAATGGCCCCAAGTCTGGGAATGGTTTGACCAATTTTCAGAGGCCTGGCTGGTGACAGCAGGGACAGCAGGCAGTGACAGGCCCGGGGCTGGCAGGATCCCCATCCCCTAGGGGGCGCCTGGCTGCCACACCCAGCTGACATAGAACCTTTGTCACAATGCCGTCTACCGTGGCGAGTATGTGGTGACTCTGCAGGTGACAGGGACACTGCAGGACTTGGTGGCAGCTCAGCAATTTCTCAGTTCCCCAAAGAAGCGGAATTCTGCAAATTGCTGCCTTTGCTCTTGAAAGGATATCATCAGGTGGGTGTTTTGGTGTCATACTCTGAACACCAGAGCAGAAATGGTGAAATATTCCCATGATATGCATGGTCCCTGCAACAAAGCACCATGACTCAGCCTAAGGAGATCTGCAGCTTATTTTTTTGTACTGCCAGCAGATTGTGGAAGCACAGTATAAAAACCATCCTTATGGAGAGATCTGCGTATTTTAGGCTTAGTCTTAGTGTCTCAAGTAGCTGGGGTTTTTGCTTGCGCCTAATCCATACGGTCTTATGGCCTTACTCCTAGTCTGAAGACGAATGTGCTAGAAACTATAAAGCTATAACATGTCCTGCAGCCTAGCCTTGCTTTGCCTGTCCTTGCCTTGCCTTATTTTTTCTCATCCTGTTCTCTGTCCCATCCTCCCTCACTAAACCCTCGTCTGGCTGCATGTCTCTACTTTCCTTTTCTCTCACTCTCCTGCTTCCTGCCTCTTTAATGGCAATTCCTCCATATCACTCCTGAAGCCCAACACTTCTTTTTATTCTTCCTTCCCTTTCTCCTGCTCCCTTCGCTTTCTCCCTCTGTCCCATATCTTTCTTCCCGACTTGTCTTTTCAAGACTTTGGGCCAAATTGGCCCCAAGTCTGGGCATGGTTTGACCAATTTTCAGAGGCCTGGCTGGTGACAGCAGGGACAGCAGGCAGTGAGAGGCCCGGGGCTGACAGGCTCCCCATCCCCTAGGGGGCGCCTGGCTGCCACACCCAGCTGACATAGAACCTTTGTCACAATGCCCGCTACCGTGGCGAGTATGTGGTGACTCTGCAGGTGACAGGGACACTGCAGGACTTGGTGTCAGCTCAGCAATTTCTCACTTTCCCAAGGAAGCGGAATTCTGCAAATTGCTGCCTTTGCTCTTGAAAGGATATCATCAGGTGGGTGTTTTGGTGTCATGCTCTGAAAACCAGAGCAGAAATGGTGAAATATTCCCATGATATGCATGGTCCCTGCACCAAAGCACCATGACTCAGCCTAAGGAGATCTGCAGCTTATTTTTTTGTACTGCCAGCAGATTGTGGAAGCACAGTATAAAAACCATCCTTATGGAGAGATCTGCGTATTTTAGGCTTAGTCTTAGTGTGTCAAGTAGCTGGGGTTTTTGCTTGGGCCTAATCCATACGGTCTTATGGCCTTACTCCTAGTCTGAAGACGAATGTGCTAGAAAATATAAAGCGAAAAAATGTCCTGCAGCCTAGCCTTGCTTTGCCTGTCCTTGCCTGTCCTTGCATTTCCTTATTTCCTTCTCATCCTGTTCTCTGTCCCATCCTCCCTCACTAACCCCTCGTCTGGCTGCATGTCTCTACTTTCCTTTTCTCTCACTCTCCTGCTTCCAGCCTCTTTTCCTGCAATTCCTCCATCTCACTCCTGAAGCCCAACACTACTTTTTATTCTTCCTTCCCTTTCTCCTGCTCCCTTCGCTTTCTCCCTCTGTCCCATATCTTTCTTCCCGACTTGTCTTTTCAAGACTTTGGGCAAAATTGGCCCCAAGTCTGGGCATGGTTTGACCAATTTTCAGAGGCCTGGCTGGTGACAGCAGGGACAGCAGGCAGTGACAGGCCCGGGGCTGACAGGCTCCCCATCCCCTAGGGGGCGCCTGGCTGCCACACCCAGCTGACATAGAACCTTTGTCACAATGCCCGCTACCGTGGCGAGTATGTGGTGACTCTGCAGGTGACAGGGACACTGCAGGACTTGGTGTCAGCTCAGCAATTTCTCCCTTCCCCAAAGAAGCGGAATTTTGCAAATTGCTGCCTTTGCTCTTGAAAGGATATCATCAGATGGGTGTTTTGGTGTCATACTCTGAAAACCAGAGCAGAAATGGTGAAATATTCCCATGATATGCATGGTCCCTGCACCAAAGCACCGTGACTCAGCCTAAGGCGATCTGCAGCTTATTTTTTTGTACTGCCAGCAGATTGTGGAAGCACAGTATAAAAACCATCCTTATGGAGAGATCTGCGTATTTTAGGCTTAGTCTAAGTGTCTCAAGTAGCTGGGGTTTTTGCTTGGGCCTAATCCATACGGACTTATGGCCTTACTCCTAGTCTGAAGACGAATGTGCTAGAAACTGTAAAGCTAAAACATGTCCTGCAGCCTAGCCTTGCTTTGCCTCTCCTTGCCTGTCCTTGCCTTGCCTTATTTCCTTCTCATCCTATTCTCTGTCCCATCCTCTCTCACTAACCCCTCGTCTGGCTGCATGTCTCTTCTTTCCTTTTCTCTCACTCTCCTGCTTCCTGCCTCTTTAATGGCAATTCCTCCATCTCACTCCTGCAGCCCAACACTACTTTTTATTCTTCCTTCCCTTTCTCCTGCTCCCTTCGCTTTCTCCCTCTGTCCCATATCTTTCTTCCCGACTTGTCTTTTCAAGACTTTGGGGCAAAGTGGCCCCAAGACTGGGCATGGTTTGACCAATTTTCAGAGGCCTGGCTGGTGACAGCAGGGACAGCAGGCAGTGACAGGCCCGGGGCTGGCAGGATCCCCATCCCCTAGGGGGCGCCTGGCTGCCACACCCAGCTGAACTAGAACCTTTGTCACAATGCCCGCTACCGTGGCGAGTATGTGGTGACTCTGCAGGTGACAGGGACACTGCAGGACTTGGTGTCAGCTCAGCAATTTCTCACTTTCCCAAGGAAGCGGAATTCTGCAAATTGCTGCCTTTGCTCTTGAAAGGATATCATCAGGTGGGTGTTTTGGTGTCATGCTCTGAAAACCAGAGCAGAAATGGTGAAATATTCCCATGATATGCATGGTCCCTGCACCAAAGCACCATGACTCAGCCTAAGGAGATCTGCAGCTTATTTTTTTGTACTGCCAGCAGACTGTGGAAGCACAGTATAAAAACCATCCTTATGGAGAGATCTGCATATTTTAGGCTTAGTCTAAGTGTCTCAAGTAGCTGGGGTTTTTGCTTGGGCCTAATCCATACGGTCTTATGGCCTTACTCCTAGTCTGAAGACGAATGTGCTAGAAACTATAAAGCGAAAACATGTCCTGCAGCCTAGCCTTGCTCTGCCTGTCCTTGCCTGTCCTTGCCTTGCCTTATTTCCTTCTTATCCTGTTCTCTGTCCCATCCTCTCTCACTAACCCCTCGTCTGGCTGCATGTCTCTTCTTTCCTTTTCTCTCACTCTCCTGCTTCCTGCCTCTTTAATTGCAATTCCTCCATCTCACTCCTGCAGCCCAACACTACTTTTTATTCTTCCTTCCCTTTCTCCTGCTCCCTTCGCTTTCTCCCTCTGTCCCATATCTTTCTTCCCGACTTGCCTTTTCAAGACTTTGGGCCAAATTGGCCCCAAGTCTGGGCATGGTTTGACCAATTTTCAGAGGCCTGGCTGGTGACAGCAGGGACAGCAGGCAGTGAGAGGCCCGGGGCTGACAGGCTCCCCATCCCCTAGCGGGCGCCTGGCTGCCACACCCAGCTGACATAGAACCGTTGTCACAATGCCCGCTACCGTGGCGAGTATGTGGTGACTCTGCAGGTGACAGGGACACTGCAGGACTTGGTGGCAGCTCAGCAATTTCTCAGTTCCCCAAAGAAGCGGAATTCTGCAAATTGCTGCCTTTGCTCTTGAAAGGATATCATCAGGTGGGTGTTTTGGTGTCATACTCTGAAAACCAGAGCAGAAATGGTGAAATATTCCCATGATATGCATGGTCCCTGCACCAAAGCACCATGACTCAGCCTAAGGAGATCTGCAGCTTATTTTTTTGTACTGCCAGCAGATTGTGGAAGCACAGTATAAAAACCATCCTTATGGAGAGATCTGCGTATTTTAGGCTTAGTCTACGTGTCTCAAGTAGCTGGGGTTTTTGCTTTGGCCTAATCCATACGGTCTTATGGCCTTACTCCTAGTCTGAAGATGAATGTGCTAGAAACTATAAAGAGAAAAAATGTCCTGCAGCTTAGCCTTGCTTTGCCTGTCCTTGCCTGTCCTTGCCTTGCCTTATTTCCTTCTCATCCTGTTCTCTGTCCCTTCCTCCCTCACTAACCCCTCGTCTGGCTGCATGTCTCTACTTTCCTTTTCTCTCACTCTCCTGCTTCCTGCCTCTTTTCCTGCAATTCCTCCATCTCATTCCTGAAGCCCAACACTACTTTTTATTCTTCCTTCCCTTTCTCCTGCTCCCTTCGCTTTCTCCCTCTGTCCCATATCTTTCTTCCCGACTTGTCTTTTCAAGACTTTGGGCCAAATTGGCCCCAAGTCTGGGCATGGTTTGACCAATTTTCAGAGGCCTGGCTGGTGACAGCAGGGACAGCAGGCAGTGACAGGCCCGGGGCTGACAGGCTCCCCATCCCCTAGGGGGCGCCTGGCTGCCACACCCAGCTGACATAGAACCTTTGTCACAATGCCCGCTACCGTGGCGAGTATGTGGTGACTCTGCAGGTGACAGGGACACTGCAGGACTTGGTGGCAGCTCAGCAATTTCTCACTTTCCCAAGGAAGCGGAATTCTGCAAATTGCTGCCTTTGCTCTTGAAAGGATATCATCAGGTGGGTGTTTTGGTGTCATGCTCTGAAAACCAGAGCAGAAATGGTGAAATATTCCCATGATATGCATGGTCCCTGCACCAAAGCACCATGACTCAGCCTAAGGAGATCTGCAGCTTATTTTTTTGTACTGCCAGCAGATTGTGGAAGCACAGTATAAAAACCATCCTTATGGAGAGATCTGCGTATTTTAGGCTTAGTCTTAGTGTGTCAAGTAGCTGGGGTTTTTGCTTGGGCCTAATCCATACGGTCTTATGGCCTTACTCCTAGTCTGAAGACGAATGTGCTAGAAAATATAAAGCGAAAAAATGTCCTGCAGCCTAGCCTTGCTTTGCCTGTCCTTGCCTGTCCTTGCATTTCCTTATTTCCTTCTCATCCTGTTCTCTGTCCCATCCTCCCTCACTAACCCCTCGTCTGGCTGCATGTCTCTACTTTCCTTTTCTCTCACTCTCCTGCTTCCAGCCTCTTTTCCTGCAATTCCTCCATCTCACTCCTGAAGCCCAACACTACTTTTTATTCTTCCTTCCCTTTCTCCTGCTCCCTTCGCTTTCTCCCTCTGTCCCATATCTTTCTTCCCGACTTGTCTTTTCAAGACTTTGGGCCAAATTGGCCCCAAGTCTGGGCATGGTTTGACCAATTTTCAGAGGCCTGGCTGGTGACAGCAGGGACAGCAGGCAGTGAGAGGCCCGGGGCTGACAGGCTCCCCATCCCCTAGGGGGCGCCTGGCTGCCACACCCAGCTGACATAGAACCTTTGTCACAATGCCCGCTACCGTGGCGAGTATGTGGTGACTCTGCAGGTGACAGGGACACTGCAGGACTTGGTGTCAGCTCAGCAATTTCTCACTTTCCCAAGGAAGCGGAATTCTGCAAATTGCTGCCTTTGCTCTTGAAAGGATATCATCAGGTGGGTGTTTTGGTGTCATGCTCTGAAAACCAGAGCAGAAATGGTGAAATATTCCCATGATATGCATGGTCCCTGCACCAAAGCACCATGACTCAGCCTAAGGAGATCTGCAGCTTATTTTTTTGTACTGCCAGCAGACTGTGGAAGCACAGTATAAAAACCATCCTTATGGAGAGATCTGCATATTTTAGGCTTAGTCTAAGTGTCTCAAGTAGCTGGGGTTTTTGCTTGGGCCTAATCCATACGGTCTTATGGCCTTACTCCTAGTCTGAAGACGAATGTGCTAGAAACTATAAAGCGAAAACATGTCCTGCAGCCTAGCCTTGCTCTGCCTGTCCTTGCCTGTCCTTGCCTTGCCTTATTTCCTTCTTATCCTGTTCTCTGTCCCATCCTCTCTCACTAACCCCTCGTCTGGCTGCATGTCTCTTCTTTCCTTTTCTCTCACTCTCCTGCTTCCTGCCTCTTTAATTGCAATTCCTCCATCTCACTCCTGCAGCCCAACACTACTTTTTATTCTTCCTTCCCTTTCTCCTGCTCCCTTCGCTTTCTCCCTCTGTCCCATATCTTTCTTCCCGACTTGCCTTTTCAAGACTTTGGGCCAAATTGGCCCCAAGTCTGGGCATGGTTTGACCAATTTTCAGAGGCCTGGCTGGTGACAGCAGGGACAGCAGGCAGTGAGAGGCCCGGGGCTGACAGGCTCCCCATCCCCTAGCGGGCGCCTGGCTGCCACACCCAGCTGACATAGAACCGTTGTCACAATGCCCGCTACCGTGGCGAGTATGTGGTGACTCTGCAGGTGACAGGGACACTGCAGGACTTGGTGGCAGCTCAGCAATTTCTCAGTTCCCCAAAGAAGCGGAATTCTGCAAATTGCTGCCTTTGCTCTTGAAAGGATATCATCAGGTGGGTGTTTTGGTGTCATACTCTGAAAACCAGAGCAGAAATGGTGAAATATTCCCATGATATGCATGGTCCCTGCACCAAAGCACCATGACTCAGCCTAAGGAGATCTGCAGCTTATTTTTTTGTACTGCCAGCAGATTGTGGAAGCACAGTATAAAAACCATCCTTATGGAGAGATCTGCGTATTTTAGGCTTAGTCTACGTGTCTCAAGTAGCTGGGGTTTTTGCTTTGGCCTAATCCATACGGTCTTATGGCCTTACTCCTAGTCTGAAGATGAATGTGCTAGAAACTATAAAGAGAAAAAATGTCCTGCAGCTTAGCCTTGCTTTGCCTGTCCTTGCCTGTCCTTGCCTTGCCTTATTTCCTTCTCATCCTGTTCTCTGTCCCTTCCTCCCTCACTAACCCCTCGTCTGGCTGCATGTCTCTACTTTCCTTTTCTCTCACTCTCCTGCTTCCTGCCTCTTTTCCTGCAATTCCTCCATCTCATTCCTGAAGCCCAACACTACTTTTTATTCTTCCTTCCCTTTCTCCTGCTCCCTTCGCTTTCTCCCTCTGTCCCATATCTTTCTTCCCGACTTGTCTTTTCAAGACTTTGGGCCAAATTGGCCCCAAGTCTGGGCATGGTTTGACCAATTTTCAGAGGCCTGGCTGGTGACAGCAGGGACAGCAGGCAGTGACAGGCCCGGGGCTGACAGGCTCCCCATCCCCTAGGGGGCGCCTGGCTGCCACACCCAGCTGACATAGAACCTTTGTCACAATGCCCGCTACCGTGGCGAGTATGTGGTGACTCTGCAGGTGACAGGGACACTGCAGGACTTGGTGGCAGCTCAGCAATTTCTCACTTTCCCAAGGAAGCGGAATTCTGCAAATTGCTGCCTTTGCTCTTGAAAGGATATCATCAGGTGGGTGTTTTGGTGTCATGCTCTGAAAACCAGAGCAGAAATGGTGAAATATTCCCATGATATGCATGGTCCCTGCACCAAAGCACCATGACTCAGCCTAAGGAGATCTGCAGCTTATTTTTTTGTACTGCCAGCAGATTGTGGAAGCACAGTATAAAAACCATCCTTATGGAGAGATCTGCGTATTTTAGGCTTAGTCTTAGTGTGTCAAGTAGCTGGGGTTTTTGCTTGGGCCTAATCCATACGGTCTTATGGCCTTACTCCTAGTCTGAAGACGAATGTGCTAGAAAATATAAAGCGAAAAAATGTCCTGCAGCCTAGCCTTGCTTTGCCTGTCCTTGCCTGTCCTTGCATTTCCTTATTTCCTTCTCATCCTGTTCTCTGTCCCATCCTCCCTCACTAACCCCTCGTCTGGCTGCATGTCTCTACTTTCCTTTTCTCTCACTCTCCTGCTTCCAGCCTCTTTTCCTGCAATTCCTCCATCTCACTCCTGAAGCCCAACACTACTTTTTATTCTTCCTTCCCTTTCTCCTGCTCCCTTCGCTTTCTCCCTCTGTCCCATATCTTTCTTCCCGACTTGTCTTTTCAAGACTTTGGGCAAAATTGGCCCCAAGTCTGGGCATGGTTTGACCAATTTTCAGAGGCCTGGCTGGTGACAGCAGGGACAGCAGGCAGTGACAGGCCCGGGGCTGACAGGCTCCCCATCCCCTAGGGGGCGCCTGGCTGCCACACCCAGCTGACATAGAACCTTTGTCACAATGCCCGCTACCGTGGCGAGTATGTGGTGACTCTGCAGGTGACAGGGACACTGCAGGACTTGGTGTCAGCTCAGCAATTTCTCCCTTCCCCAAAGAAGCGGAATTTTGCAAATTGCTGCCTTTGCTCTTGAAAGGATATCATCAGATGGGTGTTTTGGTGTCATACTCTGAAAACCAGAGCAGAAATGGTGAAATATTCCCATGATATGCATGGTCCCTGCACCAAAGCACCGTGACTCAGCCTAAGGCGATCTGCAGCTTATTTTTTTGTACTGCCAGCAGATTGTGGAAGCACAGTATAAAAACCATCCTTATGGAGAGATCTGCGTATTTTAGGCTTAGTCTAAGTGTCTCAAGTAGCTGGGGTTTTTGCTTGGGCCTAATCCATACGGTCATGTGGCCTTACTCCTAGTCTGAAGACGAATGTGCTAGAAACTATAAAGCGAAAAAGTGTCCTGCAGCCTAGCCTTGCTTTGCCTGTCCTTGCCTGTCCTTGCCTTGCCTTATTTCCTTCTCATCCTGTTCTCTGTCCCATCCTCTCTCACTAACCCCTCGTCTGGCTGCATGTCTCGTCTTTCCTTTTCTATCACTCTCCTACTTCCTCCCTCTTTTTCTGCAATTCCTCCATCTCACTCCTGCAGCCCAACACTACTTTTTATTCTTCCTTCCCTTTCTCCTGCTCCCTTCGCTTTCTCCCTCTGTCCCATATCTTTCTTCCCAACTTGCCTTTTCAATACATTGGGGCAAAATGGCCCCAAGTCTGGGAATGGTTTGACCAATTTTCAGAGGCCTGGCTGGTGACAGCAGGGACAGCAGGCAGTGACAGGCCCGGGGCTGGCAGGATCCCCATCCCCTAGGGGGCGCCTGGCTGCCACACCCAGCTGACATAGAACCTTTGTCACAATGCCGTCTACCGTGGCGAGTATGTGGTGACTCTGCAGGTGACAGGGACACTGCAGGACTTGGTGGCAGCTCAGCAATTTCTCAGTTCCCCAAAGAAGCGGAATTCTGCAAATTGCTGCCTTTGCTCTTGAAAGGATATCATCAGTTGGGTGTTTTGGTGTCATACTCTGAACACCAGAGCAGAAATGGTGAAATATTCCCATGATATGCATGGTCCCTGCAACAAAGCACCATGACTCAGCCTAAGGAGATCTGCAGCTTATTTTTTTGTACTGCCAGCAGATTGTGGAAGCACAGTATAAAAACCATCCTTATGGAGAGATCTGCGTATTTTAGGCTTAGTCTTAGTGTCTCAAGTAGCTGGGGTTTTTGCTTGCGCCTAATCCATACGGTCTTATGGCCTTACTCCTAGTCTGAAGACGAATGTGCTAGAAACTATAAAGCTATAACATGTCCTGCAGCCTAGCCTTGCTTTGCCTGTCCTTGCCTTGCCTTATTTTTTCTCATCCTGTTCTCTGTCCCATCCTCCCTCACTAAACCCTCGTCTGGCTGCATGTCTCTACTTTCCTTTTCTCTCACTCTCCTGCTTCCTGCCTCTTTAATGGCAATTCCTCCATATCACTCCTGAAGCCCAACACTTCTTTTTATTCTTCCTTCCCTTTCTCCTGCTCCCTTCGCTTTCTCCCTCTGTCCCATATCTTTCTTCCCGACTTGTCTTTTCAAGACTTTGGGCCAAATTGGCCCCAAGTCTGGGCATGGTTTGACCAATTTTCAGAGGCCTGGCTGGTGACAGCAGGGACAGCAGGCAGTGAGAGGCCCGGGGCTGACAGGCTCCCCATCCCCTAGGGGGCGCCTGGCTGCCACACCCAGCTGACATAGAACCTTTGTCACAATGCCCGCTACCGTGGCGAGTATGTGGTGACTCTGCAGGTGACAGGGACACTGCAGGACTTGGTGTCAGCTCAGCAATTTCTCACTTTCCCAAGGAAGCGGAATTCTGCAAATTGCTGCCTTTGCTCTTGAAAGGATATCATCAGGTGGGTGTTTTGGTGTCATGCTCTGAAAACCAGAGCAGAAATGGTGAAATATTCCCATGATATGCATGGTCCCTGCACCAAAGCACCATGACTCAGCCTAAGGAGATCTGCAGCTTATTTTTTTGTACTGCCAGCAGATTGTGGAAGCACAGTATAAAAACCATCCTTATGGAGAGATCTGCGTATTTTAGGCTTAGTCTTAGTGTCTCAAGTAGCTGGGGTTTTTGCTTGGGCCTAATCCATACGGTCTTATGGCCTTACTCCTAGTCTGAAGACGAATGTGCTAGAAAATATAAAGCGAAAAAATGTCCTGCAGCGTAGCCTTGCTTTGCCTGTCCTTGCCTGTCCTTGCATTTCCTTATTTCCTTCTCATCCTGTTCTCTGTCCCATCCTCCCTCACTAACCCCTCGTCTGGCTGCATGTCTCTACTTTCCTTTTCTCTCACTCTCCTGCTTCCAGCCTCTTTTCCTGCAATTCCTCCATCTCACTACTGAAGCCCAACACTACTTTTTATTCTTCCTTCCCTTTCTCCTGCTCCCTTCGCTTTCTCCCTCTGTCCCATATCTTTCTTCCCGACTTGTCTTTTCAAGACTTTGGGCAAAATTGGCCCCAAGTCTGGGCATGGTTTGACCAATTTTCAGAGGCCTGGCTGGTGACAGCAGGGACAGCAGGCAGTGACAGGCCCGGGGCTGACAGGCTCCCCATCCCCTGGGGGGCGCCTTGCTGCCACACCCAGCTGACATAGAACCTTTGTCACAATGCCCGCTACCGTGGCGAGTATGTGGTGACTCTGCAGGTGACAGGGACACTGCAGGACTTGGTGTCAGCTCAGCAATTTCTCCCTTCCCCAAAGAAGCGGAATTCTGCAAATTGCTGCCTTTGCTCTTGAAAGGATATCATCAGGTGGGTGTTTTGGTGTCATACTCTGAAAACCAGAGCAGAAATGGTGAAATATTCCCATGATATGCATGGTCCCTGCACCAAAGCACCGTGACTCAGCCTAAGGAGATCTGCAGCTTATTTTTTTGTACTGCCAGCAGATTGTGGAAGCACAGTATAAAAACCATCCTTATGGAGAGATCTGCGTATTTTAGGCTTAGTCTTAGTGTCTCAAGTAGCTGGGGTTTTTGCTTGGGCCTAATCCATACGGACTTATGGCCTTACTCCTAGTCTGAAGACGAATGTGCTAGAAACTGTAAAGCTAAAACATGTCCTGCAGCCTAGCCTTGCTTTGCCTCTCCTTGCCTGTCCTTGCCTTGCCTTATTTCCTTCTCATCCTATTCTCTGTCCCATCCTCTCTCACTAACCCCTCGTCTGGCTGCATGTCTCTTCTTTCCTTTTCTCTCACTCTCCTGCTTCCTGCCTCTTTAATGGCAATTCCTCCATCTCACTCCTGCAGCCCAACACTACTTTTTATTCTTCCTTCCCTTTCTCCTGCTCCCTTCGCTTTCTCCCTCTGTCCCATATCTTTCTTCCCGACTTGTCTTTTCAAGACTTTGGGGCAAAGTGGCCCCAAGTCTGGGCATGGTTTGACCAATTTTCAGAGGCCTGGCTGGTGACAGCAGGGACAGCAGGCAGTGAGAGGCCCGGGGCTGACAGGCTCCCCATCCCCTAGGGGGCGCCTGGCTGCCACACCCAGCTGACATAGAACCTTTGTCACAATGCCCGCTACCGTGGCGAGTATGTGGTGACTCTGCAGGTGACAGGGACACTGCAGGACTTGGTGTCAGCTCAGCAATTTCTCACTTTCCCAAGGAAGCGGAATTCTGCAAATTGCTGCCTTTGCTCTTGAAAGGATATCATCAGGTGGGTGTTTTGGTGTCATGCTCTGAAAACCAGAGCAGAAATGGTGAAATATTCCCATGATATGCATGGTCCCTGCACCAAAGCACCATGACTCAGCCTAAGGAGATCTGCAGCTTATTTTTTTGTACTGCCAGCAGACTGTGGAAGCACAGTATAAAAACCATCCTTATGGAGAGATCTGCATATTTTAGGCTTAGTCTAAGTGTCTCAAGTAGCTGGGGTTTTTGCTTGGGCCTAATCCATACGGTCTTATGGCCTTACTCCTAGTCTGAAGACGAATGTGCTAGAAACTATAAAGCGAAAACATGTCCTGCAGCCTAGCCTTGCTCTGCCTGTCCTTGCCTGTCCTTGCCTTGCCTTATTTCCTTCTTATCCTGTTCTCTGTCCCATCCTCTCTCACTAACCCCTCGTCTGGCTGCATGTCTCTTCTTTCCTTTTCTCTCACTCTCCTGCTTCCTGCCTCTTTAATTGCAATTCCTCCATCTCACTCCTGCAGCCCAACACTACTTTTTATTCTTCCTTCCCTTTCTCCTGCTCCCTTCGCTTTCTCCCTCTGTCCCATATCTTTCTTCCCGACTTGCCTTTTCAAGACTTTGGGCCAAATTGGCCCCAAGTCTGGGCATGGTTTGACCAATTTTCAGAGGCCTGGCTGGTGACAGCAGGGACAGCAGGCAGTGAGAGGCCCGGGGCTGACAGGCTCCCCATCCCCTAGGGGGCGCCTGGCTGCCACACCCAGCTGACATAGAACCTTTGTCACAATGCCCGCTACCGTGGCGAGTATGTGGTGACTCTGCAGGTGACAGGGACACTGCAGGACTTGGTGTCAGCTCAGCAATTTCTCACTTTCCCAAGGAAGCGGAATTCTGCAAATTGCTGCCTTTGCTCTTGAAAGGATATCATCAGGTGGGTGTTTTGGTGTCATGCTCTGAAAACCAGAGCAGAAATGGTGAAATATTCCCATGATATGCATGGTCCCTGCACCAAAGCACCATGACTCAGCCTAAGGAGATCTGCAGCTTATTTTTTTGTACTGCCAGCAGATTGTGGAAGCACAGTATAAAAACCATCCTTATGGAGAGATCTGCGTATTTTAGGCTTAGTCTTAGTGTCTCAAGTAGCTGGGGTTTTTGCTTGGGCCTAATCCATACGGTCTTATGGCCTTACTCCTAGTCTGAAGACGAATGTGCTAGAAAATATAAAGCGAAAAAATGTCCTGCAGCCTAGCCTTGCTTTGCCTGTCCTTGCCTGTCCTTGCATTTCCTTATTTCCTTCTCATCCTGTTCTCTGTCCCATCCTCCCTCACTAACCCCTCGTCTGGCTGCATGTCTCTACTTTCCTTTTCTCTCACTCTCCTGCTTCCAGCCTCTTTTCCTGCAATTCCTCCATCTCACTACTGAAGCCCAACACTACTTTTTATTCTTCCTTCCCTTTCTCCTGCTCCCTTCGCTTTCTCCCTCTGTCCCATATCTTTCTTCCCGACTTGTCTTTTCAAGACTTTGGGCAAAATTGGCCCCAAGTCTGGGCATGGTTTGACCAATTTTCAGAGGCCTGGCTGGTGACAGCAGGGACAGCAGGCAGTGACAGGCCCGGGGCTGACAGGCTCCCCATCCCCTGGGGGGCGCCTGGCTGCCACACCCAGCTGACATAGAACCTTTGTCACAATGCCCGCTACCGTGGCGAGTATGTGGTGACTCTGCAGGTGACAGGGACACTGCAGGACTTGGTGTCAGCTCAGCAATTTCTCCCTTCCCCAAAGAAGCGGAATTCTGCAAATTGCTGCCTTTGCTCTTGAAAGGATATCATCAGATGGGTGTTTTGGTGTCATACTCTGAAAACCAGAGCAGAAATGGTGAAATATTCCCATGATATGCATGGTCCCTGCACCAAAGCACCGTGACTCAGCCTAAGGAGATCTGCAGCTTATTTTTTTGTACTGCCAGCAGATTGTGGAAGCACAGTATAAAAACCATCCTTATGGAGAGATCTGCGTATTTTAGGCTTAGTCTTAGTGTCTCAAGTAGCTGGGGTTTTTGCTTGGGCCTAATCCATACGGACTTATGGCCTTACTCCTAGTCTGAAGACGAATGTGCTAGAAACTGTAAAGCTAAAACATGTCCTGCAGCCTAGCCTTGCTTTGCCTCTCCTTGCCTGTCCTTGCCTTGCCTTATTTCCTTCTCATCCTATTCTCTGTCCCATCCTCTCTCACTAACCCCTCGTCTGGCTGCATGTCTCTTCTTTCCTTTTCTCTCACTCTCCTGCTTCCTGCCTCTTTAATGGCAATTCCTCCATCTCACTCCTGCAGCCCAACACTACTTTTTATTCTTCCTTCCCTTTCTCCTGCTCCCTTCGCTTTCTCCCTCTGTCCCATATCTTTCTTCCCGACTTGCCTTTTCAAGACTTTGGGCCAAATTGGCCCCAAGTCTGGGCATGGTTTGACCAATTTTCAGAGGCCTGGCTGGTGACAGCAGGGACAGCAGGCAGTGAGAGGCCCGGGGCTGACAGGCTCCCCATCCCCTAGGGGGCGCCTGGCTGCCACACCCAGCTGACATAGAACCTTTGTCACAATGCCCGCTACCGTGGCGAGTATGTGGTGACTCTGCAGGTGACAGGGACACTGCAGGACTTGGTGTCAGCTCAGCAATTTCTCACTTTCCCAAGGAAGCGGAATTCTGCAAATTGCTGCCTTTGCTCTTGAAAGGATATCATCAGGTGGGTGTTTTGGTGTCATGCTCTGAAAACCAGAGCAGAAATGGTGAAATATTCCCATGATATGCATGGTCCCTGCACCAAAGCACCATGACTCAGCCTAAGGAGATCTGCAGCTTATTTTTTTGTACTGCCAGCAGACTGTGGAAGCACAGTATAAAAACCATCCTTATGGAGAGATCTGCATATTTTAGGCTTAGTCTAAGTGTCTCAAGTAGCTGGGGTTTTTGCTTGGGCCTAATCCATACGGTCTTATGGCCTTACTCCTAGTCTGAAGACGAATGTGCTAGAAACTATAAAGCGAAAACATGTCCTGCAGCCTAGCCTTGCTCTGCCTGTCCTTGCCTGTCCTTGCCTTGCCTTATTTCCTTCTTATCCTGTTCTCTGTCCCATCCTCTCTCACTAACCCCTCGTCTGGCTGCATGTCTCTTCTTTCCTTTTCTCTCACTCTCCTGCTTCCTGCCTCTTTAATTGCAATTCCTCCATCTCACTCCTGCAGCCCAACACTACTTTTTATTCTTCCTTCCCTTTCTCCTGCTCCCTTCGCTTTCTCCCTCTGTCCCATATCTTTCTTCCCGACTTGCCTTTTCAAGACTTTGGGCCAAATTGGCCCCAAGTCTGGGCATGGTTTGACCAATTTTCAGAGGCCTGGCTGGTGACAGCAGGGACAGCAGGCAGTGACAGGCCCGGGGCTGACAGGCTCCCCATCCCCTAGGGGGCGCCTGGCTGCCACACCCAGCTGACATAGAACCTTTGTCACAATGCCCGCTACCGTGGCGACTATGTGGTGACTCTGCAGGTGACAGGGACACTGCAGGACTTGGTGTCAGCTCAGCAATTTCTCACTTTCCCAAGGAAGCGGAATTCTGCAAATTGCTGCCTTTGCTCTTGAAAGGATATCATCAGGTGGGTGTTTTGGTGTCATGCTCTGAAAACCAGAGCAGAAATGGTGAAATATTCCCATGATATGCATGGTCCCTGCACCAAAGCACCATGACTCAGCCTAAGGAGATCTGCAGCTTATTTTTTTGTACTGCCAGCAGATTGTGGAAGCACAGTATAAAAACCATCCTTATGGAGAGATCTGCGTATTTTAGGCTTAGTCTTAGTGTCTCAAGTAGCTGGGGTTTTTGCTTGGGCCTAATCCATACGGTCTTATGGCCTTACTCCTAGTCTGAAGACGAATGTGCTAGAAAATATAAAGCGAAAAAATGTCCTGCAGCCTAGCCTTGCTTTGCCTGTCCTTGCCTGTCCTTGCATTTCCTTATTTCCTTCTCATCCTGTTCTCTGTCCCATCCTCCCTCACTAACCCCTCGTCTGGCTGCATGTCTCTACTTTCCTTTTCTCTCACTCTCCTGCTTCCTGCCTCTTTAATGGCAATTCCTCCATCTCACTCCTGCAGCCCAACACTACTTTTTATTCTTCCTTCCCTTTCTCCTGCTCCCTTCGCTTTCTCCCTCTGTCCCATATCTTTCTTCCCGACTTGTCTTTTCAAGACTTTGGGCCAAATTGGCCCCAAGTCTGGGCATGGTTTGACCAATTTTCAGAGGCCTGGCTGGTGACAGCAGGGACAGCAGGCAGTGACAGGCCCGGGGCTGACAGGCTCCCCATCCCCTAGGGGGCGCCTGGCTGCCACACCCAGCTGACATAGAACCTTTGTCACAATGCCCGCTACCGTGGCGAGTATGTGGTGACTCTGCAGGTGACAGGGACACTGCAGGACTTGGTGTCAGCTCAGCAATTTCTCCCTTCCCCAAAGAAGCGGAATTTTGCAAATTGCTGCCTTTGCTCTTGAAAGGATATCATCAGATGGGTGTTTTGGTGTCATACTCTGAAAACCAGAGCAGAAATGGTGAAATATTCCCATGATATGCATGGTCCCTGCACCAAAGCACCGTGACTCAGCCTAAGGAGATCTGCAGCTTATTTTTTTGTACTGCCAGCAGATTGTGGAAGCACAGTATAAAAACCATCCTTATGGAGAGATCTGCGTATTTTAGGCTTAGTCTAAGTGTCTCAAGTAGCTGGGGTTTTTGCTTGGGCCTAATCCATACGGTCATGTGGCCTTACTCCTAGTCTGAAGACGAATGTGCTAGAAACTATAAAGCGAAAAAGTGTCCTGCAGCCTAGCCTTGCTTTGCCTGTCCTTGCCTGTCCTTGCCTTGCCTTATTTCCTTCTCATCCTGTTCTCTGTCCCATCCTCTCTCACTAACCCCTCGTCTGGCTGCATGTCTCGTCTTTCCTTTTCTATCACTCTCCTACTTCCTCCCTCTTTTTCTGCAATTCCTCCATCTCACTCCTGCAGCCCAACACTACTTTTTATTCTTCCTTCCCTTTCTCCTGCTCCCTTCGCTTTCTCCCTCTGTCCCATATCTTTCTTCCCAACTTGCCTTTTCAATACATTGGGGCAAAATGGCCCCAAGTCTGGGAATGGTTTGACCAATTTTCAGAGGCCTGGCTGGTGACAGCAGGGACAGCAGGCAGTGACAGGCCCGGGGCTGGCAGGATCCCCATCCCCTAGGGGGCGCCTGGCTGCCACACCCAGCTGACATAGAACCTTTGTCACAATGCCCTCTACCGTGGCGAGTATGTGGTGACTCTGCAGGTGACAGGGACACTGCAGGACTTGGTGGCAGCTCAGCAATTTCTCAGTTCCCCAAAGAAGCGGAATTCTGCAAATTGCTGCCTTTGCTCTTGAAAGGATATCATCAGTTGGGAGTTTTGGTGTCATACTCTGAACACCAGAGCAGAAATGGTGAAATATTCCCATGATATGCATGGTCCCTGCAACAAAGCACCATGACTCAGCCTAAGGAGATCTGCAGCTTATTTTTTTGTACTGCCAGCAGATTGTGGAAGCACAGTATAAAAACCATCCTTATGGAGAGATCTGCGTATTTTAGGCTTAGTCTTAGTGTCTCAAGTAGCTGGGGTTTTTGCTTGCGCCTAATCCATACGGTCTTATGGCCTTACTCCTAGTCTGAAGACGAATGTGCTAGAAACTATAAAGCTATAACATGTCCTGCAGCCTAGCCTTGCTTTGCCTGTCCTTGCCTTGCCTTATTTTTTCTCATCCTGTTCTCTGTCCCATCCTCCCTCACTAACCCCTCGTCTGGCTGCATGTCTCTACTTTCCTTTTCTCTCACTCTCCTGCTTCCTGCCTCTTTAATGGCAATTCCTCCATATCACTCCTGAAGCCCAACACTTCTTTTTATTCTTCCTTCTCTTTCTCCTGCTCCCTTCGCTTTCTCCCTCTGTCCCATATCTTTCTTCCCGACTTGTCTTTTCAAGACTTTGGGCCAAACTGGCCCCAAGTCTGGGCATGGTTTGACCAATTTTCAGAGGCCTGGCTGGTGACAGCAGGGACAGCAGGCAGTGACAGGCCCGGGGCTGACAGGCTCCCCATCCCCTGGGGGGCACCTGGCTGCCACACCCAGCTGACATAGAACCTTTGTCACAATGCCCGCTACCGTGGCGAGTATGTGGTGACTCTGCAGGTGACAGGGACACTGCAGGACTTGGTGGCAGCTCAGCAATTTCTCACTTCCCCAAAGAAGCGGAATTCTGCAAATTGCTGCCTTTGCTCTTGAAAGGATATCATCAGGTGGGTGTTTTGGTGTCATACTCTGAAAACCAGAGCAGAAATGGTGAACTATTCCCATGATATGCATGGTCCCTGCACCAAAGCACCATGACTCAGCCTAAGGAGATCTGCAGCTTATTTTTTTGTACTGCCAGCAGATTGTGGAAGCACAGTATAAAAACCATCCTTATGGAGAGATCTGCGTATTTTAGGCTTAGTCTAAGTGTCTCAAGTAGCTGGGGTTTTTGCTTGGGCCTAATCCATACGGTCTTATGGCCTTACTCCTAGTCTGAAGACGAATGTGCTAGAAACTATAAAGCGAAAAAATGTCCTGCAGCCTAGCCTTGCTTTGCCTGTCCTTGCCTGTGCTTGCCTAGGCTTATTTCCTTCTCATCCTGTTCTCTGTCCCATCCTCCCTCACTAACCCCTCGTCTGGCTGCATGTCTCTACTTTCCTTTTCTCTCACTCTCCTGCTTCCTGCCTCTTTTCCTGCAATTCCTCCATCTCACTCCTGAAGCCCAACACTACTTTTTATTCTTCCTTCCCTTTCTCCTGCTCCCTTCCCTTTCTCCCTCTGTCCCATATCTTTCTTCCCGACTTGTCTTTTCAAGACTTTGGGGCAAATTGGCCCCAAGTCTGGGCATGGTTTGACCAATTTTCAGAGGCCTGGCTGGTGACAGCAGGGACAGCAGGCAGTGACAGGCCCGGGGCTGACAGGCTCCCCATCCCCTAGGGGGCGCCTGGCTGCCACACCCAGCTGACATAGAACCTTTGTCACAATGCCCGCTACCGTGGCGAGTATGTGGTGACTCTGCAGGTGACAGGGACACTGCAGGACTTGGTGGCAGCTCAGCAATTTCTCACTTCCCCAAAGAAGCGGAATTCTGCAAATTGCTGCCTTTGCTCTTGAAAGGATATCATCAGGTGGGTGTTTTGGTGTCATACTCTGAAAACCAGTGCAGAAATGGTGAAATATTCCCATGATATGCATGGTCCCTGCACCAAAGCACCGTGACTCAGCCTAAGGAGATCTGCAGCTTATTTTTTTGTACTGCCAGCAGATTGTGGAAGCACAGTATAAAAACCATCCTTATGGAGAGATCTGCGTATTTTAGGCTTAGTCTTAGTGTCTCAAGTAGCTGGGGTTTTTGCTTGGGCCTAATCCATACGGACATATGGCCTTACTCCTAGTCTGAAGACGAATGTGCTAGAAACTATAAAGCTAAAACATGTCCTGCAGCCTAGCCTTGCTTTGCCTGTCCTTGCCTGTCCTTGCCTTGCCTTATTTCCTTCTCATCCTGTTCTCTGTCCCATCCTCTCTCACTAACCCCTCGTCTGGCTGCATGTCTCTACTTTCCTATTCTCTCACTCTCCTGCTTCCTGCCTCTTTAATGGCAATTCCTCCATCTCACTCCTGCAGCCCAACACTACGTTTTATTCTTCCTTCCCTTTCTCCTGCTCCCTTCGCTTTCTCCCCCTGTCCCATGTCTTTCTTCCTGACTTGTCTTTTCAAGACTTTGGGGCAAATTGGCCCCAACTCTGGGCATGGTTTGACCAGTTTTCAGAGGCCTGGCTGGTGATAGCAGGGACAGCAGGCAGTGACAGGCCCGGGGCTGACAGGCTCCCCATCCCCTAGGGGGCGCCTGGCTGCCACACCCAGCTGACATAGAACCTCTGTCACAATGCCCGCTACCGTGGCGAGTATGTGGTGACTCTGCAGGTGACAGGGACACTGCAGGACTTGGTGGCAGCTCAGCAATTTCTCACTTCCCCAAATAAGCGGAATTCTGCAAATTGCTGCCTTTGCTCTTGAAAGCATATCATCAGGTGGGTGTTTTGGTGTCATACTCAGAAAACCAGAGCAGAAATGGTGAAATATTCCCATGATATGCATGGTCCCTGCACCAAAGCACCATGACTCAGCCTAAGGAGATCTGCAGCTTATTTTTTTGTACTGCCAGCAGATTGTGGAAGCACAGTATAAAAACCATCCTTATGGAGAGATCTGCGTATTTCAGGCTTAGTCTAAGTGTCTCAAGTAGCTGGGGTTTTTGCTTGGGCCTAATCCATACGGTCATGTGGCCTTACTCCTAGTCTGAAGACGAATGTGCTAGAAACTATAAAGCGAAAAAGTGTCCTGCAGCCTAGCCTTGCTTTGCCTGTCCTTGCCTGTCCTTGCCTTGCCTTATTTCCTTCTCATCCTGTTCTCTGTCCCATCCTCTCTCACTAACCCCTCGTCTGGCTGCATGTCTCGTCTTTCCTTTTCTATCACTCTCCTACTTCCTCCCTCTTTTTCTGCAATTCCTCCATCTCACTCCTGCAGCCCAACACTACTTTTTATTCTTCCTTCCCTTTCTCCTGCTCCCTTCGCTTTCTCCCTCTGTCCCATATCTTTCTTCCCGACTTGTCTTTTCAAGACTTTGGGCCAAATTGGCCCCAAGTCTGGGAATGGTTTGACCAATTTTCAGAGGCCTGGCTGGTGACAGCAGGGACAGCAGGCAGTGACAGGCCCGGGGCTGACAGGCTCCCCATCCCCTAGGGGGCACCTGGCTGCCACACCCAGCTGACATAGAACCTCTGTCACAATGCCCGCTACCGTGGCGAGTATGTGGTGACTCTGCAGGTGACAGGGACACTGCAGGACTTGGTGGCAACTCAGCAATTTCTCACTTCCCCAAAGAAGCGGAATTCTGCAAATTGCTGCCTTTCCTCTTGAAAGGATATCATCAGGTGGGTGTTTTGGTGTCATACTCTGAAAACCAGAGCAGAAATGGTGAAATATTCCCATGATATGCATGGTCCCTGCACCAAAGCACCGTGACTCAGCCTAAGGAGATCTGTAGCTTATTTTTTTGTACTGCCAGCAGATTGTTGAAGCACAGTATAAAAACCATCCTTATGGAGAGATCTGTGTATTTTAGGCTTAGTCTAAGTGTCTCAAGTAGCTGGGGTTTTTGCTTGTTCCTACTCCATACGGTCTTATGTCCTTACTCCTAGTCTGAAGACGAATGTGCTAGAAACTATAAAGCTAAAACATGTCCTGCAGCCTAGCCTTGCTTTGCCTGTCCTTGCCTGTGCTTGCCTTGCCTTATTTCCTTCTCATCCTGTTCTCTGTCCCATCCTCCCTCACTAACCCCTCGTCTGGCTGCATGTCTCTACTTTCCTTTTCTCTCACTCTCCTGCTTCCTGCCTCTTTAATGGCAATTCCTCCATCTCACTCCTGCAGCCCAACACTACTTTTTATTCTTCCTTCCCTTTCTCCTGCTCCCTTCCCTTTCTCCCTCTGTCCCATATCTTTCTTCCCGACTTGTCTTTTCAAGACTTTGGGGCAAATTGGCCCCAAGTCTGGGCATGGTTTGACCAATTTTCAGAGGCCTGGCTGGTGACAGCAGGGACAGCAGGCAGTGACAGGCCCGGGGCTGACAGGCTCCCCATCCCCTAGGGGGCGCCTGGCTGCCACACCCAGCTGACATAGAACCTTTGTCACAATGCCCGCTACCGTGGCGACTATGTGGTGACTCTGCAGGTGACAGGGACACTGCAGGACTTGGTGGCAGCTCAGCAATTTCTCACTTCCCCAAAGAAGCGGAATTCTGCAAATTGCTGCCTTTGCTCTTGAAAGGATATCATCAGGTGGGTGTTTTGGTGTCATACTCTGAAAACCAGTGCAGAAATGGTGAAATATTCCCATGATATGCATGGTCCCTGCACCAAAGCACCGTGACTCAGCCTAAGGAGATCTGCAGCTTATTTTTTTGTACTGCCAGCAGATTGTGGAAGCACAGTATAAAAACCATCCTTATGGAGAGATCTGCGTATTTTAGGCTTAGTCTTAGTGTCTCAAGTAGCTGGGGTTTTTGCTTGGGCCTAATCCATACGGACATATGGCCTTACTCCTAGTCTGAAGACGAATGTGCTAGAAACTATAAAGCTAAAACATGTCCTGCAGCCTAGCCTTGCTTTGCCTCTCCTTGCCTGTCCTTGCCTTGCCTTATTTCCTTCTCATCCTGTTCTCTGTCCCATCCTCTCTCACTAACCCCTCGTCTGGCTGCATGTCTCTACTTTCCTATTCTCTCACTCTCCTGCTTCCTGCCTCTTTAATGGCAATTCCTCCATCTCACTCCTGCAGCCCAACACTACGTTTTATTCTTCCTTCCCTTTCTCCTGCTCCCTTCGCTTTCTCCCCCTGTCCCATGTCTTTCTTCCTGACTTGTCTTTTCAAGACTTTGGGGCAAATTGGCCCCAACTCTGGGCATGGTTTGACCAGTTTTCAGAGGCCTGGCTGGTGATAGCAGGGACAGCAGGCAGTGACAGGCCCGGGGCTGACAGGCTCCCCATCCCCTAGGGGGCGCCTGGCTGCCACACCCAGCTGACATAGAACCTCTGTCACAATGCCCGCTACCGTGGCGAGTATGTGGTGACTCTGCAGGTGACAGGGACACTGCAGGACTTGGTGGCAGCTCAGCAATTTCTCACTTCCCCAAATAAGCGGAATTCTGCAAATTGCTGCCTTTGCTCTTGAAAGCATATCATCAGGTGGGTGTTTTGGTGTCATACTCAGAAAACCAGAGCAGAAATGGTGAAATATTCCCATGATATGCATGGTCCCTGCACCAAAGCACCATGACTCAGCCTAAGGAGATCTGCAGCTTATTTTTTTGTACTGCCAGCAGATTGTGGAAGCACAGTATAAAAACCATCCTTATGGAGAGATCTGCGTATTTCAGGCTTAGTCTAAGTGTCTCAAGTAGCTGGGGTTTTTGCTTGGGCCTAATCCATACGGACTTATGGCCTTACTCCTAGTCTGAAGACGAATGTGCTAGAAACTGTAAAGCTAAAACATGTCCTGCAGCCTAGCCTTGCTTTGCCTCTCCTTGCCTGTCCTTGCCTTGCCTTATTTCCTTCTCATCCTATTCTCTGTCCCATCCTCTCTCACTAACCCCTCGTCTGGCTGCATGTCTCTTCTTTCCTTTTCTCTCACTCTCCTGCTTCCTGCCTCTTTAATGGCAATTCCTCCATCTCACTCCTGCAGCCCAACACTACTTTTTATTCTTCCTTCCCTTTCTCCTGCTCCCTTCGCTTTCTCCCTCTGTCCCATATCTTTCTTCCCGACTTGTCTTTTCAAGACTTTGGGGCAAAGTGGCCCCAAGTCTGGGCATGGTTTGACCAATTTTCAGAGGCCTGGCTGGTGACAGCAGGGACAGCAGGCAGTGAGAGGCCCGGGGCTGACAGGCTCCCCATCCCCTAGGGGGCGCCTGGCTGCCACACCCAGCTGACATAGAACCTTTGTCACAATGCCCGCTACCGTGGCGAGTATGTGGTGACTCTGCAGGTGACAGGGACACTGCAGGACTTGGTGTCAGCTCAGCAATTTCTCACTTTCCCAAGGAAGCGGAATTCTGCAAATTGCTGCCTTTGCTCTTGAAAGGATATCATCAGGTGGGTGTTTTGGTGTCATGCTCTGAAAACCAGAGCAGAAATGGTGAAATATTCCCATGATATGCATGGTCCCTGCACCAAAGCACCATGACTCAGCCTAAGGAGATCTGCAGCTTATTTTTTTGTACTGCCAGCAGACTGTGGAAGCACAGTATAAAAACCATCCTTATGGAGAGATCTGCATATTTTAGGCTTAGTCTAAGTGTCTCAAGTAGCTGGGGTTTTTGCTTGGGCCTAATCCATACGGTCTTATGGCCTTACTCCTAGTCTGAAGACGAATGTGCTAGAAACTATAAAGCGAAAACATGTCCTGCAGCCTAGCCTTGCTCTGCCTGTCCTTGCCTGTCCTTGCCTTGCCTTATTTCCTTCTTATCCTGTTCTCTGTCCCATCCTCTCTCACTAACCCCTCGTCTGGCTGCATGTCTCTTCTTTCCTTTTCTCTCACTCTCCTGCTTCCTGCCTCTTTAATTGCAATTCCTCCATCTCACTCCTGCAGCCCAACACTACTTTTTATTCTTCCTTCCCTTTCTCCTGCTCCCTTCGCTTTCTCCCTCTGTCCCATATCTTTCTTCCCGACTTGCCTTTTCAAGACTTTGGGCCAAATTGGCCCCAAGTCTGGGCATGGTTTGACCAATTTTCAGAGGCCTGGCTGGTGACAGCAGGGACAGCAGGCAGTGAGAGGCCCGGGGCTGACAGGCTCCCCATCCCCTAGGGGGCGCCTGGCTGCCACACCCAGCTGACATAGAACCTTTGTCACAATGCCCGCTACCGTGGCGAGTATGTGGTGACTCTGCAGGTGACAGGGACACTGCAGGACTTGGTGTCAGCTCAGCAATTTCTCACTTTCCCAAGGAAGCGGAATTCTGCAAATTGCTGCCTTTGCTCTTGAAAGGATATCATCAGGTGGGTGTTTTGGTGTCATGCTCTGAAAACCAGAGCAGAAATGGTGAAATATTCCCATGATATGCATGGTCCCTGCACCAAAGCACCATGACTCAGCCTAAGGAGATCTGCAGCTTATTTTTTTGTACTGCCAGCAGATTGTGGAAGCACAGTATAAAAACCATCCTTATGGAGAGATCTGCGTATTTTAGGCTTAGTCTTAGTGTCTCAAGTAGCTGGGGTTTTTGCTTGGGCCTAATCCATACGGTCTTATGGCCTTACTCCTAGTCTGAAGACGAATGTGCTAGAAAATATAAAGCGAAAAAATGTCCTGCAGCCTAGCCTTGCTTTGCCTGTCCTTGCCTGTCCTTGCATTTCCTTATTTCCTTCTCATCCTGTTCTCTGTCCCATCCTCCCTCACTAACCCCTCGTCTGGCTGCATGTCTCTACTTTCCTTTTCTCTCACTCTCCTGCTTCCAGCCTCTTTTCCTGCAATTCCTCCATCTCACTACTGAAGCCCAACACTACTTTTTATTCTTCCTTCCCTTTCTCCTGCTCCCTTCGCTTTCTCCCTCTGTCCCATATCTTTCTTCCCGACTTGTCTTTTCAAGACTTTGGGCAAAATTGGCCCCAAGTCTGGGCATGGTTTGACCAATTTTCAGAGGCCTGGCTGGTGACAGCAGGGACAGCAGGCAGTGACAGGCCCGGGGCTGACAGGCTCCCCATCCCCTGGGGGGCGCCTGGCTGCCACACCCAGCTGACATAGAACCTTTGTCACAATGCCCGCTACCGTGGCGAGTATGTGGTGACTCTGCAGGTGACAGGGACACTGCAGGACTTGGTGTCAGCTCAGCAATTTCTCCCTTCCCCAAAGAAGCGGAATTCTGCAAATTGCTGCCTTTGCTCTTGAAAGGATATCATCAGATGGGTGTTTTGGTGTCATACTCTGAAAACCAGAGCAGAAATGGTGAAATATTCCCATGATATGCATGGTCCCTGCACCAAAGCACCGTGACTCAGCCTAAGGAGATCTGCAGCTTATTTTTTTGTACTGCCAGCAGATTGTGGAAGCACAGTATAAAAACCATCCTTATGGAGAGATCTGCGTATTTTAGGCTTAGTCTTAGTGTCTCAAGTAGCTGGGGTTTTTGCTTGGGCCTAATCCATACGGACTTATGGCCTTACTCCTAGTCTGAAGACGAATGTGCTAGAAACTGTAAAGCTAAAACATGTCCTGCAGCCTAGCCTTGCTTTGCCTCTCCTTGCCTGTCCTTGCCTTGCCTTATTTCCTTCTCATCCTATTCTCTGTCCCATCCTCTCTCACTAACCCCTCGTCTGGCTGCATGTCTCTTCTTTCCTTTTCTCTCACTCTCCTGCTTCCTGCCTCTTTAATGGCAATTCCTCCATCTCACTCCTGCAGCCCAACACTACTTTTTATTCTTCCTTCCCTTTCTCCTGCTCCCTTCGCTTTCTCCCTCTGTCCCATATCTTTCTTCCCGACTTGCCTTTTCAAGACTTTGGGCCAAATTGGCCCCAAGTCTGGGCATGGTTTGACCAATTTTCAGAGGCCTGGCTGGTGACAGCAGGGACAGCAGGCAGTGAGAGGCCCGGGGCTGACAGGCTCCCCATCCCCTAGGGGGCGCCTGGCTGCCACACCCAGCTGACATAGAACCTTTGTCACAATGCCCGCTACCGTGGCGAGTATGTGGTGACTCTGCAGGTGACAGGGACACTGCAGGACTTGGTGTCAGCTCAGCAATTTCTCACTTTCCCAAGGAAGCGGAATTCTGCAAATTGCTGCCTTTGCTCTTGAAAGGATATCATCAGGTGGGTGTTTTGGTGTCATGCTCTGAAAACCAGAGCAGAAATGGTGAAATATTCCCATGATATGCATGGTCCCTGCACCAAAGCACCATGACTCAGCCTAAGGAGATCTGCAGCTTATTTTTTTGTACTGCCAGCAGACTGTGGAAGCACAGTATAAAAACCATCCTTATGGAGAGATCTGCATATTTTAGGCTTAGTCTAAGTGTCTCAAGTAGCTGGGGTTTTTGCTTGGGCCTAATCCATACGGTCTTATGGCCTTACTCCTAGTCTGAAGACGAATGTGCTAGAAACTATAAAGCGAAAACATGTCCTGCAGCCTAGCCTTGCTCTGCCTGTCCTTGCCTGTCCTTGCCTTGCCTTATTTCCTTCTTATCCTGTTGTCTGTCCCATCCTCTCTCACTAACCCCTCGTCTGGCTGCATGTCTCTTCTTTCCTTTTCTCTCACTCTCCTGCTTCCTGCCTCTTTAATTGCAATTCCTCCATCTCACTCCTGCAGCCCAACACTACTTTTTATTCTTCCTTCCCTTTCTCCTGCTCCCTTCGCTTTCTCCCTCTGTCCCATATCTTTCTTCCCGACTTGCCTTTTCAAGACTTTGGGCCAAATTGGCCCCAAGTCTGGGCATGGTTTGACCAATTTTCAGAGGCCTGGCTGGTGACAGCAGGGACAGCAGGCAGTGAGAGGCCCGGGGCTGACAGGCTCCCCATCCCCTAGGGGGCGCCTGGCTGCCACACCCAGCTGACATAGAACCTTTGTCACAATGCCCGCTACCGTGGCGAGTATGTGGTGACTCTGCAGGTGACAGGGACACTGCAGGACTTGGTGTCAGCTCAGCAATTTCTCACTTTCCCAAGGAAGCGGAATTCTGCAAATTGCTGCCTTTGCTCTTGAAAGGATATCATCAGGTGGGTGTTTTGGTGTCATGCTCTGAAAACCAGAGCAGAAATGGTGAAATATTCCCATGATATGCATGGTCCCTGCACCAAAGCACCATGACTCAGCCTAAGGAGATCTGCAGCTTATTTTTTTGTACTGCCAGCAGATTGTGGAAGCACAGTATAAAAACCATCCTTATGGAGAGATCTGCGTATTTTAGGCTTAGTCTTAGTGTCTCAAGTAGCTGGGGTTTTTGCTTGGGCCTAATCCATACGGTCTTATGGCCTTACTCCTAGTCTGAAGACGAATGTGCTAGAAAATATAAAGCGAAAAAATGTCCTGCAGCCTAGCCTTGCTTTGCCTGTCCTTGCCTGTCCTTGCATTTCCTTATTTCCTTCTCATCCTGTTCTCTGTCCCATCCTCCCTCACTAACCCCTCGTCTGGCTGCATGTCTCTACTTTCCTTTTCTCTCACTCTCCTGCTTCCTGCCTCTTTAATGGCAATTCCTCCATCTCACTCCTGCAGCCCAACACTACTTTTTATTCTTCCTTCCCTTTCTCCTGCTCCCTTCGCTTTCTCCCTCTGTCCCATATCTTTCTTCCCGACTTGTCTTTTCAAGACTTTGGGCCAAATTGGCCCCAAGTCTGGGCATGGTTTGACCAATTTTCAGAGGCCTGGCTGGTGACAGCAGGGACAGCAGGCAGTGACAGGCCCGGGGCTGACAGGCTCCCCATCCCCTAGGGGGCGCCTGGCTGCCACACCCAGCTGACATAGAACCTTTGTCACAATGCCCGCTACCGTGGCGAGTATGTGGTGACTCTGCAGGTGACAGGGACACTGCAGGACTTGGTGTCAGCTCAGCAATTTCTCACTTTCCCAAGGAAGCGGAATTCTGCAAATTGCTGCCTTTGCTCTTGAAAGGATATCATCAGGTGGGTGTTTTGGTGTCATGCTCTGAAAACCAGAGCAGAAATGGTGAAATATTCCCATGATATGCATGGTCCCTGCACCAAAGCACCATGACTCAGCCTAAGGAGATCTGCAGCTTATTTTTTTGTACTGCCAGCAGACTGTGGAAGCACAGTATAAAAACCATCCTTATGGAGAGATCTGCATATTTTAGGCTTAGTCTAAGTGTCTCAAGTAGCTGGGGTTTTTGCTTGGGCCTAATCCATACGGTCTTATGGCCTTACTCCTAGTCTGAAGACGAATGTGCTAGAAACTATAAAGCGAAAACATGTCCTGCAGCCTAGCCTTGCTCTGCCTGTCCTTGCCTGTCCTTGCCTTGCCTTATTTCCTTCTTATCCTGTTCTCTGTCCCATCCTCTCTCACTAACCCCTCGTCTGGCTGCATGTCTCTTCTTTCCTTTTCTCTCACTCTCCTGCTTCCTGCCTCTTTAATTGCAATTCCTCCATCTCACTCCTGCAGCCCAACACTACTTTTTATTCTTCCTTCCCTTTCTCCTGCTCCCTTCGCTTTCTCCCTCTGTCCCATATCTTTCTTCCCGACTTGCCTTTTCAAGACTTTGGGCCAAATTGGCCCCAAGTCTGGGCATGGTTTGACCAATTTTCAGAGGCCTGGCTGGTGACAGCAGGGACAGCAGGCAGTGAGAGGCCCGGGGCTGACAGGCTCCCCATCCCCTAGGGGGCGCCTGGCTGCCACACCCAGCTGACATAGAACCTTTGTCACAATGCCCGCTACCGTGGCGAGTATGTGGTGACTCTGCAGGTGACAGGGACACTGCAGGACTTGGTGTCAGCTCAGCAATTTCTCACTTTCCCAAGGAAGCGGAATTCTGCAAATTGCTGCCTTTGCTCTTGAAAGGATATCATCAGGTGGGTGTTTTGGTGTCATGCTCTGAAAACCAGAGCAGAAATGGTGAAATATTCCCATGATATGCATGGTCCCTGCACCAAAGCACCATGACTCAGCCTAAGGAGATCTGCAGCTTATTTTTTTGTACTGCCAGCAGATTGTGGAAGCACAGTATAAAAACCATCCTTATGGAGAGATCTGCGTATTTTAGGCTTAGTCTTAGTGTCTCAAGTAGCTGGGGTTTTTGCTTGGGCCTAATCCATACGGTCTTATGGCCTTACTCCTAGTCTGAAGACGAATGTGCTAGAAAATATAAAGCGAAAAAATGTCCTGCAGCCTAGCCTTGCTTTGCCTGTCCTTGCCTGTCCTTGCATTTCCTTATTTCCTTCTCATCCTGTTCTCTGTCCCATCCTCCCTCACTAACCCCTCGTCTGGCTGCATGTCTCTACTTTCCTTTTCTCTCACTCTCCTGCTTCCTGCCTCTTTAATGGCAATTCCTCCATCTCACTCCTGCAGCCCAACACTACTTTTTATTCTTCCTTCCCTTTCTCCTGCTCCCTTCGCTTTCTCCCTCTGTCCCATATCTTTCTTCCCGACTTGTCTTTTCAAGACTTTGGGCCAAATTGGCCCCAAGTCTGGGCATGGTTTGACCAATTTTCAGAGGCCTGGCTGGTGACAGCAGGGACAGCAGGCAGTGACAGGCCCGGGGCTGACAGGCTCCCCATCCCCTAGGGGGCGCCTGGCTGCCACACCCAGCTGACATAGAACCTTTGTCACAATGCCCGCTACCGTGGCGAGTATGTGGTGACTCTGCAGGTGACAGGGACACTGCAGGACTTGGTGTCAGCTCAGCAATTTCTCCCTTCCCCAAAGAAGCGGAATTTTGCAAATTGCTGCCTTTGCTCTTGAAAGGATATCATCAGATGGGTGTTTTGGTGTCATACTCTGAAAACCAGAGCAGAAATGGTGAAATATTCCCATGATATGCATGGTCCCTGCACCAAAGCACCGTGACTCAGCCTAAGGAGATCTGCAGCTTATTTTTTTGTACTGCCAGCAGATTGTGGAAGCACAGTATAAAAACCATCCTTATGGAGAGATCTGCGTATTTTAGGCTTAGTCTAAGTGTCTCAAGTAGCTGGGGTTTTTGCTTGGGCCTAATCCATACGGTCATGTGGCCTTACTCCTAGTCTGAAGACGAATGTGCTAGAAACTATAAAGCGAAAAAGTGTCCTGCAGCCTAGCCTTGCTTTGCCTGTCCTTGCCTGTCCTTGCCTTGCCTTATTTCCTTCTCATCCTGTTCTCTGTCCCATCCTCTCTCACTAACCCCTCGTCTGGCTGCATGTCTCGTCTTTCCTTTTCTATCACTCTCCTACTTCCTCCCTCTTTTTCTGCAATTCCTCCATCTCACTCCTGCAGCCCAACACTACTTTTTATTCTTCCTTCCCTTTCTCCTGCTCCCTTCGCTTTCTCCCTCTGTCCCATATCTTTCTTCCCAACTTGCCTTTTCAATACATTGGGGCAAAATGGCCCCAAGTCTGGGAATGGTTTGACCAATTTTCAGAGGCCTGGCTGGTGACAGCAGGGACAGCAGGCAGTGACAGGCCCGGGGCTGGCAGGATCCCCATCCCCTAGGGGGCGCCTGGCTGCCACACCCAGCTGACATAGAACCTTTGTCACAATGCCCTCTACCGTGGCGAGTATGTGGTGACTCTGCAGGTGACAGGGACACTGCAGGACTTGGTGGCAGCTCAGCAATTTCTCAGTTCCCCAAAGAAGCGGAATTCTGCAAATTGCTGCCTTTGCTCTTGAAAGGATATCATCAGTTGGGAGTTTTGGTGTCATACTCTGAACACCAGAGCAGAAATGGTGAAATATTCCCATGATATGCATGGTCCCTGCAACAAAGCACCATGACTCAGCCTAAGGAGATCTGCAGCTTATTTTTTTGTACTGCCAGCAGATTGTGGAAGCACAGTATAAAAACCATCCTTATGGAGAGATCTGCGTATTTTAGGCTTAGTCTTAGTGTCTCAAGTAGCTGGGGTTTTTGCTTGCGCCTAATCCATACGGTCTTATGGCCTTACTCCTAGTCTGAAGACGAATGTGCTAGAAACTATAAAGCTATAACATGTCCTGCAGCCTAGCCTTGCTTTGCCTGTCCTTGCCTTGCCTTATTTTTTCTCATCCTGTTCTCTGTCCCATCCTCCCTCACTAACCCCTCGTCTGGCTGCATGTCTCTACTTTCCTTTTCTCTCACTCTCCTGCTTCCTGCCTCTTTAATGGCAATTCCTCCATATCACTCCTGAAGCCCAACACTTCTTTTTATTCTTCCTTCTCTTTCTCCTGCTCCCTTCGCTTTCTCCCTCTGTCCCATATCTTTCTTCCCGACTTGTCTTTTCAAGACTTTGGGCCAAACTGGCCCCAAGTCTGGGCATGGTTTGACCAATTTTCAGAGGCCTGGCTGGTGACAGCAGGGACAGCAGGCAGTGACAGGCCCGGGGCTGACAGGCTCCCCATCCCCTGGGGGGCGCCTGGCTGCCACACCCAGCTGACATAGAACCTTTGTCACAATGCCCGCTACCGTGGCGAGTATGTGGTGACTCTGCAGGTGACAGGGACACTGCAGGACTTGGTGGCAGCTCAGCAATTTCTCACTTCCCCAAAGAAGCGGAATTCTGCAAATTGCTGCCTTTGCTCTTGAAAGGATATCATCAGGTGGGTGTTTTGGTGTCATACTCTGAAAACCAGAGCAGAAATGGTGAACTATTCCCATGATATGCATGGTCCCTGCACCAAAGCACCATGACTCAGCCTAAGGAGATCTGCAGCTTATTTTTTTGTACTGCCAGCAGATTGTGGAAGCACAGTATAAAAACCATCCTTATGGAGAGATCTGCGTATTTTAGGCTTAGTCTAAGTGTCTCAAGTAGCTGGGGTTTTTGCTTGGGCCTAATCCATACGGTCTTATGGCCTTACTCCTAGTCTGAAGACGAATGTGCTAGAAACTATAAAGCGAAAAAATGTCCTGCAGCCTAGCCTTGCTTTGCCTGTCCTTGCCTGTGCTTGCCTAGGCTTATTTCCTTCTCATCCTGTTCTCTGTCCCATCCTCCCTCACTAACCCCTCGTCTGGCTGCATGTCTCTACTTTCCTTTTCTCTCACTCTCCTGCTTCCTGCCTCTTTTCCTGCAATTCCTCCATCTCACTCCTGAAGCCCAACACTACTTTTTATTCTTCCTTCCCTTTCTCCTGCTCCCTTCCCTTTCTCCCTCTGTCCCATATCTTTCTTCCCGACTTGTCTTTTCAAGACTTTGGGGCAAATTGGCCCCAAGTCTGGGCATGGTTTGACCAATTTTCAGAGGCCTGGCTGGTGACAGCAGGGACAGCAGGCAGTGACAGGCCCGGGGCTGACAGGCTCCCCATCCCCTAGCGGGCGCCTGGCTGCCACACCCAGCTGACATAGAACCTTTGTCACAATGCCCGCTACCGTGGCGAGTATGTGGTGACTCTGCAGGTGACAGGGACACTGCAGGACTTGGTGGCAGCTCAGCAATTTCTCACTTCCCCAAAGAAGCGGAATTCTGCAAATTGCTGCCTTTGCTCTTGAAAGGATATCATCAGGTGGGTGTTTTGGTGTCATACTCTGAAAACCAGTGCAGAAATGGTGAAATATTCCCATGATATGCATGGTCCCTGCACCAAAGCACCGTGACTCAGCCTAAGGAGATCTGCAGCTTATTTTTTTGTACTGCCAGCAGATTGTGGAAGCACAGTATAAAAACCATCCTTATGGAGAGATCTGCGTATTTTAGGCTTAGTCTTAGTGTCTCAAGTAGCTGGGGTTTTTGCTTGGGCCTAATCCATACGGACATATGGCCTTACTCCTAGTCTGAAGACGAATGTGCTAGAAACTATAAAGCTAAAACATGTCCTGCAGCCTAGCCTTGCTTTGCCTGTCCTTGCCTGTCCTTGCCTTGCCTTATTTCCTTCTCATCCTGTTCTCTGTCCCATCCTCTCTCACTAACCCCTCGTCTGGCTGCATGTCTCTACTTTCCTATTCTCTCACTCTCCTGCTTCCTGCCTCTTTAATGGCAATTCCTCCATCTCACTCCTGCAGCCCAACACTACGTTTTATTCTTCCTTCCCTTTCTCCTGCTCCCTTCGCTTTCTCCCCCTGTCCCATGTCTTTCTTCCTGACTTGTCTTTTCAAGACTTTGGGGCAAATTGGCCCCAACTCTGGGCATGGTTTGACCAGTTTTCAGAGGCCTGGCTGGTGATAGCAGGGACAGCAGGCAGTGACAGGCCCGGGGCTGACAGGCTCCCCATCCCCTAGGGGGCGCCTGGCTGCCACACCCAGCTGACATAGAACCTCTGTCACAATGCCCGCTACCGTGGCGAGTATGTGGTGACTCTGCAGGTGACAGGGACACTGCAGGACTTGGTGGCAGCTCAGCAATTTCTCACTTCCCCAAATAAGCGGAATTCTGCAAATTGCTGCCTTTGCTCTTGAAAGCATATCATCAGGTGGGTGTTTTGGTGTCATACTCAGAAAACCAGAGCAGAAATGGTGAAATATTCCCATGATATGCATGGTCCCTGCACCAAAGCACCATGACTCAGCCTAAGGAGATCTGCAGCTTATTTTTTTGTACTGCCAGCAGATTGTGGAAGCACAGTATAAAAACCATCCTTATGGAGAGATCTGCGTATTTCAGGCTTAGTCTAAGTGTCTCAAGTAGCTGGGGTTTTTGCTTGGGCCTAATCCATACGGTCATGTGGCCTTACTCCTAGTCTGAAGACGAATGTGCTAGAAACTATAAAGCGAAAAAGTGTCCTGCAGCCTAGCCTTGCTTTGCCTGTCCTTGCCTGTCCTTGCCTTGCCTTATTTCCTTCTCATCCTGTTCTCTGTCCCATCCTCTCTCACTAACCCCTCGTCTGGCTGCATGTCTCGTCTTTCCTTTTCTATCACTCTCCTACTTCCTCCCTCTTTTTCTGCAATTCCTCCATCTCACTCCTGCAGCCCAACACTACTTTTTATTCTTCCTTCCCTTTCTCCTGCTCCCTTCGCTTTCTCCCTCTGTCCCATATCTTTCTTCCCGACTTGTCTTTTCAAGACTTTGGGCCAAATTGGCCCCAAGTCTGGGAATGGTTTGACCAATTTTCAGAGGCCTGGCTGGTGACAGCAGGGACAGCAGGCAGTGACAGGCCCGGGGCTGACAGGCTCCCCATCCCCTAGGGGGCACCTGGCTGCCACACCCAGCTGACATAGAACCTCTGTCACAATGCCCGCTACCGTGGCGAGTATGTGGTGACTCTGCAGGTGACAGGGACACTGCAGGACTTGGTGGCAACTCAGCAATTTCTCACTTCCCCAAAGAAGCGGAATTCTGCAAATTGCTGCCTTTCCTCTTGAAAGGATATCATCAGGTGGGTGTTTTGGTGTCATACTCTGAAAACCAGAGCAGAAATGGTGAAATATTCCCATGATATGCATGGTCCCTGCACCAAAGCACCGTGACTCAGCCTAAGGAGATCTGTAGCTTATTTTTTTGTACTGCCAGCAGATTGTTGAAGCACAGTATAAAAACCATCCTTATGGAGAGATCTGTGTATTTTAGGCTTAGTCTAAGTGTCTCAAGTAGCTGGGGTTTTTGCTTGTTCCTACTCCATACGGTCTTATGTCCTTACTCCTAGTCTGAAGACGAATGTGCTAGAAACTATAAAGCTAAAACATGTCCTGCAGCCTAGCCTTGCTTTGCCTGTCCTTGCCTGTGCTTGCCTTGCCTTATTTCCTTCTCATCCTGTTCTCTGTCCCATCCTCCCTCACTAACCCCTCGTCTGGCTGCATGTCTCTACTTTCCTTTTCTCTCACTCTCCTGCTTCCTGCCTCTTTAATGGCAATTCCTCCATCTCACTCCTGCAGCCCAACACTACTTTTTATTCTTCCTTCCCTTTCTCCTGCTCCCTTCCCTTTCTCCCTCTGTCCCATATCTTTCTTCCCGACTTGTCTTTTCAAGACTTTGGGGCAAATTGGCCCCAAGTCTGGGCATGGTTTGACCAATTTTCAGAGGCCTGGCTGGTGACAGCAGGGACAGCAGGCAGTGACAGGCCCGGGGCTGACAGGCTCCCCATCCCCTAGGGGGCGCCTGGCTGCCACACCCAGCTGACATAGAACCTTTGTCACAATGCCCGCTACCGTGGCGACTATGTGGTGACTCTGCAGGTGACAGGGACACTGCAGGACTTGGTGGCAGCTCAGCAATTTCTCACTTCCCCAAAGAAGCGGAATTCTGCAAATTGCTGCCTTTGCTCTTGAAAGGATATCATCAGGTGGGTGTTTTGGTGTCATACTCTGAAAACCAGTGCAGAAATGGTGAAATATTCCCATGATATGCATGGTCCCTGCACCAAAGCACCGTGACTCAGCCTAAGGAGATCTGCAGCTTATTTTTTTGTACTGCCAGCAGATTGTGGAAGCACAGTATAAAAACCATCCTTATGGAGAGATCTGCGTATTTTAGGCTTAGTCTTAGTGTCTCAAGTAGCTGGGGTTTTTGCTTGGGCCTAATCCATACGGACATATGGCCTTACTCCTAGTCTGAAGACGAATGTGCTAGAAACTATAAAGCTAAAACATGTCCTGCAGCCTAGCCTTGCTTTGCCTCTCCTTGCCTGTCCTTGCCTTGCCTTATTTCCTTCTCATCCTGTTCTCTGTCCCATCCTCTCTCACTAACCCCTCGTCTGGCTGCATGTCTCTACTTTCCTATTCTCTCACTCTCCTGCTTCCTGCCTCTTTAATGGCAATTCCTCCATCTCACTCCTGCAGCCCAACACTACGTTTTATTCTTCCTTCCCTTTCTCCTGCTCCCTTCGCTTTCTCCCCCTGTCCCATGTCTTTCTTCCTGACTTGTCTTTTCAAGACTTTGGGGCAAATTGGCCCCAACTCTGGGCATGGTTTGACCAGTTTTCAGAGGCCTGGCTGGTGATAGCAGGGACAGCAGGCAGTGACAGGCCCGGGGCTGACAGGCTCCCCATCCCCTAGGGGGCGCCTGGCTGCCACACCCAGCTGACATAGAACCTCTGTCACAATGCCCGCTACCGTGGCGAGTATGTGGTGACTCTGCAGGTGACAGGGACACTGCAGGACTTGGTGGCAGCTCAGCAATTTCTCACTTCCCCAAAGAAGCGGAATTCTGCAAATTGCTGCCTTTGCTCTTGAAAGCATATCATCAGGTGGGTGTTTTGGTGTCATACTCAGAAAACCAGAGCAGAAATGGTGAAATATTCCCATGATATGCATGGTCCCTGCACCAAAGCACCATGACTCAGCCTAAGGAGATCTGCAGCTTATTTTTTTGTACTGCCAGCAGATTGTGGAAGCACAGTATAAAAACCATCCTTATGGAGAGATCTGCGTATTTCAGGCTTAGTCTAAGTGTCTCAAGTAGCTGGGGTTTTTGCTTGGGCCTAATCCATACGGTCATGTGGCCTTACTCCTAGTCTGAAGACGAATGTGCTAGAAACTATAAAGCGAAAAAGTGTCCTGCAGCCTAGCCTTGCTTTGCCTGTCCTTGCCTGTCCTTGCCTTGCCTTATTTCCTTCTCATCCTGTTCTCTGTCCCATCCTCTCTCACTAACCCCTCGTCTGGCTGCATGTCTCGTCTTTCCTTTTCTATCACTCTCCTACTTCCTCCCTCTTTTTCTGCAATTCCTCCATCTCACTCCTGCAGCCCAACACTACTTTTTATTCTTCCTTCCCTTTCTCCTGCTCCCTTCGCTTTCTCCCTCTGTCCCATATCTTTCTTCCCGACTTGTCTTTTCAAGACTTTGGGCCAAATTGGCCCCAAGTCTGGGAATGGTTTGACCAATTTTCAGAGGCCTGGCTGGTGACAGCAGGGACAGCAGGCAGTGACAGGCCCGGGGCTGACAGGCTCCCCATCCCCTAGGGGGCACCTGGCTGCCACACCCAGCTGACATAGAACCTCTGTCACAATGCCCGCTACCGTGGCGAGTATGTGGTGACTCTGCAGGTGACAGGGACACTGCAGGACTTGGTGGCAACTCAGCAATTTCTCACTTCCCCAAAGAAGCGGAATTCTGCAAATTGCTGCCTTTGCTCTTGAAAGGATATCATCAGGTGGGTGTTTTGGTGTCATACTCTGAAAACCAGAGCAGAAATGGTGAAATATTCCCATGATATGCATGGTCCCTGCACCAAAGCACCGTGACTCAGCCTAAGGAGATCTGTAGCTTATTTTTTTGTACTGCCAGCAGATTGTTGAAGCACAATATAAAAACCATCCTTATGGAGAGATCTGCGTATTTTAGGCTTAGTCTAAGTGTCTCAAGTAGCTGGGGTTTTTGCTTGTTCCTACTCCATACGGTCTTATGTCCTTACTCCTAGTCTGAAGACGAATGTGCTAGAAACTATAAAGCGAAAACATGTCCTGCAGCCTAGCCTTGCTTTGCCTGTCCTTGCCTGTGCTTGCCTTGCCTTATTTCCTTCTCATCCTGTTCTCTGTCCCATCCTCCCTCACTAACCCCTCGTCTGGCTGCATGTCTCTACTTTCCTTTTCTCTCACTCTCCTGCTTCCTGCCTCTTTAATGGCAATTCCTCCATCTCACTCCTGCAGCCCAACACTACTTTTTATTCTTCCTTCCCTTTCTCCTGCTCCCTTCCCTTTCTCCCTCTGTCCCATATCTTTCTTCCCGACTTGTCTTTTCAAGACTTTGGGGCAAATTGGCCCCAAGTCTGGGCATGGTTTGACCAATTTTCAGAGGCCTGGCTGGTGACAGCAGGGACAGCAGGCAGTGACAGGCCCGGGGCTGACAGGCTCCCCATCCCCTAGGGGGCGCCTGGCTGCCACACCCAGCTGACATAGAACCTTTGTCACAATGCCCGCTACCGTGGCGACTATCTGGTGACTCTGCAGGTGACAGGGACACTGCAGGACTTGGTGGCAGCTCAGCAATTTCTCACTTCCCCAAAGAAGCGGAATTCTGCAAATTGCTGCCTTTCCTCTTGAAAGGATATCATCAGGTGGGTGTTTTGGTGTCATACTCTGAAAACCAGAGCAGAAATGGTGAACTATTCCCATGATATGCATGGTCCCTGCACCAAAGCACCATGACTCAGCCTAAGGAGATCTGCAGCTTATTTTTTTGTACTGCCAGCAGATTGTGGAAGCACAGTATAAAAACCATCCTTATGGAGAGATCTGCGTATTTTAGGCTTAGTCTAAGTGTCTCAAGTAGCTGGGGTTTTTGCTTGGGCCTAATCCATACGGTCTTATGGCCTTACTCCTAGTCTGAAGACGAATGTGCTAGAAACTATAAAGCGAAAAAATGTCCTGCAGCCTAGCCTTGCTTTGCCTGTCCTTGCCTGTGCTTGCCTAGGCTTATTTCCTTCTCATCCTGTTCTCTGTCCCATCCTCCCTCACTAACCCCTCGTCTGGCTGCATGTCTCTACTTTCCTTTTCTCTCACTCTCCTGCTTCCTGCCTCTTTAATGGCAATTCCTCCATCTCACTCCTGCAGCCCAACACTACTTTTTATTCTTCCTTCCCTTTCTCCTGCTCCCTTCCCTTTCTCCCTCTGTCCCATATCTTTCTTCCCGACTTGTCTTTTCAAGACTTTGGGGCAAATTGGCCCCAAGTCTGGGCATGGTTTGACCAATTTTCAGAGGCCTGGCTGGTGACAGCAGGGACAGCAGGCAGTGACAGGCCCGGGGCTGACAGGCTCCCCATCCCCTAGGGGGCGCCTGGCTGCCACACCCAGCTGACATAGAACCTTTGTCACAATGCCCGCTACCGTGGCGAGTATGTGGTGACTCTGCAGGTGACAGGGACACTGCAGGACTTGGTGGCAGCTCAGCAATTTCTCACTTCCCCAAAGAAGCGGAATTCTGCAAATTGCTGCCTTTCCTCTTGAAAGGATATCATCAGGTGGGTGTTTTGGTGTCATACTCTGAAAACCAGAGCAGAAATGGTGAACTATTCCCATGATATGCATGGTCCCTGCACCAAAGCACCATGACTCAGCCTGAGGAGATCTGCAGCTTATTTTTTTGTACTGCCAGCAGATTGTGGAAGCACAGTATAAAAACCATCCTTATGGAGAGATCTGCGTATTTTAGGCTTAGTCTTAGTGTCTCAAGTAGCTGGGGTTTTTGCTTGGGCCTAATCCATACGGTCTTATGGCCTTACTCCTAGTCTGAAGACGAATGTGCTAGAAACTATAAAGCTATAACATGTCCTGCAGCCTAGCCTTGCTTTGCCTGTCCTTGCCTGTCCTTGCCTTGCCTTATTTCCTTCTCATCCTGTTCTCTGTCCCATCCTCTCTCACTAACCCCTCGTCTGGCTGCATGTCTCTACTTTCCTATTCTCTCACTCTCCTGCTTCCTGCCTCTTTAATGGCAATTCCTCCATCTCGCTCCTGCAGCCCAACACTACTTTTTATTCTTCCTTCCCTTTCTCCTGCTCCCTTCGCTTTCTCCCCCTGTCCCATGTCTTTCTTCCTGACTTGTCTTTTCAAGACTTTGGCCCAAATTGGCCCCAAGTCTGGGCATGGTTTGACCAATTTTCAGAGGCCTGGCTGGTGATAGCAGGGACAGCAGGCAGTGACAGGCCCGGGGCTGGCAGGCTCCCCATCCCCTAGGGGGCGCCTGGCTGCCACACCCAGCTGACATAGAACCTCTGTCACAATGCCCGCTACCGTGGCGAGTATGTGGTGACTCTGCAGGTGACAGGGACACTGCAGGACTTGGTGGCAGCTCAGCAATTTCTCACTTCCCCAAAGAAGGGGAATTCTGCAAATTGCTGCCTTTGCTCTTGAAAGCATATCATCAGGTGGGTGTTTTGGTGTCATACTCAGAAAACCAGAGCAGAAATGGTGAAATATTCCCATGATATGCATGGTCCCTGCACCAAAGCACCATGACTCAGCCTAAGGAGATCTGCAGCTTATTTTTTTGTACTGCCAGCAGATTGTGGAAGCACAGTATAAAAACCATCCTTATGGAGAGATCTGCGTATTTTAGGCTTAGTCTAAGTGTCTCAAGTAGCTGGGGTTTTTGCTTGGGCCTAATCCATACGGTCATGTGGCCTTACTCCTAGTCTGAAGACGAATGTGCTAGAAACTATAAAGCGAAAAAGTGTCCTGCAGCCTAGCCTTGCTTTGCCTGTCCTTGCCTGTCCTTGCCTTGCCTTATTTCCTTCTCATCCTGTTCTCTGTCCCATCCTCTCTCACTAACCCCTCGTCTGGCTGCATGTCTCTACTTTCCTATTCTCTCACTCTCCTGCTTCCTGCCTCTTTAATGGCAATTCCTCCATCTCACTCCTGCAGCCCAACACTACGTTTTATTCTTCCTTCCCTTTCTCCTGCTCCCTTCGCTTTCTCCCCCTGTCCCATGTCTTTCTTCCTGACTTGTCTTTTCAAGACTTTGGGGCAAATTGGCCCCAACTCTGGGCATGGTTTGACCAGTTTTCAGAGGCCTGGCTGGTGATAGCAGGGACAGCAGGCAGTGACAGGCCCGGGGCTGACAGGCTCCCCATCCCCTAGGGGGCGCCTGGCTGCCACACCCAGCTGACATAGAACCTCTGTCACAATGCCCGCTACCGTGGCGAGTATGTGGTGACTCTGCAGGTGACAGGGACACTGCAGGACTTGGTGGCAGCTCAGCAATTTCTCACTTCCCCAAATAAGCGGAATTCTGCAAATTGCTGCCTTTGCTCTTGAAAGCATATCATCAGGTGGGTGTTTTGGTGTCATACTCAGAAAACCAGAGCAGAAATGGTGAACTATTCCCATGATATGCATGGTCCCTGCACCAAAGCACCATGACTCAGCCTAAGGAGATCTGCAGCTTATTTTTTTGTACTGCCAGCAGATTGTGGAAGCACAGTATAAAAACCATCCTTATGGAGAGATCTGCGTATTTCAGGCTTAGTCTAAGTGTCTCAAGTAGCTGGGGTTTTTGCTTGGGCCTAATCCATACGGTCATGTGGCCTTACTCCTAGTCTGAAGACGAATGTGCTAGAAACTATAAAGCGAAAAAGTGTCCTGCAGCCTAGACTTGCTTTGCCTGTCCTTGCCTGTCCTTGCCTTGCCTTATTTCCTTCTCATCCTGTTCTCTGTCCCATCCTCTCTCACTAACCCCTCGTCTGGCTGCATGTCTCGTCTTTCCTTTTCTATCACTCTCCTACTTCCTCCCTCTTTTTCTGCAATTCCTCCATCGCACTCCTGCAGCCCAACACTACTTTTTATTCTTCCTTCCCTTTCTCCTGCTCCCTTCGCTTTCTCCCTCTGTCCCATATCTTTCTTCCCGACTTGTCTTTTCAAGACTTTGGGCCAAATTGGCCCCAAGTCTGGGAATGGTTTGACCAATTTTCAGAGGCCTGGCTGGTGACAGCAGGGACAGCAGGCAGTGACAGGCCCGGGGCTGACAGGCTCCCCATCCCCTAGGGGGCACCTGGCTGCCACACCCAGCTGACATAGAACCTCTGTCACAATGCCCGCTACCGTGGCGAGTATGTGGTGACTCTGCAGGTGACAGGGACACTGCAGGACTTGGTGGCAGCTCAGCAATTTCTCAGTTCCCCAAAGAAGCGGAATTCTGCAAATTGCTGCCTTTGCTCTTGAAAGGATATCATCAGGTGGGTGTTTTGGTGTCATGCTCTGAAAACCAGAGCAGAAATGGTGAAATATTCCCATGATATGCATGGTCCCTGCACCAAAGCACCATGACTCAGCCTAAGGAGATCTGCAGCTTATTTTTTTGTACTGCCAGCAGATTGTGGAAGCACAGTATAAAAACCATCCTTATGGAGAGATCTGCGTATTTTAGGCTTAGTCTAAGTGTCTCAAGTAGATGGGGTTTTTGCTTGTTCCTACTCCATACGGTCTTATGTCCTTACTCCTAGTCTGAAGACGAATGTGCTAGAAACTATAAAGCGAAAACATGTCCTGCAGCCTAGCCTTGCTTTGCCTGTCCTTGCCTGTGCTTGCCTTGCCTTATTTCCTTCTCATCCTGTTCTCTGTCCCATCCTCCCTCACTAACCCCTCGTCTGGCTGCATGTCTCTACTTTCCTTTTCTCTCACTCTCCTGCTTCCTGCCTCTTTAATGGCAATTCCTCCATCTCACTCCTGCAGCCCAACACTACTTTTTATTCTTCCTTCCCTTTCTCCTGCTCCCTTCCCTTTCTCCCTCTGTCCCATATCTTTCTTCCCGACTTGTCTTTTCAAGACTTTGGGGCAAATTGGCCCCAAGTCTGGGCATGGTTTGACCAATTTTCAGAGGCCTGGCTGGTGACAGCAGGGACAGCAGGCAGTGACAGGCCCGGGGCTGACAGGCTCCCCATCCCCTAGGGGGCGCCTGGCTGCCACACCCAGCTGACATAGAACCTTTGTCACAATGCCCGCTACCGTGGCGACTATGTGGTGACTCTGCAGGTGACAGGGACACTGCAGGACTTGGTGGCAGCTCAGCAATTTCTCACTTCCCCAAAGAAGCGGAATTCTGCAAATTGCTGCCTTTCCTCTTGAAAGGATATCATCAGGTGGGTGTTTTGGTGTCATACTCTGAAAACCAGAGCAGAAATGGTGAGCTATTCCCATGATATGCATGGTCCCTGCACCAAAGCACCATGACTCAGCCTAAGGAGATCTGCAGCTTATTTTTTTGTACTGCCAGCAGATTGTGGAAGCACAGTATAAAAACCATCCTTATGGAGAGATCTGCGTATTTTAGGCTTAGTCTTAGTGTCTCAAGTAGCTGGGGTTTTTGCTTGGGCCTAATCCATACGGTCTTATGGCCTTACTCCTAGTCTGAAGACGAATGTGCTAGAAAATATAAAGCGAAAAAATGTCCTCCAGCCTAGCCTTGCTTTGCCTGTCCTTGCCTGTCCTTGCCTTGCCTTATTTCCTTCTCATCCTGTTCTCTGTCCCATCCTCTCTCACTAACCCGTCGTCTGGCTGCATGTCTCTACTTTCCTATTCTCTCACTCTCCTGCTTCCTGCCTCTTTAATGGCAATTCCTCCATCTCGCTCCTGCAGCCCAACACTACTTTTTATTCTTCCTTCCCTTTCTCCTGCTCCCTTCGCTTTCTCCCCCTGTCCCATGTCTTTCTTCCTGACTTGTCTTTTCAAGACTTTGGCCCAAATTGGCCCCAAGTCTGGGCATGGTTTGACCAATTTTCAGAGGCCTGGCTGGTGATAGCAGGGACAGCAGGCAGTGACAGGCCCGGGGCTGGCAGGCTCCCCATCCCCTAGGGGGCGCCTGGCTGCCACACCCAGCTGACATAGAACCTCTGTCACAATGCCCGCTACCGTGGCGAGTATGTGGTGACTCTGCAGGTGACAGGGACACTGCAGGACTTGGTGGCAGCTCAGCAATTTCTCACTTCCCCAAAGAAGGGGAATTCTGCAAATTGCTGCCTTTGCTCTTGAAAGGATATCATCAGGTGGGTGTTTTGGTGTCATACTCAGAAAACCAGAGCAGAAATGGTGAAATATTCCCATGATATGCATGGTCCCTGCACCAAAGCACCATGACTCAGCCTAAGGAGATCTGCAGCTTATTTTTTTGTACTGCCAGCAGATTGTGGAAGCACAGTATAAAAACCATCCTTATGGAGAGATCTGCGTATTTTAGGCTTAGTCTAAGTGTCTCAAGTAGCTGGGGTTTTTGCTTGGGCCTAATCCATACGGTCATGTGGCCTTACTCCTAGTCTGAAGACGAATGTGCTAGAAACTATAAAGCGAAAAAGTGTCCTGCAGCCTAGCCTTGCTTTGCCTGTCCTTGCCTGTCCTTGCCTTGCCTTATTTCCTTCTCATCCTGTTCTCTGTCCCATCCTCCCTCACTAACCCCTCGTCTGGCTGCATGTCTCTACTTTCCTTTTCTCTCACTCTCCTGCTTCCAGCCTCTTTTCCTGCAATTCCTCCATCTCACTACTGAAGCCCAACACTACTTTTTATTCTTCCTTCCCTTTCTCCTGCTCCCTTCGCTTTCTCCCTCTGTCCCATATCTTTCTTCCCGACTTGTCTTTTCAAGACTTTGGGCAAAATTGGCCCCAAGTCTGGGCATGGTTTGACCAATTTTCAGAGGCCTGGCTGGTGACAGCAGGGACAGCAGGCAGTGACAGGCCCGGGGCTGACAGGCTCCCCATCCCCTGGGGGGCGCCTGGCTGCCACACCCAGCTGACATAGAACCTTTGTCACAATGCCCGCTACCGTGGCGAGTATGTGGTGACTCTGCAGGTGACAGGGACACTGCAGGACTTGGTGTCAGCTCAGCAATTTCTCCCTTCCCCAAAGAAGCGGAATTCTGCAAATTGCTGCCTTTGCTCTTGAAAGGATATCATCAGATGGGTGTTTTGGTGTCATACTCTGAAAACCAGAGCAGAAATGGTGAAATATTCCCATGATATGCATGGTCCCTGCACCAAAGCACCGTGACTCAGCCTAAGGAGATCTGCAGCTTATTTTTTTGTACTGCCAGCAGATTGTGGAAGCACAGTATAAAAACCATCCTTATGGAGAGATCTGCGTATTTTAGGCTTAGTCTTAGTGTCTCAAGTAGCTGGGGTTTTTGCTTGGGCCTAATCCATACGGACTTATGGCCTTACTCCTAGTCTGAAGACGAATGTGCTAGAAACTGTAAAGCTAAAACATGTCCTGCAGCCTAGGTTTGCTTTGCCTCTCCTTGCCTGTCCTTGCCTTGCCTTATTTCCTTCTTATCCTGTTCTCTGTCCCATCCTCTCTCACTAACCCCTCGTCTGGCTGCATGTCTCTTCTTTCCTTTTCTCTCACTCTCCTGCTTCCTGCCTCTTTAATTGCAATTCCTCCATCTCACTCCTGCAGCCCAACACTACTTTTTATTCTTCCTTCCCTTTCTCCTGCTCCCTTCGCTTTCTCCCTCTGTCCCATATCTTTCTTCCCGACTTGCCTTTTCAAGACTTTGGGCCAAATTGGCCCCAAGTCTGGGCATGGTTTGACCAATTTTCAGAGGCCTGGCTGGTGACAGCAGGGACAGCAGGCAGTGAGAGGCCCGGGGCTGACAGGCTCCCCATCCCCTGGGGGGCGCCTGGCTGCCACACCCAGCTGACATAGAACCGTTGTCACAATGCCCGCTACCGTGGCGAGTATGTGGTGACTCTGCACGTGACAGGGACACTGCAGGACTTGGTGGCAGCTCAGCAATTTCTCAGTTCCCCAAAGAAGCGGAATTCTGCAAATTGCTGCCTTTGCTCTTGAAAGGATATCATCAGGTGGGTGTTTTGGTGTCATGCTCTGAAAACCAGAGCAGAAATGGTGAAATATTCCCATGATATGCATGGTCCCTGCACCAAAGCACCATGACTCAGCCTAAGGAGATCTGCAGCTTATTTTTTTGTACTGCCAGCAGATTGTGGAAGCACAGTATAAAAACCATCCTTATGGAGAGATCTGCGTATTTTAGGCTTAGTCTACGTGTCTCAAGTAGCTGGGGTTTTTGCTTTGGCCTAATCCATACGGTCTTATGGCCTTACTCCTAGTCTGATGATGAATGTGCTAGAAACTATAAAGAGAAAAAATGTCCTGCAGCTTAGCCTTGCTTTGCCTGTCCTTGCCTGTCCTTGCCTTGCCTTATTTCCTTCTCATCCTGTTCTCTGTCCCATCCTCCCTCACTAACCCCTCGTCTGGCTGCATGTCTCTACTTTCCTTTTCTCTCACTCTCCTGCTTCCAGCCTCTTTTCCTGCAATTCCTCCATCTCACTCCTGAAGCCCAACACTACTTTTTATTCTTCCTTCCCTTTCTCCTGCTCCCTTCGCTTTCTCCCTCTGTCCCATATCTTTCTTCCCGACTTGTCTTTTCAAGACTTTGGGCAAAATTGGCCCCAAGTCTGGGCATGGTTTGACCAATTTTCAGAGGCCTGGCTGGTGACAGCAGGGACAGCAGGCAGTGACAGGCCCGGGGCTGACAGGCTCCCCATCCCCTAGGGGGCGCCTGGCTGCCACACCCAGCTGACATAGAACCTCTGTCACAATGCCCGCTACCGTGGCGAGTATGTGGTGACTCTGCAGGTGACAGGGACACTGCAGGACTTGGTGGCAGCTCAGCAATTTCTCACTTCCCCAAATAAGCGGAATTCTGCAAATTGCTGCCTTTGCTCTTGAAAGCATATCATCAGGTGGGTGTTTTGGTGTCATACTCAGAAAACCAGAGCAGAAATGGTGAAATATTCCCATGATATGCATGGTCCCTGCACCAAAGCACCATGACTCAGCCTAAGGAGATCTGCAGCTTATTTTTTTGTACTGCCAGCAGATTGTGGAAGCACAGTATAAAAACCATCCTTATGGAGAGATCTGCGTATTTTAGGCTTAGTCTAAGTGTCTCAAGTAGCTGGGGTTTTTGCTTGGGCCTAATCCATACGGTCATGTGGCCTTACTCCTAGTATGAAGACGAATGTGCTAGAAACTATAAAGCGAAAAAGTGTCCTGCAGCCTAGCCTTGCTTTGCCTGTCCTTGCCTGTCCTTGCCTTGCCTTATTTCCTTCTCATCCTGTTCTCTGTCCCATCCTCTCTCACTAACCCCTCGTCTGGCTGCATGTCTCTACTTTCCTTTTCTCTCACTCTCCTGCTTCCAGCCTCTTTTCCTGCAATTCCTCCATCTCACTACTGAAGCCCAACACTACTTTTTATTCTTCCTTCCCTTTCTCCTGCTCCCTTCGCTTTCTCCCTCTGTCCCATATCTTTCTTCCCGACTTGTCTTTTCAAGACTTTGGGCAAAATTGGCCCCAAGTCTGGGCATGGTTTGACCAATTTTCAGAGGCCTGGCTGGTGACAGCAGGGACAGCAGGCAGTGACAGGCCCGGGGCTGACAGGCTCCCCATCCCCTGGGGGGCGCCTGGCTGCCACACCCAGCTGACATAGAACCTTTGTCACAATGCCCGCTACCGTGGCGAGTATGTGGTGACTCTGCAGGTGACAGGGACACTGCAGGACTTGGTGTCAGCTCAGCAATTTCTCCCTTCCCCAAAGAAGCGGAATTCTGCAAATTGCTGCCTTTGCTCTTGAAAGGATATCATCAGATGGGTGTTTTGGTGTCATACTCTGAAAACCAGAGCAGAAATGGTGAAATATTCCCATGATATGCATGGTCCCTGCACCAAAGCACCGTGACTCAGCCTAAGGAGATCTGCAGCTTATTTTTTTGTACTGCCAGCAGATTGTGGAAGCACAGTATAAAAACCATCCTTATGGAGAGATCTGCGTATTTTAGGCTTAGTCTTAGTGTCTCAAGTAGCTGGGGTTTTTGCTTGGGCCTAATCCATACGGACTTATGGCCTTACTCCTAGTCTGAAGACGAATGTGCTAGAAACTGTAAAGCTAAAACATGTCCTGCAGCCTAGGTTTGCTTTGCCTCTCCTTGCCTGTCCTTGCCTTGCCTTATTTCCTTCTTATCCTGTTCTCTGTCCCATCCTCTCTCACTAACCCCTCGTCTGGCTGCATGTCTCTTCTTTCCTTTTCTCTCACTCTCCTGCTTCCTGCCTCTTTAATTGCAATTCCTCCATCTCACTCCTGCAGCCCAACACTACTTTTTATTCTTCCTTCCCTTTCTCCTGCTCCCTTCGCTTTCTCCCTCTGTCCCATATCTTTCTTCCCGACTTGCCTTTTCAAGACTTTGGGCCAAATTGGCCCCAAGTCTGGGCATGGTTTGACCAATTTTCAGAGGCCTGGCTGGTGACAGCAGGGACAGCAGGCAGTGAGAGGCCCGGGGCTGACAGGCTCCCCATCCCCTGGGGGGCGCCTGGCTGCCACACCCAGCTGACATAGAACCGTTGTCACAATGCCCGCTACCGTGGCGAGTATGTGGTGACTCTGCAGGTGACAGGGACACTGCAGGACTTGGTGGCAGCTCAGCAATTTCTCAGTTCCCCAAAGAAGCGGAATTCTGCAAATTGCTGCCTTTGCTCTTGAAAGGATATCATCAGGTGGGTGTTTTGGTGTCATGCTCTGAAAACCAGAGCAGAAATGGTGAAATATTCCCATGATATGCATGGTCCCTGCACCAAAGCACCATGACTCAGCCTAAGGAGATCTGCAGCTTATTTTTTTGTACTGCCAGCAGATTGTGGAAGCACAGTATAAAAACCATCCTTATGGAGAGATCTGCGTATTTTAGGCTTAGTCTACGTGTCTCAAGTAGCTGGGGTTTTTGCTTTGGCCTAATCCATACGGTCTTATGGCCTTACTCCTAGTCTGATGATGAATGTGCTAGAAACTATAAAGAGAAAAAATGTCCTGCAGCTTAGCCTTGCTTTGCCTGTCCTTGCCTGTCCTTGCCTTGCCTTATTTCCTTCTCATCCTGTTCTCTGTCCCATCCTCCCTCACTAACCCCTCGTCTGGCTGCATGTCTCTACTTTCCTTTTCTCTCACTCTCCTGCTTCCAGCCTCTTTTCCTGCAATTCCTCCATCTCACTCCTGAAGCCCAACACTACTTTTTATTCTTCCTTCCCTTTCTCCTGCTCCCTTCGCTTTCTCCCTCTGTCCCATATCTTTCTTCCCGACTTGTCTTTTCAAGACTTTGGGCAAAATTGGCCCCAAGTCTGGGCATGGTTTGACCAATTTTCAGAGGCCTGGCTGGTGACAGCAGGGACAGCAGGCAGTGACAGGCCCGGGGCTGACAGGCTCCCCATCCCCTAGGGGGCGCCTGGCTGCCACACCCAGCTGACATAGAACCTCTGTCACAATGCCCGCTACCGTGGCGAGTATGTGGTGACTCTGCAGGTGACAGGGACACTGCAGGACTTGGTGGCAGCTCAGCAATTTCTCACTTCCCCAAATAAGCGGAATTCTGCAAATTGCTGCCTTTGCTCTTGAAAGCATATCATCAGGTGGGTGTTTTGGTGTCATACTCAGAAAACCAGAGCAGAAATGGTGAAATATTCCCATGATATGCATGGTCCCTGCACCAAAGCACCATGACTCAGCCTAAGGAGATCTGCAGCTTATTTTTTTGTACTGCCAGCAGATTGTGGAAGCACAGTATAAAAACCATCCTTATGGAGAGATCTGCGTATTTTAGGCTTAGTCTAAGTGTCTCAAGTAGCTGGGGTTTTTGCTTGGGCCTAATCCATACGGTCATGTGGCCTTACTCCTAGTATGAAGACGAATGTGCTAGAAACTATAAAGCGAAAAAGTGTCCTGCAGCCTAGCCTTGCTTTGCCTGTCCTTGCCTGTCCTTGCCTTGCCTTATTTCCTTCTCATCCTGTTCTCTGTCCCATCCTCTCTCACTAACCCCTCGTCTGGCTGCATGTCTCGTCTTTCCTTTTCTATCACTCTCCTACTTCCTCCCTCTTTTTCTGCAATTCCTCCATCTCACTCCTGCAGCCCAACACTACTTTTTATTCTTCCTTCCCTTTCTCCTGCTCCCTTCGCTTTCTCCCTCTGTCCCATATCTTTCTTCCCAACTTGCCTTTTCAATACATTGGGGCAAAATGGCCCCAAGTCTGGGAATGGTTTGACCAATTTTCAGAGGCCTGGCTGGTGACAGCAGGGACAGCAGGCAGTGACAGGCCCGGGGCTGGCAGGATCCCCATCCCCTAGGGGGCGCCTGGCTGCCACACCCAGCTGACATAGAACCTTTGTCACAATGCCCGCTACCGTGGCGAGTATGTGGTGACTCTGCAGGTGACAGGGACACTGCAGGACTTGGTGGCAGCTCAGCAATTTCTCAGTTCCCCAAAGAAGCGGAATTCTGCAAATTGCTGCCTTTGCTCTTGAAAGGATATCATCAGTTGGGTGTTTTGGTGTCATACTCTGAACACCAGAGCAGAAATGGTGAAATATTCCCATGATATGCATGGTCCCTGCAACAAAGCACCATGACTCAGCCTAAGGAGATCTGCAGCTTATTTTTTTGTACTGCCAGCAGATTGTGGAAGCACAGTATAAAAACCATCCTTATGGAGAGATCTGCGTATTTTAGGCTTAGTCTTAGTGTCTCAAGTAGCTGGGGTTTTTGCTTGCGCCTAATCCATACGGTCTTATGGCCTTACTCCTAGTCTGAAGACGAATGTGCTAGAAACTATAAAGCTATAACATGTCCTGCAGCCTAGCCTTGCTTTGCCTGTCCTTGCCTTGCCTTATTTTTTCTCATCCTGTTCTCTGTCCCATCCTCCCTCACTAACCCCTCGTCTGGCTGCATGTCTCTACTTTCCTTTTCTCTCACTCTCCTGCTTCCTGCCTCTTTAATGGCAATTCCTCCATATCACTCCTGAAGCCCAACACTTCTTTTTATTCTTCCTTCTCTTTCTCCTGCTCCCTTCGCTTTCTCCCTCTGTCCCATATCTTTCTTCCCGACTTGTCTTTTCAAGACTTTGGGCCAAACTGGCCCCAAGTCTGGGCATGGTTTGACCAATTTTCAGAGGCCTGGCTGGTGACAGCAGGGACAGCAGGCAGTGACAGGCCCGGGGCTGACAGGCTCCCCATCCCCTGGGGGGCGCCTGGCTGCCACACCCAGCTGACATAGAACCTTTGTCACAATGCCCGCTACCGTGGCGAGTATGTGGTGACTCTGCAGGTGACAGGGACACTGCAGGACTTGGTGGCAGCTCAGCAATTTCTCACTTCCCCAAAGAAGCGGAATTCTGCAAATTGCTGCCTTTGCTCTTGAAAGGATATCATCAGGTGGGTGTTTTGGTGTCATACTCTGAAAACCAGAGCAGAAATGGTGAACTATTCCCATGATATGCATGGTCCCTGCACCAAAGCACCATGACTCAGCCTAAGGAGATCTGCAGCTTATATTTTTGTACTGCCAGCAGATTGTTGAAGCACAGTATAAAAACCATCCTTATGGAGAGATCTGCGTATTTTAGGCTTAGTCTAAGTGTCTCAAGTAGCTGGGGTTTTTGCTTGTTCCTACTCCATACGGTCTTATGTCCTTACTCCTAGTCTGAAGACGAATGTGCTAGAAACTATAAAGCTAAAACATGTCCTGCAGCCTAGCCTTGCTTTGCCTGTCCTTGCCTGTGCTTGCCTTGCCTTATTTCCTTCTCATCCTGTTCTCTGTCCCATCCTCCCACACTAACCCCTCGTCTGGCTGCATGTCTCTACTTTCCTTTTCTCTCACTCTCCTGCTTCCAGCCTCTTTTCCTGCAATTCCTCCATTTCACTCCTGAAGCCCAACACTACTTTTTATTCTTCCTTCCCTTTCTCCTGCTCCCTTCCCTTTCTCCCTCTGTCCCATATCTTTCTTCCCGACTTGTCTTTTCAAGACTTTGGGCCAAACTGGCCCCAAGTCTGGGCATGGTTTGACCAATTTTCAGAGGCCTGGCTGGTGACAGCAGGGACAGCAGGCAGTGACAGGCCCGGGGCTGACAGGCTCCCCATCCCCTGGGGGGCGCCTGGCTGCCACACCCAGCTGACATAGAACCTTTGTCACAATGCCCGCTACCGTGGCGAGTATGTGGTGACTCTGCAGGTGACAGGGACACTGCAGGACTTGGTGGCAGCTCAGCAATTTCTCCCTTCCCCAAAGAAGCGGAATTCTGCAAATTGCTGCCTTTGCTCTTGAAAGGATATCATCAGGTGGGTGTTTTGGTGTCATACTCTGAAAACCAGAGCAGAAATGGTGAACTATTCCCATGATATGCATGGTCCCTGCACCAAAGCACCATGACTCAGCCTAAGGAGATCTGCAGCTTATTTTTTTGTACTGCCAGCAGATTGTGGAAGCACAGTATAAAAACCATCCTTATGGAGAGATCTGCGTATTTTAGGCTTAGTCTAAGTGTCTCAAGTAGCTGGGGTTTTTGCTTGGGCCTAATCCATACGGTCTTATGGCCTTACTCCTAGTCTGAAGACGAATGTGCTAGAAACTATAAAGCGAAAAAATGTCCTGCAGCCTAGCCTTGCTTTGCCTGTCCTTGCCTGTGCTTGCCTAGGCTTATTTCCTTCTCATCCTGTTCTCTGTCCCATCCTCCCTCACTAACCCCTCGTCTGGCTGCATGTCTCTACTTTCCTTTTCTCTCACTCTCCTGCTTCCTGCCTCTTTAATGGCAATTCCTCCATCTCACTCCTGCAGCCCAACACTACTTTTTATTCTTCCTTCCCTTTCTCCTGCTCCCTTCCCTTTCTCCCTCTGTCCCATATCTTTCTTCCCGACTTGTCTTTTCAAGACTTTGGGGCAAATTGGCCCCAAGTCTGGGCATGGTTTGACCAATTTTCAGAGGCCTGGCTGGTGACAGCAGGGACAGCAGGCAGTGACAGGCCCGGGGCTGACAGGCTCCCCATCCCCTAGGGGGCGCCTGGCTGCCACACCCAGCTGACATAGAACCTTTGTCACAATGCCCGCTACCGTGGCGAGTATGTGGTGACTCTGCAGGTGACAGGGACACTGCAGGACTTGGTGGCAGCTCAGCAATTTCTCACTTCCCCAAAGAAGCGGAATTCTGCAAATTGCTGCCTTTCCTCTTGAAAGGATATCATCAGGTGGGTGTTTTGGTGTCATACTCTGAAAACCAGAGCAGAAATGGTGAACTATTCCCATGATATGCATGGTCCCTGCACCAAAGCACCATGACTCAGCCTAAGGAGATCTGCAGCTTATTTTTTTGTACTGCCAGCAGATTGTGGAAGCACAGTATAAAAACCATCCTTATGGAGAGATCTGCGTATTTTAGGCTTAGTCTTAGTGTCTCAAGTAGCTGGGGTTTTTGCTTGGGCCTAATCCATACGGTCTTATGGCCTTACTCCTAGTCTGAAGACGAATGTGCTAGAAACTATAAAGCTATAACATGTCCTGCAGCCTAGCCTTGCTTTGCCTGTCCTTGCCTGTCCTTGCCTTGCCTTATTTCCTTCTCATCCTGTTCTCTGTCCCATCCTCTCTCACTAACCCCTCGTCTGGCTGCATGTCTCTACTTTCCTATTCTCTCACTCTCCTGCTTCCTGCCTCTTTAATGGCAATTCCTCCATCTCGCTCCTGCAGCCCAACACTACTTTTTATTCTTCCTTCCCTTTCTCCTGCTCCCTTCGCTTTCTCCCCCTGTCCCATGTCTTTCTTCCTGACTTGTCTTTTCAAGACTTTGGCCCAAATTGGCCCCAAGTCTGGGCATGGTTTGACCAATTTTCAGAGGCCTGGCTGGTGATAGCAGGGACAGCAGGCAGTGACAGGCCCGGGGCTGGCAGGCTCCCCATCCCCTAGGGGGCGCCTGGCTGCCACACCCAGCTGACATAGAAGCTTTGTCACAATGCCCGCTACCGTGGCGACTATGTGGTGACTCTGCAGGTGACAGGGACACTGCAGGACTTGGTGGCAGCTCAGCAATTTCTCACTTCCCCAAAGAAGCGGAATTCTGCAAATTGCTGCCTTTGCTCTTGAAAGGATATCATCAGGTGGGTGTTTTGGTGTCATACTCTGAAAACCAGAGCAGAAATGGTGAAATATTCCCATGATATGCATGGTCCCTGCACCAAAGCACCGTGACTCAGCCTAAGGAGATCTGCAGCTTATTTTTTTGTACTGCCAGCAGATTGCGGAAGCACAGTATAAAAACCATCCTTATGGAGAGATCTGCGTATTTTAGGCTTAGTCTTAGTGTCTCAAGTAGCTGGGGTTTTTGCTTGGGCCTAATCCATACGGACATATGGCCTTACTCCTAGTCTGAAGACGAATGTGCTAGAAACTATAAAGCTAAAACATGTCCTGCAGCCTAGCCTTGCTTTGCCTGTCCTTGCCTGTCCTTGCCTTGCCTTATTTCCTTCTCATCCTGTTCTCTGTCCCATCCTCTCTCACTAACCACTCGTCTGGCTGCATGTCTCGTCTTTCCTTTTCTCTCACTCTCCTGCTTCCTGCCTCTTTTCCTGCAATTCCTCCATCTCACTCCTGTAGCCCAACACTACTTTTTATTCTTCCTTCCCTTTCTCCTGCTCCCTTCGCTTTCTCCCTCTGTCCCATATCTTTCTTCCCGACTTGTCTTTTCAAGACTTTGGGCAAAATTGGCCCCAAGTCTGGGCATGGTTTGACCAATATTCAGAGGCCTGGCTGGTGACAGCAGGGACAGCAGGCAGTGACAGGCCCGGGGCTGACAGGCTCCCCATCCCCTAGGGGGCGCCTGGCTGCCACACCCAGCTGACATAGAACCTTTGTCACAATGCCCGCTACCGTGGCGACTATGTGGTGACTCTGCAGGTGACAGGGACACTGCAGGACTTGGTGGCAGCTCAGCAATTTCTCACTTCCCCAAAGAAGCGGAATTCTGCAAATTGCTGCCTTTGCTCTTGAAAGGATATCATGAGGTGGGTGTTTTGGTGTCATACTCTGAAAACCAGAGCAGAAATGGTGAACTATTCCCATGATATGCATGGTCCCTGCACCAAAGCACCATGACTCAGCCTAAGGAGATCTGCAGCTTATTTATTTGTACTGCCAGCAGATTGTGGAAGCACAGTATAAAAACCATCCTTATGGAGAGATCTGCGTATTTTAGGCTCAGTCTTAGTGTGTCAGGTAGCTGGGGTTTTTGCTTGGGCCTGATCCATACGGTCTTATGGCCTTACTCCTAGTCTGAAGACGAATGTGCTAGAAACTATAAAGCGAAAAAATGTCCTGCAGCCTAGCCTTGCTTTGCCTGTCCTTGCCTGTCCTTGCCTTGCCTTATTTCCTTCTCATCCTGTTCTCTGTCCCATCCTCTCTCACTAACCCCTCGTCTGGCTGCATGTCTCTACTTTCCTATTCTCTCACTCTCCTGCTTCCTGCCTCTTTAATGGCAATTCCTCCATCTCACTCCTGCAGCCCAACACTACGTTTTATTCTTCCTTCCCTTTCTCCTGCTCCCTTCGCTTTCTCCCCCTGTCCCATGTCTTTCTTCCTGACTTGTCTTTTCAAGACTTTGGGGCAAATTGGCCCCAAGTCTGGGCATGGTTTGACCAGTTTTCAGAGGCCTGGCTGGTGATAGCAGGGACAGCAGGCAGTGACAGGCCCGGGGCTGACAGGCTCCCCATCCCCTAGGGGGCGCCTGGCTGCCACACCCAGCTGACATAGAACCTCTGTCACAATGCCCGCTACCGTGGCGAGTATGTGGTGACTCTGCAGGTGACAGGGACACTGCAGGACTTGGTGGCAGCTCAGCAATTTCTCACTTCCCCAAATAAGCGGAATTCTGCAAATTGCTGCCTTTGCTCTTGAAAGCATATCATCAGGTGGGTGTTTTGGTGTCATACTCAGAAAACCAGAGCAGAAATGGTGAAATATTCCCATGATATGCATGGTCCCTGCACCAAAGCACCATGACTCAGCCTAAGGAGATCTGCAGCTTATTTTTTTGTACTGCCAGCAGATTGTGGAAGCACAGTATAAAAACCATCCTTATGGAGAGATCTGCGTATTTTAGGCTTAGTCTAAGTGTCTCAAGTAGCTGGGGTTTTTGCTTGGGCCTAATCCATACGGTCATGTGGCCTTACTCCTAGTATGAAGACGAATGTGCTAGAAACTATAAAGCGAAAAAGTGTCCTGCAGCCTAGCCTTGCTTTGCCTGTCCTTGCCTGTCCTTGCCTTGCCTTATTTCCTTCTCATCCTGTTCTCTGTCCCATCCTCTCTCACTAACCCCTCGTCTGGCTGCATGTCTCGTCTTTCCTTTTCTATCACTCTCCTACTTCCTCCCTCTTTTCCTGCAATTCCTCCATCTCACTCCTGCAGCCCAACACTACTTTTTATTCTTCCTTCCCTTTCTCCTGCTCCCTTCGCTTTCTCCCTCTGTCCCATATCTTTCTTCCCAGCTTGCCTTTTCAATACATTGGGGCAAAATGGCCCCAAGTCTGGGAATGGTTTGACCAATTTTCAGAGGCCTGGCTGGTGACAGCAGGGACAGCAGGCAGTGACAGGCCCGGGGCTGGCAGGATCCCCATCCCCTAGGGGGCGCCTGGCTGCCACACCCAGCTGACATAGAACCTTTGTCACAATGCCCGCTACCGTGGCGAGTATGTGGTGACTCTGCAGGTGACAGGGACACTGCAGGACTTGGTGGCAGCTCAGCAATTTCTCAGTTCCCCAAAGAAGCGGAATTCTGCAAATTGCTGCCTTTGCTCTTGAAAGGATATCATCAGTTGGGTGTTTTGGTGTCATACTCTGAACACCAGAGCAGAAATGGTGAAATATTCCCATGATATGCATGGTCCCTGCAACAAAGCACCATGACTCAGCCTAAGGAGATCTGCAGCTTATTTTTTTGTACTGCCAGCAGATTGTGGAAGCACAGTATAAAAACCATCCTTATGGAGAGATCTGCGTATTTTAGGCTTAGTCTTAGTGTCTCAAGTAGCTGGGGTTTTTGCTTGAGCCTAATCCATACGGTCTTATGGCCTTACTCCTAGTCTGAAGACGAATGTGCTAGAAACTATAAAGCTATAACATGTCCTGCAGCCTAGCCTTGCTTTGCCTGTCCTTGCCTTGCCTTATTTTTTCTCATCCTGTTCTCTGTCCCATCCTCCCTCACTAACCCCTCGTCTGGCTGCATGTCTCTACTTTCCTTTTCTCTCACTCTCCTGCTTCCTGCCTCTTTAATGGCAATTCCTCCATCTCACTCCTGAAGCCCAACACTAATTTTTATTCTTCCTTCTCTTTCTCCTGCTCCCTTCGCTTTCTCCCTCTGTCCCATATCTTTCTTCCCGACTTGTCTTTTCAAGACTTTGGGCCAAATTGGCCCCAAGTCTGGGAATGGTTTGACCAATTTTCAGAGGCCTGGCTGGTGACAGCAGGGACAGCAGGCAGTGACAGGCCCGGGGCTGACAGGCTCCCCATCCCCTAGGGGGCACCTGGCTGCCACACCCAGCTGACATAGAACCTCTGTCACAATGCCCGCTACCGTGGCGAGTATGTGGTGACTCTGCAGGTGACAGGGACACTGCAGGACTTGGTGGCAACTCAGCAATTTCTCACTTCCCCAAAGAAGCGGAATTCTGCAAATTGCTGCCTTTGCTCTTGAAAGGATATCATCAGGTGGGTGTTTTGGTGTCATACTCTGAAAACCAGAGCAGAAATGGTGAAATATTCCCATGATATGCATGGTCCCTGCACCAAAGCACCGTGACTCAGCCTAAGGAGATCTGCAGCTTATTTTTTTGTACTGCCAGCAGATTGTTGAAGCACAGTATAAAAACCATCCTTATGGAGAGATCTGCGTATTTTAGGCTTAGTCTAAGTGTCTCAAGTAGCTGGGGTTTTTGCTTGTTCCTACTCCATACGGTCTTATGTCCTTACTCCTAGTCTGAAGACGAATGTGCTAGAAACTATAAAGCTAAAACATGTCCTGCAGCCTAGCCTTGCTTTGCCTGTCCTTGCCTGTGCTTGCCTTGCCTTATTTCCTTCTCATCCTGTTCTCTGTCCCATCCTCCCTCACTAACCCCTCGTCTGGCTGCATGTCTCTACTTTCCTTTTCTCTCACTCTCCTGCTTCCAGCCTCTTTTCCTGCAATTCCTCCATTTCACTCCTGAAGCCCAACACTACTTTTTATTCTTCCTTCCCTTTCTCCTGCTCCCTTCGCTTTCTCCCTCTGTCCCATATCTTTCTTCCCGACTTGTCTTTTCAAGACTTTGGGCCAAACTGGCCCCAAGTCTGGGCATGGTTTGACCAATTTTCAGAGGCCTGGCTGGTGACAGCAGGGACAGCAGGCAGTGACAGGCCCGGGGCTGACAGGCTCCCCATCCCCTGGGGGGCGCCTGGCTGCCACACCCAGCTGACATAGAACCTTTGTCACAATGCCCGCTACCGTGGCGAGTATGTGGTGACTCTGCAGGTGACAGGGACACTGCAGGACTTGGTGGCAGCTCAGCAATTTCTCACTTCCCCAAAGAAGCGGAATTCTGCAAATTGCTGCCTTTGCTCTTGAAAGGATATCATCAGGTGGGTGTTTTGGTGTCATGCTCTGAAAACCAGAGCAGAAATGGTGAACTATTCCCATGATATGCATGGTCCCTGCACCAAAGCACCATGACTCAGCCTAAGGAGATCTGCAGCTTATTTATTTGTACTGCCAGCAGATTGTGGAAGCACAGTATAAAAACCATCCTTATGGAGAGATCTGCGTATTTTAGGCTTAGTCTAAGTGTCTCAAGTAGCTGGGGTTTTTGCTTGGGCCTAATCCATACGGTCTTATGGCCTTACTCCTAGTCTGAAGACGAATGTGCTAGAAACTATAAAGCGAAAAAATGTCCTGCAGCCTAGCCTTGCTTTGCCTGTCCTTGCCTGTGCTTGCCTAGGCTTATTTCCTTCTCATCCTGTTCTCTGTCCCATCCTCCCTCACTAACCCCTCGTCTGGCTGCATGTCTCTACTTTCCTTTTCTCTCACTCTCCTGCTTCCTGCCTCTTTAATGGCAATTCCTCCATCTCACTCCTGCAGCCCAACACTACTTTCTATTCTTCCTTCCCTTTCTCCTGCTCCCTTCGCTTTCTCCCTCTGTCCCATATCTTTCTTCCCGACTTGTCTTTTCAAGACTTTGGGGCAAATTGGCCCCAAGTCTGGGCATGGTTTGACCAATTTTCAGAGGCCTGGCTGGTGACAGCAGGGACAGCAGGCAGTGACAGGCCCGGGGCTGGCAGGCTCCCCATCCCCTAGGGGGCGCCTGGCTGCCACACCCAGCTGACATAGAAACTCTGTCACAATGCCCGCTACCGTGGCGAGTATGTGGTGACTCTGCAGGTGACAGGGACACTGCAGGACTTGGTGGCAGCTCAGCAATTTCTCACTTCCCCAAAGAAGGGGAATTCTGCAAATTGCTGCCTTTGCTCTTGAAAGCATATCATCAGGTGGGTGTTTTGGTGTCATACTCAGAAAACCAGAGCAGAAATGGTGAACTATTCCCAGGATATGCATGGTCCCTGCCCCAAAGCACCATGACTCAGCCTGAGGAGATCTGCAGCTTATTTTTTTGTACTGCCAGCAGATTGTGGAAGCACAGTATAAAAACCATCCTTATGGAGAGATCTGCGTATTTTAGGCTTAGTCTTAGTGTCTCAAGTAGCTGGGGTTTTTGCTTGGGCCTAATCCATACGGTCTTATGGCCTTACTCCTAGTCTGAAGACGAATGTGCTAGAAACTATAAAGCGAAAAAATGTCCTGCAGCCTAGCCTTGCTTTGCCTGTCCTTGCCTGTCCTTGCCTTGCCTTATTTCCTTCTCATCCTGTTCTCTGTCCCATCCTCCCTCACTAACCCCTCGTCTGGCTGCATGTCTCTACTTTCCTATTCTCTCACTCTCCTGCTTCCTGCCTCTTTAATGGCAATTCCTCCATCTCGCTCCTGTAGCCCAACACTACTTTTTATTCTTCCTTCCCTTTCTCCTGCTCCCTTCGCTTTCTCCCTCTGTCCCATATCTTTCTTCCCGACTTGTCTTTTCAAGACTTTGGGGCAAATTGGCCCCAAGTCTGGGCATGGTTTGACCAATTTTCAGAGGCCTGGCTGGTGACAGCAGGGACAGCAGGCAGTGACAGGCCCGGGGCTGACAGGCTCCCCATCCCCTAGGGGGCCCCTGGCTGCCACACCCAGCTGACATTGAACCTTTGTCACAATGCCCGCTACCGTGGCGAGTATGTGGTGACTCTGCAGGTGACAGGGACACTGCAGGACTTGGTGGCAGCTCAGCAATTTCTCACTTCCTCAAAGAAGCGGAATTCTGCAAATTGCTGCCTTTGCTCTTGAAAGGATATCATCAGGTGGGTGTTTTGGTGTCATACTCTGAAAACCAGAGCAGAAATGGTGAACTATTCCCATGATATGCATGGTCCCTGCACCAAAGCACCATGACTCAGCCTAAGGAGATCTGCAGCTTATTTTTTTGTACTGCCAGCAGATTGTGGAAGCACAGTATAAAAACCATCCTTATGGAGAGATCTGCGTATTTTAGGCTTAGTCTAAGTGTCTCAAGTAGCTGGGGTTTTTGCTTGGGCCTAATCCATACGGTCTTATGGCCTTACTCCTAGTCTGAAGATGAATGTGCTAGAAACTATACAGCGAAAAAATGTCCTGCAGCCTAGCCTTGCTTTGCCTGTCCTTGCCTGTCCTTGCCTTGCCTTATTTCCTTCTCATCCTGTTCTCTGTCCCATCTTCTCTCACTAACCCCTCGTCTGGCTGCATGTCTCTACTTTCCTTTTCTCTCACTCTCCTGCTTCCTGCCTCTTTAATGGCAATTCCTCCTTCTCACTCCTGCAGCCCAACACTACTTTTTATTCTTCCTTCCCTTTCTCCTGCTCCCTTCGCTTTCTCCCTCTGTCCCATATCTTTCTTCCCGACTTGTCTTTTCAAGACTTTGGGCCAAATTTGCCCCAAGTCTGGGCATGCTTTGACCAATTTTCAGAGGCCTGGCTGGTGACAGCAGGGACAGCAGGCAGTGACAGGCCCGGGGCTAACAGGCTCCCCATCCCCTAGGGGGCGCCTGGCTGCCACACCCAGCTGACATAGAACCTTTGTCACAATGCCCGCTACCGTGGCGAGTATGTGGTGACTCTGCAGGTGACAGGGACACTGCAGGACTTGGTGGCAGCTCAGCAATTTCTCACTTCCCCAAAGAAGGGGAATTCTGCAAATTGCTGCCTTTGCTCTTGAAAGGATATCATCAGGTGGGTGTTTTGGTGTCATACTCTGAAAACCAGAGCAGAAATGGTGAAATATTCCCATGATATGCATGGTCCCTGCAACAAAGCACCATGACTCAGCCTAAGGAGATCTGCAGCTTATTTTTTTGTACTGCCAGCAGATTGTGGAAGCACAGTATAAAAACCATCCTTATGGAGAGATCTGCGTATTTTAGGCTTAGTCTTAGTGTCTCAAGTAGCTGGGGTTTTTGCTTGGGCCTAATCCATACGGTCTTATGGCCTTACTCCTAGTCTGAAGACGAATGTGCTAGAAACTATAAAGCGAAAAAATGTCCTGTAGCTTAGCCTTGCTTTGCCTGTCCTTGCCTGTCCTTGCCTTGCCTTATTTCCTTCTCATCCTGTTCTCTCTCTCACCCTCTCTCACTAACCCACATCTGGCTGCATGTCTCTTCGTTCCTTTTCTCTCACTCTCCTGCTTCCTGCCTCTTTTCCTGCAGTTCCTCCATCTCACTCCTGCAGCCCAACACTACTTTTTATTCTTCCTTCCCTTTCTCCTGCTCCCTTCGCTTTCTCCCTCTGTCCCATATCTTTCTTCCCGACTTGTCTTTTCAAGACTCTGGGCCATATTGGCCCCAAGTCTGGGCATGGTTTGATCAATTTTCAGAGGCCTGCCTGGTGACAGAAGGGACAGCAGGCAGTGACAGGCCCAGGGCTGGCAGGCTCCCCATCCCCTAGGGGGCGCCTGACTGCCAAACCCTTCTGACATAGCACCTTTGTCACAATGCCCGCTACCGTGGCGAGGATGCGGTGACTCTGCAGGCGACAGGGACACTGCGGGACTTGGTGTCAGCTCAGCAATTTCTCAGTTCCCCAAAGAAGCGGAATTCTGCAAATTGCTGCCTTTGCTCTTGAAAGGATGTCATCAGGTGGGTGTTTTGGTGTCATACACTGAAAACCAGAGCAGAAATAGTGAAATATTCCCATGATATGCATGGTCCCTGCACCAAAGCACCATGACTCAGCCTAAGGAGATCTGCATCTTATTTTTTGTACTGCCAGCAGATTGTGGAAATACAGTATAAAAACCATCCTTATGGAGAGATCTGCATATTTTAGGCTTAGTCTAAGTCTCTCAAGTAGCTGGGGTTTTTGCTTTGGCCTAATCCATACGGTCGTCTGGCTTTCCTCCTAGTCTGAAGACGAATGTGCTAGAAACTATAAATCAAAAAAATGTCCTGCAGCCTTGCCTTGCCTTGCCTGTCCTTGTCTTGCCTTATTTCCTTCTCATCCTGTTCTCTGTCCCATCCTCTCTCACTAACCCCTCGTCTGGCTGCATGTCTCTTCTTTCCTTTTCTCTCACTCTCCTGCTCCCTGCCTCTTTTCCTGCAATTCCTCCATCTCTCTCCTGCAGCCCAACACTACTTTTTATTCACAGAATCACATAATCACAGAATCACAGAATCGACTGGGTTAGAAAAGACCTCAGCGATCATCAAGTCCAACTCTTGGTCCAACTCTAGTCCATTTACTAGATCATGGCACTAAGTGCCATGTCCAATCTCAGTTTAAAAACCTCTAGGGACGGCGAGTCCACTACCTCCCTGGGCAGGCCATTCCAATGCCTGACCACTCTCTCTGTAAAGAATTTCTTTCTAATATCCAGTCTAAATTTCCCCTGGTAGAGTTTAAGCCCATGCCCCCTTGTCCTATTGCTAACTGCCTGGGAGAAGAGACCAATCCCCACCTGGCTATAACTTCCCTTCAGGTAGTTATAGAGAGTGATGAGGTCACCTCTAAGCCTCCTCTTCTCTAGACTAAACAACCCCAGCTCCCTCAGCCTCTCCCCATAGGGCTTGTGTTCAAGTCCCTTCACCAGTCGCGTTGCTCTTCTCTGGACCCGCTCCAGCACTTCAATGTCTTTCCTGAACTGAGAGGCCCAGAACTGAACACAATACTCCAGATGTGGCCTCACCAATGCAGAGTACAGGGGAAGGATCACTTCCCTTGTCCTGCTGACCACGCTATTTTTGATACAGGACAGGATACCGTTGGCCTTCTTGGCCACCTGGGCACACTGTTGGCTCATGTTGAGCTTCCTGTCAATTAGTACCCCCAGGTCCCTTTCTGTCTGACTGCTCTCCAGCCACTCTGTGCCCAGCCTGTAGCGCTGCAGGGGGTTGTTGTGACCAAAGTGCAGCACCCGGCACTTGGCCTTATTGAACTTCATCCCATTGGAATCAGCCCATTTTTCCAGTCTATCCAGATCCCTCTGCAGAGCCCTCCTGCCTTCCAGTAGGTCGACACTCCCTCCCAACTTGGTGTCATGAGCAAATTTGCTGATGATGGTCTCAATCCCCTCATATAAATCATCAATAAAGATGTTAAACAGGACTGGACACAACACTGACCCCTGGGGAACACCACTAGTGACTGGCCGCCAGCTGGATGCAGCCCCGTTCACCAGCACTCTCTGGGCCCGGCCCTCCAGCCAGTTCTTAACCCAGCGTAGAGTGCACTTGTCCAAGCCATGGGCTACCAGCTTTTGCAAGAGTATATTATGGGAGACAGTGTCAAAGACCTTGCTGAAGTCCAGATAGACCACATCCATGGCTTTCCCCTCATCCACCAGCTGGGTCACCTGATCATAAAAGGAGATCAGGCTGGTCAGACAGGACCTGCCCCTCCTAAACCCATGCTGGCTGGGTCTGATCCCTTGTCCATCCTGAAGGTGCTGTGTGATTCCACTCAGCATGATCTGCTCCATAACCCTGCCAGGCACCGAGGTCAGACTGACAGGCCTGTAGTTGCCAGGGTCAGCTCTGCAGCCCTTTTTGTGGACTGGGGTAACATTGGCCAATTTTCAATCATATGGGACCTCCCCAGTGAGCCAGGACTGTTGGAAGATTATGGAGAGCGGCTTGGCAAGTTCTTCTGCTAGCTCCCTCATCACCCTAGGATGGATCCCATCTGGTCCCATAGACTTGTGAGGATCCAGATGGCTCAGTAAATCACCAACTATTTCCTCCTGGAATACAAGGGGCCTATTTGGCTTCCTATCTCTGTCAACCACCTCCAGAGATGAGTTGTCCTGAGGGCCACCTGTCTCACTGGTAAAAACTGAGGCAAAGTAGGTATTAAGTACCTCAGCTTTCTCCTCATCTTTGTTAACTATATTTCCTTCAGAGTCCAACAGAGAATGGAGGTTTTCCTTGCCCCTCCTTTTGTTATTAACATATTTGAAGAAGGACTTTTTATTATCCCTGACAGAATTGGCCAAGTTAACTTCAAATTGCACTTTTGTTTCCCTGATCTTTTTTCTGCATGATCTAGCTATTTCCATAAATCCTTCATAAGTAGCCAGGCCTTTTTTCCACAGTCGGTAAAGTCTCTTTTTATTTCTGATTTCATTCAGAATCTCCCTATTTAGCCAAGCCGGTTGTCTTCCCCGCCGGCTAGCCTTTCGGCACACTGGTATAGCCTGTTCCTGTGCACTCAAAACCACCTGCTTGAAGCATGTCCAACCCTCCTGGGCCCCCTTGTTTTTAAGCATTGTTTCCCAGGGTATGCTCTGAACTAGACTTCTGAATAGGCAAAAATCTGCCCTCGGGAAGTCCAGCATAGAGGTTTTGTTAATGGTTCTCCCTGCATCTCTGAGTACTGAAAATTCTATTATTTCATGGTCGCTATGCCCCAGGCGGCCTCCAACCACTACATCTCCCACCAGCCTTTCTCTGTTTGTAAACAGTAGGTCTAGCGGGGTCTTGCCCCTGGTGGGCTCATTTACCAGCTGATGAAGGAAATTGTCCTCTATACACTCTAGGAACTTCCTAGACTGCCTCTTCTGTGCAGTATTGACCTCCCAGCAGATATCCGGCAGGTTAAATTCACCCACAAGAACAAGGGCCATCGATTTTGAGACATCTGCCAGCTGCTTGTAGAATAATTCATCTCCTTCATTGTCCTGGTTGCGCGGTCTATAACAGACACCCACGAGGATGTCAGCCTTGTTGGACTTCCCCCTGATTCTGGTCCACAGGAACTCAAACCTGCATACTGACCTCAAGTTTAACAGAGTCAAGTGACTCTCTAACATATAAAGCCACCCCTCCACCTCTCCTACCCTACCTATCTTTTCTGAAGAGCTTATAGCCACACATAGCAGCACTCCAGTCATATGAGTCATCCCACCATGTTTCTGTGATGGCAACTATGTCATAGCTTTCCTGCTACACGATGGCTTCCAGCTTCTCTTGTTAGTTGCCCATACTGCATGCATTAGTGTACATGCACGTCAAGTGGGCTGCTGATTTCCCTCTTAATTCGGGCTTTCCATTCTTCCTTCCCTTTCTCCTGCTCCCTTCGCTTTCTCCCTCTGTCCCATATCTTTCTTCCCGACTTGTCTTTTCAAGACTTTGGGCCAAATTGGCCCCAAGTCTGGGCATGGTTTGACCAATTTTCAGAGGCCTGGCTGGTGACAGCAGGGACAGCAGGCAATGACAGGCTCGGGGCTAGCAGGCTCCCCATCCCCTAGGGGGCGCCTGGCTGCCACACCCATCTGACAAAGAACCTTTTTCACAATGCCCGCTACCGTGGCGAGGATGCGGTGACTCTGCAGGTGACAGGGACACTGCAGGACTTGGTGGCAGCTCAGCAATTTCTCAGTTCCCCAAAGAAGCGGAATTCTGCAAATTGCTGCCTTTGCTCTTGAAAGGATGTCATCAGGTGGGTGTTTTGGTGTAATACACTGAAAACCAAAGCAGAAATAGTGAAATATTCCCATGATATGCATGGTTCCTGCACCAAAGCACCATGACTCAGCCTAAGGAGATCTGCAGCTTATTTTTTTGTACTGCCAGCAGATTGTGGAATACAGTATAAAAACCAACCTTATGTAGAGATCTTCGCATTTTTGGCTTAGTCTAAGTGTCTCAAGTAGCTGGGGTCTAGGATTGGGCCTAATCCATACGGTCTTCTGGCTTTCCTCCTAGTCTGAAGACGAATGTGCTAGAAACTATAAAGCAAAAAAATGTCCTGCAGCCTAGCCTTGCCTTGCCTGTCCTTGCCTGTCCTTGCCATGCCTTATTTCCTTCTCATCCTGTTCTCTGTCCCATCCTCTCTCACTAACCCCTCGTCTGGCTGCATGTCTCTTCTTTCCTTTTCTCTCACTCCTCTGCTTCCTGCCTCTTTTCTTGCAATTCCTCCATCTCACTTCTGCAGCCCAACACTACTTTTTATTCTTCCTTCCCTTTCTCCTGCTCCCTTCGCTTTCTCCCTCTGTCCCATAACTTTCTTCCCGACTTGTCTCTTGGAGATTTTGGGCCAAATTGGCCCCACGTCTGGCACGGTTTGACAAGTTTTCAGAGGCCTGGCTTGTGACAGCAGGGACAGCAGGCAGTGACAGGCACGGGGCTGACAGGCTCCCCATCCCCTAGGGGGCGCCTGGCTGCCACACCCAGCTGACATAGGACCTTTGTCACAATGCCCGCTACCGTGGTGAGGATGCAGTGACTCTGCAGGTGACAGGGGCACTGCAAGACTTGGTGTCAGCTCAGCAATTTCTCAGTTCCCCAAAGAAGCAGAATTCTGCAAATTGCTGCCTGTGCTCTTGAAAGGATGTCATCAGGCGGGTCTTTTGGTGTCATACACTGAAAAGCAGAGCAGAAATGTTGAAATATTCCCATGATATGAATGGTTCCTGCACCAAAGCACCATGACTCAGCCTAAGGAGATCTGCAGCTTATTTTTTTGTAATGCCAGCAGATTGTGGAATGCTGTATAAAAATCATCCTTATGGAGAGATTTTCGTATTTCAGGCTTAGTCTAAGTGTCTCAAGTAGCTGGGGTTTTTGCCTGGGCCTAATCCATAAGGTCTTATGGTTTTCCTCCTAGTCTGAAGACGAATGTGCTAGAAACTATAAAGCAAAAAAATGTCCTGCAGCCTAGCCTGTCCTTGCCTGTCCTTGCCTTGCCTTATTTCCTTCTCATCCTGTTCTCTGTCTCATCTTCTCTCACTAGCCCCTCGTCTGGCTCCATGTCTCTTCTTTCTTTCCTTTTCTCTCACTCTCCTGCTTCCTGCCCCTTTTCTTACAATTCCTCCATCTAACTTCTGCAGCCCAACACTTTTTTTATTCTTCCTTCCCTTTCTCCTGCTCCCTTCGCTTTCGCCCTCTGTCCCATATCTTTCTTCCCGACTTGTCTTTTCAAGACTTTGGGCCAAATTGGCCCCATGTCTGGGAATGGTTTGACCAGTTTTCAGAGACCTGGCTGGTGACAGCGGGGACAGCAGGCAGTGACAGGCCCGGGGCTGACAGGCTCCCCATCCCCTAGGGGGCGCCTGGCTGCCACATCCATCTGACATAGAACCTTTGTCACAATGCCCGCTACCGTGGTGAGGATGCGGTGACTCTGGAGGCAACAGGGACAATGTAGGACTTGGTGTCAGCTCAGCAATTTCTCACTTCCTCTAAGAAGCGGAATTCTGCAAATTGCTGCCTTTGCTCTTGAAAGGATGTCATCAGGTGTGTGTTTTGTTGTAATACACTAAAACCAGAGTAGAAATGGTGAAATATTCCCATGATATGCATGATCCCTACACCAAAGCACCATTACTCAGCCTAAGGAGATCTGCAGCTTATATTTTTGTACTGCCAGCAGATTGTGGAAGCACAGTATAAAAACCATCCTTATGGAGAGATCTGCGTATTTTAGGCTTAGTCTAAGTGTCTCAAGTAGCTGGGGTTTTTGCTTGGGCCTAATCCATACGGTCTTATGGCTATCCACCACGTCTGAAGACTAATGTGCTAGAAACTATAAAGCAAAAAAATGTCCTGCAGCCTAGCCTTGCCTTGCCTGTCCTTGCCTGTCCTTGCCTTGCCTTATTTCCTTCTCATCCTGTTCTCTGTCCCACCCTCTCTCACTAACCCCTCGTCTGGCTGCATGTCTCTTCTTTCCTTTTCTCTCACTCTCCTGCTTCCTGCCTCGTTAATGGCAATTCATCCATCTCACTCCTGCAGCCCAACACTACTTTTTATTCTTCCTTTCCTTTTGTTCTGCTCCCTTCGCTTTCTCCCTCTGCCCCATATCTTTTTTCCAGACTTCTCTGTTGGAGACTTTGGGCCATTTTGGCTCCACGTCTGCGCATGTTTTGACCAGTTTTCAGAGGCCTGGCTGGTAAAAGGAGGGACAGCAGGCAGTGAGAGGCCCACGCTGACAGGCTCCCCATCCCCTATGGGGCGCCTGGCTGCCACACCCAGCTGACATAGAACCTTTGTCACAATGCCCGCTACCGTGGTGAGGATGCGGTGACTCTGCAGGTGACAGGGGCACTGCAGGACTTGGTGTTAGCTCAGCAATTTCTCAGTTCCCCAAAGAAGCGGAATTCTGCAAATTGCTGCCTTTGCTCTTGAGAGGATGTCATCAGGTGGGTGTTTTGGTGTCATACACTGAAAACCAGAGCAGAAATGGTGAAATATTCCCATGATATGCCTGATCCCTGCACCAAAGCACCATGACTCAGCCTAAGGAGATCTACAGCTTATTTTTTTGTACTGCCAGCAGATTGTGGACGTACAGTATGAAAACCATCCTTATGGAGAGATCTGCGTATTTTAGGCTTAGTCTAAGTGTCTCAGGTAGCTGAGACACTTTGTGTGTCACAAATCCCTCTTGACAGTTTCTGGATTACAAACCCCGTTGGACAGCATGGGTGTCAGAAACCCCACTGAATAGCGTGTGTGTGTCACAAATCCCTTTGGAAAGCATGGGTGTGTCACAAACACCATTGGACAGCGTGTGTGTCACAAATCCCATCGGACAGCGTGTGTTTCACAACCCCCATTGGACAGCATGTGTATCATAAACCCCATTGTAAAGTGTCTGTGTCACAAACCCCATTGGACAGCGTGTGTGTGTCACAATCCCCATTGGACAGCGAGTGTCTTACAAACACCCCTGCACACTGTGTGTGTCACAAATTCCATTGAACAGTGTGTATGTCTCAAACACCATTGGACAGCGTGTGTGTGTCACAAACCCCAATGGAAAGTGTGTGTGTCACAAACCCCAGTCGACAGCGTGTGTCACAAACCCCCCGGACAGCGTGTGTGTCACAATCCTTATTGGACAGCATTTGTGCCTCAAGCCCCATGGGACAGTGTGTGTGTCACAAACCCATTGAACAACCTTTTTGTCTCAAACCCCATTGGACAGCATGTGTATTACAAACGACATTGGACAGCGTGTGTGTGTCACAAAACCCATGGACAGTGTGGATGTCACAAACCCCATTGGACCATGTGTGTGTCATCAACAGGATTGGGCAGCCTGTGTGTCACAATCCCCATTGGACAGCGTGTGTGTCACAAACCCCATTGGAATGTGTGTGTTTCACAATCCCAATTGAATAGTGTGTGTGTCTCACAAAACCCATTGGAGAGTGTGTGTGCCATAAACCCCATTGGACAGCATGTTTTTGTCACAATCCACATTGGACAGCTCGTGTGTCACAAAAGGCATGGGGCAGCGTGTGTGTCACAAACCCCAGGGGACACTGTGTGTGTCACAAACCCCATTGTACAGCATGTGTGTCACAAACCCCATTGGACAGTGTGTGTGTCACAAACCCCACTGGATAGTGTGTCTGTGTCACAAACACCATTGGACAGCAAGTGTATTTCACACACCCCATTAGACAGTGTGTGTGCCACAAACCCCATTGGACAGCATGTGTGTTTTACAAGAACCATTGGACAACGAGTGTGTGTCACAAACCCCCTTAGACTGTGTGTGTTTCACAAAACCCATGGCAGAGTGTGGCAGAGTGTGTATCATAAAACTCATTGGAAAGTGTCTGTGACACAAACCCCATTGGACAGTGTGTGTGTGCCATAAACCCTATTGGACAGCGTGCATGTCACAATCCCCATTGGACAGCGTGTGTGTCTCAAACCCACCTGGACAGTGTGTGTGTCACAAACCCCCCTGGACAGTGTCTGTGTCACAAACAGCATTTCACAGCGTGTGTGTCTACAAACGCCATTGGACAGCGATTGTGTGTCACAACCCCATTAGTTTGTGTGTGTGTCACTAAACCCATTATACAGCGTTTGTGTCACAAATCCCATTGGACAGCGTGTGTGTCACAAACCCCATTTGACAGCGTGTGTGTCACAAACACAATTGGACAGCGAGTGTGTGTCACAAAACCCATTAAACAGTGTGTGTGTCACAAAAGGCTTTGGACAGCATGTGTGTCACAAAACCCATTGGAATGTGTGTGTCACAAACCCCATTGTACAGCGCGTGTGTGTCACAAACCCTATTGGAAAGCTTGTGTGTCAGAAACCCCATTGGATAGAGTATGTGTGGCATAAACCCCATTGGACAGCGTGTGTGTGTCACAAACCCAGTTGCACAGTGTGTGTGCCATAAACCCCTTTGGACAGCGTGTGTGAGTCACAATCCCTATTGAACAGCCTGTGTGTCACAATCCCCATTTGACAGCCTCTGTGTCTCAAACACCATTGAACAGCGTGTGTGTCTCAAACCCCCCTGGACAGTGTGTGTGTCACAAACACCCCTTGACAGTTTCTGTGTCACAAACGCCATTGCACAACGTGTGTGTCGCAATCCCCTTTGGACACCGTGTGTGTGTCGAGGGTTAAGATTGCGGGGTGACAATAAAACCCCGGCAGATGTATTGTTAACCCCCTCTCCCCGCCCCCACTTTCCTCTCCCTCTCCCCGCTTTCCACTAAGGAGAGGCAATTGGGAGGAAAAGAAGGACAGAGTGAAGAGAGTTGGAAAAAATTAAAGATGTTTTACTAATGCTACTAATAAGAATAGAGAAAATAATACAAAATATACAAAACCAATCTTGAAAGTCTCAGCAACTGCAGAGCCGGCAACCAAAGTCCTGGATTAGACTCTGCAGCCAACCGGAGCTGGATTCAGTCTCTCACTAGGCCTCAGTTCGCAGGGACGACTAGCAAGGTCCTCTTCTAATGTCGGCCATGAGCAGAAGGGAAAAAGGCAAAAGGGGAAAAACGAATGAGATCCTTGTGATCTCCCACTTTTATATGAAGTATTCAAGTGAATGGAATGTTATACACAGTTGGTCAGTTTCTTGGTCTCTTTCTTCTCCTCGCCCCTCTCGCGAGATGTCCATCCGTGCTTATCAATAAGTTTGCATTCCATTGCTAGGTTTACCAAAACATGTGTCTGGTTCTCCAGGAAAATGCAGTTAATATGAAGGCTTTAGCTGACAGGCAAATTCACTGAAAGAGATACTTGTTTTTAACTAAACCAGGACATTCCACCCCTTATAATATGCCATTCACTGAATGCTTAAACCTTATCAATACAATCTATCAATATAATCTAATTAATCACTACAACTATATATCTATATATACATATGTACATATATACACAGGAGTAATTAATCAGTGGACCATCCTTTAAAAAGTTCATTAAGTTCATTTTGTCACGACAGTCTCCCAGGGCAGGAAAAATGGTACAAGTGCATCTCATTACCACTGTTTGTGGGTTAAAGATATCAACTTCGAAGAAGTTGTCAGGCGCCACTCGAAGAAGCTAGCTCTGGTTTCATCATCATTGTCTTGATCTGGAAGACACTTATTAAACACTGTTAGCATGGCAATTCACATCATGCAGTTCAGTATTGAATATTTTCACCTAAACTCAAATCCCCTTGAGGTACACACCGAACTTCTCCATCCTTAAGCATCACCCACCAGGTGCTGCCAGGTCCCTGGGCAAAAACAATCCCACGAATGGGCTTGCCTTTGCCTGAGGCAGGAGTAACCCAGACTGTCTTTCCTAACATGTTTTTCATGTGTACTACAGGGACTTTATCTCCTTCTACAGTCCGTAGAATTTCTGATTGGGCAGGCCCGGCTCGATTGGTTGATCCCCGGGTGTTGACCAACCAAGTGGCTTTTGCTAAATGTGAGTCCCAATTTTTAAAGGTTCCACCACCAAGTGCCTTTAGTGTAGTTTTTAGCAAACCATTGTACCTTTCAATTTTCCCAGAGGCTGGTGCATGATATAGAATATGATATACCCACTCAATACCATGTTCTTTGGCCCAATTGTCTATAAGACTGTTTTTGAAATGAGTACCGTTGTCTGATTCAATTCTTTCTGGCGTACCGTGTCGCCAAAGGACTTGCTTTTCAAGGCCCAAGATAGGAAATTGAGTCTGTCCCAAACCGCAATGGGCTGCGTGTTTGTCACACACACCATTGGACAGCATGTGTGTCACAACCAACATTGGACAGCGTGTGTGTGTCACAATCCCCATTGGACAGTGTGTGTGTTTCACAAACCCCATTGGACAGCATGTCTGTCACAATCTCCATTGGAATGTGTGTGGGTCACAAAAACCTCTGGACAGCGTGTGTGTCACAATCCCCACTGGACAGCGTGTGTGTCACAAACCCCCCTGGAAAGTGTGTGTGTAACAATCCCCATTGGGAAGCATCTGTGTAACAAACCCCATTGGACAGCGTGTGTTTCACAAACACTATTGGACAGTTTGTGTGTCACCAACCCCATTGGACAGAGTTTGTGTGAGTCACAATCCCCATTGGACAGTGTGTGTGTCACAAATCCCATTGGACACAGGGTGTGTCACAAACCCCCCTGTACAGTGTGTGTGTCACAATCCCCATTGGACTGTGTGTGTGTCAAAAGCCCCATTGGACAGAGTGTGTGTGTCACAAAAACCATTGGACAGCCTATGTGTCACAAACCCCATTGGACAGTGTGTGTGTCACAAACACCCCTGTACAATGTGTGTGTCACAAACCACTTTGGACAGCGTGCGTGTCACAAAGAGCATGGGACAGCTTGTGTCTGTCACAATCCGGATTGGACAGTGTGTTTGTCACAAACCCCATTAGACAGTGTGTGTCAGAAATCCCATTGCACAGCGTGTGTGTAACAAAACACATTGGATAGCGTGTATTTGTCACCAACCCCATTGGACAGTGTGTGTATCACAAACCCCATTGTATAGCGTGTGTTTGTCACAAACCCCATTGGACATCGTGTCTGTCACAACCCCCATTGGACAGAGTGCATGTGTCAGAAACCCCATTGGACAACGTGTGTCATCACAACCCCCACTGGACAGAGTGTGTGTGTCGCAAACCCCATTGGACAGTGTGTGTGTCACACACCCTCCTGAACAGTGTGTGTGTCACAAAACACAATGGACAGCGTGCGTGTCACAAACACCATTGGACAGCGCGTGAGTGTCACAAAATCCATTAGACTGTGTGTGTCACAAACCCCATTAGACAGCGTGTGTGTCACAAACCCCCCTGGACAGCGTGTGTGTCACAAAACCCATTGTATAGCGTGTCTGTGTCACAAACCCTATTGAAAAGTTTGGGTGTTCACAAATCCCACTGGACAGCATATGTGTCACGAACCCCATTGGACACCGTGTGTGTCACAAGCCCCATTGGACTGAGTGTGTGTGTCAGAAACCCCATTGGACATCGTGTGTGTCACTAACCCCATTTTACAGTGTGTGTGTCACAAACCCCTCTGTACAGCGTTTGTGTCACAAACCCCCCTGGACACTGTGTGTGTCACAAACTCCATTGGACAGCGTGTATGACACAAACCCCTTTGGAAAGTGTGTGTGTCCCAAACCGCAATATTCAGCGTGTGTGTCACAAACACCATTGGTCAGCATGCGTATCACAAACACCATTGGACAGCGTGTGTGTATCACAATTCCATTGGACAGCGTGTGTGTCACAAACCCCATTGGAAACTTTGTGTGTCACAGACCCCATTGGATAGAGCGTGTGTAACAAACCCCCCTGTACAGTGTGTGTGTCACAAGCCCCATTGGACAGATTGTGTGTGTCACAAAACCCATTGGAGAGCGTGTGTGTTACAAACCCCATTGGGCAGCGTGTGTGTCACAAACCCCATTGGACAGCATGCGTGTGAAAAAACCCATGGGACAGCGTGTGTGTGTCACAAACCCCATTGGACAGTGTGTGTGTCTCAAACCCCCCTGAACAGTGTGTGTGTCACAAAACACAATGGACAATGTGGGTGTCACAAACACCGTTGGACAGCGCGTGAGTGTCACAAAATCCATTAGACTGTGTGTGTCACAAACCCCATTAGACAGCGTGTGTGTCACAAACCCCCCTGGACAGCGTGTGTGTCACAAAACCCATTGTATAGCGTGTCTGTGTCACAAACCCTATTGAAAAGTTTGGGTGTTCACAAATCCCACTGGACAGCATATGTGTCACGAACCCCATTGGACACCGTGTGTGTCACAAGCCCCATTGGACTGAGTGTGTGTGTCAGAAACCCCATTGGACATCGTGTGTGTCACTAACCCCATTTTACAGTGTGTGTGTCACAAACCCCTCTGTACAGCGTTTGTGTCACAAACCCCCCTGGACACTGTGTGTGTCACAAACTCCATTGGACAGCGTGTATGACACAAACCCCTTTGGAAAGTGTGTGTGTCCCAAACCGCAATATTCAGCGTGTGTGTCACAAACACCATTGGTCAGCATGCGTATCACAAACACCATTGGACAGCGTGTGTGTATCACAATTCCATTGGACAGCGTGTGTGTCACAAACCCCATTGGAAACTTTGTGTGTCACAGACCCCATTGGATAGAGCGTGTGTAACAAACCCCCCTGTACAGTGTGTGTGTCACAAGCCCCATTGGACAGATTGTGTGTGTCACAAAACCCATTGGAGAGCGTGTGTGTTACAAACCCCATTGGGCAGCGTGTGTGTCACAAACCCCATTGGACAGCATGCGTGTGAAAAAACCCATGGGACAGCGTGTGAGTGTCACAAAACCCATTAGACAGTGTGTGTGTCACAAAGCCTGTTGCACATTGTGTTTGTCACAAACCCGCCTTGATAGTGCGTGTGTCACAAACACCATTGGACAGCGTGTGAGTCACAAAACCCATTGGAAAGTGTGTGTGTCACAAAACCCACTGGACAGTGTGTGGGTCACAAACCCCCCTGTACAGTGTATGTGTCACAAAGCCCATTGGACATTGTGTTTATCGCAAATACGTCCGGACAGTGTGTGTGTCACAAACCCCTCTAGACAGCGTGTATGTCACAAGCCCCATTGGACAGAGTGTGTGTTTCACAAACCACATTGGACAGCATGTGTGTGGTACAATCCCCATTGGACAATTGAATGTCACAAACCCCTTTGGACAGTGTGTGTGTCAGAAACCACATTGGAAACTGTGTGTGTCACAGACCCCATTAGACAGCGTGTGTGTCACAAACCCCCCTGGACAGCGTGTGTGTCACAAATCCCATTGTATAGCGTGTCTGTGTCACAAACCCTATTGAAAAGTTTGTGTGTTCACAAATCCCACTGGACAGCATATGTGTCACGAACCCCATTTGACACCGTGTGTGTCACAAGCCCCATTGGACTCAGTGTGTGTGTCAGAAACCCCATTGGACATCGTGTGTGTCACTAACCACATTGGACAGCGTGTGTGTCAAAAACCCCACTGTACAGCGTTTGTGTCACAAACCCCCCTGGACACGGTGTGTGACACAAACCCCATTGCACAGCGTGTATGACACAAACCCCTTTGGAAAGTGTGTGTGTCCCAAACCGCAATATTCAGCGTGTGTGTCACAAACACCACTGGTCAGCATGCGTATCACAAACACCATTGGACAGCGTGTGTATATCACAATCCCCATTGGACAGCGTGTGTGTATCACAATCCCCATTGGACAGCGTGTGTATGTCCCAATCCCCATTGGACAGCGTGTCTGTCAGAAACCCCATTGGACAGAGTGTGTGTGACAAACCCCATTGGACAGACAGTGTGTGTGTCACAAACCCCCCTGGACAGTGCGGGTGTCACAAACCCCATTTGACAGCGTGTGTGTCAGAAACACCTTTGGAGAGAGTGGGTGTGTCACAAACCCCTTAGACAGTCTGTGTGTCACAAAACCCATTGGACAGCGTGTGTGTCACAAACCACATTGGAAAGTCTGTGTGTCACTAATCCCATTGCATAGCGTGTGTATGTCACAAACCCGATTGGACACAGTGTTTGTCATGAACCCCATGGGACAGCGCCCGTTTCTCAAACCCCATTGGACAGCGTGTGTGTCACAAACCCCACTGGACAGTGTGTGTGTCACAAATCCCATTGGACAGCGTGTGTGTCACAAACCCCTTTGAACGGTGTGTGTGTCACAAACCCCTCTGAACAGCGTGTGTGTCACAAACAACCCTGGAGAGTCTCTGAGTCACAAACCCCTCGAGACATTGTGTGTGTCACAAACCCCATTGGACAGAATGTGTGTCACAAACCCCATGTTACAGCGTGTGTGTGTCACAATACCCATTGGACAGCGTGTGTGTCACAAGCCTCGTTGGACAGAGTGTGTGTGTCACTAACCCATTAGACAGGGTGTGTGTGTAACAATGCCCATTGGAGAGTTGTGTGTCACAAACCCCATTGAACAGAGTGTGTGTGAGAAACCCCATTAATCAGTGTGTGTGTCACAATCCCCCCTGGACAGTGTGTATGGCACAAACCCCATTGGAAACTTTGTGTGTCACAGACCCCTTTGGATAGAGTGTGTGTAACAAACCCCCCTGTACAGCGTGTGTATCACATGCCCCATTGGACAGATTGTGTGTTTCACAAAACCCATTGGAGAGCGTGTGTGTTACAAACCCCATTGGACAGTGTGTGTGTCACAAACCCCATTGGACAGCATGTGTGTGAAAAAACCCGTGGGACAGCGTGTGTGTGTCATAATCCCCATTGGACAGTGTGTGCATCACAAAACTTTCTGGACAGCGTGTATGTGTCACAGTCCCCATTGAACAGAGTGTGTGTGACAAACTCCATTGGACAGCGTATGTGTCACAAACCCCATTGGACAGTTTGTTTGTCAACAACCCCATTGGACAGAGTTTGTGTGTGTCACAATCCGCCTTGGACAGTGTGTGTGTCACAATCCCCATTGGATAGCGTGTGTGTGTCGAAAACCCCATTGGACAGCGTGTGTGTGTCAAACCCCTTTGGAGAGTGTGTGTGTCACAAACCCCATTGGACAGTGTGTGTGTCACAATCCCCATTGGACAGTGTGTGTGTCACAAACCCCTCTGGACAGCGTGTGTTTCACAAACACCCCTGGAGATTGTCTGTGTCACAAACCCCATTGGATAGCGTATGTGTCACAAACCAAATTGGAGAGCGTGTGTGTCACAAACCCCCCTGGACAGTGCGGGTGTCACAAACCCCATTGGACATCGTGTGAGTCACAAACCACATTGGAAAGTGTGTGTGTCACAAACCCCGTTGTATAGCGTGTGTATGTCACAAACCCTATTGGACAGTGTTTGTCATGAACCCCATGGGACAGCATCCGTGTCTCAAACCCCATTGGACAGCGTGTGAGTGTCACAATCCCCATCGGACAGAGTGTGTTTCACAAACCCAATTCTGCAGCGTCTTTGTCACAAACCACCCTGGAGAGTGTGTATGTCACAAATCCCATTGGGCAGCGTGTGTGTTAAAAACCCCATTGGACAGCGTGTGTGTGTCACAAACCCATTGGACAGTGTGTGTGTCGCAAACCCCTCTGGACAGCGTGTGTGTAACAAACAACCCTGGAGAGTCTCTGAGTCACAAACCACTCAGGACAATGTGTGTGTCACAAACCCCATATGACAGCATGCGTGTCACAAACCCCATGTTACAGCGTGTGTGTGTCACAATGCCCATTGGAGAGTTTTGTGTCACAAACCCAATTGGATAGAGAGTGTGTGAGAAACCCCATTAATCAGTGTGTGTGTCACAAGCCCCCCTGGACAGTGTGTATGTCACAAACCCCATTGTAAACTTTGTGTGTCACACACCCCATTGGATAGAGTGTGTGTAACAAACCCCCCTGTACAGTGTGGGTGTCACAAGCCCCATTGGACAGATTGTGTGTGTCACAAAACCCATTGGAGAGCGTGTGTGTTACAAACCCCATTGGACAGTGTGTGTGTCACAAACCCCGTTGGACAGCATGCGTGTGAAAAAACCCATGGGGCAGCGTGTGTGTGTAACAATCCCCATTGGACAGTGTGTGTGTCACAAACCTCTCTGGACAGCGTGTGTGTGTCACAATCCCCGTTGAACAGAGTATGTGTGACAAACTCCATTGGACAGCGTAAGTGTCACAAACCCCATTGGACAGTTTGTTTGTCAACAATCCCATTGGACAGTGTTTGTGTCACAATCCCCATTGGATAGCGTGTGTGTATCGCAAACCCAATTGGACAGCGTGTGTGTGTCAAAACCACTTTGGAGTGTGTGTGTGTCACAAACACCATTGGACATGTTGTGTGGGTCACAATACCCATTGGACAGTGTGTGTGTCACAAATCCCTCTGGACAGCGTGTGTTCAACAAACACCCCTGGAGATTATCTGAGTCACAAACCCCATTGGACAGCGTGTGTGTCACAAACCAAATTGGACAGCGTGTGTGTCACGAACACCATTGGACAGCGTGTGTGTCACATTCCCCATTGGACAGAGTGTGTGTGGTTTGTCACAAACCCCATTTGACAGCGTGTGTGTCATAGACCCCATTGGACAGTGTGTGTGTCACAATACCCATTGGACAGTGTGTGTTTCACACACCCCTCTGGACAGCTTGTGTTTCACAAACACCCCTGGAGATTATCTGAGTCACAAACCCCATTGGACAGCGTGTGTGTCACAAAGCAAATTGGACAGCGTGTGTGTCACAAACCCCCCTGGACAGTGTGTGTGTCACAAACCCCATTGGACAGAGTGTTCTTTACAAACATCCCTATACAGCGTGTGTGACACAAACCCCATTACACAGCGTGTGTATGTCACAATCCGCATTGGACAGTGTGTGTGTGTCACAATCCCCATTGGACAGTTTGTGTGACACAAACCCCATTGGATAGCGTGTGTGTGTCACAAACCCCATTGGATAGCATGTGTGTCGCAAAACCCATTGGACACCGTGTGTGTCAGAAACACCATTGGAAAGTGTGTGTGTCACAAACCCCATAAGATAGCGTGTGTATGTCACAAACCCCACTGGAAAGTGTTTGTGTCACAAACACCATTGGATAGCGTGTGTGTGTCACAAACACTATTGGACAGTGTGTGGTTCAAGAACCCCGTTAGACAGCGTGTGTTTCACAAGCCCCATTGGAAAGAGTGTGTTTGAGAAACCCCATTGGACAGTGTGTGTGTCAAAAACCCCATTGGACAGTGTGTGTGTCACAATCCTCATTGTACAATGTGTCTGTCCCAAACCCCATTGGACAGCATGCGTGTCACAAACCCTATGGGACAGCGTGTGCATGTCACAAACCCCATTTGACACCGTGTGTTTCACAAACCCCATTTTACAGTGTGTGTGACACAAACCCCATTGGACAGCGTGTGTGTGTCACAATCCTCATTGGAAAGTGTATGTGTCACAAACAACATTAGACAGAGTGTGTGTCACAAACCCCATTGGACAGCCTGTGTGTCAGAAACCCAATTGGATTGCGTGTGTTTGCCACAAACCCTATTGGAATGTGTGTATGTCACAAACCCCATTGGACAGCGTGTGTGTCACGAACCCCATTGGACAGCGTGTCTGTCACATTCCCCATTGGACAGAGTGTGTGTGGTTTGTCACAAACCCCATTTGACAGCGTGTATGTCACAAACCCCATTGGACAGTGTGTGTGTCACAAACCCCACTGGACAGCGTGTGTGTGTCACAAACCCCATTAGAAAGTGTGTGTGTCATATACTCAATTTGATAGTGTGTGTGTCAGAAACCCCATTGGACAGTGTGCGTGTCACAAACCCCACTAGACGGCCTGTGTGTCACAACCCCCATTTGACCGAGTGTGTGTGTCACAAACCCCATTGGACAGCTTGTCTGTCACAAACCCCATTGGACAGAGTGTGTGTGACAAACCCCATTGGACAGTGCGTGTGTCAGAAACCCCATTGGACAGTGTGTATATCACAAATCCCATTGGACAGCATGCATTTCACAAACCCCATGGGACAGCGTGTGTGTGTCACAAACCCCATTTGAACAGCGTGTGTGTCAGAAACCCCATTTGACAGCATGTGTGTCAGAAACCTCATTGGAAAGTGTTTATGTCACAAATCCCATTGGATACCGTGTGTGTGTCACAAACCCTTTTGGACAGTGTGTGTGTCGCAAACACCACTGGACAGCGTGTGTGTCACAAGCCCCATTGGACAGAGTGAGCAAGTCACAATCCTCATTGGACAGCGTGTGTGTCACAAACACCACTGGACAGCGTGTGTGTCACAATCCCCATTGGACAGCGTGTGTGTCACAATCCCCATTGGACAGCGTGTGTGTCACAAACCCCATTTTACAGCGTGTGTGTCACAACGCCTCTTGGAAAGTGTGTGTGTTACAAACTCCATTGTATAGCATGTGTGTGTCACAAAGCCTATTGGACAGTGTGTGTGTGTCACAATACCCATTAGACACTGTGTGTGTCATAAACCCCCGTGGAGACTGTGTATGTCACAAACCCCATTGGACAGCGTGTGTGACACAAACCACTTTGGAAAGTGTGTGTGTCCCAAACCGCAATGGACAGCCTGTTTGTCACAAACACCATTGGAAAGCATGCCTGTCACAAACAACATCGGACAGCATGTGTCTGTCGCAATCTCCATTGGACAGCGTGTGTGTCACAAACCCCATTGGACAGAGTGTGTGTGAGAAACCCCATTAATCAGTTTGTGTGTCACAATCCCCCCTGGACAGTGTGTATGGCACAAACCCCATTGGAAACTTTGTGTGTCACAGACCCCTTTGGATAGAGTGTGTGTAACAAACCCCCCTGTACAGTGTGTGTATCAAATGCCCCATTGGACAGATTGTGTGTTTCACAAAACCCATTGGAGAGCGTGTGTGTTACAAACCCCATTGGACTGTGTGTGTGTCACAAACCCCATTGGACAGCCTTTGTGTCACAATCCCCATTGGACAGCGTGTGTGTGTCACAATCCCCATTGGACAGTGTGTGCGTCTCAAAACTTTCTGGACAGCGTGTATGTGTCACAATCCCCATTGAACAGAGTGTGTGTGACAAACTCCATTGGACAGCGTATGTGTCACAAACCCCATTGGACAGTTTATTTGTCAACAACCCCTTTGTACAGAGTTTGTGTGTGTCACAATCCCCCTTGGATAGTGTGTGTTTCACAATCCCCATTGGATAACGTGTGTGTGTCAAAACCCCTTTGGAGAGTGTGTGTGTCACAAACCCCATTGGACAGTGTGTGTGTCACAATCCCCATTGGACAGCGTATGTGTCACAAACCAAATTGGACACTGTGTGTGTCACAAACACCCTTGGACAGTGTGTGTGTGTCACAAAACCCATTGGACAGAGTATGTGCGACAATCCCCAGTGTACAGCTTGTGTGTGTCACAGTACCCATTAGACAGTGTGTGTGTCACAAACCCCATTGGACAGAGTGTGTGTCACAAACCCCTTTGGACACAGTGTGTGTCACAAACCCCATGGGACAGCGTGTGTGTATCACAATCCCCATTGGACAGCGTGTTTGTAACAAACACCATTAAACAGCATACATGTCACAAACAACATTGGACAGCGAGTGTGTGTCACAATCCCCGTTGGACAGTGTCTGTCTTTCACAATCCCCATTGGACAGTGTGTGTGTCACAAACAATATTGGACAGTGTGTGTGTCACAAACCCCACTGGACAGCGTGTGTGGCACAAACCCCTTTGGACAGAGTGTGTTTCACAAACCCCCTTGCACCGTCTGTGTGTCACAAACCCCCCTGGACCAAGTGTGTGTCACAAACCCCATTTTACAGCGTGTGTGTCACAACGCCTCTTGGAAAGTGTGTGTGTTGCAAACTCCATTGTATAGCATGTGTGTCTCACAAAGCCTATTGTACAGTGTGTGTGTCACAGACCCCACTGGATACTGTGTGTGTCACAAACCCCATTGGAGAGTGTGTGTGTGTCACAGTACCCATTAGACACTGTGTGTGTCACAAACCCCCGTGGAGACTGTGTGTGTCAGAAACCCCATTGGACAGCGTGTGTGACACAAACCACTTAGGAAAGTTTGTGTGTCCCAAACCGCAATGGACAGCCTGTTTGTCACAAACACCATTAAACAGAATGTGTGTCACAAACAACATTCGACAGCATGTGTGTGTCACAAACCCCATTGGACAGAGTGTGTGTCACAAACCCCATTTCAACAGCGTGTGTGTCAGAAAACCCATTTGACAGCGTGTGTGTCATAAACCTCATTGGAAAGTGTTTGTGTTACAAATCCCATTGGATAGCGTGTGCGTGTCACAAACCCTTTTGGACAGCGTGTGTGTCACAAACACCACTGGACAGCGTGTGTGTCACAAGAACCATTGGACAGAGTGAGCGAGTCACAAACCTGATTGGACAGCGTGTGTGTCAAAAACCCCATTGGACAGCGTGTGTGTCACAAACCCCATTGGACAGTGTGTGTGAGACAAACCCCATTGGAGGATATGTGTGTCACAATCCCCATTGGACAGCGTGTGTGACACAAACCACTTTGGAAAGAGTGTGTGTCCCAAACCGCAATGGACAGCCTGTTTGCCACAAACACCATTGGAAAGCATGCGTGTCACAAACAACATTGGACAGCATGTGTGTGTTGCAATCTCCATTGGACAGCGTGTGTGTCACAAAACCCATTGGACAGTGTGTGTGTCACAAACCCCATTGGACAGTGTGTGTGTGTCACAAACCCCGTAGGACAGAGTGTGTTTCGCAAACCCCATTGGACCGTCTGTGTGTCACAAACCCCCCTGGACAGAGTGTGTGACACAAACCCCATTTGACAGCGTTTGTGTCACAACGTCTCTTGGAAAGCGTCTGTGTTACTAACCCCATTGTATAGCATGTGTGTGTCACAAACCCTATTGGACAGTGTGTGTGTCACAAACGCCACTGGACAGCCTGTGTGTCACAAACCCCGTTGGACAGCGTGTCTGTCACATTCCCTATTGGACAGAGTGTGTGTGGTGTGTCACAATCCCCATTGGACAGCGTGTGTGTCACAAACCCCATTGGACCTTGTGTGTGTCACAATCCCCATTGGACCGAGTGTGTGTGTCACAATCCCCATTGGACAGCGTATGTCTTCAGAAACCCCATTGTACAGTGTGTGTGTCACAAACCCTATTGGATAGTGTGTGTGTCTCAAACCCCACTGGACAGCATGTGTGTCACGAACCCCATTGGACAGCATATGTGTTCACAAACCCCATTGGACAGTGTGTGTGTCACAAACACCATTGGACAGCATGTGTTTGTCACAAACCCCATTGGACAGAGTGTGTGTGACAAACCCCATTTGACAGAGTGTGTGTCAAAACCCCACTGGACAGCGTGTGTGTCACGAACCCCATTGGACAGCGCATGTGTGTCACAATCCCCATTGGACAGTGTGTGTGTCACAAACCCCACTGGACAGCGTGTGTGTATCACAATCCCCATTGAACAGCGTATTTTTCACAAACACCATTAAACAGCATGCATGTCACAAACAACATTGGACAGCGTGTGTGCATCACAATCCCCATTGGACAGTGTATGTGTGTCACAAACCCCATTGGACAGAGTGTATATCACAAACCCCATGTGACAGCATGTGTGTCACAAACTCCATTGGATAGCGTGTGTTAGCCACAAACCTATTGGAATGTGTGTGTGTCTCAAACCCCACTGGATAGCGTGTGTGTGCCACAAACCCTATTGGACAGTGTGTGTGTCACAAACCCCACTGGACAGCGTGTGTGTCATGAACCAAATTGGACAGCATATGTGTTTACATTCACCATTGGACAGAGTGTGTGTGGTGTGTCACAAACCCCATTTGACAGAGTGTGTGTCACAAACCACCCTGGACTGTGTATGTGTGTCAAAAACCCCATCGGACAGCATCCGTGTCACAAACACCGTTGGACAGCGTCTGCGCGTCACAATCCCCATTGGACAGCGTGTTTGTCACAAACCCCCGTAGACACAGTGTGTCACAAACCCCATTGGACAGCGTGTGTGACACAAACCACCTTGGAAAGTGTGTGTGTCCCAAACCGCAAAGGATAGACTGTTTGTCACAAACACCATTGGAAAGCATGCGTGTTACAAACAACATTGGACAGCATGTGTGTGTCGCAATCTCCATTGGACAGCGTGTGTGTCACAAACCCCATTGGACAGTGTGTGTGTCACAAACCCATTTGGACAGTGTGTGTGTGTCACAAACCCCATTGGACAGAGTGTGTTTCACAAACTCCATTGGACCGTATGTGTGTCACAAACTCCCCTGGACAGAGTGTGTGTCACAAACCCCATTGGACAGACTGGGTGTGCCAAACCCCGCTGGACTGTGTTTGTGTGTCACAAACCCCATTTGACAGCGTGTGTGTGTCACAATCCCCATTGGACAATGTGTGTGTCACAATCCCCATTGGACAGCTTGTGTGTCACAATTCCCATTTGACAGTGTGTCTATCACAAACCCTATTGGAGAGTGTGTGTGTCAAAAACCCCACTGGACAGCGTGTGTGACACAATCTCCCCTGGACACTGTGTGTGTCACAAACCCCATTTGACAGCGTGTGTTTCACAAACACCTTTGGACAGCGCGTGTGTGTCACAAACCCCATTAGAAAGTGTGTGTGTCACAAACCCAACTGGATAACGTGTGTGTGTCCCAAACCGCAATGGACACTGTGTTTGTCACAAACAACTTTGGACAGCATGCATGTCACAAACACCATTGGACAGCGTGTGTGTGTCGCAATCCCCTTTGGACAGTGTGTGTGTGTCACAAACCCCATTGGACAGAGTGTGTGTCACAAACCCCTTTGAACAGCGTGTGTGTCACAAACACCGTTGGACAGTGTGTGTTTGGCACAAACCCTATTAGACAGACTGGGTGTGACGAACGCCCCTGGACTGTGTTTGTGTGTCACAAACCCCATTGGACAGCGTGTGTGTGTAACAATACCCATTCGACATTGTGTGTGTCACAAACCCCATTGGACAGAGTGTGTGTGACAAACCCCATTGCACAGCGCATGTGTACCAAACCCCCATGGACACTGTGTGTGTCATAAACTCCATTGGACCGAGTGTGTGTGACAAACCCCATTAGATAGTGTGTGTGTGTCACAATCCCCATTGGACAGTGTGTGTGTCACAAACACTATTGGACAGCGTGTGTGTCACAAACCCCATTAGACAGCGTGTTTGTCACAAGCCCCATTGGACAGCGTGTGTATCACAAACCCCATTAGACAGTGTGTGTGTTACAAAACCATTGGACAGCGTGTGTGTCACAAACCCCCCTGGACAGTGTGTCTGTCACAAACCCCATTGGATAGCATGCGTATCACAAAACCAATGGGACAGAGTGTGTGTGTCACAATACCCATTGGACAGCCTGTCTGTCACAAACCCCATTGGACAGTGTGTGTGTCACAATCCTCATTGGACAACGTGTGTGTGTCACAACAGCCATTGGAGAGTGTGTGAGGCACAAAGCCCTCTGGACAGCATGTGTGTCACAAACAACCCTGGAGAGTCTCTGTGTCACAAACTCCATTTGACTGCGGTGTGTCACAAACCTCATTGGACAGTGTGTGTGTCACAAATCCCCCAGGACACGGTGTGTGTCACAATCCCCATTGGACAGAGTCTGTGTCACAAATCCCATTGGACAGTGTGTGTATTACAATCCCCATTGGCCAGCTTGTGTGTCACAAACCCCAATAGACAGTGCATGTGTCACAAACCCCATTGGACAGGGTGTGTGTGTCCCAATCCCCATTGGATAGTCTCTGTTTCACAAACCCCACTGGACAGAGTGTGTGTGTCACAAACCCCATTGGACAGTGTGGGTGTCACAGTCCCCAATGGGCAGCATGTGTGTCACAAACCCCATTGGACAGTGCGTGTGTCACGAACCCCCCTGGACAGTGTGTCTGTCACAAACCCCTTTTGACAGCGAGTGTGTCAGAAACGCCATTGGAAAATGTGTGTGTCACAAACCCCATTGGACAGCGTGTGTGTGTCTCAATACCCATTGGAAAGTGTGTGTGTCACAAACCCCATTGGACAGTGTGTGTCTCACGAATCCCACTGGACAGCGTGTGTGTTACGAACCCCATTAAACAGCGTGTGTGTCACAACCCCCATTGGTCAGTCTGTGTGTCACAAACCCCCCTGGACAGTGTGTGTGTCACAAACCCCATTGGAATGTGTGTGTGTCACAAACCCCTTTGGACAGAGTGGGTGTGACAAACCCCATTGTATAGTGCATGTGTCACAATCCCCTCTGGACAGTGTGTGTGTCACAATCTCCATTAGACAGCGTGTGTGTCACAAACACCATTGGACATTGTGTGTGTCGGAAACGCAGCCGGACAGTGTGTGTGTCACAAACCCCATTGGACAGTGTGTGTGTCACAGAACCCTCTGGACAGCGTGTGTGTCACAATCACCTCTGGAGAGTCTCTGTTTCACAAATCCCATTGGACAGCGTGTGTGTCACAAACTAACCTGGATAGTGTGTTTGTCACAAACCCCATTGGACAGCGTGTGTGTCACAAACCGCCCTGGGCAGTGTGCATGTCACAAACCCCATTTGACACCGTGTGTTTCACAAACCCCATTTTACAGTGTGTGTGTCACAAACCCCATTGGACAGCGTGTGTGTGTCACAATCCTCATTGGAAAGTGTATGTGTCACAAACAACATTAGACAGAGTGTGTGTCACAAACCCCATTGGACAGCCTGTGTGTCACAAACACCATTGGACAGCGTGTGTGTGTCACAACCCCCATTTGACAGTGTGTGTGTCACAAACAACATTGGACACCGTGCGTATGTCACAGACCCGATTGGAAATTGTGTGTGTCACAAACCACATTGGATAGCGTGTGTGTGTCACAAACCCTATTGGACACCGTGTATGTCACAAGCCATATTGAACAGAGTGTGTGTAACAAACCCCACTGGACAGCGTGTGTGTGTCACAATACCCATTTTACAGTGTGTGTGTCACAAACCTCGTTGGACAGAATGTGTGTGACAAACCCCATTGGACAGAGTGTGTGTCACAATCCCCATTGGACAGCGTGAGTGTCACAAACTCCCGTGGACACTGTCTGTGTGAAAAACTCCATTTGAACTGCGTGTGTGTTAGAAACCCCATTGGAAAATGTGTGTGTCACAAACCCTACTGGACAGTGTGTGTTTCACAAACGCCACTGGACAGAGTGTTTGTCATGAACCGCATTGGACATCGTGTGTGTCACAAACGCCATTGGACAGCATGCGTGTCACAAACACCATTGGACAGCACGTGTGTGTCACAATCCCCATTGGACAGCGTGTGTATCACAAACGCCATTGGACCTTGTTTGTGTCACAATCCTCATTGGACAGTGTGTGTGTGTCACAATCCCCATTGGACAGAGTGTGTGTGTCACAAACCCCATTGCACAGCGTATGTGTCACAACCCCCCCTGTACAATGTGTGTGTCACAAACCCCATTGGACAGCATGCGTATCACAGACCCTATGGGACAGCGTGTGTGTGTCACAATCCCCATTAGACAGAGTGTGTGTGTCACAAAAAGCATTGGACAGCGTGTATGTTCACAAATAGCATTGGACAGCATGTATTTGTCACAAACCCCATTGGACAGTGTGTGTGCCACAAAACCCATTGGAAAGTGTGTTTCTCATAAACCACATTGGAGAGCGTGTGTGTTTCACAAACCCCATTGGACAGCGTGTGTGTGTCACAAACCCCATAGGAAAGCGTGTGTGTCACAATCCCCACTGGCCAGTGTGTGTGTCACAAAACCCATTGGACAGCATGCGTGTCACAAACACCATTGGACAGCGTGTGTATCTCTCAATCCCCATTGGACAGCGTGTGTGTGTCAAAATCCCCAGTGGACAGCATGTGTGTGACAAACCCCATTGGACAGCGTGTGTGTGTCACAAACCCCTCTGGACAGCGCATGTGTCACAAACACCCCTGGAGAGTCTCTGTGTCACAAACACCATTGGACAGCGTGTGCGTCACAAACCCCCCGGAACAGTGTATGTGTCACAAACCCCATTGGACAGCATGTGTGTCACAAACCCCATTGGAAAGTGTGTGTGTCATAAACCTTATTGGACAGCATGTGTGTCACGAACCCCATTGGACAGCATGTGTGTCACAAACCCCATTGGAAAGTGTGTGTGTCATAAACCTTATTGGACAGCGTGTGTGTCACGAACCCCATTGGACAGCGTGTGTGTCACAAACCGCATTGGAAAGTGTGTGTGTCGCAAACCCTATTGGACAGCATATGTGTCACGAACCCCGTTGGACCACGTGTGTGTCACAAACCCCATTGGACAGCATGTGTGTGCCACAATCCCCATTGGACAGTGTGTGTGTCACAAACCCCATTGAACAGTGTGTGTGTCCAAACCCCATTGGAGAGCGTGTGTGAGTCAAAATACCCTGTCCAAAATACGCTGTCCAGGACAGAGTGTGTGTGTCACAAACCCCATTGGACAGCGTGTGTGTCACAAACTCACCTGGACAGCGTGTGTGTTCCAAACCCAGTGGAAAGTGTGTGTGTCACAAACACCATTGGACAGTTTGTGTGTCACAAAACACACTGGACAGCATGTGTGTCACTATCCCCATTGGACAACGTGTGTTTCACAAGCCCATTGGATAGATTGTGTGTGTCACAACCCCCATTGGACAGCGTGTGTGTGTCAAAATCTCCACTGGACAGCGTGTGTGTCACAAACCCCATTGGACAGAGTTTGTGTGTCACAAACACCATTGGACAGCATGTGTGTGTTCACAATCCCCATTGGACAGTGTGTGTGTCACAATCCCCATTGGACAGTGTGTTTCACAAACCCCATTGGACAGCGTCTGTGTGTCACAATCCCCATTGGTCAGTGTGTGTGTCATAAACCTCATTGGACAGAGTATATGTGACAAACCCCTTTAAACAGTGTGTGTGTCTCAAACCCCCCTGGACAGTCTTTGTGTCACATCACCCATTGGACAGAGTGTGTGTCAGAAACCCCATTGGACAGTATGCGTGTCACAAACACCAATAGACAGCGTGTGTGTGTTACAATCCCCATTGGACAGCGTGCGTGTCACAAACCCCATTGGACATTGTGTGTGTCACGAACACCATTGGACAGCGTGTGTGTCACAAACCCCCCTCGACAGTGTGTGTGTCGCAAACCCCATTTGACACCGTGTGTGTCACAAACCCCATTTGACACCGTGTGTGTCACAAACACCATTGGACAGTGTGTGTGTGTCACAAACCCAATTAGACAGTGTGTGTGTTGTGGGAAACTGCAGCGGGTATGTGGAATCCTTGACAGAAAATATGAAACTAGAGATCAGCCTTGAGATATTAAGATTTGCCCTTGAGAAGGATGGGAGTAAAGGAGTATCCGGAGAGAGGAGAGATGTACCCGTGAGAGAGAAAGGGATAGAAGAATAACATGGATGATAGAAAAATTAACCAATGAGATGTTAGTGCTGTAACTTGTAACCAATAGTGAAAAGACACATGAACTGATTGAATTGTATAAAAATGCACTTGTAGCAATAAATGGCATCTATTACTTTCATCTTGAAAGAACTTGGTCCATGTCATTTGTCTGTCTCAACCGCGACATATGGTGACCCCGACGTGATCCTGCCTGAAGAGGATCTCGCATGACAAGGTGACAGCGTGAAGCTGTGAACAGCCGGAGAAGAGCTGTGGAGACGGAGCCCAGTACAGCTGATAAGAGCAGCCGAGGAGAGCTGCCGAAGGTTCGGAACGTTGAAAAGACATCTCGCTAAGGAGGAGGTGAGTTACCGGGAACAGGGGGGTTGAAACTTATCTAAAGAAGAGGGTACTATATTATCTACATGGAAGCTGCTTCTGAAGAAGCAGGGTGTTAGCCTTCCAGAACTGACTTTAAGAAAAATGTTACTATGGGGCAAAGCACAAGGTATAGAGGTTAATCCTGTGACAGCATTTAGTGTGTCACAATGGATGGACTTGGGGGATAAACTGCTTGACGGTGCTACTAAAGGGTCCAAGGAAGCATCTGAACTGTTAACGACGTGGTGCTTGTTATTAGATACTCTGAAAGAGTTAAAACAGCAACAGGCAGAGGCGGCGGAGGGGGATGGTCTTCCTGGCTCTCCTGGGCCAGATTTGGAGGAAAAGGCAAGATTAAGTACTACTCCAACCTCCCCTGTTACTAAGGATTCGTCAAAACCACCCAAGTCCGTATTATCTGACACGGATAAGGATCCGCGGCACTTTCTTGGAAAGTTAAAAGGAGTAAAGAAGGAGCATACGTATGTGTGGCTCCGAGATCAGAAAAAAATTATGAAAGACTCATATACATGTGTGTGGCCCTGAGATCAGATAAAAGCTATGAAAGACTCACATGAAAAAACAGCGTTGGGTTATGTGCGATCTCGGGAGGGGCCCTCGAAACACCGGTCGGAGCAATGCGTTCGGCCGACCGCTCCGCTGTCATCAATCACGGCTCGAACCTCTCCTCTACCATCATCAGCCGCGGTTCCGCCGTCTGCGTCACCGCCATTGATCACAGTTCAACCCTCTGCCCCGCCGCTATCAGTTGCGGAAGAAAAAAATGGACATTTTTTTTCCTATCCCCCCTTGCCTGGAGATTTAGGTGGGGAGGACCCCCCGTGGTGAGCCAGACTGAGCCAAATAACGTAATTCCTATGGATTTGGGTCCCCCCAACCTGCCCCCGCCTCCCTCCCACGCTGCTAAAAAGCGAATTCCTGAGGGTGGGGGTGGAGTTTCAGAGCGTAAACTGAACTTACCAAAAAGCTGGGATTTACCCCCATTTTCAGTTACACTTAAACCACGGGACCCCGTGTGTTTCTGGAAGAGACACTAATTGACACACCACAACTACAGGCACGATAACTTTCTGAAATCCTGAGGCAGTCACCAGACCTCGCATATCAAGCTATGATAAAGGTGCCTGAAACCAACAATGCAGCCAAATCAATTGCAACTATTGATCAGGGTCCCAGTGAGAATTACATGCAATTTATTGACCATCTTCAAGAGGCCATCAATAAGCAGGTTGAAAACTTAGAAGTTAAGGAAGCACTAATGTTGAAATTAGCAGTAGAGAATGCTAATGCTTGCTACCGATGTGTTATCTGCAAGTTTTACAGTACATATTATGTGCTTCTGTGTATTGCCTCTCTGAAAATCAAGCAGCTTGTCAGGAATGTGAGTTAATTGTTTTACTAGTTGTTTTTCAGTGCGCCGTAAAACTCTGTCCCCATTTTTCCCAGTCGTGCTGCAAGCACCCTGTGTTTTCTCCCCCTCCCTCCCCATTCTCAAGGTTTTACTTGCAAGACGGGGTCAGGAATAATTGTTTTCAGTTGTGTTCCTGAAAAATCAGTATTGGGAGGTGTTTTAAAACTCAGGAAAGCACTCGGAATTATGAGGAAGGAAGATCTTGTTAAATATTGAAATCAGTGTTCGCTGCTGTTTACGTTAAATGATTGGGAAAAGTGTCCGGAGAATAGAATTTTGTTGCAATTAATGTTGTTTTTAAGATGAGAAGAGCAGGACAAAATAAATCTCTACAAGAGATCATTAGATCATTACAGACAGTTTTACAGCTGGAACGATTTGAACGTCAACAAGCTGAGAGAGAGTTAACTGATAACACACATGTCACAGTAAACTTGCTGAAGTCTGCAAGATGCTTCCCTCATTAACCTGTTTTCTTTGTGGGTATCGGTTTAAGCATGTTGCAATTTTGGTAGGTCTTTATTATATGGTACGATAAGTTTACAGTCTGTTAAATTATGAGAATCCGTTGACTCAAAATGTGTGTTTTGTGATAATACAGAAGATCATAAGTAATTTAGTTCTTTACTGCGTGAATATGATGGTACAATTTTGTGTGTAGTAGCTGTTATTTTTTTTTTCTTTTCTCTAGCATGCTACCTTTATTCCGGCATTCAGACTTGCGCAACTCTGTGACAGGCTGTGTCTCATCTCGGTGTGCTGGATTTGGTTTTTCCGTATGCACATCATGTAAAGAATCCTGGTTTTGGCATAACAGCTGTGGCGCACCAGATGAGACACTAAAACAAAACAAAATAAAACAAAAAAGGCCTTGCCCAGTCCAGCTCGCTGCGGGGGCCGATGGGGCTCCAGTGCGCACTGACTTTTTTTGTCAGGGAGACCCAGAGGTACCTCCACCTGGCTGAGCAGTAGGCAGCCCAAAGGTGCAATGCAAAAAATTGAGATATTGTCTTAAATTGGTGTAACTGTGATCCATCTGCTTATTTGAACTTGGTATATGGTTTTCACATCTGAGCTCAGTATTTTAGTTTGCATATTCATATTTGGTACCAAAAGAATCTTGTTTGGGGAGATAACTTCAAAATGTGAACCGGTTCCACTGCTAAAATTCCACCTTGCTCCCCCTTAGGATGCATCCTTACACATTAAAGTAATCGCTTATATTGTTAGAAAAGCATTTAAATTGTTAAAATGCTATGATAGCTGTGAATTTGGAAGAGGTTGTATTTAAAAATTGCTAGAATATTAACTGATTTGGATCTAGGAAAATAGACTAATGGATTTATGTTTATTATACTGGTTTATACTGTTTTTTGACACCTCTAAATTGTAAAACGTAAATGAAGCTAAGGAATGTAACTATTTCTGAGCTACTTGAAATTTGTAGTTGGAATGAAATGGGTAAACAAAAGAGCAAAATATCCCAGGCCTGTGTGCAGCTCATTGTAACTGAGAAGTTTCCCAGAACCTCCTACTTCATACCAGCCAGTATGCCAGCTGCGTGACCTTGGTTATATCTACACTGCACAGAAAGAAAAAACAACTGGAAAAATCTGGCTGCCTGCTTTTAAAGCAGTGAAAGGGGGGTTCTCTCTCCCCGCCACTGCAGCGATGTAATACTGAATGGAGCAGTCCGAGGGTGAAGTTTAAAGGCATCCTTAGCAGACCCATAGTTCTAATGAAACTGGAAAACTAAACCAAAAATTTGTTAATAGACTTATTCTGTGGTAATTAGTTGTAAGTGACTTCTTAGTAAATTCACTGTGCTAGTTTTTGAGGTCATGAGAGAGAATGAAAGAAAGGCCGTTTTTTGAGACCAATAGAATGCCATATTTGGAACAAAGTTTAAATACATGAATTCTTATAGTTGTTAGAAACTCCTATACTTCTCTTAGGTTAAGATTTGTTAAGTAAATTGTAAGCTCAAATAACGTTTTCTGAGAATTCTGTTTAGTTGCATGGCCTACAAGAAGCTGCTTGGATGGCGCATATCTGCTTGCTGCAAGTGAGAAATCTCCAAGGAAATTTAAAATGCTGTATTTCCACTAGTATTAACAGTCAATGTTTCGATAAAGCAAATACTACACTGATTGATCTGAAACAGGACTTTGATCTGGTAAGGGAAAACAATATCCAATAAATATGACAGCCAAAATGGAGTTGGAAACTTTGAGGAATAAATTTATGACAACTTTACAGGCTGACTGCATTCAATTGGACTTGCAGATTTGTCTATTTATAGCTACAACATAGAAACAACCTGTGGCTATTGTGGAACAGTATGATGAGATTGCTAGCAGACTGATATACTGCTTTTTACTCTGATCAAGAAAAGCAGGGAATGAATTTAAGTTTCAATAGGCCATGATCCTTTTGTCATATATGTACCATTTGTGAAATGTAATTCTGATTTTTTAATTTTATTTGTAATCTATGTCTTTGTAAATTGCACTAGCTGGTTTTCTTAACAGCACAACTTTTGGCATGCATAAATGTAAAATGTAAATTGCTGCAGAACCTGCAAGTCTTTCACATCAGGTCATAGGCCATACTTGTATTTGGTCTGATCCTACATACTTGCAAAGTTTTTGTTGCTGGTTCTGGGAAGTCCCATAAAGCTGTAGTGGTTTGGTGTGAAGATAACAATTGGCATCATTCTGTAAAAATTATTGAAGGTTCAACCCAATTAGCAGAACTTGACACAGCTTTACATTACTTAGAGCTTTTTAAGGAGGAACCTCTAAATTTGATTTGTGATTCTGAGTACGTAGTCAAGGTCCAATGCACGTATCTCCTTCTGAACTGTGTTTTTTGTTTTGGTTCTGTTCTTTTTTAAACAAAAAGGGGGGAGAAGTAGGGAAAACACCACAACACCTATTGTCAAAAGCATTGTATGTGATGAAATACTTTGCAAGTGTGACCCAAAACCATGCTAAATCAGAAAGAACCTACATTAGTTATGGCCAAATCACTAGTTAATGGTCAATGGAAAAGGCCACATCAATTGATAACCTGGGGGAGAGGCTATGCTTATGTCTTTACAGATCAAGGGCCGCAATGGTTGCCAGCACGAAATGTGAAACCTGTGTTATCTTCCTGACAATGATTGTTGCAGCTGCTGTGTTTTGGATGCCCGCACAGACAAAGACTAACATGTGGAGTACTTTAACCAACATGACTGACCAGGACTCCATATGCCTAGCTATGGCATCTCTGGAAAACCCGTTCCACACATGCTTGGTTGGCATCCCCCTTGATGACTACAGCAGCATCACACAACTGTTTCAAAATGGAGGTTGGTGCAGAGGCATTGCAACAAACTGTAATAATACTAACATGGCACTTTGGATTAACTGTCTCCCGGAAATAGACATTGAACCACAGGAACTGGAATTGCTGGCATCTATGCCCATGGACACTTGTATCAACCTGGTTTGTGAAAAGTGTCAGAACAATATACGAGAAAATGAATGAATAAAACTGCAAAATGTTAATTCTACCTTTGGTGACTATAGAAATGAAACTCAATGGTGTAATGGCTCGCAGAAGAATCCAAGGGATGTCATTGATAATGTGGGAACAGCGACCCCAAAACCTCCTGTATGGTGTATTCTTGATCTGTGGAGATAGAGCCTGACCAGGAATTCCTTCTAATGCTGTTGAAGGACTGTGTATTTTGGGACTATTAACTCTCTTAACGCCCAATGTATAATAGATAATAGATCACAGAAGAGCAAGACGAGAAAAACACTTTTTGCGTGTATATGAGTCAAAATGTGATGATAATGTAGATTTTTGGGGTTCAAGGTTAAGGGTTTTAGAATCTCTTGTATCTGGTGTTGGCACAGCTAAAAGCTTTAAATATTTTAGAAAATTAGGATGCTGACTAGTTAAGCAAACTAACAGAACTTAAAAGGCTTTAAGTGGACTTTTTCTAGATGTACATTCTGTAAGACATGCCACATGGCAGAGTGGGGTCGCGATAGATTTTTTGTTATTAGCTCAAGGACATGGGTGTGAAGACTTCGATGGGATTTGTTAAATAAATTGATTAGTGGTTGAGGGTTTCTAGGATGGTTGTTATCAGTAGTGAAAACAGGACTGATCATTTTGATGGTTGTTGTGGTTGTGTTACTAATGTTGCCATGCATGATTTCTCTGCTGCAAAGGGCCCTGCAGTGGACAATGAGGGCAGCATTTTTAGCAAAAATAAAAAAAGGGGGAATTGTGGGAAACTGCAGCGGGTCTGTGGAATCCTTGACAGAAAATATGAGAGTAGAGATCAGCCTTGAGATATTAAGATTTACCCTTGAGAAGGATGGGAGTAAAGGAGTATCCGGAGAGAGGAGAGATGTACCCGTGAGAAAGAAGGGGATAGAAGAATAACATGGATGATAGAAAAATTAACCAATGAGATGTCAGTGCTGAAACTTGTAACCAATATTGAAAAGACACATGAACTGGTAGAATTGTATAAAAATGCACTTGTAGCAATAAATGGCATCTATTACTTTCATCTTGAAAGAACTTGGTCCATGTCGTTTGTACGCCTCAACCGCGAACCTTTGCTCTTGAAAGGATGTCATCAGGTGGGTGTTTCGGTGTAATACGCTGAAAACTAGACCAGTAATAGTGAAATATGCCCATGATATGCATGATCCCTGCCCCAAAGCACCATGACTAAGCCTAAGCAGACCTGCAGCTTATTTTTTTGCACTGCCTGCAGATTGTGGAAGTACAGTATAAAAACCATTCTTATGGAGAGATCTTAGTATTTTAGGCTTAGTCTAAATGTCTCAAGTAGATGGGGTTTTTGCTTGGGCCTAATCCATACGGTTTTATGGCTTTCCTCCTAGTCTGAAGAAGAATGTGCTAGAAACTATAAAGCCAAAAAATGTCTTGCAGCCTAGCCTTGCCTTGCCTGTCCTTGCCTGTCCTTGCCTTGCCTTATTTCCTCCACATCCTGTTCTCTGTCCCATTCTCTCTCGTTAAACCCTCGTCTGGCTGCATGTCTCTTCGTTCCTTTTCTCACACTCTCCTGCTTCCTGCCTCTTTTATTGCATTTCCCCCATTTCACTCCTGCAGCCAAACACTACTTTTTATTCTTCCTTCCCTTTCTCCTGCTCCCTTCGCTTTCTCCCTATGTCCCATATCGTTCCTCTCGACTTCTCTGTTGGAGACTTCGGACCAAACTGGCCCCACGTCTGGGCATGGTTTGACAAGTTTTCAGAGGCCTGGCAGGTGACAGCAGGGCCAGCAGGCAGTGACAGGCCCGGGGCTGACAGGCTCCCCATCCCGTAGAGGGCGCTTGACTGCCACACCCAGATGACATAGAACCTTTGTCACAATGCCTGCTAGCGTGGCGAGGATGCGGTGACTCTGCGGGTGACAGGGACGCTGCAGGACTTGGTGTCAGCTCAGCAATCTCTTACTTCCCCAAAAAAGCGGAATTCTGCAAATTGCTGCCTTTGCTCTTGAAAGGATGTCATCAGGTGGGTGTTTCTGGTGTAATACACGGAAAACCAGAGCAGAAATGGAGAAATATTCCCATGATATGCATGGTCCCTGCCCCACTGCACTATGACTCAGCATAAGGAGTTATGCAGATTATTTTTTTGTACTGTCAGCAGATTGTGGAAGTACAGTATAAAAACCATCCTTATGGAGAGATCTTCGTATTTTAGGCTTCGTCTAAGTGTCTCAAGTAGCTGGGTTTTTTTTCTTGGGCCTAATCCATACGGTCTTGTGGATTTCCTCCTTGTCTGAAGACGAATGTGCTAGAAACTACAAAGCAAAAAAATGTCCTGCAGCCTAGTCTTGCCTTGTCTGTCCTTGTCGGTTCTTGCCTTGCCTTATTTCCTTCTCATCCTGTTCTCTGTCCCATCCTCTCTCACTAACCCCCTGTCTGGCTGCATGTCTCTTCTTTCCTTTTCTCTCATTCTCTTCCTTCCTGCCTCTTTTCCTGCAATTCCTCCATCTCACTCCTGCAGCCCAACACTACTTCTTATTCTTCCTTCCCTTTGTTCTGCTCCCTTCGCTTTCTCCCTCTGTCCCACATGATTCTTCCCGACTTGTCTGTTGGACACTTTGGGCCAAATTGGCCCCAAGTCTGGGCATGGTTTGACCTGTTTTCAGAGGCCTGACTAGTAAGAGCAGGGACAGCAGGCAGTGACAGGCCCGGGGCTGACAGGCTCCCCATCACCTAGGGTCGCCTTGCTGCCACACCCAGCTGACATAGAACCTTTGTCACAATGCCTGCTATCTTGGAGAGGATGCAGTGACTCTGCAGGTGACAGGGACACTGCAGGACTTGGTGTCAGCTCAGCAATTTCTCACTTCCCCAAAGAAGCGGAATTCTGCAAATTGCTCTTGAAAGGATATCATCAGGTGGGTGTTTTGGTGTCATACTCTGAAAACCAGAGCAGAAATGGTGAAATATTCCCATGATATGCATGGTCCCTGCACCAAAGCACCATGACTCAGCCTAAGGAGATCTGCAGCTTATATTTTTGTACTGCCAGCAGATTGTGGAAGCACAGTATAAAAACCATCCTTATGGAGAGATCTGCGTATTTGAGGCTTAGTCTTAGTGTCTCAAGTAGCTGGGGTTTTTGCTTGGGCCTAATACATACGGTCTTATGGCCTTACTCCTAGTCTGAAGATGAATGTGCTAGAAATTATAAAGCAAAAACATGTCCTGCAGCCTAGCCTTGCTTTGCCTGTCCTTGCCTGTTCTTGCCTTGCCTTATTTCCTTCTCATCCTGTTCTCTGTCCCATCCTCTCTCACTAACCCCTCGTCTGGCTGCATGTCTCGTCTTTCCTTTTCTCTCACTCTCCTGCTTCCTGCGTCTTTTCTTGCAATTCCTCCATCTCACTCCTGCAGCCCAACACTACTTTTTATTCTTCCTTCCCTTTCTCCTGCTCCCTTCGCTTTCTCCCTCTGTCCCATATCTTTCTTCCCGACTTGTGTCTTGGAGACTTTGGGCCAAACTGGCCCCAAGTCTGGTCATTGTTTGACAAGTTTTCAAAGGCCTCCCTGGTCACAGCATTGACAGCAGGCAGTGACAGGCACGGGCCTTACAGGCTCCCCATCCCCTAGGGGGCGCCTGGCTGCCACACCCAGCTGACATAGAACCTTTGTCACAATGCCCGCTACCGTGGCGAGTATGTGGTGGCTCTGCAGGTGACAGGGACACTGCAGTACTTGGTGGAAGCTCAGCAATTTCTCACTTCCCCAAAGAAGCGGAATTCTGCAAATTGCTGCCTTTGGTCTTGAAAGGATGTCATCAGATGGGTGTTTTGGTGTAATACACTGAAAAACAGAGTAGAAATGGTGAAATATTCCCATGATATGCATGGTCCCCGCACCAAAGCACCATGACTCATCCGAAGGATATCTGCAGCTTATATTTTTGTACTGCCAGCAGATTGTGGAAGCACAGTATAAAAACCATCCTTATGGAGAGATCTGCGTATTTTAGACTTAGTCTAAGTGTCTCAAGTAGCTGGGGTTTTTGCTTGGGCCTAATCCATACGGTCTTATGGCCTTACTCCTAGTCTGAAGACGAATGTGCTAGAAACTATAAAGCTAAAACATGTCCTGCAGCCTAGCCTTGCTTTGCCTGTCCTTGCCTGTTCTTGCCTGTCCTTGCCTTGCCTTATTTCCTTCTCATCCTGTTCTCTGTCCCATCCTCTCTCACTAACCCCTCGTCTGGCTGCATGTCTCTTCTTTCCTTTTCTCTCACTCTCCTGCTTCCTGCCTCTTTAAAGGCAATTCCTCCATCTCACTCCTGCAGCCCAACACTACTTTTTATTCTTCCTTCCCTTAATTCTGCTCCCTTCGCTTTCTCCCTCTGTCCCATATCTTTCTTCCCGACTTGTCTCTTGGAGACTTTGGGCCAAACTGGCCCCATGTCTGGGCATTGTTTGACAAGTTTTCAGAGGCCTGGCTGGTCCCAGCAAGGACCGCTGGCAGTGACAGGCCCGGGTCTTACAGGCTCCCCATCCGCTAGGGCGCGCCTGGCTGCCACACCCAGCTGACATAGAACCTTTGTCACAATGCCCGCTACCGTGGCGAGTATGTGGTGACTCTGCAGGTGACAGGGACACTGCAGGACTTGGTGGCAGCTCAGCAATTTCTCACTTCCCCAAAGAAGCGGAATTCTGCAAATTGCTGCCTTTGCTCTTGAAAGGATATCATCAGGTGGATGTTTTGGTGTCATACTCTGAAAACCAGAGCAGAAATGGTGAAATATTTCCATGATATGCATGGTCCCTGCACCGAAGCACTATGATTCAGCCTAAGTAGATCTGCAGCTTATTTTTTTGTACTGCCAGCAGATTGTGGAAGTACAGTATAAAAACCATCCTTATGGAGAGATCTGCATATTTTAGGCTTAGTCCAAGCGTCTCAAGTAGCTGGGGTTTTTGCTTTGGCCTAATCCATACGGTCTTCTGGCTCTCCTCCTAGTCTGAATACAAATGTGCTAGAAACTATAAAGCAAAAAAATGTCCTGCAGCCTAGCCTTGCCTTGCCTGTCCTTGTCTTGCCTTATTTCCTTCTCATCCTATTCTCTGTCCCATCCTCTCTCACTAACCCCTCGTCTGGCTTCATGTCTCTTCTTTCCTTTTCTCTCACTCTCCTGCTCCCTGCCTCTTTTCCTTCAATTCCTCCATCTCACTCCTGCAGCCCAACACTACTTTTTATTCACAGAATCACAGAGTCACAGAATCACAGTATCACAGAATCGACTGGGTTAGAAAAGACCTCAGTGATCATCAAGTCCAACTCTTGGTCCAACTCTAGTCCGTTTACTAGATCGTGGCACTAAGTGCCATGTCCAATCTCAGTTTAAAAACCTCTAGGGACGGCGAGTCCACTACCTCCCTGGGCAGGCCATTCCAATGCCTGACCACTCTCTCGGTAAAGAATTTCTTTCTGATATCCAGTCTAAATTTCCCCTGGTAGAGTTTAAGCCCATGCCCCCTTGTCCTATTGCTAACTGCCTGGGAGAAGAGACCAATCCCCACCTGGCTATAACTTCCCTTCAGGTAGTTATAGAGAGTGATGAGGTCACCTCTAAGCCTCCTCTTCTCTAGACTAAACAACCCCAGCTCCCTCAGCCTCTCCCCATAGGGCTTGTGTTCAAGTCCCTTCACCACTCGTGTTGCTCTTCTCTGGACCCACTCCAGCACTTCAATGTCTTTCCTGAACTGAGAGGCCCAGAACTGAACACAATACTCCAGATGTGGCCTCACCAATGCAGAGTACAGGGGAAGGATCACTTCCCTTGTCCTGCTGACCACGCTATTTTTGATACAGGACAGGATACCGTTGGCCTTCTTGGCCACCTGGGCACACTGTTGGCTCATGTTGAGCTTCCTGTCAATTAGTACCCCCAGGTCCCTTTCTGTCTGACTGCTCTCCAGCCACTCTGTGCCCAGCCTGTAGCGCTGCAGGGGGTTGTTGTGACCAAAGTGCAGCACCCGGCACTTGGCCTTATTGAACTTCATCCCATTGGAATCAGCCCATTTTTCCAGTCTATCCAGATCCCTCTGCAGAGTCCTCCTGCCTTCCAGTAGGTCGACACTCCCTCCCAACTTGGTGTCATGAGCAAATTTGCTGATGATGGTCTCAATCCCCTCATCTAAATCATCAATAAAGATGTTAAACAGGACTGGACCCAACACTGACCCCTGGGGAACACCACTAGTGACTGGCCGCCAGCTGGATGCAGCCCCATTCACCAGCACTCTCTGGGCCCGGCCCTCCAGCCAGTTCTTAACCCAGCGTAGAGTACACTTGTCCAAGCCATGGGCTACCAGCTTTTGCAAGAGTATATTATGGGAGACAGTGTCAAAGGCCTTGCTGAAGTCCAGATAGACCACATCCATGGCTTTCCCCTCATCCACCAGCTGGGTCACCTGATCATAAAAGGAGATCAGGTTGGTCAGACAGGACCTGCCCCTCCTAAACCCATGCTGGCTGGGTCTGATCCCTTGTCCATCCTGAAGGTGCTGTGTGATTCCACTCAGGATGATCTGCTCCATAACCCTGCCAGGCACCGAGGTCAGACTGACAGGCCTGTAGTTGCCAGGGTCAGCTCTGCAGCCCTTTTTGTGGACTGGGGTAACATTGGCCAATTTTCAATCATATGGGACCTCCCCAGTGAGCCAGGACTGTTGGAAGATTATGGAGAGCGGCTTGGCAAGTTCTTCTGCTAGCTCCCTCATCACCCTAGGATGGATCCCATCTGGTCCCATAGACTTGTGAGGATCCAGATGGCTCAGTAAATCACCAACTATTTCCTCCTGGAATACAAGGGGCCATTTTGGCTTCCTATCTCTGTCAACCACCTCCAGAGATGAGTTGTCCTGAGGGCCACCTGTCTCACTGGTAAAAACTGAGGCAAAGTAGGTATTAAGTACCTCAGCTTTCTCCTCATCTTTGTTAACTATATTTCCTTCAGAGTCCAACAGAGAATGGATGTCAGGGATTGGCTCAAGGAGCACAGACATGAGTCCACCAAGCAACTGTACGAGCAGAGCCCATTTTAGTTGACATAAATAGGCCTTAGTTAGCTTGTCTATTAGGCCATGGGAAAGGGGGGAACGGAAAAGTACTAACTAAGGCAGGGTCAGGATATTTTTGAAGAGATAAGAGTCAGAAGAATGCGGGATGCGCATAGCTAGCTAAACCCAAGTAGGTGGAGTAAGTAAATGTGCTTAGCCTATTAGATAGAGACAAGTATGCATAATTATGGTATTTGGTATAAATGCACGCTATCTCGGGCAATAAAGTTGAAGTATGCTTTATCACTCATATTGGGTCGGCCGCATTTCTTCCTCCGTCCGCTCGGGTCTGGAACTCTGATGGGACTTTTCTCTGCAATTGGCGCCCGAACCGGGGATCCGAAGCGGCGGATAGAAGCAAAAGGCGCCGGGAGAGCAGCGACCGGCGGGCAAGAGTGCCCGAACACTGTGCTGCGGTGTGTCGACTCCGAAGCCTGAACCGACTGAAGTTCGCCAGTGCTGGGCTACAGGAAACAAGGGCTGCAAGAGGTCTCTTAATTTAGCAAGAGGTACCGTACTATAGTGATGAATAACGGAGAAATAGATTAAAAATGATGAATAACGGAGAAATAGATAACAGAGAAACGGATTAAAAGTGATAGATAACAGAGAAACGGATTAAAAGTGATAGATAACAGAGAAACGGATTAAAAGTGATAAATAACAGAGAAACGGATTAAAAGTGATAGATAACAGAGAAACGGATTAAAAGTGATGAATAACGGAGAAACGGGTTAAAATGATGAATAACAGAGAAATGGATTTAGAAGTAGCCCTAGATTTATTACAAAGCTTTTTAGAAAAGCGGGGGGTTGATTATAGTTGCGTTAAACAGCTAGCTGGTCTAGTAGCAGCGGGGAAAACTAAGGGGTGTTTTCAGGATCCTGATTTATTGTTTGATGAAGGAGAGTGGAGAAAATTGGGGGATGTGTTGTGGGATATGGTCATAGACGAGGATAAAACAGCTAAGAAACTGATGAAACCGTGGAGGGAAGTAATTAATAATATTAAGCGTCATAAAGTGGAAAAGAATTTAGCCGCGGTAGCTTCACAGAAACTCGATAAAATGGAGCCTTCCGCTCCGCCGATGGAAACGGGCATATCTGCGTTATCAGCGAAGAACCTTAAAAGACTATTAACTTGGTGCAGAGGCAATAGGTATCCTGCTGACCTGTCAGGAGTTTTTCAAGTAGAGACTTGGAAAAAGATGGGAACTGTGTTGTGGAAGGCAATTAGTCACCGCGAAAGATATATTCTCGGCCTTGTAACCATCTGGAAACTGATAAATACTACAGTGAAGCAATTATAACCTGAAAAGACTGTTACGAGCATTAGTGACTCAAAACTTGAACTTTGGGACAGTATAGAGCAGAAATTATGGGATAAAGTCAGCAATGGAGATACAGAAGCTAAATCATTAGTAACTACATGGAAGCTTGAACGGTCTGCTGCTGCCGGAATTTTTGCAGCGTTGCAGCCTGATGCATTTTAACCCTCTAACTTCCACGAGAGAACAGAAGAAGTCACTGAAAATAGAACTGGACAACAGAACTGTGTGACAGATTAGATCAGTTAACAGCAAGTGAATCTGACAGTCGGCAATGTGGTCATGATAATCGTGACGGGAAAGGGGGTGCTCCTGGGGACTCAGGGTATAAAACTTAGAAGTTAAGGAAGCACTGGTTTTGGAATTGGCAGTAGAGAATGCTAATGTTTGCTATCAACATGTTATTTGCGAGTTTTACAGTGCATATTATGTGCTGCTGTTTATTGCCTCTCTGAAAGTCAAGCAGCTTGTCAGGAATGTGAGTTAATTGTTTTACTGGTTGTTGTTAGAATTGTTTCTTTGTGGTATAAGTGCACCGTAAAACTTTCTCTCCACTTTTCCCACTCACGCTGCAAGCAGCCCTGTGCTTTTCCGTGGGGTCAGAAATTACTGTTTTCAGTCGTGTTCATAAAAAATCGGTATTGGGAGGTGTTTCAAAACATAGGGAAGCACTTGGAAATATGAGGAAAGAAGATCTTGTAAAATATTGTAATTAATGGTGGCTGCTGTATAAGTTAAATGATTGGGAAAAGTGTCCGGGGAATAGAATCTTGAAGTATAACACCTTATTGCAATTAATGTTGTTTTTAGGGTGAGAAGAGTAAGACAAAATAAATCCCTACAAGAGATCATTAAATCATTTCAGACAGCTGAGAGAGAGTTAACTGATAACACGCAGGTCACAGTAAACTTGCCGAAGTCTGCACAATGTTTTCCTTATTAGCCTGTTTTCTTTGTGGGTATCTGTTTAAGCATGTTGCAATTTTGGTAGGTCTTTGTTATATGGTACAGTAAGTTCACAGACTGTTAAATCATGAGAATCGGTTGACTCAAAAGGTGCGTTTTGTGATAGTACAAAAGATCATGAGTAATTTAGTTCCTTACTGCGTGAACGTGATGTTAAGATTTTATGTGTAGTAGCTGTTATATTTTTTTTTTTTTTTTTCTTCTAGCGTACTAGCTTTATTCCAATATCCAGACTTGCGCAACTCTGTGACAGGCTGTCTCTCATCTCGGTGCACTAAATTTGGCCTTTTTGTATGCACATCAAGTGAAGAATCATGGTTTTAGAATAACAGTTGTAGCACACCAGATGAGACACTATAAAAAAAAAAAGGCCTTGCCCAGTCCAGCTTGCTGCGGGGGGGGGCGGATGCCAAATGGGCCTCCAGCGCGCACTGACCTATTTTGTCAGGGAGACCCAGAGGTATCTCCACCTGGCTGAGCAGTAAGCGGTTCAAGGTGCAATGCAAAAAATTGAGATATTGTCTTAAATTGGTGTAACTGTGATCCATCTGCTTATTTGAACTTGGTATATGGTTTTCGTATCTGAGCTCAGTATTTTAGTTTGCATATTCATATTCGGTACCAAAAGAATCTTGTTTGGGGAGATAATTACAAAACGGGAACCGGTTCCACTGCTAAAATTCCACCTTGCTCCCCCTTAGGATGCATCCTTACACATTAAAGTAATCGCTTATATTGTTAGAAAAGCATTTAAATTGTTAAAATACTATGATAGATGTGAACTTGGGGTATTGTATGAAGTTATGAAGTTGTATTTAAAGGTTGCTGGAATGTGAACTGATTTGGATCTAGGACAATAGAATAATGGATTTATGTTTATTATACTGGTTTATACTGTTTTTTGACATCTCTAAATTGTAAAAGGTAAATGGAGCTAAGGAATGTGACTATTGCTGAGCTACTTGAAATTGCATATAAAGTGTATTATGGCTGGAATGAAATGGGAAAACAAAAGAGCAAAATATCCCAGGCCTGTGTGCAGCTCATTGTAACTGAGAAGTTTCCCAGAGCCTCCTACTTCGTACCAGCCAGTGTGCCAGCTGCGTGACCTTGGTTATATCTACATTGCACAGAAAGAAAAAACAACTGGAAAAACCTGGCTGCCTGCTTTTAAAGCAGTGAAAAGGGGGGTTCCCTCTCCCCCCACTGCAGCGATGTAATACTGAATGGAGCAGTCCGAGGGTGAAGTTTAAAGGCATCCTGAGCAGACCCGTAGTTCTAATGAAACTGGACAATTAAACCAAAAATTTGTTGATGGACTTATCCTATGGTAATTAATTGTACGAGACTTCTTAGTAAATTCACCATGCTAGAGACAACGAAAGAAAGGCCGTTTTTTGAGACAAATGGAATGCCAGATTTGGAACAAAGTTTTAATACATGAATTCTTGTATTTGCCCGAAAGTCCTATACCTCTCTTGGGTCAGGATTTGTTAAGTAAATTGTAAGCTCAAATAACGTTTTCTGAGAATTCTGTTTAGTTGCATATCCTACAAGAAGGTGCTTGGATGGTGCAGATCTGCTTGTGCAAGTGAGAAATCTTCAAGGAACTTAGCAGCCAATGTTTTTGATAAAGCAAATACTACACTGAGAAATCTGAAATAGGACTTCAATCCGGTAAGGGAAAACAATATCCAATAAATATGACAGCCAAAATGGAGTTAGAAACTTTGAGGGATGAATTTATGACAACTTTACAGGATGACTGCATTTGATTGGACTTACAGATTTGTCTATGAAACAACCTGTGGCTATTGTGGGACAGTATGATGAGAATGCTAACAGACTAATATACCAATTGTCACTCTGATCAAGAAAATGCAGGGAATGAATTTAAGGCCATGATCCTTTTGTCATATATGTACCATTTGCGAAATTTAAGGAACCTCTGAATTTGATTTGCGATTTTGAGTACGTAGTCAAGATCCAACACACGTATCTGATTCTGAACTGTGTTTTTGTTTTGTTTTGTTTGTTTTGTTTTGTTTTGTTTTTTAAACAAAAAGGGGAATTGTCAAAAGGATTGTATGTGATGAATCACTTGTATCTAAGTGGTACAGCCTAAATTTGCCCTGTGATGAAACACTTTGTAACTATGACCCAAAACCATGCTAAATCAGAAAGAACCTGCATTAGGTATGGTCAAATCACTAGTTAACGTTCAATGGAAAAGGCCACACCAATTGATAACCTGGGGGAGAGGTTATGCTTATGTTTTTACAGATCAAGAGCTGCAATGGTTGCCAGCACGAAACGTGAAACCTGTGTTATCTTCCTGACAATGATTGTTGCAGCTGCTGTGTTTTGGATGCCTGCACAGACAAAGACTAACATGTGGATTACTTTAGCCAACATGACTGACCATCTATATGCCTAACTACGATGTCTCTGGAAAAAACGTTCCACACATGCTTGGTTGGTGTCTTCCTTGATGACTACAGCAGCATCACACGACTGTTTCAAATAGTGGTTGATGCAGAGGCATTGCAACGAACTGTAATAATACTAACACGGCACTTTGGATTAATTGCCACCTGGAAGCAGACATCGAACCACAGGAACTGGAATTGCTGGCATCTATGCCTATGGATGCTTGTATTCAGCCGGTTTGTGAAAAGTGTCAGAACAGTATACAAGAACATGAATGGACAAAACTACAAAATGTTAATGCTATCCTTGGTGACTACAGAAATGAAACTCGACGGTGTAATGCTTCACAGAAGAATGCAAGGGATGTCATTGACAGCGACCCTAAAACCTCCTGCATGGTGTATTCTTGATCTGTGAAGATAGAGCCTGACCAGGAATTCCTTCTAATGCTGTTGGAGGACTGTGTATTTTGGGACTATTAACTCTCATAACGTCCAATGTATCTATGATAATAGATCACAAAAGAGCAAGACGAGAAAAACACTTTTATGGATTTACAGAATAAGTCGAGATCCATCCACGAGGAGATTAAACAACTTACGGACCATTCACAGAAGATCAGAGAGGATGTAGGCCTCTTTGGCTTAGAGGGCCTCATGAACTGGTTTGGACTAGGAGGATGGGTAAAAGGGCTTTTGCAGAGTGCTCTGGCTCTCTTAATCATAGTAGTAGTTGTATTAATATGCTTGAGTTGTGCTATATCATGTATTAAGAAGATTTTAGAGCAGACACTTGGGCAGGCTCTGCTCATTAATAAAAGAAAATGGGGGAGATGTCGGGGATTGGCTCAAGGAGCACAGACATGAGTCCACCAAGCAACTGTACGAGCAGAGCCCATTTTAGTTGACATAAATAGGCCTTAGTTAGCTTGTCTATTAGGCCATGGGAAAGGGGGGAACGGAAAAGTACTAACTAAGGCAGGGTCAGGATATTTTTGAAGAGATAAGAGTCAGAAGAATGCGGGATGCGCATAGCTAGCTAAACCCAAGTAGGTGGAGTAAGTAAATGTGCTTAGCCTATTAGATAGAGACAAGTATGCATAATTATGGTATTTGGTATAAATGCACGCTATCTCGGGCAATAAAGTTGAAGTATGCTTTATCACTCATATTGGGTCGGCCGCATTTCTTCCTCCGTCCGCTCGGGTCTGGAACTCTGATGGGACTTTTCTCTGCAAATGGAGGTTTTCCTTGCCCCTCCTTTTGTTATTAACATATTTGAAGAAGGACTTTTTATTATCCCTGACAGAATTGGCCAAGTTAACTTCAAATTGCACTTTTGTTTCCCTGATCTTTTTTCTGCATGATCTAGCTATTTCCACAAATCCTTCATAAGTAGCCAGCCCTTTTTTCCACAGTCGGTAAAGTCTCTTTTTATTTCTGATTTCATTCAGAATCTCCCTGTTTAGCCAAGCCGGTTGTCTTCCCCACCAGCTAGCCTTTCGGCACACTGGTATAGCCTGTTCCTGTGCACTCAAAACCACCTGCTGGAAGCATGTCCAACCCTCCTGGGCCCGCATGTTTTTAAGCATTGTTTCCCAGGGTATGCTCTGAACTAGACTTCTGAATAGGCAAAAATCTGCCCTCGGGAAGTCCAGCATAGAGGTTTTGTTAATGGTTCTCCCTGCATCTCTGAGTACTGAAAATTCTATTATTTCATGGTAGCTATGCCCCAGGCGGCCTCCAAACACTACATCTCCCACCAGCCTTTCTCTGTTTGTAAACAGTAGGTCTAGCGGGGTCTTGCCCCTGGTGGGCTCATTTACCAGCTGATGAAGGAAATTGTCCTCTATACACTCTAGGAACTTCCTAGACTGCCTCTTCTGTGCAGTATTGACCTCCCAGCAGATATCCGGCAGGTTAAAGTCACCCACAAGAACAAGGGCCGTTGATTTTGAGACATCTGCCAGCTGCTTGTAGAATAATTCATCTCCTTCATTGTCCTGGTTGCGCGGTCTATAACAGACACCCACGAGGATGTCAGCCTTGTTGGACTTCCCCCTGATTCTGCTCCCCAAGTCTGGGCATGGTTTGACCAATTTTCAGAGGCCTGGCTGGTGACAGCAGGGACAGCAGGCAGTGACAGGCCCGGGGCTGACAGGCTCCCCATCCCCTAGGGGGCGCCTGGCTGCCACACCCAGCTGACATAGAACCTTTGTCACAATGCCGGCTACCGTGGCGAGTATGTGGTGACTCTGCAGGTGACAGGGATACTGCAGGACTTGGTGGCAGCTCAGCAATTTCTCAGTTCCCCAAAGAAGCGGAATTCTGCAAATTGCTGCCTTTGCTCTTGAAAGGATATCATCAGGTGGGTGTTTTGGTGTCATACTCTGAAAACCAGAGCAGAAATGGTGAAATATTCCCATGATATGCATGGTCCCTGCACCAAAGCACCATGACTCAGCCTAAGGAGATCTGCAGCTTATTTTTTTGTACTGCCAGCAGACTGTGGAAGAACAGTATAAAAACCATCCTTATGGAGAGATCTGCGTATTTTAGGCTTAGTCTAAGTGTCTCAAGTAGCTGGGGTTTTTGCTTGGGCCTAATCCATACGGTCTTATGGCCTTACTCCTAGTCTGGAGACAAATGTGCTAGAAACTATAAAGCAAAAACATGTCCTGCAGCCTAGCCTTGCTTTGCCTGTCCTTGCCTGTCCTTGCCTTGCCTTATTTCCTTCTCATCCTGTTCTCTGTCCCATCCTCTCTCACTAACCCCTCGTCTGGCTGCATGTCTCGTCTTTCCTTTTCTATCACTCTCCTGCTTCCTGCCTCTTTAATGGCAATTCCTCCATCTCACACCTGCAGCCCAACACTACTTTTTATTCTTCCTTCCCTTTCTCCTGCTCCCTTCGCTTTCTCCCTCTGTCCCATATCTTTCTTCCCGACTTGTCTTTTCAAGACTTTGGGGCAAATTGGCCCCAAGTCTGAGCATGGTTTGACCAATTTTCAGAGGCCTGGCTGGTGACAGCAGGGACAGCAGGCAGTGACAGGCCCGGGGCTGACAGGCTCCCCATCCTCTAGGGGGCGCCTGGCTGCCACACCCAGCTGACATAGAACCTTTGTCACAATGCCCGGTACCGTGGCGAGTATGTGGTGACTCTGCAGGTGACAGGGACACTGCAGGACTTGGTGTCAGCTTAGCAATTTCTCACTTCTCCAAAGAAGCGGAATTCTGCAAATTGCTGCCTTTGCTCTTGAAAGGATATCATCAGGTGGGTGTTTTGGTGTCATACTCTGAAAACCAGAGCAGAAATGGTGAACTATTCCCATGATATGCATGGTCCCTGCACCAAAGCACCATGACTCAGCCTAAGGAGATCTGCAGCTTATTTTTTTGTACTGCCAGCAGATTGTGGAAGCACAGTATAAAAACCATCCTTATGGAGAGATCTGCGTATTTTAGGCTTAGTCTAAGTGTCTCAAGTAGCTGGGGTTTTTGCTTGGGCCTAATCCATACAGTCTTATGGCCTTACTCCTAGTCTGAAGACGAATGTGCTAGAAACTATAAAGCGAAAAAATGTCCTGCAGCCTAGCCTTGCTTTGCCTGTCTGTCCTGGTTTTGGTAAAAACAAGTTTCTCTTTCAGTGAATTTTGCCTGTCAGCTAAAGCCTTCATATTAACTGTATTTTCCTGGAGCACCAGACACATGGTTTGGTAAACCTATCAATGGAATGCAAACTTAATGATAAGCACAGATGGACATCTCGCGAGAGGGGCGACGAGAAACAAGTGAGCAAGAAACTGACCAACTGTGTATAACATTCCATTCACGTGAATACTTTATATAAAGTGGGAGATCACGAGGATCTCGTGTGCTTTTGCCCTTTTCCCTTCTGCTTATGGCCAACATTGGAAGAGGACCTTGCTAGTCGTCCCTGCAAACTGAGGCCTAGTGAGAGACTGAATCCGGCTCCGATTGGCTGCAGAGTCTAATCCAGGACTTTGGGTGCCGGCTCTGCAGTTGCTGAGACTTTCAAGATTGGTTTTGTATATTTTGTATTATTTTCTCTATTCTTATTAGTAGCATTAGTAAAACATCTTTAATTTTTCCCAATTCTCTTCACTCTGTGCTTCTTTTCCTCCCAATTGCCTCTCCTTAGTGAAAAGGGGGGAGAGGGATGGGGAAGTGTGGGGGGGAAGAAGAGGGGGTTAACAATACATCTGCCAGGGTTTTATTGTCACCCCGCAATCTTAACCCTCGACACTGTCCTTGCCTGTCCTTGCCTTGCCTTATTTCCTTCTCATCCTGTTCTCTGTCCCATCCTCTCTCACTAACCCCTCGTCTGGCTGCATGTCTCGTCTTTCCTTTTCTATCACTCTCCTGCTTCCTGCCTCTTTAATGGCAATTCCTCCATCTCACTCCCGCAGACCAACACTACTTTTTATTCTTCCTTCCCTTTCTCCTGCTCCCTTCGCTTTCTCCCTCTGTCTCATATCTTTCTTCCCGACTTGTCTTTTCAAGACTTTGGGCAAAACTGGCCCCAAGTCTGGGCATGGTTTGACCAATTTTCAGAGGCCTGGCTGGTGACAGCAGGGACAGCAGGCAGTGACAGGCCCGGGGCTGACAGGCTCCCCATCCCCTAGGGGGCGCCTGGCTGCCACACCCAGCTGACATAGAACCTTTGTCACAATGCCCGCTACCGTGGCGAGTATGTGGTGACTCTGCAGGTGACAGGGATACTGCAGGACTTGGTGGCAGCTCAGCAATTTCTCACTTCCCCAAAGAAGCGGAATTCTGCAAATTGCTGCCTTTGCTCTTGAAAGGATATCATCAGGTGGGTGTTTTGGTGTCATACTCTGAAAACCAGAGCAGAAATGGTGAAATATTCCCATGATATGCATGGTCCCTGCACCAAAGCACCATGACTCAGCCTAAGGAGTTCTGCAGCTTATTTTTTTGTACTGCCAGCAGACTGTGGAAGCACAGTATAAAAACCATCCTTATGGAGAGATCTGCGTATTTTAGGCTTAGTCTAAGTGTCTCAAGTAGCTGGGGTTTTTGCTTGGGCCTAATCCATACGGTCTTATGGCCTTACTCCTAGTCTGAAGACGAATGTGCTAGAAACTATAAAGCGAAAAAATGTCCTGCAGCCTAGCCTTGCTTTGCCTGTCCTTGCCTGTCCTTGCCTTGCCTTATTTCCTTCTCATCCTGTTCTCTGTCCCATCCTCTCTCACTAAGCCCTCGTCTGGCTGCATGTCTCGTCTTTCCTTTTCTCTCACTCTCCTGCTTCCTGCCTCTTTAATGGCAATTCCTCCATCTCACTCCTGCAGCCCAACACTACTTTTTATTCTTCCTTCCCTTTCTCCTGCTCCCTTCGCTTTCTCCCTCTGTCCCATATCTTTCTTCCCGACTTGTCTTTTCAAGACTTTGGGCCAAATTGGCCCCAAGTCTGGGCATGGTTTGACCAATTTTCAGAGGCCTGGCTGGTGACAGCAGGGACAGCAGGCAGTGACAGGCCCGGGGCTGAAAGGCACCTCATCCCCTAGGGGGCGCCTGGCTGCCACACCCAGCTGACATAGAACCTTTGTCACAATGCCGGCTACCGTGGCGAGTATGTGGTGACTCTGCAGGTGACAGGGACACTGCAGGACTTGGTGGCAGCTCAGCAATTTCTCACTTCCCCAAAGAAGCGGAATTCTGCAAATTGCTGCCTTTGCTCTTGAAAGGATATCATCAGGTGGGTGTTTTGGTGTCATACACTGAAAACCAGAGCAGAAATGGTGAAATATTCCCATGATATGCATGGTCCCTGCACCAAAGCACCATGACTCAGCCTAAGGAGATCTGCAGCTTATTTTTTTGTACTGCCAGCAGATTGTGGAAGCACAGTATAAAAACCATCCTTATGGAGAGATCTGCGTATTTTAGGCTTAGTCTTAGGGTCTCAAGTAGCTGGGGTTTTTGCTTGGGCCTAATCCATACGGTCTTATGGCCTTACTCCTAGTCTGAAGACGAATGTGCTAGAAACTATAAAGCGAAAAAATGTCCTGCAGCCTAGCCTTGCTTTGCCTGTCCTTGCCTGTCCTTGCCTTGCCTTATTTCCTTCTCATCCTGTTTTCTGTCCCATCCTCTCTCACTAACCCCTCGTCTGGCTCCATGTCTCTTCTTTCCTTTTCTCTCACTCTCCTGCTTCCTGCCTCTTTTCCTGCAATTCCTCCATCTCACTCCTGAAGCCCAACACTACTTTTTATTCTTCCTTCCCTTTCTCCTGCTCCCTTTGCTTTCTCCCTCTGTCCCATATCTTTCTTCCCGACTTGTCTTTTCAAGACTTTGGGCAAAACTGGCCCCAAGTCTGGGCATGGTTTGACCAATATTCAGAGGCCTGGCTGGTGACAGCAGGGACAGCAGGCAGTGACAGGCCCGGGGCTGACAGGCTCCCCATCCCCTAGGGGGCGCCTGGCTGCCACACCCAGCTGACATAGAACCTTTGTCACAATGCCCGCTACCGTGGCGAGTATGTGGTGACTCTGCAGGTGACAGGGACACTGCAGGACTTGGTGGCAGCTCAGCAATTTCTCACTTCCCCAAAGAAGCTGAATTCTGCAAATTGCTGCCTTTGCTCTTGAAAGGATATCATCAGGTGGGTGTTTTGGTGTCATACTCTGAAAACCAGAGCAGAAATGGTGAAATATTCCCATGATATGCATGGTCCCTGTACCAAAGCACCATGACTCAGCCTAAGGAGATCTGCAGCTTATTTTTTTGTACTGCCAGCAGATTGTGGAAGCACAGTATAAAAACCATCCTTATGGAGAGATCTGCGTATTTTAGGCTTAGTCTTAGTGTCTGAGGTAGCTGGGGTTTTTGCTTGGGCCTAATCCATACGGTCTTATGGCCTTACTCCTAGTCTGAAGACGAATGTGCTAGAAACTATAAAGCTAAAACATGTCCTGCAGCCTAGCCTTGCTTTGCCTGTTCTTACCTGTCCTTGCCTTGCCTTATTTCCTGCTCATCCTGTTTTCTGTCCCATCCTCTCTCACTAACCCCTCGTCTGGCTGAATGTCTCTACTTTCCTTTTCTCTCACTCTCCTGCTTCCTGCCTCTTTAATGGCAATTCCTCCATCTCACTCCTGCAGCCCAACACTACTTTTTATTCTTCCTTCCCTTTCTCCTGCTCCCTTCGCTTTCTCCCTCTGTCCCATATCTTTCTTCCCGACTTGTCTTTTCAAGACTTTGGGCCAAATTGGCCCCAAGTCTGGGCATGGTTTGACCAATATTCAGAGGCCTGGCTGGTGACAGCAGGGACAGCAGGCAGTGACAGGCCCGGGGCTGACAGGCTCCCCATCCCCTAGGGGGCGCCTGGCTGCCACACCCAGCTGACATAGAACCTTTGTCACAATGCCCGCTACCGTGGCGAGTATGTGGTGACTCTGCAGGTGACAGGGACACTGCAGGACTTGGTGGCAGCTCAGCAATTTCTCACTTCCCCAAAGAAGCGGAATTCTGCAAATTGCTGCCTTTGCTCTTGAAAGGATATCATCAGGTGGGTGTTTTGGTGTCATACTCTGAAAACCAGAGCAGAAATGGTGAAATATTCCCATGATATGCATGGTCCCTGCACCAAAGCACCGTGACTCAGCCTAAAGAGATCTGCAGCTTATTTTTTTGTACTGCCAGCAGATTGTGGAAGAACAGTATAAAAACCATCCTTACGGAGAGATCTGCGTATTTTAGGCTTAGTCTTAGTGTCTCAAGTAGCTGGGGTTTTTGCTTGGGCCTAATCCATACGGTCTTATGGCCTTACTCCTAGTCTGAAGACGAATGTGCTAGAAACTATAAAGCGAAAAAATGTCCTGCAGCCTAGCCTTGCTTTGCCTGTCCTTGCCTGTGCTTGCCTTGCCTTATTTCCTTCTCATCCTGTTCTCTGTCCCATCCTCCCTCACTAACCCCTCGTCTGGCTGCATGTCTCTACTTTCCTTTTCTCTCACTCTCCTGCTTCCTGCCTCTTTTCCTGCAATTCCTCCATCTCACTCCTGAAGCCCAACACTACTTTTTATTCTTCCTTCCCTTTCTCCTGCTCCCTTCGCTTTCTCCCTCTGTCCCATATCTTTCTTCCCGACTTGTCTTTTCAAGACTTTGGGCCAAATTGGCCCCATGTCTGGGCATGGTTTGACCAATATTCAGAGGCCTGGCTGGTGACAGCAGGGACAGCAGGTAGTGACAGGCCCGGGGCTGACAGGCTCCCCATCCCCTAGGGGGCGCCTGGCTGCCACACCCAGCTGACATAGAACCTTTGTCACAATGCCCGCTACCGTGGCGAGTATGTGGTGACTCTGCAGGTGACAGGGACACTTTTTATTCTTCCTTCCCTTTCTCCTGCTCCCTTCGCTTTCTCCCTCTGTCCCATATCTTTCTTCCCGACTTGTCTTTTCAAGACTTTGGGCCAAATTGGCCCCAAGTCTGGGCATGGTTTGACCAATATTCAGAGGCCTGGCTGGTGACAGCAGGGACAGCAGGCAGTGACAGGCCCGGGGCTGACAGGCTCCCCATCAACTAGGGGTGCCTGGCTGCCACACCCAGCTGACATAGAACCTTTGTCACAATGCCCGCTACCGTGGTGAGTATGTGGTGACTCTGCAGGTGACAGGGACACTGCAGGACTTGGTTTCAGCTCAGCAATTTCTCACTTCCCCAAAGAAGCAGAATTCTGCAAATTCCTGCCTTTGCTCTTGAAAGGATCTCATCAGGTAGGTGTTTTGGTGTCATACTCTGAAAACCAGAGCAGAAATGGTGAACTATTCCCATGATATGCATGGTCCCTGCACCAAAGCACCATGACTCAGCCTAAGGAGATCTGCAGCTTATTTTTTTGTACTGCCAGCAGATTGTGGAAGCACAGTATAAAAACCATCCTTATGGAGAGATCTGCGTATTTTAGGCTTAGTCTTAGTGTCTGAGGTAGCTGGGGTTTTTGCTTGGGCCTAATCCATACGGTCTTATGGCCTTACTCCTAGTCTGAAGACGAATGTGCTAGAAACTATAAAGCTATAACATGTCCTGCAGCCTAGCCTTGCTTTGCCTGTCCTTGCCTATCCTTGCCTTGCCTTATTTACTTCTCATCCTGTTTTCTGTCCCATCCTCTCTCACTAACCCCTCGTCTGGCTGCATGTCTCTACTTTCCTTTTCTCTCACTCTCCTGCTTCCTGCCTCTTTAATGGCAATTCCTCCATCTCACTCCTGCAGCCCAACACTACTTTTTATTCTTCCTTCCCTTTCTCCTGCTCCCTTCGCTTTCTCCCTCTGTCCCATATCTTTCTTCCCGACTTGTCTTTTCAAGACTTTGGGCCAAATTGGCCCCAAGTCTGGGCATGGTTTGACCAATATTCAGAGGCCTGGCTGGTGACAGCAGGGACAGCAGGCAGTGACAGGCCCGGGGCTGACAGGCTCCCCATCCCCTAGGGGGCGCCTGGCTGCCACACCCAGCTGACATAGAACCTTTGTCACAATGCCCGCTACCGTGGCGAGTATGTGGTGACTCTGCAGGTGACAGGGACACTGCAGGACTTGGTGGCAGCTCAGCAATTTCTCACTTCCCCAAAGAAGCGGAATTCTGCAAATTGCTGCCTTTGCTCTTGAAAGGATATCATCAGGTGGGTGTTTTGGTGTCATACTCTGAAAACCAGAGCAGAAATGGTGAAATATTCCCATGATATGCATGGTCCCTGCACCAAAGCACCGTGACTCAGCCTAAAGAGATCTGCAGCTTATTTTTTTGTACTGCCAGCAGATTGTGGAAGAACAGTATAAAAACCATCCTTACGGAGAGATCTGCGTATTTTAGGCTTAGTCTTAGTGTCTCAAGTAGCTGGGGTTTTTGCTTGGGCCTAATCCATACGGTCTTATGGCCTTACTCCTAGTCTGAAGACGAATGTGCTAGAAACTATAAAGCGAAAAAATGTCCTGCAGCCTAGCCTTGCTTTGCCTGTCCTTGCCTGTGCTTGCCTTGCCTTATTTCCTTCTCATCCTGTTCTCTGTCCCATCCTCCCTCACTAACCCCTCGTCTGGCTGCGTGTCTCTACTTTCCTTTTCTCTCACTCTCCTGCTTCCTGCCTCTTTTCCTGCAATTCCTCCATCTCACTCCTGAAGCCCAACACTACTTTTTATTCTTCCTTCCCTTTCTCCTGCTCCCTTCGCTTTCTCCCTCTGTCCCATATCTTTCTTCCCGACTTGTCTTTTCAAGACTTTGGGCCAAATTGGCCCCATGTCTGGGCATGGTTTGACCAATATTCAGAGGCCTGGCTGGTGACAGCAGGGACAGCAGGTAGTGACAGGCCCGGGGCTGACAGGCTCCCCATCCCCTAGGGGGCGCCTGGCTGCCACACCCAGCTGACATAGAACCTTTGTCACAATGCCCGCTACCGTGGTGAGTATGTGGTGACTCTGCAGGTGACAGGGACACTGCAGGACTTGGTGGCAGCTCAGCAATTTCTCACTTCCCCAAAGAAGCAGAATTCTGCAAATTCCTGCCTTTGCTCTTGAAAGGATCTCATCAGGTAGGTGTTTTGGTGTCATACTCTGAAAACCAGAGCAGAAATGGTGAACTATTCCCATGATATGCATGGTCCCTGCACCAAAGCACCATGACTCAGCCTAAGGAGATCTGCAGCTTATTTTTTTGTACTGCCAGCAGATTGTGGAAGAACAGTATAAAAACCATCCTTATGGAGAGATCTGCGTATTTTAGGCTTAGTCTTAGTGTCTCAAGTAGCTGGGGTTTTTGCTTGGGCCTAATCCATACGGTCTTATGGCCTTACTCCTAGTCTGAAGACGAATGTGCTAGAAACTATAAAGCTATAACATGTCCTGCAGCCTAGCCTTGCTTTGCCTGTCCTTGCCTATCCTTGCCTTGCCTTATTTACTTCTCATCCTGTTTTCTGTCCCATCCTCTCTCACTAACCCCTCGTCTGGCTGCATGTCTCTACTTTCCTTTTTTCTCACTCTCCTGCTTCCTGCCTCTTTTCCTGCAATTCCTCCATCTCACTCCTGAAGCCCAACACTACTTTTTATTCTTCCTTCCCTTTCTCCTGCTCCCTTCGCTTTCTCCCTCTGTCCCATATCTTTCTTCCCGACTTGTCTTTTCAAGACTTTGGGCAAAATTGGCCCCATGTCTGGGCATGGTTTGACCAATATTCAGAGGCCTGGCTGGTGACAGCAGGGACAGCAGGTAGTGACAGGCCCGGGGCTGACAGGCTCCCCATCAACTAGGGGTGCCTGGCTGCCACACCCAGCTGACATAGAACCTTTGTCACAATGCCCGCTACCGTGGCGAGTATGTGGTGACTCTGCAGGTGACAGGGACACTGCAGGACTTGGTGGCAGCTCAGCAATTTCTCACTTCCCCAAAGAAGCGGAATTCTGCAAATTGCTGCCTTTGCTCTTGAAAGGATATCATCAGGTGGGTGTTTTGGTGACATACTCTGAAAACCAGAGCAGAAATGGTGAACTATTCCCATGATATGCATGGTCCCTGCACCAAAGCACCATGACTCAGCCTAAGGAGATCTGCAGCTTATTTTTTTGTACTGCCAGCAGATTGTGGAAGCACAGTATAAAAACCATCCTTATGGAGAGATCTGCGTATTTTAGGCTTAGTCTTAGTGTCTCAAGTAGCTGGGGTTTTTGCTTGGGCCTAATCCATACGGTCTTATGGCCTTACTCCTAGTCTGAAGACGAATGTGCTAGAAACTATAAAGCTAAAACATGTCCTGCAGCCTAGCCTTGCTTTGCCTGTTCTTACCTGTCCTTGCCTTGCCTTATTTCCTGCTCATCCTGTTTTCTGTCCCATCCTCTCTCACTAACCCCTCGTCTGGCTGAATGTCTCTACTTTCCTTTTCTCTCACTCTCCTGCTTCCTGCCTCTTTAATGGCAATTCCTCCATCTCACTCCTGCAGCCCAACACTACTTTTTATTCTTCCTTCCCTTTCTCCTGCTCCCTTCGCTTTCTCCCTCTGACCCATATCTTTCTTCCCGACTTGTCTTTTCAAGACTTTGGGCCAAATTGGCCGCAAGTCTGGGCATGGTTTGACCAATATTCAGAGCCTGGCTGGTGACAGCAGGGACAGCAGGCAGTGACAGGCCCGGGGCTGACAGGCTCCCCATCCCCTAGGGGGCGCCTGGCTGCCACACCCAGCTGACATAGAACCTTTGTCACAATGCCCGCTACCGTGGCGAGTATGTGGTGACTCTGCAGGTGACAGGGACACTGCAGGACTTGGTGGCAGCTCAGCAATTTCTCACTTCCCCAAAGAAGCGGAATTCTGCAAATTGCTGCCTTTGCTCTTGAAAGGATATCATCAGGTGGGTGTTTTGGTGTCATACTCTGAAAACCAGAGCAGAAATGGTGAAATATTCCCATGATATGCATGGTCCCTGTACCAAAGCACCGTGACTCAGCCTAAGGAGATCTGCAGCTTATTTTTTTGTACTGCCAGCAGATTGTGGAAGCACAGTATAAAAACCATCCTTATGGAGAGATCTGCGTATTTTAGGCTTAGTCTTAGTGTCTCAGGTAGCTGGGGTTTTTGCTTGGGCCTAATCCATACGGTCTTATGGCCTTACTCCTAGTCTGAAGACGAATGTGCTAGAAACTATAAAGCGAAAAAATGTCCTGCAGCCTAGCCTTGCTTTGCCTGTCCTTGCCTGTGCTTGCCTTGCCTTATTTCCTTCTCATCCTGTTCTCTGTCCCATCCTCCCTCACTAACCCCTCGTCTGGCTGCATGTCTCTACTTTCCTTTTCTCTCACTCTCCTGCATCCTGCCTCTTTTCCTGCAATTCCTCCATCTCACTCCTGCAGCCCAACACTACTTTTTATTCTTCCTTCCCTTTCTCCTGCTCCCTTCGCTTTCTCCCTCTGTCCCATATCTTTCTTCCCGACTTTTCTTTTCAAGACTTTGGGCCAAACTGGCCCCAAGTCTGGGCATGGTTTGACCAATATTCAGAGGTCTGGCTGGTGACAGCAGGGACAGCAGGTAGTGACAGGCCCGGGGCTGACAGGCTCCCCATCCCCTAGGGGGCGCCTGGCTGCCACACCCAGCTGACATAGAACCTTTGTCACAATGCCCGCTACCGTGGCCAGTATGTGGTGACTCTGCAGGTGACAGGGACACTGCAGGACTTGGTGTCAGCTCAGCAATTTCTCACTTCCCCAAAGAAGCGGAATTCTGCAAATTGCTGCCTTTGCTCTTGAAAGGATATCATCAGGTGGGTGTTTTGGTGTCATACTCTGAAAACCAGAGCAGAAATGGTGAAATATTCCCATGATATGCATGGTCCCTGCACCAAAGCACCGTGACTCAGCCTAAGGAGATCTGCAGCTTATTTTTTTGTACTGCCAGCAGATTGTGGAAGCACAGTATAAAAACCATCCTTATGGAGAGATCTGCGTATTTTAGGCTTAGTCTTAGTGTCTCAGGTAGCTGGGGTTTTTGCTTGGGTCTAATCCATACGGTCTTATGGCCTTACTCCTAGTCTGAAGACGAATGTGCTAGAAACTATAAAGCGAAAAAATGTCCTGCAGCCTAGCCTTGCTTTGCCTGTCCTTGCCTGTGCTTGCCTTGCCTTATTTCCTTCTCATCCTGTTCTCTGTCCCATCCTCCCTCACTAACCCCTCGTCTGGCTGCATGTCTCTACTTTCCTTTTCTCTCACTCTCCTGCTTCCTGCCTCTTTTCCTGCAATTCCTCCATCTCACTCCTGCAGCCCAACACTACTTTTTATTCTTCCTTCCCTTTCTCCTGCTCCCTTCGCTTTCTCCCTCTGTCCCATATCTTTCTTCCCGACTTGTCTTTTCAAGACTTTGGGCCAAACTGGCCCCAAGTCTGGGCATGGTTTGACCAATATTCAGAGGTCTGGCTGGTGACAGCAGGGACAGCAGGCAGTGACAGGCCCGGGGCTGACAGGCTCCCCATCCCCTAGGGGGCGCCTGGCTGCCACACCCAGCTGACATAGAACCTTTGTCACAATGCCCGCTACCGTGGCGAGTATGTGGTGACTCTGCAGGTGACAGGGACACTGCAGGACTTGGTTTCAGCTCAGCAATTTCTCACTTCCCCAAAGAAGCAGAATTCTGCAAATTGCTGCCTTTGCTCTTGAAAGGATCTCATCAGGTGGGTGTTTTGGTGTCATACTCTGAAAACCAGAGCAGAAATGGTGAACTATTCCCATGATATGCATGGTCCCTGCACCAAAGCACCATGACTCAGCCTAAGGAGATCTGCAGCTTATTTTTTTGTACTGCCAGCAGATTGTGGAAGCACAGTATAAAAACCATCCTTATGGAGAGATCTGCGTATTTTAGGCTTAGTCTTAGTGTCTCAGGTAGCTGGGGTTTTTGCTTGGGTCTAATCCATACGGTCTTATGGCCTTACTCCTAGTCTGAAGACGAATGTGCTAGAAACTATAAAGCCAAAAAAATGTCCTGCAGCCTAGCCTTGCTTTGCCTGTCCTTGCCTGTCCTTGCCTTGCCTTATTTCCTTCTCATCCTGTTTTCTGTCCCATCATCTCTCACTAACCCCTCGTCTGGCTGCATGTCTCTACTTTCCTTTTTTCTCACTCTCCTGCTTCCTGCCTCTTTTCCTGCAATTCCTCCATCTCACTCCTGAAGCCCAACACTACTTTTTATTCTTCCTTCCCTTTCTCCTGCTCCCTTCGCTTTCTCCCTCTGTCCCATATCTTTCTTCCCGACTTGTCTTTTCAAGACTTTGGGCCAAATTGGCCCCAAGTCTGGGCATGGTTTGACCAATATTCAGAGGCCTGGCTGGTGACAGCAGGGACAGCAGGCAGTGACAGGCCCGGGGCTGACAGGCTCCCCATCCCCTAGGGGGCGCCTGGCTGCCACACCCAGCTGACATAGAACCTTTGTCACAATGCCCGCTCCCGTGGCGAGTATGTGGTGACTCTGTAGGTGACAGGGACACTGCAGGACTTGGTGGCAGCTCAGCAATTTCTCAGTTCCCCAAAGAAGCGGAATTCTGCAAATTGCTGCCTTTGCTCTTGAAAGGATATCATCAGGTGGGTGTTTTGGTGTCATACTCTGAAAACCAGAGCAGAAATGGTGAAATATTCCCATGATATGCATGGTCCCTGCACCAAAGCACCGTGACTCAGCCTAAGGAGATCTGCAGCTTATTTTTTTGTACTGCCAGCAGATTGTGGAAGCACAGTATAAAAACCATCCTTATGGAGAGATCTGCGTATTTTAGGCTTAGTCTTAGTGTCTCAAGTAGCTGGGGTTTTTGCTTGGGCCTAATCCATACGGTCTTAGGGCCTTACTCCTAGTCTGAAGACGAATGTGCTAGAAACTATAAAGCGAAAAAATGTCCTGCAGCCTAGCCTTGCGTTGCCTGTCCTTGCCTGTGCTTGCCTTGCCTTATTTCCTTCTCATCCTGTTCTCTGTCCCATCCTCCCTCACTAACCCCTCGTCTGGCTGCATGTCTCGTCTTTCCTTTTCTCTCACTCTCCTGCTTCCTGCCTCTTTTCCTGCAATTCCTCCATCTCACTCCTGAAGCCCAACACTACTTTTTATTCTTCCTTCCCTTTCTCCTGCTCCCTTCGCTTTCTCCCTCTGTCCCATATCATTCTTCCCGACTTGTCTTTTCAAGACTTTGGGCCAAATTGGCCCCAAGTCTGGGCATGGTTTGACCAATTTTCAGAGGCCTGGCTGGTGACAGCAGGGACAGCAGGCAGTGGCAGGCCCGGGGCTGACAGGCTCCCCATCCCCTAGGGGGCGCCTGGCTGCCACACCCAGCTGACATAGAACCTTTGTCACAATGCCCGCTACCGTGGCGAGTATGTGGTGACTCTGCAAGTGACAGGGACGCTGCAGGACTTGGTGGCAGCTCAGCAATTTCTCACTTCCCCAAAGAAGCGGAATTCTGCAAATTGCTGCCTTTGCTCTTGAAAGGATATCATCAGGTGGGTGTTTTGGTGTCATACTCTGAAAACCAGAGCAGAAATGGTGAAATATTCCCATGATATGCATGGTCCCTGCACCAAAGCACCGTGACTCAGCCTAAGGAGATCTGCAGCTTATTTTTTTGTACTGCCAGCAGATTGTGGAAGCACAGTATAAAAACCATCCTTATGGAGAGATCTGCGTATTTTAGGCTTAGTCTTAGTGTCTCAAGTAGCTGGGGTTTTTGCTTGGGCCTAATCCATACGGTCTTATGGCCTTACTCCTAGTCTGAAGACGAATGTGCTAGAAACTATAAAGCGAAAAAATGTCCTGCAGCTTAGCCTTGCTTTGCCTGTCCTTGCCTGTCCTTGCCTTGCCTTATTTCCTTCTCATCCTGTTCTCTGTCCCATCCTCCCTCACTAACCCCTCGTCTGGCTGCATGTCTCGTCTTTCCTTTTCTCTCACTCTCCTGCTTCCTGCCTCTTTTCCTGCAATTCCTCCATCTCACTCCTGAAGCCCAACACTACTTTTTATTCTTCCTTCCCTTTCTCCTGCTCCCTTCGCTTTCTCCCTCTGTCCCATATCTTTCTTCCCGACTTGCCTTTTCAAGACTTTGGGCCAAATTGGCCCCAAGTCTGGGCATGGTTTGACCAATATTCAGAGGCCTGGCTGGTGACAGCAGGGACAGCAGGCAGTGTCAGGCCCGGGGCTGACAGGCTCCCCATCCCCTAGGGGGCGCCTGGCTGCCACACCCAGCTGACATAGAACCTTTGTCACAATGCCCGCTCCCGTGGCGAGTATGTGGTGACTCTGCAAGTGACAGGGACGCTGCAGGAATTGGGGCAGCTCAGCAATTTCTCACTTCCCCAAAGAAGCGGAATTCTGCAAATTGCTGCCTTTGCTCTTGAAAGGATATCATCAGGTGGGTGTTTTGGTGTCATACTCTGAAAACCAGAGCAGAAATGGTGAAATATTCCCATGATATGCATGGTCCCTGCACCAATGCACCGTGACTCAGCCTAAGGAGATCTGCAGCTTATTTTTTTGTACTGCCAGCAGATTGTGGAAGCACAGTATAAAAACCATCCTTATGGAGAGATCTGCGTATTTTAGGCTTAGTCTTAGTGTCTCAAGTAGCTGGGGTTTTTGCTTGGGCCTAATCCATACGGTCTTATGGCCTTACTCCTAGTCTGAAGACGAATGTGCTAGAAACTATAAAGCGAAAAAATCTCCTGCAGCTTAGCCTTGCTTTACCTGTCCTTGCCTGTCCTTGCCTTGCCTTATTTCCTTCTCATCCTGTTCTCTGTCCCATCCTCCCTCACTAACCCCTCGTCTGGCTGCATGTCTCTTCTTTCCTTTTCTCTCACTCTCCTGCTTCCTGCCTCTTTTCCTGCAATTCCTCCATCTCACTCCTGAAGCCCAACACTACTTTTTATTCTTCCTTCCCTTTCTCCTGCTCCCTTCGCTTTCTCCCTCTGTCCCATATCTTTCTTCCTGACTTGTCTTTTCAAGACTTTGGGCCAAATTGGCCCCAAGTCTGGGCATGGTTTGACCAATTTTCAGAGGCCTGGCTGGTGACAGCAGGGACAGCAGGCAGTGACAGGCCCGGGGCTGACAGGCTCCCCATCCCCTAGGGGGCGCCTGGCTGCCACACCCAGCTGACATAGAACCTTTGTCACAATGCCCGCTACCGTGGCGAGTATGTGGTGACTCTGTAGGTGACAGGGACACTGCAGGACTTGGTGGCAGCTCAGCAATTTCTCAGTTCCCCAAAGAAGCGGAATTCTGCAAATTGCTGCCTTTGCTCTTGAAAGGATATCATCAGGTGGGTGTTTTGGTGTCATACTCTGAAAACCAGAGCAGAAATGGTGAAATATTCCCATGATATGCATGGTCCCTGCACCAAAGCACCGTGACTCAGCCTAAGGAGATCTGCAGCTTATTTTTTTGTACTGCCAGCAGATTGTGGAAGCACAGTATAAAAACCATCCTTATGGAGAGATCTGCGTATTTTAGGCTTAGTCTTAGTGTCTCAAGTAGCTGGGGTTTTTGCTTGGGCCTAATCCATACGGTCTTATGGCCTTACTCCTAGTCTGAAGACGAATGTGCTAGAAACTATAAAGCGAAAAAATGTCCTGCAGCCTAGCCTTGCGTTGCCTGTCCTTGCCTGTGCTTGCCTTGCCTTATTTCCTTCTCATCCTGTTCTCTGTCCCATCCTCTCTCACTAACCCCTCGTCTGGCTGCATGTCTCGTCTTTCCTTTTCTCTCACTCTCCTGCTTCCTGCCTCTTTTCCTGCAATTCCTCCATCTCACTCCTGAAGCCCAACACTACTTTTTATTCTTCCTTCCCTTTCTCCTGCTCCCTTCGCTTTCTCCCTCTGTCCCATATCTTTCTTCCCGACTTGCCTTTTCAAGACTTTGGGCCAAATTGGCCCCAAGTCTGGGCATGGTTTGACCAATTTTCAGAGGCCTGGCTGGTGACAGCAGGGACAGCAGGCAGTGTCAGGACCGGGGCTGACAGGCTCCCCATCCCCTAGGGGGCGCCTGGTCCCACTCCCAGCTGACATAAAACCTTTGTCACAATGCCCGCTACGGTGGCGAGTATGTGGTGACTCTGCAAGTGACAGGGACGCTGCAGGACTTGGTGGCAGCTCAGCAATTTCTCACTTCCCCAAAGAAGCGGAATTCTGCAAATTGCTGCCTTTGCTCTTGAAAGGATATCATCAGGTGGGTGTTTTGGTGTCATACTCTGAAAACCAGAGCAGAAATGGTGAAATATTCCCATGATATGCATGGTCCCTGCACCAAAGCACCGTGACTCAGCCTAAGGAGATCTGCAGCTTATTTTTTTGTACTGCCAGCAGATTGCGGAAGCACAGTATAAAAACCATCCTTATGGAGAGATCTGCGTATTTTAGGCTTAGTCTTAGTGTCTCAAGTAGCTGGGGTTTTTGCTTGGGCCTAATCCATACGGTCTTATGGCCTTACTCCTAGTCTGAAGACGAATGTGCTAGAAACTATAAAGCGAAAAAATCTCCTGCAGCTTAGCCTTGCTTTGCCTGTCCTTGCCTGTCCTTGCCTTGCCTTATTTCCTTCTCATCCTGTTCTCTGTCCCATCCTCCCTCACTAACCCCTCGTCTGGCTGCATGTCTCTTCTTTCCTTTTATCTCACTCTCCTGCTTCCTGCCTCTTTAATGGCAATTCCTCCATCTCACTCCTGAAGCCCAACACTACTTTTTATTCTTCCTTCCCTTTCTCCTGCTCCCTTCGCTTTCTCCCTCTGTCCCATATCTTTCTTCCCGACTTGTCTTTTCAAGACTTTGGGCCAAATTGGCCCCAAGTCTGGGCATGGTTTGACCAATTTTCAGAGGCCTGGCTGGTGACAGCAGGGACAGCAGGCAGTGACAGGCCCGGGGCTGACAGGCTCCCCATCCCCTAGGGGGCGCCTGGCTGCCACACCCAGCTGACATAGAACCTTTGTCACAATGCCCGCTACCGTGGCGAGTATGTGGTGACTCTGTAGGTGACAGGGACACTGCAGGACTTGGTGGCAGCTCAGCAATTTCTCAGTTCCCCAAAGAAGCGGAATTCTGCAAATTGCTGCCTTTGCTCTTGAAAGGATATCATCAGGTGGGTGTTTTGGTGTCATACTCTGAAAACCAGAGCAGAAATGGTGAAATATTCCCATGATATGCATGGTCCCTGCACCAATGCACCGTGACTCAGCCTAAGGAGATCTGCAGCTTATTTTTTTGTACTGCCAGCAGATTGTGGAAGCACAGTATAAAAACCATCCTTATGGAGAGATCTGCGTATTTTAGGCTTAGTCTTAGTGTCTCAAGTAGCTGGGGTTTTTGCTTGGGCCTAATCCATACGGTCTTATGGCCTTACTCCTAGTCTGAAGACGAATGTGCTAGAAACTATAAAGCGAAAAAATGTCCTGCAGCTTAGCCTTGCTTTGCCTGTCCTTGCCTGTCCTTGCCTTGCCTTATTTCCTTCTCATCCTGTTCTCTGTCCCATCCTCCCTCACTAACCCCTCGTCTGGCTGCATGTCTCGTCTTTCCTTTTCTCTCACTCTCCTGCTTCCTGCCTCTTTTCCTGCAATTCCTCCATCTCACTCCTGAAGCCCAACACTACTTTTTATTCTTCCTTCCCTTTCTCCTGCTCCCTTCGCTTTCTCCCTCTGTCCCATATCTTTCTTCCCGACTTGTCTTTTCAAGACTTTGGGCCAAATTGGCCCCAAGTCTGGGCATGGTTTGACCAATTTTCAGAGGCCTGGCTGGTGACAGCAGGGACAGCAGGCAGTGGCAGGCCCGGGGCTGACAGGCTCCCCATCCCCTAGGGGGCGCCTGGCTGCCACACCCAGCTGACATAGAACCTTTGTCACAATGCCCGCTACCGTGGCGAGTATGTGGTGACTCTGCAAGTGACAGGGACGCTGCAGGACTTGGTGGCAGCTCAGCAATTTCTCACTTCCCCAAAGAAGCGGAATTCTGCAAATTGCTGCCTTTGCTCTTGAAAGGATATCATCAGGTGGGTGTTTTGGTGTCATACTCTGAAAACCAGAGCAGAAATGGTGAAATATTCCCATGATATGCATGGTCCCTGCACCAAAGCACCGTGACTCAGCCTAAGGAGATCTGCAGCTTATTTTTTTGTACTGCCAGCAGATTGCGGAAGCACAGTATAAAAACCATCCTTATGGAGAGATCTGCGTATTTTAGGCTTAGTCTTAGTGTCTCAAGGAGCTGGGGTTTTTGCTTGGGCCTAATCCATACGGTTTTATGGCCTTACTCCTAGTTTGAAGACGAATGTGCTAGAAACTATAAAGCGAAAAAATGTCCTGCAGCTTAGCCTTGCTTTGCCTGTCCTTGCCTGTCCTTGCCTTGCCTTATTTCCTTCTCATCCTGTTCTCTGTCCCATCCTCTCTCACTAACCCCTCGTCTGGCTGCATGTCTCGTCTTTCTTTTTCTCTCACTCTCCTGCTTCCTGCCTCTTTTCCTGCAATTCCTCCATCTCACTCCTGAAGCCCAACACTACTTTTTATTCTTCCTTCCCTTTCTCCTGCTCCCTTCGCTTTCTCCCTCTGTCCCATATCTTTCTTCCCGACTTGCCTTTTCAAGACTTTGGGCCAAATTGGCCCCAAGTCTGGGCATGGTTTGACCAATATTCAGAGGCCTGGCTGGTGACAGCAGGGGCAGCAGGCAGTGACAGGCCCGGGGCTGACAGGCTCCCCATCCCCTAGCGGGCGCCTGGCTGCCACACCCAGCTGACATAGAACCTTTGTCACAATGCCCGCTACCGTGGCGAGTATGTGGTGACTCTGCAAGTGACAGGGACGCTGCAGGACTTGGTGGCAGCTCAGCAATTTCTCAGTTCCCCAAAGAAGCGGAATTCTGCAAATTGCTGCCTTTGCTCTTGAAAGGATATCATCAGGTGGGTGTTTTGGTGTCATACTCTGAAAACCAGAGCAGAAATGGTGAAATATTCCCATGATATGCATGGTCCCTGCACCAAAGCACCGTGACTCAGCCTAAGGAGATCTGCAGCTTATTTTTTTGTACTGCCAGCAGATTGCGGAAGCACAGTATAAAAACCATCCTTATGGAGAGATCTGCGTATTTTAGGCTTAGTCTTAGTGTCTCAAGTAGCTGGGGTTTTTGCTTGGGCCTAATCCATACGGTCTTATGGCCTTACTCCTAGTCTGAAGACGAATGTGCTAGAAACTATAAAGCGAAAAAATGTCCTGCAGCTTAGCCTTGCTTTGCCTGTCCTTGCCTGTCCTTGCCTTGCCTTATTTCCTTCTCATCCTGTTCTCTGTCCCATCCTCCCTCACTAACCCCTCGTCTGGCTGCATGTCTCGTCTTTCTTTTTCTCTCACTCTCCTGCTTCCTGCCTCTTTTCCTGCAATTCCTCCATCTCACTCCTGAAGCCCAACACTACTTTTTATTCTTCCTTCTCTTTCTCCTGCTCCCTTCGCTTTCTCCCTCTGTCCCATATCTTTCTTCCCGACTTGCCTTTTCAAGACTTTGGGCCAAATTGGCCCCAAGTCTGGCCATGGTTTGACCAATTTTCAGAGGCCTGGCTGGTGACAGCAGGGACAGCAGGCAGTGTCAGGCCCGGGGCTGACAGGCTCCCCATCCCCTAGCAGGCGCCTGGCTTCCACACCCAGCTGACATAGAACCTTTGTCACAATACCCGCTACCGTGGCGAATATCTGGTGACTCTGCAGGTGACAGGGACACTGCAGGACTTGGTGGCAGCTCAGCAATTTCTCAGTTCCCCAAAGAAGCGGAATTCTGCAAATTGCTGCCTTTGCTCTTGAAAGGATATCATCAGGTGGGTGTTTTGGTGTCATACACTGAAAACCAGAGAAGACATGGTGAAATATTCCCATGATATGCATGGTCCCTGCACCAAAGCACCGTGACTCAGCCTAAGGAGATCTGCAGCTTATTTTTTTGTACTGCCAGCAGATTGTGGAAGCACAGTATAAAAACCATCCTTATGGAGAGATCTGCGTATTTTAGGCTTAGTCTTAGTGTCTCAAGTAGCTGGGGTTTTTGCTTGGGCCTAATCCATACGGTCTTATGGCCTTACTCCTAGTCTGAAGACGAATGTGCTAGAAACTATAAAGCGAAAAAATCTCCTGCAGCTTAGCCTTGCTTTGCCTGTCCTTCCCTGTCCTTGCCTTGCCTTATTTCCTTCTCATCCTGTTCTCTGTCCCATCCTCCCTCACTAACCCCTCGTCTGGCTGCATGTCTCTTCTTTCCTTTTATCTCACTCTCCTGCTTCCTGCCTCTTTAATGGCAATTCCTCCATCTCACTCCTGAAGCCCAACACTACTTTTTATTCTTCCTTCCCTTTCTCCTGCTCCCTTCGCTTTCTCCCTCTGTCCCATATCTTTCTTCCCGACTTGTCTTTTCAAGACTTTGGGCCAAATTGGCCCCAAGTCTGGGCATGGTTTGACCAATTTTCAGAGGCCTGGCTGGTGACAGCAGGGACAGCAGGCAGTGACAGGCCCGGGGCTGACAGGCTCCCCATCCCCTAGGGGGCGCCTGGCTGCCACACCCAGCTGACATAGAACCTTTGTCACAATGCCCGCTACCGTGGCGAGTATGTGGTGACTCTGTAGGTGACAGGGACACTGCAGGACTTGGTGGCAGCTCAGCAATTTCTCAGTTCCCCAAAGAAGCGGAATTCTGCAAATTGCTGCCTTTGCTCTTGAAAGGATATCATCAGGTGGGTGTTTTGGTGTCATACTCTGAAAACCAGAGCAGAAATGGTGAAATATTCCCATGATATGCATGGTCCCTGCACCAATGCACCGTGACTCAGCCTAAGGAGATCTGCAGCTTATTTTTTTGTACTGCCAGCAGATTGTGGAAGCACAGTATAAAAACCATCCTTATGGAGAGATCTGCGTATTTTAGGCTTAGTCTTAGTGTCTCAAGTAGCTGGGGTTTTTGCTTGGGCCTAATCCATACGGTCTTATGGCCTTACTCCTAGTCTGAAGACGAATGTGCTAGAAACTATAAAGCGAAAAAATGTCCTGCAGCTTAGCCTTGCTTTGCCTGTCCTTGCCTGTCCTTGCCTTGCCTTATTTCCTTCTCATCCTGTTCTCTGTCCCATCCTCCCTCACTAACCCCTCGTCTGGCTGCATGTCTCGTCTTTCCTTTTCTCTCACTCTCCTGCTTCCTGCCTCTTTTCCTGCAATTCCTCCATCTCACTCCTGAAGCCCAACACTACTTTTTATTCTTCCTTCCCTTTCTCCTGCTCCCTTCGCTTTCTCCCTCTGTCCCATATCTTTCTTCCCGACTTGTCTTTTCAAGACTTTGGGCCAAATTGGCCCCAAGTCTGGGCATGGTTTGACCAATTTTCAGAGGCCTGGCTGGTGACAGCAGGGACAGCAGGCAGTGGCAGGCCCGGGGCTGACAGGCTCCCCATCCCCTAGGGGGCGCCTGGCTGCCACACCCAGCTGACATAGAACCTTTGTCACAATGCCCGCTACCGTGGCGAGTATGTGGTGACTCTGCAAGTGACAGGGACGCTGCAGGACTTGGTGGCAGCTCAGCAATTTCTCACTTCCCCAAAGAAGCGGAATTCTGCAAATTGCTGCCTTTGCTCTTGAAAGGATATCATCAGGTGGGTGTTTTGGTGTCATACTCTGAAAACCAGAGCAGAAATGGTGAAATATTCCCATGATATGCATGGTCCCTGCACCAAAGCACCGTGACTCAGCCTAAGGAGATCTGCAGCTTATTTTTTTGTACTGCCAGCAGATTGCGGAAGCACAGTATAAAAACCATCCTTATGGAGAGATCTGCGTATTTTAGGCTTAGTCTTAGTGTCTCAAGTAGCTGGGGTTTTTGCTTGGGCCTAATCCATACGGTTTTATGGCCTTACTCCTAGTCTGAAGACGAATGTGCTAGAAACTATAAAGCGAAAAAATGTCCTGCAGCTTAGCCTTGCTTTGCCTGTCCTTGCCTGTCCTTGCCTTGCCTTATTTCCTTCTCATCCTGTTCTCTGTCCCATCCTCTCTCACTAACCCCTCGTCTGGCTGCATGTCTCGTCTTTCTTTTTCTCTCACTCTCCTGCTTCCTGCCTCTTTTCCTGCAATTCCTCCATCTCACTCCTGAAGCCCAACACTACTTTTTATTCTTCCTTCCCTTTCTCCTGCTCCCTTCGCTTTCTCCCTCTGTCCCATATCTTTCTTCCCGACTTGCCTTTTCAAGACTTTGGGCCAAATTGGCCCCAAGTCTGGGCATGGTTTGACCAATATTCAGAGGCCTGGCTGGTGACAGCAGGGGCAGCAGGCAGTGACAGGCCCGGGGCTGACAGGCTCCCCATCCCCTAGCGGGCGCCTGGCTGCCACACCCAGCTGACATAGAACCTTTGTCACAATGCCCGCTACCGTGGCGAGTATGTGGTGACTCTGCAAGTGACAGGGACGCTGCAGGACTTGGTGGCAGCTCAGCAATTTCTCAGTTCCCCAAAGAAGCGGAATTCTGCAAATTGCTGCCTTTGCTCTTGAAAGGATATCATCAGGTGGGTGTTTTGGTGTCATACTCTGAAAACCAGAGCAGAAATGGTGAAATATTCCCATGATATGCATGGTCCCTGCACCAAAGCACCGTGACTCAGCCTAAGGAGATCTGCAGCTTATTTTTTTGTACTGCCAGCAGATTGCGGAAGCACAGTATAAAAACCATCCTTATGGAGAGATCTGCGTATTTTAGGCTTAGTCTTAGTGTCTCAAGTAGCTGGGGTTTTTGCTTGGGCCTAATCCATACGGTCTTATGGCCTTACTCCTAGTCTGAAGACGAATGTGCTAGAAACTATAAAGCGAAAAAATGTCCTGCAGCTTAGCCTTGCTTTGCCTGTCCTTGCCTGTCCTTGCCTTGCCTTATTTCCTTCTCATCCTGTTCTCTGTCCCATCCTCCCTCACTAACCCCTCGTCTGGCTGCATGTCTCGTCTTTCTTTTTCTCTCACTCTCCTGCTTCCTGCCTCTTTTCCTGCAATTCCTCCATCTCACTCCTGAAGCCCAACACTACTTTTTATTCTTCCTTCTCTTTCTCCTGCTCCCTTCGCTTTCTCCCTCTGTCCCATATCTTTCTTCCCGACTTGCCTTTTCAAGACTTTGGGCCAAATTGGCCCCAAGTCTGGCCATGGTTTGACCAATTTTCAGAGGCCTGGCTGGTGACAGCAGGGACAGCAGGCAGTGTCAGGCCCGGGGCTGACAGGCTCCCCATCCCCTAGCAGGCGCCTGGCTTCCACACCCAGCTGACATAGAACCTTTGTCACAATACCCGCTACCGTGGCGAATATCTGGTGACTCTGCAGGTGACAGGGACACTGCAGGACTTGGTGGCAGCTCAGCAATTTCTCAGTTCCCCAAAGAAGCGGAATTCTGCAAATTGCTGCCTTTGCTCTTGAAAGGATATCATCAGGTGGGTGTTTTGGTGTCATACACTGAAAACCAGAGAAGACATGGTGAAATATTCCCATGATATGCATGGTCCCTGCACCAAAGCACCGTGACTCAGCCTAAGGAGATCTGCAGCTTATTTTTTTGTACTGCCAGCAGATTGTGGAAGCACAGTATAAAAACCATCCTTATGGAGAGATCTGCGTATTTTAGGCTTAGTCTTAGTGTCTCAAGTAGCTGGGGTTTTTGCTTGGGCCTAATCCATACGGTCTTATGGCCTTACTCCTAGTCTGAAGACGAATGTGCTAGAAACTATAAAGCGAAAAAATGTCCTGCAGCTTAGCCTTGCTTTGCCTGTCCTTGCCTGTCCTTGCCTTGCCTTATTTCCTTCTCATCCTGTTCTCTGTCCCATCCTCCCTCACTAACCCCTCGTCTGGCTGCATGTCTCGTCTTTCTTTTTCTCTCACTCTCCTGCTTCCTGCCTCTTTTCCTGCAATTCCTCCATCTCACTCCTGAAGCCCAACACTACTTTTTATTCTTCCTTCCCTTTCTCCTGCTCCCTTCGCTTTCTCCCTCTGTCCCATATCTTTCTTCCCGACTTGTCTTTTCAAGACTTTGGGCCAAATTGGCCCCAAGTCTGGGCATGGTTTGACCAATTTTCAGAGGCCTGGCTGGTGACAGCAGGGACAGCAGGCAGTGACAGGCCCGGGGCTGACAGGCTCCCCATCCCCTAGGGGGCACCTGGCTGCCACACCCAGCTGACATAGAACCTTTGTCACAATGCCCGCTACCGTGGCGAGTATGTGGTGACTCTGCAAGTGACAGGGACGCTGCAGGACTTGGTGGCAGCTCAGCAATTTCTCAGTTCCCCAAAGAAGCGGAATTCTGCAAATTGCTGCCTTTGCTCTTGAAAGGATATCATCAGGTGGGTGTTTTGGTGTCATACTCTGAAAACCAGAGCAGAAATGGTGAAATATTCCCATGATATGCATGGTCCCTGCACCAAAGCACCGTGACTCAGCCTAAGGAGATCTGCAGCTTATTTTTTTGTACTGCCAGCAGATTGTGGAAGCACAGTATAAAAACCATCCTTATGGAGAGATCTGCGTATTTTAGGCTTAGTCTTAGGGTCTCAAGTAGCTGGGGTTTTTGCTTGGGCCTAATCCATACGGTCTTATGGCCTTACTCCTAGTCTGAAGACGAATGTGCTAGAAACTATAAAGCTAAAACATGTCCTGCAGCCTAGCCTTGCTTTGCCTGTCCTTGCCTGTCCTAGCCTTGCCTTATTTCCTTCTCATCCTGTTCTCTGTCCCATCCTCTCTCACTAACCCCTCGTCTGGCTGCATGTCTCGTCTTTCCTTTTCTCTCACTCTCCTGCTTCCTGCCTCTTTTCCTGCAATTCCTCCATCTCACTCCTGAAGCCCAACACTACTTTTTATTCTTCCTTCCCTTTCTCCTGCTCCCTTCGCTTTCTCCCTCTGTCCCATATCTTTCTTCCCGACTTGTCTTTTCAAGACTTTGGGCCAAATTGGCCCCAAGTCTGGGCATGGTTTGACCAATTTTCAGAGGCCTGGCTGGTGACAGCAGGGACAGCAGGCAGTGACAGGCCCGGGGCTGACAGGCTCCCCATCCCCTAGGGGGCGCCTGGCTGCCACACCCAGCTGACATAGAACCTTTGTCACAATGCCCGCTACCGTGGCGAGTATGTGGTGACTCTGCAAGTGACAGGGACGCTGCAGGACTTGGTGGCAGCTCAGCAATTTCTCAGTTCCCCAAAGAAGCGGAATTCTGCAAATTGCTGCCTTTGCTCTTGAAAGGATATCATCAGGTGGGTGTTTTGGTGTCATACTCTGAAAACCAGAGCAGAAATGGTGAAATATTCCCATGATATGCATGGTCCCTGCACCAAAGCACCGTGACTCAGCCTAAGGAAATCTGCAGCTTATTTTTTTGTACTGCCAGCAGACTGTGGAAGCACAGTATAAAAACCATCCTTATGGAGAGATCTGCGTATTTTAGGCTTAGTCTTAGTGTCTCAAGTAGCTGGGGTTTTTGCTTGGGCCTAATCCATACGGTCTTATGGCCTTACTCCTAGTCTGAAGACGAATGTGCTAGAAACTATAAAGCGAAAAAATGTCCTGCAGCTTAGCCTTGCTTTGCCTGTCCTTGCCTGTCCTTGCCTTGCCTTATTTCCTTCTCATCCTGTTCTCTGTCCCATCCTCCCTCACTAACCCCTCGTCTGGCTGCATGTCTCGTCTTTCCTTTTCTCTCACTCTCCTGCTTCCTGCCTCTTTTCCTGCAATTCCTCCATCTCACTCCTGAAGCCCAACACTACTTTTTATTCTTCCTTCCCTTTCTCCTGCTCCCTTCGCTTTCTCCCTCTGTCCCATATCTTTCTTCCCGACTTGTCTTTTCAAGACTTTGGGCCAAATTGGCCCCAAGTCTGGGCATGGTTTGACCAATTTTCAGAGGCCTGGCTGGTGACAGCAGGGACAGCAGGCAGTGACAGGCCCGGGGCTGACAGGCTCCCCATCCCCTAGGGGGCGCCTGGCTGCCACACCCAGCTGACATAGAACCTTTGTCACAATGCCCGCTACCGTGGCGAGTATGTGGTGACTCTGCAAGTGACAGGGACGCTGCAGGACTTGGTGGCAGCTCAGCAATTTCTCAGTTCCCCAAAGAAGCGGAATTCTGCAAATTGCTGCCTTTGCTCTTGAAAGGATATCATCAGGTGGGTGTTTTGGTGTCATACTCTGAAAACCAGAGCAGAAATGGTGAAATATTCCCATGATATGCATGGTCCCTGCACCAAAGCACCGTGACTCAGCCTAAGGAGATCTGCAGCTTATTTTTTTGTACTGCCAGCAGATTGTGGAAGCACAGTATAAAAACCATCCTTATGGAGAGATCTGCGTATTTTAGGCTTAGTCTTAGGGTCTCAAGTAGCTGGGGTTTTTGCTTGGGCCTAATCCATACGGTCTTATGGTCTTACTCCTAGTCTGAAGACGAATGTGCTAGAAACTATAAAGCGAAAAAATGTCCTGCAGCTTAGCCTTGCTTTGCCTGTCCTTGCCTGTCCTTGCCTTGCCTTATTTCCTTCTCATCCTGTTCTCTGTCCCATCCTCCCTCACTAAGCCCTCGTCTGGCTGCATGTCTCGTCTTTCTTTTTCTCTCACTCTCCTGCTTCCTGCCTCTTTTCCTGCAATTCCTCCATCTCACTCCTGAAGCCCAACACTACTTTTTATTCTTCCTTCCCTTTCTCCTGCTCCCTTCGCTTTCTCCCCCTGTCCCATATCTTTCTTCCCGACTTGTCTTTTCAAGACTTTGGGCCAAATTGGCCCCAAGTCTGGGCATGGTTTGACCAATTTTCAGAGGCCTGGCTGGTGACAGCAGGGACAGCAGGCAGTGACAGGCCCGGGGCTGACAGGCTCCCCATCCCCTAGGGGGCACCTGGCTGCCACACCCAGCTGACATAGAACCTTTGTCACAATGCCCGCTACCGTGGCGAGTATGTGGTGACTCTGCAAGTGACAGGGACGCTGCAGGACTTGGTGGCAGCTCAGCAATTTCTCAGTTCCCCAAAGAAGCGGAATTCTGCAAATTGCTGCCTTTGCTCTTGAAAGGATATCATCAGGTGGGTGTTTTGGTGTCATACTCTGAAAACCAGAGCAGAAATGGTGAAATATTCCCATGATATGCATGGTCCCTGCACCAAAGCACCATGACTCAGCCTAAGGAGATCTGCAGCTTATTTTTTTGTACTGCCAGCAGATTGTGGAAGCACAGTATAAAAACCATCCTTATGGAGAGATCTGCGTATTTTAGGCTTAGTCTTAGGGTCTCAAGTAGCTGGGGTTTTTGCTTGGGCCTAATCCATACGGTCTTATGGCCTTACTCCTAGTCTGAAGACGAATGTGCTAGAAACTATAAAGCTAAAACATGTCCTGCAGCCTAGCCTTGCTTTGCCTGTCCTTGCCTGTCCTAGCCTTGCCTTATTTCCTTCTCATCCTGTTCTCTGTCCCATCCTCTCTCACTAACCCCTCGTCTGGCTGCATGTCTCGTCTTTCCTTTTCTCTCACTCTCCTGCTTCCTGCCTCTTTTCCTGCAATTCCTCCATCTCACTCCTGAAGCCCAACACTACTTTTTATTCTTCCTTCCCTTTCTCCTGCTCCCTTCGCTTTCTCCCTCTGTCCCATATCTTTCTTCCCGACTTGTCTTTTCAAGACTTTGGGCCAAATTGGCCCCAAGTCTGGGCATGGTTTGACCAATTTTCAGAGGCCTGGCTGGTGACAGCAGGGGCAGCAGGCAGTGACAGGCCCGGGGCTGACAGGCTCCCCATCCCCTAGCAGGCGCCTGGCTTCCACACCCACCTGACATAGAACCTTTGTCACAATACCCGCTACCGTGGCGAGTATGTGGTGACTCTGCAGGTGACAGGGACGCTGCAGGACTTGGTGGCAGCTCAGCAATTTCTCAGTTCCCCAAAGAAGCGGAATTCTGCAAATTGCTGCCTTTGCTCTTGAAAGGATATCATCAGGTGGGTGTTTTGGTGTCATACTCTGAAAACCAGAGCAGAAATGGTGAAATATTCCCATGATATGCATGGTCCCTGCACCAAAGCACCGTGACTCAGCCTAAGGAGATCTGCAGCTTATTTTTTTGTACTGCCAGCAGATTGTGGAAGCACAGTATAAAAACCATCCTTATGGAGAGATCTGCGTATTTTAGGCTTAGTCTTAGTGTCTCAAGTAGCTGGGGTTTTTGCTTGGGCCTAATCCATACGGTCTTATGGCCTTACTCCTAGTCTGAAGACGAATGTGCTAGAAACTATAAAGCGAAAAAATGTCCTGCAGCTTAGCCTTGCTTTGCCTGTCCTTGCCTGTCCTTGCCTTGCCTTATTTCCTTCTCATCCTGTTCTCTGTCCCATCCTCCCTCACTAACCCCTTGTCTGGCTGCATGTCTCGTCTTTCCTTTTCTCTCACTCTCCTGCTTCTTGCCTCTTTTCCTGCAATTCCTCCATCTCACTCCTGAAGCCCAACACTACTTTTTATTCTTCCTTCCCTTTCTCCTGCTCCCTTCGCTTTCTCCCTCTGTCCCATATCTTTCTTCCCGACTTGTCTTTTCAAGACTTTGGGCCAAATTGGCCCCAAGTCTGGCCATGGTTTGACCAATTTTCAGAGGCCTGGCTGGTGACAGCAGGGACAGCAGGCAGTGACAGGCCCGGGGCTGACAGGCTCCCCATCCCCTAGGGGGCGCCTGGCTGCCACACCCAGCTGACATAGAACCTTTGTCACAATGCCCGCTACCGTGGCGAGTATGTGGTGACTCTGCAAGTGACAGGGACGCTGCAGGACTTGGTGGCAGCTCAGCAATTTCTCAGTTCCCCAAAGAAGCGGAATTCTGCAAATTGCTGCCTTTGCTCTTGAAAGGATATCATCAGGTGGGTGTTTTGGTGTCATACTCTGAAAACCAGAGCAGAAATGGTGAAATATTCCCATGATATGCATGGTCCCTGCACCAAAGCACCGTGACTCAGCCTAAGGAGATCTGCAGCTTATTTTTTTGTACTGCCAGCAGATTGTGGAAGCACAGTATAAAAACCATCCTTATGGAGAGATCTGCGTATTTTAGGCTTAGTCTAAGTGTCTCAAGTAGCTGGGGTTTTTGCTTGGGCCTAATCCATACGGTCTTATGGCCTTACTCCTAGTCTGAAGACGAATGTGCTAGAAACTATAAAGCTAAAACATGTCCTGCAGCCTAGCCTTGCTTTGCCTGTCCTTGCCTGTCCTAGCCTTGCCTTATTTCCTTCTCATCCTGTTCTCTGTCCCATCCTCTCTCACTAACCCCTCGTCTGGCTGCATGTCTCGTCTTTCCTTTTCTCTCACTCTCCTGCTTCCTGCCTCTTTTCCTGCAATTCCTCCATCTCACTCCTGAAGCCCAACACTACTTTTTATTCTTCCTTCCCTTTCTCCTGCTCCCTTCGCTTTCTCCCTCTGTCCCATATCTTTCTTCCCGACTTGTCTTTTCAAGACTTTGGGCCAAATTGGCCCCAAGTCTGGCCATGGTTTGACCAATTTTCAGAGGCCTGGCTGGTGACAGCAGGGACAGCAGGCAGTGTCAGGCCCGGGGCTGACAGGCTCCCCATCCCCTAGCAGGCGCCTGGCTTCCACACCCAGCTGACATAGAACCTTTGTCACAATACCCGCTACCGTGGCGAATATCTGGTGACTCTGCAGGTGACAGGGACACTGCAGGACTTGGTGGCAGCTCAGCAATTTCTCAGTTCCCCAAAGAAGCGGAATTCTGCAAATTGCTGCCTTTGCTCTTGAAAGGATATCATCAGGTGGGTGTTTTGGTGTCATACACTGAAAACCAGAGAAGACATGGTGAAATATTCCCATGATATGCATGGTCCCTGCACCAAAGCACCGTGACTCAGCCTAAGGAGATCTGCAGCTTATTTTTTTGTACTGCCAGCAGATTGTGGAAGCACAGTATAAAAACCATCCTTATGGAGAGATCTGCGTATTTTAGGCTTAGTCTTAGTGTCTCAAGTAGCTGGGGTTTTTGCTTGGGCCTAATCCATACGGTCTTATGGCCTTACTCCTAGTCTGAAGACGAATGTGCTAGAAACTATAAAGCGAAAAAATGTCCTGCAGCTTAGCCTTGCTTTGCCTGTCCTTGCCTGTCCTTGCCTTGCCTTATTTCCTTCTCATCCTGTTCTCTGTCCCATCCTCCCTCACTAACCCCTCGTCTGGCTGCATGTCTCGTCTTTCTTTTTCTCTCACTCTCCTGCTTCCTGCCTCTTTTCCTGCAATTCCTCCATCTCACTCCTGAAGCCCAACACTACTTTTTATTCTTCCTTCCCTTTCTCCTGCTCCCTTCGCTTTCTCCCTCTGTCCCATATCTTTCTTCCCGACTTGTCTTTTCAAGACTTTGGGCCAAATTGGCCCCAAGTCTGGGCATGGTTTGACCAATTTTCAGAGGCCTGGCTGGTGACAGCAGGGACAGCAGGCAGTGACAGGCCCGGGGCTGACAGGCTCCCCATCCCCTAGGGGGCACCTGGCTGCCACACCCAGCTGACATAGAACCTTTGTCACAATGCCCGCTACCGTGGCGAGTATGTGGTGACTCTGCAAGTGACAGGGACGCTGCAGGACTTGGTGGCAGCTCAGCAATTTCTCAGTTCCCCAAAGAAGCGGAATTCTGCAAATTGCTGCCTTTGCTCTTGAAAGGATATCATCAGGTGGGTGTTTTGGTGTCATACTCTGAAAACCAGAGCAGAAATGGTGAAATATTCCCATGATATGCATGGTCCCTGCACCAAAGCACCGTGACTCAGCCTAAGGAGATCTGCAGCTTATTTTTTTGTACTGCCAGCAGATTGTGGAAGCACAGTATAAAAACCATCCTTATGGAGAGATCTGCGTATTTTAGGCTTAGTCTTAGGGTCTCAAGTAGCTGGGGTTTTTGCTTGGGCCTAAACCATACGGTCTTATGGCCTTACTCCTAGTCTGAAGACGAATGTGCTAGAAACTATAAAGCTAAAACATGTCCTGCAGCCTAGCCTTGCTTTGCCTGTCCTTGCCTGTCCTAGCCTTGCCTTATTTCCTTCTCATCCTGTTCTCTGTCCCATCCTCTCTCACTAACCCCTCGTCTGGCTGCATGTCTCGTCTTTCCTTTTCTCTCACTCTCCTGCTTCCTGCCTCTTTTCCTGCAATTCCTCCATCTCACTCCTGAAGCCCAACACTACTTTTTATTCTTCCTTCCCTTTCTCCTGCTCCCTTCGCTTTCTCCCTCTGTCCCATATCTTTCTTCCCGACTTGTCTTTTCAAGACTTTGGGCCAAATTGGCCCCAAGTCTGGCCATGGTTTGACCAATTTTCAGAGGCCTGGCTGGTGACAGCAGGGACAGCAGGCAGTGACAGGCCCGGGGCTGACAGGCTCCCCATCCCCTAGGGGGCGCCTGGCTGCCACACCCAGCTGACATAGAACCTTTGTCACAATGCCCGCTACCGTGGCGAGTATGTGGTGACTCTGCAAGTGACAGGGACGCTGCAGGACTTGGTGGCAGCTCAGCAATTTCTCAGTTCCCCAAAGAAGCGGAATTCTGCAAATTGCTGCCTTTGCTCTTGAAAGGATATCATCAGGTGGGTGTTTTGGTGTCATACTCTGAAAACCAGAGCAGAAATGGTGAAATATTCCCATGATATGCATGGTCCCTGCACCAAAGCACCGTGACTCAGCCTAAGGAAATCTGCAGCTTATTTTTTTGTACTGCCAGCAGATTGTGGAAGCACAGTATAAAAACCATCCTTATGGAGAGATCTGCGTATTTTAGGCTTAGTCTTAGTGTCTCAAGTAGCTGGGGTTTTTGCTTGGGCCTAATCCATACGGTCTTATGGCCTTACTCCTAGTCTGAAGACGAATGTGCTAGAAACTATAAAGCGAAAAAATGTCCTGCAGCTTAGCCTTGCTTTGCCTGTCCTTGCCTGTCCTTGCCTTGCCTTATTTCCTTCTCATCCTGTTCTCTGTCCCATCCTCCCTCACTAACCCCTCGTCTGGCTGCATGTCTCGTCTTTCCTTTTCTCTCACTCTCCTGCTTCCTGCCTCTTTTCCTGCAATTCCTCCATCTCACTCCTGAAGCCCAACACTACTTTTTATTCTTCCTTCCCTTTCTCCTGCTCCCTTCGCTTTCTCCCTCTGTCCCATATCTTTCTTCCCGACTTGTCTTTTCAAGACTTTGGGCCAAATTGGCCCCAAGTCTGGGCATGGTTTGACCAATTTTCAGAGGCCTGGCTGGTGACAGCAGGGACAGCAGGCAGTGACAGGCCCGGGGCTGACAGGCTCCCCATCCCCTAGGGGGCGCCTGGCTGCCACACCCAGCTGACATAGAACCTTTGTCACAATGCCCGCTACCGTGGCGAGTATGTGGTGACTCTGCAAGTGACAGGGACGCTGCAGGACTTGGTGGCAGCTCAGCAATTTCTCAGTTCCCCAAAGAAGCGGAATTCTGCAAATTGCTGCCTTTGCTCTTGAAAGGATATCATCAGGTGGGTGTTTTGGTGTCATACTCTGAAAACCAGAGCAGAAATGGTGAAATATTCCCATGATATGCATGGTCCCTGCACCAAAGCACCGTGACTCAGCCTAAGGAGATCTGCAGCTTATTTTTTTGTACTGCCAGCAGATTGTGGAAGCACAGTATAAAAACCATCCTTATGGAGAGATCTGCGTATTTTAGGCTTAGTCTTAGGGTCTCAAGTAGCTGGGGTTTTTGCTTGGGCCTAATCCATACGGTCTTATGGTCTTACTCCTAGTCTGAAGACGAATGTGCTAGAAACTATAAAGCGAAAAAATGTCCTGCAGCTTAGCCTTGCTTTGCCTGTCCTTGCCTGTCCTTGCCTTGCCTTATTTCCTTCTCATCCTGTTCTCTGTCCCATCCTCCCTCACTAACCCCTCGTCTGGCTGCATGTCTCGTCTTTCTTTTTCTCTCACTCTCCTGCTTCCTGCCTCTTTTCCTGCAATTCCTCCATCTCACTCCTGAAGCCCAACACTACTTTTTATTCTTCCTTCCCTTTCTCCTGCTCCCTTCGCTTTCTCCCCCTGTCCCATATCTTTCTTCCCGACTTGTCTTTTCAAGACTTTGGGCCAAATTGGCCCCAAGTCTGGGCATGGTTTGACCAATTTTCAGAGGCCTGGCTGGTGACAGCAGGGACAGCAGGCAGTGACAGGCCCGGGGCTGACAGGCTCCCCATCCCCTAGGGGGCACCTGGCTGCCACACCCAGCTGACATAGAACCTTTGTCACAATGCCCGCTACCGTGGCGAGTATGTGGTGACTCTGCAAGTGACAGGGACGCTGCAGGACTTGGTGGCAGCTCAGCAATTTCTCAGTTCCCCAAAGAAGCGGAATTCTGCAAATTGCTGCCTTTGCTCTTGAAAGGATATCATCAGGTGGGTGTTTTGGTGTCATACTCTGAAAACCAGAGCAGAAATGGTGAAATATTCCCATGATATGCATGGTCCCTGCACCAAAGCACCGTGACTCAGCCTAAGGAGATCTGCAGCTTATTTTTTTGTACTGCCAGCAGATTGTGGAAGCACAGTATAAAAACCATCCTTATGGAGAGATCTGCGTATTTTAGGCTTAGTCTTAGGGTCTCAAGTAGCTGGGGTTTTTGCTTGGGCCTAATCCATACGGTCTTATGGTCTTACTCCTAGTCTGAAGACGAATGTGCTAGAAACTATAAAGCGAAAAAATGTCCTGCAGCTTAGCCTTGCTTTGCCTGTCCTTGCCTGTCCTTGCCTTGCCTTATTTCCTTCTCATCCTGTTCTCTGTCCCATCCTCCCTCACTAACCCCTCGTCTGGCTGCATGTCTCGTCTTTCTTTTTCTCTCACTCTCCTGCTTCCTGCCTCTTTTCCTGCAATTCCTCCATCTCACTCCTGAAGCCCAACACTACTTTTTATTCTTCCTTCCCTTTCTCCTGCTCCCTTCGCTTTCTCCCCCTGTCCCATATCTTTCTTCCCGACTTGTCTTTTCAAGACTTTGGGCCAAATTGGCCCCAAGTCTGGGCATGGTTTGACCAATTTTCAGAGGCCTGGCTGGTGACAGCAGGGACAGCAGGCAGTGACAGGCCCGGGGCTGACAGGCTCCCCATCCCCTAGGGGGCACCTGGCTGCCACACCCAGCTGACATAGAACCTTTGTCACAATGCCCGCTACCGTGGCGAGTATGTGGTGACTCTGCAAGTGACAGGGACGCTGCAGGACTTGGTGGCAGCTCAGCAATTTCTCAGTTCCCCAAAGAAGCGGAATTCTGCAAATTGCTGCCTTTGCTCTTGAAAGGATATCATCAGGTGGGTGTTTTGGTGTCATACTCTGAAAACCAGAGCAGAAATGGTGAAATATTCCCATGATATGCATGGTCCCTGCACCAAAGCACCATGACTCAGCCTAAGGAGATCTGCAGCTTATTTTTTTGTACTGCCAGCAGATTGTGGAAGCACAGTATAAAAACCATCCTTATGGAGAGATCTGCGTATTTTAGGCTTAGTCTTAGGGTCTCAAGTAGCTGGGGTTTTTGCTTGGGCCTAATCCATACGGTCTTATGGCCTTACTCCTAGTCTGAAGACGAATGTGCTAGAAACTATAAAGCTAAAACATGTCCTGCAGCCTAGCCTTGCTTTGCCTGTCCTTGCCTGTCCTAGCCTTGCCTTATTTCCTTCTCATCCTGTTCTCTGTCCCATCCTCTCTCACTAACCCCTCGTCTGGCTGCATGTCTCGTCTTTCCTTTTCTCTCACTCTCCTGCTTCCTGCCTCTTTTCCTGCAATTCCTCCATCTCACTCCTGAAGCCCAACACTACTTTTTATTCTTCCTTCCCTTTCTCCTGCTCCCTTCGCTTTCTCCCTCTGTCCCATATCTTTCTTCCCGACTTGTCTTTTCAAGACTTTGGGCCAAATTGGCCCCAAGTCTGGGCATGGTTTGACCAATTTTCAGAGGCCTGGCTGGTGACAGCAGGGGCAGCAGGCAGTGACAGGCCCGGGGCTGACAGGCTCCCCATCCCCTAGCAGGCGCCTGGCTTCCACACCCACCTGACATAGAACCTTTGTCACAATACCCGCTACCGTGGCGAGTATGTGGTGACTCTGCAGGTGACAGGGACGCTGCAGGACTTGGTGGCAGCTCAGCAATTTCTCAGTTCCCCAAAGAAGCGGAATTCTGCAAATTGCTGCCTTTGCTCTTGAAAGGATATCATCAGGTGGGTGTTTTGGTGTCATACTCTGAAAACCAGAGCAGAAATGGTGAAATATTCCCATGATATGCATGGTCCCTGCACCAAAGCACCGTGACTCAGCCTAAGGAGATCTGCAGCTTATTTTTTTGTACTGCCAGCAGATTGTGGAAGCACAGTATAAAAACCATCCTTATGGAGAGATCTGCGTATTTTAGGCTTAGTCTTAGTGTCTCAAGTAGCTGGGGTTTTTGCTTGGGCCTAATCCATACGGTCTTATGGCCTTACTCCTAGTCTGAAGACGAATGTGCTAGAAACTATAAAGCGAAAAAATGTCCTGCAGCTTAGCCTTGCTTTGCTTGTCCTTGCCTGTCCTTGCCTTGCCTTATTTCCTTCTCATCCTGTTCTCTGTCCCATCCTCCCTCACTAACCCCTTGTCTGGCTGCATGTCTCGTCTTTCCTTTTCTCTCACTCTCCTGCTTCTTGCCTCTTTTCCTGCAATTCCTCCATCTCACTCCTGAAGCCCAACACTACTTTTTATTCTTCCTTCCCTTTCTCCTGCTCCCTTCGCTTTCTCCCTCTGTCCCATATCTTTCTTCCCGACTTGTCTTTTCAAGACTTTGGGCCAAATTGGCCCCAAGTCTGGCCATGGTTTGACCAATTTTCAGAGGCCTGGCTGGTGACAGCAGGGACAGCAGGCAGTGACAGGCCCGGGGCTGACAGGCTCCCCATCCCCTAGGGGGCGCCTGGCTGCCACACCCAGCTGACATAGAACCTTTGTCACAATGCCCGCTACCGTGGCGAGTATGTGGTGACTCTGCAAGTGACAGGGACGCTGCAGGACTTGGTGGCAGCTCAGCAATTTCTCACTTCCCCAAAGAAGCGGAATTCTGCAAATTGCTGCCTTTGCTCTTGAAAGGATATCATCAGGTGGGTGTTTTGGTGTCATACTCTGAAAACCAGAGCAGAAATGGTGAAATATTCCCATGATATGCATGGTCCCTGCACCAAAGCACCGTGACTCAGCCTAAGGAGATCTGCAGCTTATTTTTTTGTACTGCCAGCAGATTGTGGAAGCACAGTATAAAAACCATCCTTATGGAGAGATCTGCGTATTTTAGGCTTAGTCTAAGTGTCTCAAGTAGCTGGGGTTTTTGCTTGGGCCTAATCCATACGGTCTTATGGCCTTACTCCTAGTCTGAAGACGAATGTGCTAGAAACTATAAAGCTAAAACATGTCCTGCAGCCTAGCCTTGCTTTGCCTGTCCTTGCCTGTCCTAGCCTTGCCTTATTTCCTTCTCATCCTGTTCTCTGTCCCATCCTCTCTCACTAACCCCTCGTCTGGCTGCATGTCTCGTCTTTCCTTTTCTCTCACTCTCCTGCTTCCTGCCTCTTTTCCTGCAATTCCTCCATCTCACTCCTGAAGCCCAACACTACTTTTTATTCTTCCTTCCCTTTCTCCTGCTCCCTTCGCTTTCTCCCTCTGTCCCATATCTTTCTTCCCGACTTGTCTTTTCAAGACTTTGGGCCAAATTGGCCCCAAGTCTGGCCATGGTTTGACCAATTTTCAGAGGCCTGGCTGGTGACAGCAGGGGCAGCAGGCAGTGACAGGCCCGGGGCTGACAGGCTCCCCATCCCCTAGGGGGCGCCTGGCTGCCACACCCAGCTGACATAGAACCTTTGTCACAATGCCCGCTACCGTGGCGAGTATGTGGTGACTCTGCAGGTGACAGGGACGCTGCAGGACTTGGTGGCAGCTCAGCAATTTCTCACTTCCCCAAAGAAGCGGAATTCTGCAAATTGCTGCCTTTGCTCTTGAAAGGATATCATCAGGTGGGTGTTTTGGTGTCATACTCTGAAAACCAGAGCAGAAATGGTGAAATATTCCCATGATATGCATGGTCCCTGCACCAAAGCACCGTGACTCAGCCTAAGGAGATCTGCAGCTTATTTTTTTGTACTGCCAGCAGATTGTGGAAGCACAGTATAAAAACCATCCTTATGGAGAGATCTGCGTATTTTAGGCTTAGTCTTAGTGTCTCAAGTAGCTGGGGTTTTTGCTTGGGCCTAATCCATACGGTCTTATGGCCTTACTCCTAGTCTGAAGACGAATGTGCTAGAAACTATAAAGCGAAAAAATGTCCTGCAGCTTAGCCTTGCTTTGCTTGTCCTTGCCTGTCCTTGCCTTGCCTTATTTCCTTCTCATCCTGTTCTCTGTCCCATCCTCCCTCACTAACCCCTTGTCTGGCTGCATGTCTCGTCTTTCCTTTTCTCTCACTCTCCTGCTTCTTGCCTCTTTTCCTGCAATTCCTCCATCTCACTCCTGAAGCCCAACACTACTTTTTATTCTTCCTTCCCTTTCTCCTGCTCCCTTCGCTTTCTCCCTCTGTCCCATATCTTTCTTCCCGACTTGTCTTTTCAAGACTTTGGGCCAAATTGGCCCCAAGTCTGGCCATGGTTTGACCAATTTTCAGAGGCCTGGCTGGTGACAGCAGGGACAGCAGGCAGTGACAGGCCCGGGGCTGACAGGCTCCCCATCCCCTAGGGGGCGCCTGGCTGCCACACCCAGCTGACATAGAACCTTTGTCACAATGCCCGCTACCGTGGCGAGTATGTGGTGACTCTGCAAGTGACAGGGACGCTGCAGGACTTGGTGGCAGCTCAGCAATTTCTCAGTTCCCCAAAGAAGCGGAATTCTGCAAATTGCTGCCTTTGCTCTTGAAAGGATATCATCAGGTGGGTGTTTTGGTGTCATACTCTGAAAACCAGAGCAGAAATGGTGAAATATTCCCATGATATGCATGGTCCCTGCACCAAAGCACCGTGACTCAGCCTAAGGAGATCTGCAGCTTATTTTTTTGTACTGCCAGCAGATTGTGGAAGCACAGTATAAAAACCATCCTTATGGAGAGATCTGCGTATTTTAGGCTTAGTCTAAGTGTCTCAAGTAGCTGGGGTTTTTGCTTGGGCCTAATCCATACGGTCTTATGGCCTTACTCCTAGTCTGAAGACGAATGTGCTAGAAACTATAAAGCTAAAACATGTCCTGCAGCCTAGCCTTGCTTTGCCTGTCCTTGCCTGTCCTAGCCTTGCCTTATTTCCTTCTCATCCTGTTCTCTGTCCCATCCTCTCTCACTAACCCCTCGTCTGGCTGCATGTCTCGTCTTTCCTTTTCTCTCACTCTCCTGCTTCCTGCCTCTTTTCCTGCAATTCCTCCATCTCACTCCTGAAGCCCAACACTACTTTTTATTCTTCCTTCCCTTTCTCCTGCTCCCTTCGCTTTCTCCCTCTGTCCCATATCTTTCTTCCCGACTTGTCTTTTCAAGACTTTGGGCCAAATTGGCCCCAAGTCTGGCCATGGTTTGACCAATTTTCAGAGGCCTGGCTGGTGACAGCAGGGGCAGCAGGCAGTGACAGGCCCGGGGCTGACAGGCTCCCCATCCCCTAGGGGGCGCCTGGCTGCCACACCCAGCTGACATAGAACCTTTGTCACAATGCCCGCTACCGTGGCGAGTATGTGGTGACTCTGCAAGTGACAGGGACGCTGCAGGACTTGGTGGCAGCTCAGCAATTTCTCACTTCCCCAAAGAAGCGGAATTCTGCAAATTGCTGCCTTTGCTCTTGAAAGGATATCATCAGGTGGGTGTTTTGGTGTCATACTCTGAAAACCAGAGCAGAAATGGTGAAATATTCCCATGATATGCATGGTCCCTGCACCAAAGCACCGTGACTCAGCCTAAGGAAATCTGCAGCTTATTTTTTTGTACTGCCAGCAGATTGTGGAAGCACAGTATAAAAACCATCCTTATGGAGAGATCTGCGTATTTTAGGCTTAGTCTTAGTGTCTCAAGTAGCTGGGGTTTTTGCTTGGGCCTAATCCATACGGTCTTATGGCCTTACTCCTAGTCTGAAGACGAATGTGCTAGAAACTATAAAGCGAAAAAATGTCCTGCAGCTTAGCCTTGCTTTGCCTGTCCTTGCCTGTCCTTGCCTTGCCTTATTTCCTTCTCATCCTGTTCTCTGTCCCATCCTCCCTCACTAACCCCTCGTCTGGCTGCATGTCTCGTCTTTCCTTTTCTCTCACTCTCCTGCTTCCTGCCTCTTTTCCTGCAATTCCTCCATCTCACTCCTGAAGCCCAACACTACTTTTTATTCTTCCTTCCCTTTCTCCTGCTCCCTTCGCTTTCTCCCTCTGTCCCATATCTTTCTTCCCGACTTGTCTTTTCAAGACTTTGGGCCAAATTGGCCCCAAGTCTGGGCATGGTTTGACCAATTTTCAGAGGCCTGGCTGGTGACAGCAGGGACAGCAGGCAGTGACAGGCCCGGGGCTGACAGGCTCCCCATCCCCTAGGGGGCACCTGGCTGCCACACCCAGCTGACATAGAACCTTTGTCACAATGCCCGCTACCGTGGCGAGTATGTGGTGACTCTGCAAGTGACAGGGACGCTGCAGGACTTGGTGGCAGCTCAGCAATTTCTCAGTTCCCCAAAGAAGCGGAATTCTGCAAATTGCTGCCTTTGCTCTTGAAAGGATATCATCAGGTGGGTGTTTTGGTGTCATACTCTGAAAACCAGAGCAGAAATGGTGAAATATTCCCATGATATGCATGGTCCCTGCACCAAAGCACCGTGACTCAGCCTAAGGAGATCTGCAGCTTATTTTTTTGTACTGCCAGCAGATTGTGGAAGCACAGTATAAAAACCATCCTTATGGAGAGATCTGCGTATTTTAGGCTTAGTCTTAGGGTCTCAAGTAGCTGGGGTTTTTGCTTGGGCCTAATCCATACGGTCTTATGGCCTTACTCCTAGTCTGAAGACGAATGTGCTAGAAACTATAAAGCTAAAACATGTCCTGCAGCCTAGCCTTGCTTTGCCTGTCCTTGCCTGTCCTAGCCTTGCCTTATTTCCTTCTCATCCTGTTCTCTGTCCCATCCTCTCTCACTAACCCCTCGTCTGGCTGCATGTCTCGTCTTTCCTTTTCTCTCACTCTCCTGCTTCCTGCCTCTTTTCCTGCAATTCCTCCATCTCACTCCTGAAGCCCAACACTACTTTTTATTCTTCCTTCCCTTTCTCCTGCTCCCTTCGCTTTCTCCCTCTGTCCCATATCTTTCTTCCCGACTTGCCTTTTCAAGACTTTGGGCCAAATTGGCCCCAAGTCTGGGCATGGTTTGACCAATATTCAGAGGCCTGGCTGGTGACAGCAGGGGCAGCAGGCAGTGACAGGCCCGGGGCTGACAGGCTCCCCATCCCCTAGCGGGCGCCTGGCTGCCACACCCAGCTGACATAGAACCTTTGTCACAATACCCGCTACCGTGGTGAGTATGTGGTGACTCTGCAGGTGACAGGGACACTGCAGGACTTGGTGGCAGCTCAGCAATTTCTCAGTTCCCCAAAGAAGCGGAATTCTGCAAATTGCTGCCTTTGCTCTTGAAAGGATATCATCAGGTGGGTGTTTTGGTGTCATACACTGAAAACCAGAGCAGAAATGGTGAACTATTCCCATGATATGCATGGTCCCTGCACCAAAGCACCGTGACTCAGCCTAAGGAGATCTGCAGCTTATTTTTTTGTACTGCCAGCAGATTGTGGAAGCACAGTATAAAAACCATCCTTATGGAGAGATCTGCGTATTTTAGGCTTAGTCTTAGTGTCTCAAGTAGCTGGGGTTTTTGCTTGGGCCTAATCCATACGGTCTTATGGCCTTACTCCTAGTCTGAAGACGAATGTGCTAGAAACTATAAAGCGAAAAAATGTCCTGCAGCTTAGCCTTGCTTTGCTTGTCCTTGCCTGTCCTTGCCTTGCCTTATTTCCTTCTCATCCTGTTCTCTGTCCCATCCTCCCTCACTAACCCCTTGTCTGGCTGCATGTCTCGTCTTTCCTTTTCTCTCACTCTCCTGCTTCTTGCCTCTTTTCCTGCAATTCCTCCATCTCAGTCCTGAAGCCCAACACTACTTTTTATTCTTCCTTCCCTTTCTCCTGCTCCCTTCGCTTTCTCCCTCTGTCCCATATCTTTCTTCCCGACTTGTCTTTTCAAGACTTTGGGCCAAATTGGCCCCAAGTCTGGCCATGGTTTGACCAATTTTCAGAGGCCTGGCTGGTGACAGCAGGGACAGCAGGCAGTGACAGGCCCGGGGCTGACAGGCTCCCCATCCCCTAGGGGGCGCCTGGCTGCCACACCCAGCTGACATAGAACCTTTGTCACAATGCCCGCTACCGTGGCGAGTATGTGGTGACTCTGCAAGTGACAGGGACGCTGCAGGACTTGGTGGCAGCTCAGCAATTTCTCAGTTCCCCAAAGAAGCGGAATTCTGCAAATTGCTGCCTTTGCTCTTGAAAGGATATCATCAGGTGGGTGTTTTGGTGTCATACTCTGAAAACCAGAGCAGAAATGGTGAAATATTCCCATGATATGCATGGTCCCTGCACCAAAGCACCGTGACTCAGCCTAAGGAGATCTGCAGCTTATTTTTTTGTACTGCCAGCAGATTGTGGAAGCACAGTATAAAAACCATCCTTATGGAGAGATCTGCGTATTTTAGGCTTAGTCTAAGTGTCTCAAGTAGCTGGGGTTTTTGCTTGGGCCTAATCCATACGGTCTTATGGCCTTACTCCTAGTCTGAAGACGAATGTGCTAGAAACTATAAAGCTAAAACATGTCCTGCAGCCTAGCCTTGCTTTGCCTGTCCTTGCCTGTCCTTGCCTTGCCTTATTTCCTTCTCATCCTGTTCTCTGTCCCATCCTCTCTCACTAACCCCTCGTCTGGCTGCATGTCTCGTCTTTCCTTTTCTCTCACTCTCCTGCTTCCTGCCTCTTTTCCTGCAATTCCTCCATCTCACTCCTGAAGCCCAACACTACTTTTTATTCTTCCTTCCCTTTCTCCTGCTCCCTTCGCTTTCTCCCTCTGTCCCATATCTTTCTTCCCGACTTGTCTTTTCAAGACTTTGGGCCAAATTGGCCCCAAGTCTGGCCATGGTTTGACCAATTTTCAGAGGCCTGGCTGGTGACAGCAGGGGCAGCAGGCAGTGACAGGCCCGGGGCTGACAGGCTCCCCATCCCCTAGGGGGCGCCTGGCTGCCACACCCAGCTGACATAGAACCTTTGTCACAATGCCCGCTACCGTGGCGAGTATGTGGTGACTCTGCAAGTGACAGGGTCACTGTAGGACTTGGTGGCAGCTCAGCAATTTCTCACTTCCCCAAAGAAGCGGAATTCTGCAAATTGCTGCCTTTGCTCTTGAAAGGATATCATCAGGTGGGTGTTTTGGTGTCATACTCTGAAAACCAGAGCAGAAATGGTGAAATATTCCCATGATATGCATGGTCCCTGCACCAAAGCACCGTGACTCAGCCTAAGGAGATCTGCAGCTTATTTTTTTGTACTGCCAGCAGATTGTGGAAGCACAGTATAAAAACCATCCTTATGGAGAGATCTGCGTATTTTAGGCTTAGTCTTAGGGTCTCAAGTAGCTGGGGTTTTTGCTTGGGCCTAATCCATACGGTCTTATGGCCTTACTCCTAGTCTGAAGACGAATGTGCTAGAAACTATAAAGCTAAAACATGTCCTGCAGCCTAGCCTTGCTTTGCCTGTCCTTGCCTGTCCTAGCCTTGCCTTATTTCCTTCTCATCCTGTTCTCTGTCCTATCCTCTCTCACTAACCCCTCGTCTGGCTGCATGTCTCGTCTTTCCTTTTCTCTCACTCTCCTGCTTCCTGCCTCTTTTCCTGCAATTCCTCCATCTCACTCCTGAAGCCCAACACTACTTTTTATTCTTCCTTCCCTTTCTCCTGCTCCCTTCGCTTTCTCCCTCTGTCCCATATCTTTCTTCCCGACTTGTCTTTTCAAGACTTTGGGCCAAATTGGCCCCAAGTCTGGGCATGGTTTGACCAATTTTCAGAGGCCTGGCTGGTGACAGCAGGGGCAGCAGGCAGTGACAGGCCCGGGGCTGACAGGCTCCCCATCCCCTAGCAGGCGCCTGGCTTCCACACCCAGCTGACATAGAACCTTTGTCACAATGCCCGCTACCGTGGCGAGTATGTGGTGACTCTGCAGGTGACAGGGACACTGCAGGACTTGGTGGCAGCTCAGCAATTTCTCAGTTCCCCAAAGAAGCGGAATTCTGCAAATTGCTGCCTTTGCTCTTGAAAGGATATCATCAGGTGGGTGTTTTGGTGTCATACACTGAAAACCAGAGCAGAAATGGTGAAATATTCCCATGATATGCATGGTCCCTGCACCAAAGCACCGTGACTCAGCCTAAGGAGATCTGCAGCTTATTTTTTTGTACTGCCAGCAGATTGTGGAAGCACAGTATAAAAACCATCCTTATGGAGAGATCTGCGTATTTTAGGCTTAGTCTTAGTGTCTCAAGTAGCTGGGGTTTTTGCTTGGGCCTAATCCATACGGTCTTATGGCCTTACTCCTAGTCTGAAGACGAATGTGCTAGAAACTATAAAGCGAAAAAATGTCCTGCAGCTTAGCCTTGCTTTGCTTGTCCTTGCCTGTCCTTGCCTTGCCTTATTTCCTTCTCATCCTGTTCTCTGTCCCATCCTCCCTCACTAACCCCTCGTCTGGCTGCATGTCTCGTCTTTCCTTTTCTCTCACTCTCCTGCTTCCTGCCTCTTTTCCTGCAATTCCTCCATCTCACTCCTGAAGCCCAACACTACTTTTTATTCTTCCTTCCCTTTCTCCTGCTCCCTTCGCTTTCTCCCTCTGTCCCATATCTTTCTTCCCGACTTGTCTTTTCAAGACTTTGGGCCAAATTGGCCCCAAGTCTGGGCATGGTTTGACCAATTTTCAGAGGCCTGGCTGGTGACAGCAGGGACAGCAGGCAGTGACAGGCCCGGGGCTGACAGGCTCCCCATCCCCTAGGGGGCGCCTGGCTGCCACACCCAGCTGACATAGAACCTTTGTCACAATGCCCGCTACCGTGGCGAGTATGTGGTGACTCTGCAAGTGACAGGGACGCTGCAGGACTTGGTGGCAGCTCAGCAATTTCTCAGTTCCCCAAAGAAGCGGAATTCTGCAAATTGCTGCCTTTGCTCTTGAAAGGATATCATCAGGTGGGTGTTTTGGTGTCATACTCTGAAAACCAGAGCAGAAATGGTGAAATATTCCCATGATATGCATGGTCCCTGCACCAAAGCACCGTGACTCAGCCTAAGGAGATCTGCAGCTTATTTTTTTGTACTGCCAGCAGATTGTGGAAGCACAGTATAAAAACCATCCTTATGGAGAGATCTGCGTATTTTAGGCTTAGTCTTAGGGTCTCAAGTAGCTGGGGTTTTTGCTTGGGCCTAATCCATACGGTCTTATGGTCTTACTCCTAGTCTGAAGACGAATGTGCTAGAAACTATAAAGCGAAAAAATGTCCTGCAGCTTAGCCTTGCTTTGCCTGTCCTTGCCTGTCCTTGCCTTGCCTTATTTCCTTCTCATCCTGTTCTCTGTCCCATCCTCCCTCACTAACCCCTCGTCTGGCTGCATGTCTCGTCTTTCTTTTTCTCTCACTCTCCTGCTTCCTGCCTCTTTTCCTGCAATTCCTCCATCTCACTCCTGAAGCCCAACACTACTTTTTATTCTTCCTTCCCTTTCTCCTGCTCCCTTCGCTTTCTCCCTCTGTCCCATATCTTTCTTCCCGACTTGTCTTTTCAAGACTTTGGGCCAAATTGGCCCCAAGTCTGGCCATGGTTTGACCAATTTTCAGAGGCCTGGCTGGTGACAGCAGGGACAGCAGGCAGTGACAGGCCCGGGGCTGACAGGCTCCCCATCCCCTAGGGGGCGCCTGGCTGCCACACCCAGCTGACATAGAACCTTTGTCACAATGCCCGCTACCGTGGCGAGTATGTGGTGACTCTGCAAGTGACAGGGACGCTGCAGGACTTGGTGGCAGCTCAGCAATTTCTCAGTTCCCCAAAGAAGCGGAATTCTGCAAATTGCTGCCTTTGCTCTTGAAAGGATATCATCAGGTGGGTGTTTTGGTGTCATACTCTGAAAACCAGAGCAGAAATGGTGAAATATTCCCATGATATGCATGGTCCCTGCACCAAAGCACCGTGACTCAGCCTAAGGAGATCTGCAGCTTATTTTTTTGTACTGCCAGCAGATTGTGGAAGCACAGTATAAAAACCATCCTTATGGAGAGATCTGCGTATTTTAGGCTTAGTCTAAGTGTCTCAAGTAGCTGGGGTTTTTGCTTGGGCCTAATCTATACGGTCTTATGGCCTTACTCCTAGTCTGAAGACGAATGTGCTAGAAACTATAAAGCTAAAACATGTCCTGCAGCCTAGCCTTGCTTTGCCTGTCCTTGCCTGTCCTAGCCTTGCCTTATTTCCTTCTCATCCTGTTCTCTGTCCCATCCTCTCTCACTAACCCCTCGTCTGGCTGCATGTCTCGTCTTTCCTTTTCTCTCACTCTCCTGCTTCCTGCCTCTTTTCCTGCAATTCCTCCATCTCACTCCTGAAGCCCAACACTACTTTTTATTCTTCCTTCCCTTTCTCCTGCTCCCTTCGCTTTCTCCCTCTGTCCCATATCTTTCTTCCCGACTTGTCTTTTCAAGACTTTGGGCCAAATTGGCCCCAAGTCTGGCCATGGTTTGACCAATTTTCAGAGGCCTGGCTGGTGACAGCAGGGGCAGCAGGCAGTGACAGGCCCAGGGCTGACAGGCTCCCCATCCCCTAGGGGGCGCCTGGCTGCCACACCCAGCTGACATAGAACCTTTGTCACAATGCCCGCTACCGTGGCGAGTATGTGGTGACTCTGCAAGTGACAGGGACGCTGCAGGACTTGGTGGCAGCTCAGCAATTTCTCAGTTCCCCAAAGAAGCGGAATTCTGCAAATTGCTGCCTTTGCTCTTGAAAGGATATCATCAGGTGGGTGTTTTGGTGTCATACTCTGAAAACCAGAGCAGAAATGGTTAAATATTCCCATGATATGCATGGTCCCTGCACCAAAGCACCGTGACTCAGCCTAAGGAGATCTGCAGCTTATTTTTTTGTACTGCCAGCAGATTGTGGAAGCACAGTATAAAAACCATCCTTATGGAGAGATCTGCGTATTTTAGGCTTAGTCTTAGTGTCTCAAGTAGCTGGGGTTTTTGCTTGGGCCTAATCCATACGGTCTTATGGCCTTACTCCTAGTCTGAAGACGAATGTGCTAGAAACTATAAAGCGAAAAAATGTCCTGCAGCTTAGCCTTGCTTTGCCTGTCCTTGCCTGTCCTTGCCTTGCCTTATTTCCTTCTCATCCTGTTCTCTGTCCCATCCTCCCTCACTAACCCCTCGTCTGGCTGCATGTCTCGTCTTTCTTTTTCTCTCACTCTCCTGCTTCCTGCCTCTTTTCCTGCAATTCCTCCATCTCACTCCTGAAGCCCAACACTACTTTTTATTCTTCCTTCCCTTTCTCCTGCTCCCTTCGCTTTCTCCCTCTGTCCCATATCTTTCTTCCCGACTTGTCTTTTCAAGACTTTGGGCCAAATTGGCCCCAAGTCTGGGCATGGTTTGACCAATTTTCAGAGGCCTGGCTGGTGACAGCAGGGACAGCAGGCAGTGACAGGCCCGGGGCTGACAGGCTCCCCATCCCCTAGGGGGCACCTGGCTGCCACACCCAGCTGACATAGAACCTTTGTCACAATGCCCGCTACCGTGGCGAGTATGTGGTGACTCTGCAAGTGACAGGGACGCTGCAGGACTTGGTGGCAGCTCAGCAATTTCTCACTTCCCCAAAGAAGCGGAATTCTGCAAATTGCTGCCTTTGCTCTTGAAAGGATATCATCAGGTGGGTGTTTTGGTGTCATACTCTGAAAACCAGAGCAGAAATGGTGAAATATTCCCATGATGTGCATGGTCCCTGCACCAAAGCACCGTGACTCAGCCTAAGGAGATCTGCAGCTTATTTTTTTGTACTGCCAGCAGATTGTGGAAGCACAGTATAAAAACCATCCTTATGGAGAGATCTGCGTATTTTAGGCTTAGTCTTAGTGTCTCAAGTAGCTGGGGTTTTTGCTTGGGCCTAATCCATACGGTCTTATGGCCTTACTCCTAGTCTGAAGACGAATGTGCTAGAAACTATAAAGCGAAAAAATGTCCTGCAGCTTAGCCTTGCTTTGCTTGTCCTTGCCCGTCCTTGCCTTGCCTTATTTCCTTCTCATCCTGTTCTCTGTCCCATCCTCCCTCACTAACCCCTTGTCTGGCTGCATGTCTCGTCTTTCCTTTTCTCTCACTCTCCTGCTTCTTGCCTCTTTTCCTGCAATTCCTCCATCTCACTCCTGAAGCCCAACACTACTTTTTATTCTTCCTTCCCTTTCTCCTGCTCCCTTCGCTTTCTCCCTCTGTCCCATATCTTTCTTCCCGACTTGTCTTTTCAAGACTTTGGGCCAAATTGGCCCCAAGTCTGGGCATGGTTTGACCAATTTTCAGAGGCCTGGCTGGTGACAGCAGGGACAGCAGGCAGTGACAGGCCCGGGGCTGACAGGCTCCCCATCCCCTAGGGGGCGCCTGGCTGCCACACCCAGCTGACATAGAACCTTTGTCACAATGCCCGCTACCGTGGCGAGTATGTGGTGACTCTGCAGGTGACAGGGACACTGCAGGACTTGGTGGCAGCTCAGCAATTTCTCAGTTCCCCAAAGAAGCGGAATTCTGCAAATTGCTGCCTTTGCTCTTGAAAGGATATCATCAGGTGGGTGTTTTGGTGTCATACACTGAAAACCAGAGCAGAAATGGTGAAATATTCCCATGATATGCATGGTCCCTGCACCAAAGCACCGTGACTCAGCCTAAGGAGATCGGCAGCTTATTTTTTTGTACTGCCAGCAGATTGTGGAAGCACAGTATAAAAACCATCCTTATGGAGAGATCTGCGTATTTTAGGCTTAGTCTTAGTGTCTCAAGTAGCTGGGGTTTTTGCTTGGGCCTAATCCATACGGTCTTATGGCCTTACTCCTAGTCTGAAGACGAATGTGCTAGAAACTATAAAGCGAAAAAATGTCCTGCAGCTTAGCCTTGCTTTGCTTGTCCTTGCCTGTCCTTGCCTTGCCTTATTTCCTTCTCATCCTGTTCTCTGTCCCATCCTCCCTCACTAACCCCTTGTCTGGCTGCATGTCTCGTCTTTCCTTTTCTCTCACTCTCCTGCTTCCTGCCTCTTTTCCTGCAATTCCTCCATCTCACTCCTGAAGCCCAACACTACTTTTTATTCTTCCTTCCCTTTCTCCTGCTCCCTTCGCTTTCTCCCTCTGTCCCATATCTTTCTTCCCGACTTGTCTTTTCAAGACTTTGGGCCAAATTGGCCCCAAGTCTGGCCATGGTTTGACCAATTTTCAGAGGCCTGGCTGGTGACAGCAGGGGCAGCAGGCAGTGACAGGCCCGGGGCTGACAGGCTCCCCATCCCCTAGGGGGCGCCTGGCTGCCACACCCAGCTGACATAGAACCTTTGTCACAATGCCCGCTACCGTGGCGAGTATGTGGTGACTCTGCAAGTGACAGGGACGCTGCAGGACTTGGTGGCAGCTCAGCAATTTCTCAGTTCCCCAAAGAAGCGGAATTCTGCAAATTGCTGCCTTTGCTCTTGAAAGGATATCATCAGGTGGGTGTTTTGGTGTCATACTCTGAAAACCAGAGCAGAAATGGTGAAATATTCCCATGATATGCATGGTCCCTGCACCAAAGCACCGTGACTCAGCCTAAGGAGATCTGCAGCTTATTTTTTTGTACTGCCAGCAGATTGTGGAAGCACAGTATAAAAACCATCCTTATGGAGAGATCTGCGTATTTTAGGCTTAGTCTTAGTGTCTCAAGTAGCTGGGGTTTTTGCTTGGGCCTAATCCATACGGTCTTATGGCCTTACTCCTAGTCTGAAGACGAATGTGCTAGAAACTATAAAGCGAAAAAATGTCCTGCAGCTTAGCCTTGCTTTGCCTGTCCTTGCCTGTCCTTGCCTTGCCTTATTTCCTTCTCATCCTGTTCTCTGTCCCATCCTCCCTCACTAACCCCTTGTCTGGCTGCATGTCTCGTCTTTCCTTTTCTCTCACTCTCCTGCTTCCTGCCTCTTTTCCTGCAATTCCTCCATCTCACTCCTGAAGCCCAACACTACTTTTTATTCTTCCTTCCCTTTCTCCTGCTCCCTTCGCTTTCTCCCTCTGTCCCATATCTTTCTTCCCGACTTGTCTTTTCAAGACTTTGGGCCAAATTGGCCCCAAGTCTGGGCATGGTTTGACCAATTTTCAGAGGCCTGGCTGGTGACAGCAGGGACAGCAGGCAGTGACAGGCCCGGGGCTGACAGGCTCCCCATCCCCTAGGGGGCGCCTGGCTGCCACACCCAGCTGACATAGAACCTTTGTCACAATGCCCGCTACCGTGGCGAGTATGTGGTGACTCTGCAAGTGACAGGGACGCTGCAGGACTTGGTGGCAGCTCAGCAATTTCTCAGTTCCCCAAAGAAGCGGAATTCTGCAAATTGCTGCCTTTGCTCTTGAAAGGATATCATCAGGTGGGTGTTTTGGTGTCATACTCTGAAAACCAGAGCAGAAATGGTGAAATATTCCCATGATATGCATGGTCCCTGCACCAAAGCACCGTGACTCAGCCTAAGGAGATCTGCAGCTTATTTTTTTGTACTGCCAGCAGATTGTGGAAGCACAGTATAAAAACCATCCTTATGGAGAGATCTGCGTATTTTAGGCTTAGTCTTAGGGTCTCAAGTAGCTGGGGTTTTTGCTTGGGCCTAATCCATACGGTCTTATGGCCTTACTCCTAGTCTGAAGACGAATGTGCTAGAAACTATAAAGCGAAAAAATGTCCTGCAGCTTAGCCTTGCTTTGCCTGTCCTTGCCTGTCCTTGCCTTGCCTTATTTCCTTCTCATCCTGTTCTCTGTCACATCCTCCCTCACTAACCCCTCGTCTGGCTGCATGTCTCTTCTTTCCTTTTCTCTCACTCTCCTGCTTCCTGCCTCTTTTCTTGCAATTCCTCCATCTCACTCCTGCAGCCAAACACTACTTTTTATTCTTCCTTCCCTTTCTCCTGCTCCCTTCGCTTTCTCCCTCTGTCCCATATCTTTCTTCCCGACTTGTCTTTTCAAGACTTTGGGCCAAATTGGCCCCAAGTCTGGGCATGGTTTGACCAATTTTCAGAGGCCTGGCTGGTGACAGCAGGGTCAGCAGGCAGTGACAGGCCCGGGGCTGACAGGCTCCCCATCCCCTAGGGGGCGCCTGGCTGCCACACCCAGCTGACATAGAACCTTTGTCACAATGCCCGCTACCGTGGCGAGTATGTGGTGACTCTGCAAGTGACAGGGACACTGTAGGACTTGGTGGCAGCTCAGCAATTTCTCACTTCCCCAAAGAAGCGGAATTCTGCAAATTGCTGCCTTTGCTCTTGAAAGGATATCATCAGGTGGGTGTTTTGGTGTCATACACTGAAAACCAGAGCAGAAATGGTGAAATATTCCCATGATATGCATGGTCCCTGCACCAAAGCACCGTGACTCAGCCTAAGGAGATCTGCAGCTTATTTTTTTGTACTGCCAGCAGATTGTGGAAGCACAGTATAAAAACCATCCTTATGGAGAGATCTGCGTATTTTAGGCTTAGTCTTAGGGTCTCAAGTAGCTGGGGTTTTTGCTTGGGCCTAATCCATACGGTCTTATGGCCTTACTCCTAGTCTGAAGACGAATGTGCTAGAAACTATAAAGCGAAAAAATGTCCTGCAGCTTAGCCTTGCTTTGCCTGTCCTTGCCTGTCCTTGCCTTGCCTTATTTCCTTCTCATCCTGTTCTCTGTCACATCCTCCCTCACTAACCCCTCGTCTGGCTGCATGTCTCTTCTTTCCTTTTCTCTCACTCTCCTGCTTCCTGCCTCTTTTCCTGCAATTCCTCCATCTCACTCCTGAAGCCCAACACTACTTTTTATTCTTCCTTCCCTTTCTCCTGCTCCCTTCGCTTTCTCCCTCTGTCCCATATCTTTCTTCCCGACTTGTCTTTTCAAGACTTTGGGCCAAATTGGCCCCAAGTCTGGGCATGGTTTGACCAATTTTCAGAGGCCTGGCTGGTGACAGCAGGGCCAGCAGGCAGTGACAGGCCCGGGGCTGACAGGCTCCCCATCCCCTACGGGGCGCCTGGCTGCCACACCCAGCTGACATAGAACCTTTGTCACAATGCCCGCTACCGTGGCGAGTATGTGGTGACTCTGCAAGTGACAGGGACACTGTAGGACTTGGTGGCAGCTCAGCAATTTCTCAGTTCCCCAAAGAAGCGGAATTCTGCAAATTGCTGCCTTTGCTCTTGAAAGGATATAATCAGGTGGGTGTTTTGGTGTCATACTCTGAAAACCAGAGCAGAAATGGTGAAATATTCCCATGATATGCATGGTCCCTGCACCAAAGCACCGTGACTCAGCCTAAGGAGATCTGCAGCTTATTTTTTTGTACTGCCAGCAGATTGTGGAAGCACAGTATAAAAACCATCCTTATGGAGAGATCTGCGTATTTTAGGCTTAGTCTTAGGGTCTCAAGTAGCTGGGGTTTTTGCTTGGGCCTAATCCATACGGTCTTATGGCCTTACTCCTAGTCTGAAGACGAATGTGCTAGAAACTATAAAGCGAAAAAATGTCCTGCAGCTTAGCCTTGCTTTGCCTGTCCTTGCCTGTCCTTGCCTTGCCTTATTTCCTTCTCATCCTGTTCTCTGTCCCATCCTCCCTCACTAACCCCTCGTCTGGCTGCATGTCTCTTCTTTCCTTTTCTCTCACTCTCCTGCTTCCTGCCTCTTTTCCTGCAATTCCTCCATCTCACTCCTGAAGCCCAACACTACTTTTTATTCTTCCTTCCCTTTCTCCTGCTCCCTTCGCTTTCTCCCTCTGTCCCATATCTTTCTTCCCGACTTGTCTTTTCAAGACTTTGGGCCAAATTGGCCCCAAGTCTGGGCATGGTTTGACCAATTTTCAGAGGCCTGGCTGGTGACAGCAGGGACAGCAGGCAGTGACAGGCCCGGGGCTGACAGGCTCCCCATCCCCTAGGGGGCGCCTGGCTGCCACACCCAGCTGACATAGAACCTTTGTCACAATGCCCGCAACCGTGGCGAGTATGTGGTGACTCTGCAAGTGACAGGGACGCTGCAGGACTTGGTGGCAGCTCAGCAATTTCTCACTTCCCCAAAGAAGCGGAATTCTGCAAATTGCTGCCTTTGCTCTTGAAAGGATATCATCAGGTGGGTGTTTTGGTGTCATACTCTGAAAACCAGAGCAGAAATGGTGAAATATTCCCATGATATGCATGGTCCCTGCACCAAAGCACCGTGACTCAGCCTAAGGAGATCTGCAGCTTATTTTTTTGTACTGCCAGCAGATTGTGGAAGCACAGTATAAAAACCATCCTTATGGAGAGATCTGCGTATTTTAGGCTTAGTCTAAGTGTCTCAAGTAGCTGGGGTTTTTGCTTGGGCCTAATCCATACGGTCTTATGGCCTTACTCCTAGTCTGAAGACGAATGTGCTAGAAACTATAAAGCTAAAACATGTCCTGCAGCCTAGCCTTGCTTTGCCTGTCCTTGCCTGTCCTAGCCTTGCCTTATTTCCTTCTCATCCTGTTCTCTGTCCCATCCTCTCTCACTAAGCCCTCGTCTGGCTGCATGTCTCGTCTTTCCTTTTCTCTCACTCTCCTGCTTCCTGCCTCTTTTCCTGCAATTCCTCCATCTCACTCCTGAAGCCCAACACTACTTTTTATTCTTCCTTCCCTTTCTCCTGCTCCCTTCGCTTTCTCCCTCTGTCCCATATCTTTCTTCCCGACTTGTCTTTTCAAGACTTTGGGCCAAATTGGCCCCAAGTCTGGCCATGGTTTGACCAATTTTCAGAGGCCTGGCTGGTGACAGCAGGGACAGCAGGCAGTGACAGGCCCGGGGCTGACAGGCTCCCCATCCCCTAGGGGGCGCCTGGCTGCCACACCCAGCTGACATAGAACCTTTGTCACAATGCCCGCTACCGTGGCGAGTATGTGGTGACTCTGCAAGTGACAGGGACACTGTAGGACTTGGTGGCAGCTCAGCAATTTCTCAGTTCCCCAAAGAAGCGGAATTCTGCAAATTGCTGCCTTTGCTCTTGAAAGGATATCATCAGGTGGGTGTTTTGGTGTCATACTCTGAAAACCAGAGCAGAAATGGTGAAATATTCCCATGATATGCATGGTCCCTGCACCAAAGCACCTTGACTCAGCCTAAGGAGATCTGCAGCTTATTTTTTGTACTGCCAGCAGATTGTGGAAGCACAGTATAAAAACCATCCTTATGGAGAGATCTGCGTATTTTAGTCTTAGTCTAAGTGTCTCAAGTAGCTGGGGTTTTTGCTTGGGCCTAATCCATACGGTCTTATGGCCTTACTCCTAGTCTGAAGACGAATGTGCTAGAAACTATAAAGCTAAAACATGTCCTGCAGCCTAGCCTTGCTTTGCCTGTCCTTGCCTGTCCTAGCCTTGCCTTATTTCCTTTTCATCCTGTTCTCTGTCCCATCCTCCCTCACTAACCCCTCGTCTGGCTGCATGTCTCGTCTTTCCTTTTCTCTCACTCTCCTGCTTCCTGCCTCTTTTCCTGCAATTCCTCCATCTCACTCCTGAAGCCCAACACTACTTTTTATTCTTCCTTCCCTTTCTCCTGCTCCCTTCGCTTTCTCCCTCTGTCCCATATCTTTCTTCCCGACTTGTCTTTTCAAGACTTTGGGCCAAATTGGCCCCAAGTCTGGGCATGGTTTGACCAATTTTCAGAGGCCTAGCTGGTGACAGCAGGGACAGCAGGCAGTGACAGGCCCGGGGCTGACAGGCTCCCCATCCCCTAGGGGGCGCCTGGCTGCCACACCCAGCTGACATAGAACCTTTGTCACAGTACCCGCTACCGTGGCGAATATCTGGTGACTCTGCAGGTGACAGGGACACTGCAGGACTTGGTGGCAGCTCAGCAATTTCTCAGTTCCCCAAAGAAGCGGAATTCTGCAAATTGCTGCCTTTGCTCTTGAAAGGATATCATCAGGTGGGTGTTTTGGTGTCATACTCTGAAAACCAGAGCAGAAATGGTGAAATATTCCCATGATATGCATGGTCCCTGCACCAAAGCACCATGACTCAGCCTAAGGAGATATGCAGCTTATATTTTTTTACTGCCAGCAGATTGTGGAAGCACAGTATAAAAACCATCCTTATGGAGAGATCTCCGTATTTTAGGCTTAGTCTAAGTATCTCAAGTAGCTGGGGTTTTTACTTGGGCCTAATCCATACGGTCTTATTGTCTTAATCCTAGTCTGAAGACGAATGTGCTGGAAACTATAAAGCGAAAAAATGTCCTGCAGCCTAGCCTTGCTTTGCCTGTTCTTCCCTGTCCTGGTCTTGCCTTATTTCTTTCTCATCCTGTTCTCTGTCCCATCCACTCTCACTAACCCCTTGTCTGGCTGCATGTCTCTTCTTTCCTTTTCTCTCACTCTCCTGTTTCCTGCCTCTTTTCCTGCAATTCCTCCATCTCACTCCTGCAGCCCAACACTACTTATTATTCTTCCTTCCCTTTCTCCTGCTCTCTTCGCTTTCTCCCTCTGTCCCATATCTTTCTTCCCGACTTGTCTTTTCAGGACTTTTCGCCAAATTGGCCCCAAGACTGGGCATGGTTTGACCAATATTCAGAGGCCTGGCTAGTGACAGCAGGGACAGCAGGCAGTGACAGGCCCGGGGCTGGCAGGCTCCCCATACCCTAGGAGGCGCCTGGCTACCACACCTATCTGACAAAGAACCTTTTTCACAATGCCCGCTACCGTGGCGAGGATGCGGTGACTCTCCAGGTGACAGGGACACTGCAGGACTTGGTGGCAGCTCAGCAATTTCTCACTTCCCCAAAGAAGCGGAATTCTGCAAATTGCTGCCTTTGCTCTTGAAAGGATATCATCAGGTGGGTGTTTTGGTGTCATACTCTGAAAACCAGAGCAGAAATGGTGAAATATTCCCATGATATGCATGGTCCCTGCACCAAAGCACCGTGACTCAGCCTAAGGAGATCTGCAGCTTATTTTTTTGTACTGCCAGCAGATTGTGGAAGCACAGTATAAAAACCATCCTTATGGAGAGATCTGCGTATTTTAGGCTTAGTCTAAGTGTCTCAAGTAGCTGGGGTTTTTGCTTGGGCCTAATCCATACGGTCTTATGGCCTTACTCCTAGTCTGAAGACGAATGTGCTAGAAACTATACAGCGAAAAAATGTCCTGCAGCCTAGCCTTGCTTTGCCTGTCCTTGCCTGTCCTTGCCTTGCCTTATTTCCTTCTCATCCTGTTCTCTGTCCAGTCTTCTCTCACTAACCCCTCGTCTGGCTGCATGTCTCTTCTTTCCTTTTCTCTCACTCTCCTGCATCCTGCCTCTTTAATGGCAATTCCTCCATCTCACTCCTGCAGCCCAACACTACTTTTTATTCTTCCTTCCCTTTCTCCTGCTCCCTTCGCTTTCTCCCTCTGTCCCATACCTTTCTTCCCTACTTATCCTTTCAAGACTTTGGGCCAAATTCGCCCCAAGTCTGGGCATGCTTTGACCAATTTTCAGAGGTCTGGCTTGTGACGGCAGGGACAGCAGGCAGTGACAGGCCCGGGGCTAACAGGCTCCCCATCCCCTAGCGGGCACCTGGCTGCCACACCCAGCTGACATAGAACCTTTGTCACAATACCCGCTACCGTGGCGAATATCTGGTGACTCTGCAGGTGACAGGGACACTGCAGGACTTGGTGGCAGCTCAGCAATTTCTCACTTCCCCAAAGAAGCGGAATTCTGCAAATTGCTGCCTTTGCTCTTGAAAGGATATCATCAGGTGGGTGTTTTGGTGTCATACTCTGAAAACCACACCAGAAATGGTGAAATATTCCCATGATATGCATGGTCCCTGCACCAAAGCACCATGACTCAGCCTAAGGAGATCTGCAGCTTATATTTTTTTACTGCCAGCAGATTGTGGAAGCACAGTATAAAAACCATCCTTATGGAGAGATCTGCGTATTTTAGGCTTAGTCTAAGTATCTCAAGTAGCTGGGGTTTTTACTTGGGCCTAATCCATACGGTTTTATGGTCTTAATCCTAGTCTGAAGACGAATGTGCTGGAAACTATAAAGCGAAAAAATGTCCTGCAGCCTAGCCTTGCTTTGCCTGTTCTTGCCTGTCCTGGTCTTGCCTTATTTCTTTCTCATCCTGTTCTCTGTCCCATCCACTCTCACTAACCCCTCGTCTGGCTGCATGTATCTTCTTTCCTTTTCTCTCACTCTCCTGTTTCCTGCCTCTTATCCTGCAATTCCTCCATCTCACTCCTGCAGCCCAACACTACTTATTATTCTTCCTTCCCTTTCTCCTGCTCCCTTCGCTTTCTCCCTCTGTCCCATATCTTTCTTCCCGACTTGTCTTTTCAGGACTTTTCGCCAAATTGGCCCCAAGACTGGGCATGGTTTGACCAATTTTCAGAGGCCTGGCTAGTGACAGCAGGGACAGCAGGCAGTGACAGGCCCGGGGCTGGCAGGCTCCCCATCCCCTAGGAGGCGCCTGGCTGCCACACCTATCTGACAAAGAACCTTTTTCACAATGCCCGCTACCGTGGCGAGGATGCGGTGACTCTCCAGGTGACAGGGACACTGCAGGACTTGGTGGCAGCTCAGCAATTTCTCAGTTCCCCAAAGAAGCGGAATTCTGCAAATTGCTGCCTTTGCTCTTGAAAGGATGTCATCAGGTGGGTGTTTTGGTGTAATACGCTGAAAACCAGAGCAGAAATAGTGAAATATTCCCATGATATGCATGGTCCCTGCACCAAAGCACCATGACTCAGCCTAAGGAGATCTGCAGCTTATTTTTTGTACTGCCAGCAGATTGTGGAAGTACAGTATAAAAACCATCCTTATGGAGAGATCTGCATATTTTAGGCTTAGTCTAAGTGTCTCAAGTAGCTGGGGTTTTTGCTTTGGCCTAATCCATACGGTTCTCTGGCTTTCCTCCTAGTCTGAAGACGAATGTGCTAGAAACTATAAAGCAAAAAAATGTCCTGCAGCCTTGCCTTGCCTTGCCTGTCCTTGTCTTGCCTTATTTCCTTCTCATCCTGTTCTCTGTCCCATCCTCTCTCACTAACCCCTCGTCTGGCTGCATGTCTCTTCTTTCCTTTTCTCTCACTCTCCTGCTCCCTGCCTCTTTTCCTGCAATTCCTCCATCTCTCTCCTGCAGCCCGACACTACTTTTTATTCACAGAATCACATAATCACAGAATCACAGAATCACAGAATCGACTGGGTTAGAAAAGACCTCAGCGATCATCAAGTCCAACTCTTGGTCCAACTCTAGTCCGTTTACTAGATCATGGCACTAAGTGCCATGTCCAATCTCAGTTTAAAAACCTCTAGGGACGGCGAGTCCACTACCTCCCTGGGCTGGCCATTCCAATGCCTGACCACTCTCTCTGTAAAGAATTTCTTTCTAATATCCAGTCTAAATTTCCCCTGGTATAGTTTAAGCCCATGCCCCCTTGTCCTATTGCTAACTGCCTGGGAGAAGAGACTAATCCCCACCTGGCTATAACTTCCCTTCAGGTAGTTATAGAGAGTGATGAGGTCACCTCTAAGCCTCCTCTTCTCTAGACTAAACAACCCCAGCTCCCTCAGCCTCTCCCCATAGGGCTTGTGTTCAAGTCCCTTCACCAGTCGTGTTGCTCTTCTCTGGACCCGCTCCAGCACTTCAATGTCTTTCCTGAACTGAGAGGCCCAGAACTGAACACAATACTCCAGATGTGGCCTCACCAATGCAGAGTACAGGGGAAGGATCACTTCCCTTGTCCTGCTGACCACGCTATTTTTGATACAGGACAGGATACCGTTGGCCTTCTTGGCCACCTGGGCACACTGTTGGCTCATGTTGAGCTTCCTGTCAATTAGTACCCCCAGGTCCCTTTCTGTCTGACTGCTCTCCAGCCACTCTGTGCCCAGCCTGTAGCGCTGCAGGGGGTTGTTGTGACCAAAGTGCAGCACCCGGCACTTGGCCTTATTGAACTTCATCCCATTGGAATCAGCGCATTTTTCCAGTCTATCCAGATCCCTCTGCAGAGCCCTCCTGCCTTCCAGTAAGTCGACACTCCCTCCCAACTTGGTGTCATCAGCAAATTTGCTGATGATGGTCTCAATCCCCTCATCTAAATCATCAATAAAGATGTTAAACAGGACTGGACCCAACACTGACCCCTGGGGAACACCACTAGTGACTGGCCGCCAGCTGGATGCAGCCCCGTTCACCAGCACTCTCTGGGCCCGGCCCTCCAGCCAGTTCTTAACCCAGCGTAGAGTGCACTTGTCCAAGCCATGGGCTACCAGCTTTTGCAAGAGTATATTATGGGAGACAGTGTCAGAGACCTTGCTGAAGTCCAGATAGACCACATCCATGGCTTTCCCCTCATCCACCAGCTGGGTCACCTGATCATAAAAGGAGATCAGGCTGGTCAGACAGGACCTGCCCCTCCTAAACCCATGCTGGCTGGGTCTGATCCCTTGTCCATCCTGAAGGTGCTGTGTGATTCCACTCAGCATGATCTGCTCCATAACCCTGCCAGGCACCGAGGTCAGACTGACAGGCCTGTAGTTGCCAGGGTCAGCTCTGCAGCCCTTTTTGTGGACTGGGGTAACATTGGCCAATTTTCAATCATATGGGACCTCCCCAGTGAGCCAGGACTGTTGGAAGATTATGGAGAGCGGCTTGGCAAGTTCTTCTGCTAGCTCCCTCATCACCCTAGGATGGATCCCATCTGGTCCCATAGACTTGTGAGGATCCAGATGGCTCAGTAAATCACCAACTATTTCCTCCTGGAATACAAGGGGCCTATTTGGCTTCCTATCTCTGTCAACCACCTCCAGAGATGAGTTGTCCTGAGGGCCACCTGTCTCACTGGTAAAAACTGAGGCAAAGTAGGTATTAAGTACCTCAGCTTTCTCCTCATCTTTGTTAACTATATTTCCTTCAGAGTCCAACAGAGAATGGAGGTTTTCCTTGCCCCTCCTTTTGTTATTAACATATTTGAAGAAGGACTTTTTATTATCCCTGACAGAATTGGCCAAGTTAACTTCAAATTGCACTTTTGTTTCCCTGATCTTTTTTCTGCATGATCTAGCTATTTCCATAAATCCTTCATAAGTAGCCAGGCCTTTTTTCCACAGTCGGTAAAGTCTCTTTTTATTTCTGATTTCATTCAGAATCTCCCTGTTTAGCCAAGCCGGTTGTCTTCCCCGCCGGCTAGCCTTTCGGCACACTGGTATAGCCTGTTCCTGTGCACTCAAAACCACCTGCTTGAAGCATGTCCAACCCTCCTGGGCCCCCTTGTTTTTAAGCATTGTTTCCCAGGGTATGCTCTGAACTAGACTTCTGAATAGGCAAAAATCTGCCCTCGGGAAGTCCAGCATAGAGGTTTTGTTAATGGTTCTCCCTGCATCTCTGAGTACTGAAAATTCTATTATTTCATGGTCGCTATGCCCCAGGCGGCCTCCAACCACTACATCTCCCACCAGCCCTTCTCTGTTTGTAAACAGTAGGTCTAGCGGGGTCTTGCCCCTGGTGGGCTCATTTACCAGCTGATGAAGGAAATTGTCCTCTATACACTCTAGGAACTTCCTAGACTGCCTCTTCTGTGCAGTATTGACCTCCCAGCAGATATCCGGCAGGTTAAAGTCACCCACAAGAACAAGGGCCATCGATTTTGAGACATCTGCCAGCTGCTTGTAGAATAATTCATCTCCTTCATTGTCGAGGTTGCGCGGTCTATAACAGACACCCACGAGGATGTCAGCCTTGTTGGACTTCCCCCTGATTCTGGTCCACAGGAACTCAAACCTGCATACTGACCTCAAGTTTAACAGAGTCGAGTGACTCTCTAACATATAAAGCCACCCCTCCACCTCTCCTACCCTACCTATCTTTTCTGAAGAGCTTGTAGCCACACATAGCAGCACTCCAGTCATATGTGTCATCCCACCATGTTTCTGTGATGGCAACTATGTCATAGCTTTCCTGCTACACGATGGCTTCCAGCTTCTCTTGTTAGTTGCCCATACTGCATGCATTAGTGTACATGCACGTCAAGTGGGCTGCTGATTTCCCTCTTAATTCGGGCTTTCCATTCTTCCTTCCCTTTCTCCTGCTACCTTCGCTTTCTCCCTCTGTCCCATATCTTTCTTCCCGACTTGCCTTTTCAAGACTTTGGGCCAAATTGGCCCCAAGTCTGGGCATGGTTTGACCAATTTTCAGAGGCCTGGCTGGTGACAGCAGGGACAGCAGGCAGTGACAGGCTCGGGGCTGGCAGGCTCCCCATCCCCTAGTGGGCGCCTGGCTGCCACACCCAGCTGACATAGAACCTTTGTCACAATGCCCGCTACCGTGGCGAGGATGCGGTGACTCTCCAGGTGACAGGGACACTGTAGGACTTGGTGTCAGCTCAGCAATTTCTCAGTTCCCCAAAGAAGCGGAATTCTGCAAATTGCTGCCTTTGCTCTTGAAAGGATGTCATCAGGTGGGTCTTTTGGTGTCATACTCTGAAAACCAGAGCAGAAATGGTGAAATATTCCCATGATATGCATGGTTCCTGCACCAAAGCACCATGACTCAGCCTAAGGAGATCTGCAGCTTATTTTTTTGTACTGCCAGCAGATTGTGAAAGTACAGTATAAAAACCATCCTTATGGAGAGATCTTCGTATTTTAGGCTTAGTCTAAGTGTCTCAAGTAGCTGGGGTTTTTGCTTGGGCCTAATCCATACGGTCTTATGGATATCCACCACGTCTGAAGACGAATGTGCTAGAAACTATAAAGCAAAAAAATGTCCTGCAGCCTAGCCTTGCCTTGCCTATCCTTGCCTGTCCTTGCCTTGCCTTATTTCCTTCTCATCCTGTTCTCTGTCTCATCTTCTCTCACTAACCCCTCGTCTGGCTGCATGTCTCGTCTTTCCTTTTCTCTCACTCTCCTGCTTCCTGCCTCTTTTCTTGCAATTCCTCCATCTCACTCCTGCAGCCCAACACTACTTTTTATTCTTCCTTTCCTTTTGTTCTGCTCCCTTCGCTTTCTCCCTCTGCCCCATATCTTTTTTCCAGACTTGTCTGTTGGAGACTTTGGGCCCCTTTGGCCCCAAGTCTGGGCATGGTTTGACCAGTTTTCAGAGGCCTGGCTGGTAACAGGAGGGACAGCAGGCAGTGACAGGCCCGGGGCTGACAGGCTCCTCCTCCCCTAGGGGGCGGCTCTCTGTCACACCCAGCTGACGTCGTACTTTGTCACAATGCCCGCTACCGTGGTGAGGATGCGGTGACTCTCCAGGTGACAGGGACACTGCAGGACTTGGTGTCAACTCAGCAATTTCTCACTTCCCCAAAACAGAGGTATTCTGCAAATCGCAGCCTTTCCTCTTGAAAGGAAATCAGCAAGTGGGTGTTTTGGTGTAATACACTGAAAACGAGGGCAGAAATGGTGAAATATTCCCATGATATGCCTGATCCCTGCACCAAAGCACCATGACTCAGCCTAAGGAGATCTACAGCTTATTTTTTTGTACTGCCAGCAGATTGTGGACGTACAGTATGAAAACCATCCTTATGGAGAGATCTGAGTATTTTAGGCTTAGTCTAAGTGTCTCAGGTAGCTGAGACACTTTGTGTGTCACAAATCCCTCTTGACAGTTTCTGGATTACAAACCCCGTTGGACAACATGGGTGTCAGAAACCCCACTGAATAGCGTGTGTGTGTCACAAATCCCTTTGGAAAGCATGGGTGTGTCACAAACACCATTGGACAGCGTGTGTGTCACAAACCTCATCGGACAGCGTGTGTTTCACAACCCGCATTGGACAGCATGTGTATCATAAACCCCATTGGAAAGTGTCTGTGTCACAAACCCCATTGGACAGCGTGTGTGTGTCACAATCCCCATTGGACAGCGAGTGTCTTACAAACACCCCTGCACACTGTGTGTGTCACAAATTCCATTGAACAGCGTGTATGTCTCAAACACCATTGGACAGCGTGCGTGTGTCACAAACCCCAATGGAAAGTGTGTGTGTCACAAACCCCAGTCGACAGCGTGTGTCACAAACCCCCCGGACAGCGTGTGTGTCACAATCCTTATTGGACAGCATGTGTGCCTCAAGCCCCATGGGACAGTGTGTGTGTCACAAACCCCATTGGACAGCTTGTGTGTGTCACAAACCCTAATGGACAGCATGTGTGTCACAAACCGCATTGGACAGTTTGTGTGTCACAAACGCCTTTGGACAGCATGTGTGTCTGAAACCCCATTGGACAGTGTGTTTGTCAAAAACCCATTGAACAACCTTTTTGTCTCAAACCCCATTGGACAGCATGTGTATTACAAACGACATTGGACAGCGTGTGTGTCACAAAACCCATGGACAGCGTGTGTGTCACAAACCCCATTGGACAGCCTTTGTGTGTCACCAACCCCGTTGGACAGTGTCTGTGCCAGAAACCCCATTGGACAGTGTGGATGTCACAAACCCCATTGGACCATGTGTGTGTCATCAACAGGATTGGACAGCCTGTGTGTCACAATCCCCATTGGACAGTGTGTGTGTCACAAAACACCTTGGACAGCGTGTGTGTCACAAACCCCATTGGACAGCTTGTGTGTGTCACAAACCCTAATGGACAGCATGTGTGTCACAAACCGCATTGGACAGTTTGTGTGTCACAAACGCCTTTGGACAGCATGTGTGTCTGAAACCCCATTGGACAGTGTGTTTGTCAAAAACCCATTGAACAACCTTTTTGTCTCAAACCCCATTGGACAGCATGTGTATTACAAACGACATTGGACAGCGTGTGTGTCACAAAACCCATGGACAGCGTGTGTGTCACAAACCCCATTGGACAGCCTTTGTGTGTCACCAACCCCGTTGGACAGTGTCTGTGCCAGAAACCCCATTGGACAGTGTGGATGTCACAAACCCCATTGGACCATGTGTGTGTCATCAACAGGATTGGACAGCCTGTGTGTCACAATCCCCATTGGACAGTGTGTGTGTCACAAAACACCTTGGACAGCGTGTGTGTCACAAACCCCATTGGAATGTGTGTGTTTCACAATCCCAATTGAATAGTGTGTGTGTCTCAGAAAACCCATTGGAGAGTGTGTGTGCCATAAACCCCATTGGACAGCATGTTTTTGTCACAATCCACATTGGACAGCGTGTGTGTCACAAAAGGCATGGGGCAGCGTGTGTGTCACAAACCCCAGGGGACACTGTGTGTGTCACAAACCCCATTGTATAGCATGTGTGTCACAAACCCCATTGGACAGTGTGTGTGTCACAAACCCCACTGGATAGTGTGTCTGTGTCAAAAACACCATTGGACAGCGAGTGTATTTCACACACCCCATTAGACAGTGTGTGTGCCACAAACCCCATTGGACAGCATGTGTGTTTTACAAGAACCATTGGACAACGAGTGTGTGTCACAAACCCCCTTAGACTGTGTGTGTTTCACAAAACCCATTGGGCAGAGTGTGTATCATAAAACTCATTGGAAAGTGTCTGTGACACAAACCCCATTGGACAGTGTGTGTGTGCCATAAACCCTATTGGACAGCGTGCATGTCACAATCCCCATTGGACAGCGTGTGTGTCTCAAACCCACCTGGACAGTGTGTGTGTCACAAACCCCCCTGGACAGTGTCTGTGTCACAAACAGCATTTCACAGCGTGTGTGTCTACAAACGCCATTGGACAGCGATTGTGTGTCACAACCCCATTAGATTGTGTGTGTGTCACTAAACCCATTATACAGCGTTTGTGTCACAAATCCCATTGGACAGCGTGTGTGTCACAAACCCCATTTGACAGCGTGTGTGTCACAAACACAATTGGACAGCGAGTGTGTGTCACAAAACCCATTAAACAGTGTGTGTGTCACAAAAGGCTTTGGACAGCATGTGTGTCACAAAACCCATTGGAATGTGTGTGTCACAAACCCCATTGTACAGCGCGTGTGTGTCACATACCCTATTGGAAAGCTTGTGTGTCAGAAACCCCATTGGATAGAGTATGTGTGGCATAAACCCCATTGGACAGCGTGTGTGTGTCACAAACCCATTTGCACAGTGTGTGTGCCATAAACCCCTTTGGACAGCGTGTGTGAGTCACAATCCCTATTGAACAGCCTGTGTGTCACAATCCCCATTTGACAGCCTCTGTGTCTCAAACACCATTGAACAGCGTGTGTGTCTCAAACCCCCCTGGACAGTGTGTGTGTCACAAACACCCCTTGACAGTTTCTGTGTCACAAACGCCATTGCACAACGTGTGTGTCGCAATCCCCTTTGGACACCGTGTGTGTGTCGAGGGTTAAGATTGCGGGGTGACAATAAAACCCCGGCAGATGTATTGTTAACCCCCTCTCCCCGCCCCCACTTTCCTCTCCCTCTCCCCGCTTTCCACTAAGGAGAGGCAATTGGGAGGAAAAGAAGGACAGAGTGAAGAGAGTTGGAAAAAATTAAAGATGTTTTACTAATGCTACTAATAAGAATAGAGAAAATAATACAAAATATACAAAACCAATCTTGAAAGTCTCAGCAACTGCAGAGCCGGCAACCAAAGTCCTGGATTAGACTCTGCAGCCAACCGGAGCTGGATTCAGTCTCTCACTAGGCCTCAGTTCGCAGGGACGACTAGCAAGGTCCTCTTCTAATGTCGGCCATGAGCAGAAGGGAAAAAGGCAAAAGGGGAAAAGCAAACGAGATCCTTGTGATCTCCCACTTTTATATGAAGTATTCAAGTGAATGGAATGTTATACACAGTTGGTCAGTTTCTTGGTCTCTTTCTTCTCGTCGCCCCTCTCGCGAGATGTCCATCCGTGCTTATCAATAAGTTTGCATTCCATTGCTAGGTTTACCAAAACATGTGTCTGGTTCTCCAGGAAAATGCAGTTAATATGAAGGCTTTAGCTGACAGGCAAATTCACTGAAAGAGATACTTGTTTTTAACTAAACCAGGACATTCCACCCCTTATAATATGCCATTCACTGAATGCTTAAACCTTATCAATACAATCTATCAATATAATCTAATTAATCACTACAACTATATATCTATATATACATATGTACATATATACACAGGAGTAATTAATCAGTGGACCATCCTTTAAAAAGTTCATTAAGTTCGTTTTGTCACGACAGTCTCCCAGGGCAGGAAAAATGGTACAAGTGCATCTCATTACCACTGTTTGTGGGTTAAAGATATCAACTTCGAAGAAGTTGTCAGGCGCCACTCGAAGAAGCTAGCTCTGGTTTCATCATCATTGTCTTGATCTGGAAGACACTTATTAAACACTGTTAGCATGGCAATTCACATCATGCAGTTCAGTATTGCATATTTTCACCTAAACTCAAATCCCCTTGAGGTACACACCGAACTTCTCCATCCTTAAGCATCACCCACCAGGTGCTGCCAGGTCCCTGGGCAAAAACAATCCCACGAATGGGCTTGCCTTTGCCTGAGGCAGGAGTAACCCAGACTGCCTTTCCTAACATGTTTTTCATGTGTACTACAGGGACTTTATCTCCTTCTACAGTCCGTAGAATTTCTGATTGGGCAGGCCCGGCTCGATTGGTTGATCCCCGGGTGTTGACTAACCAAGTGGCTTTTGCTAAATGTGAGTCCCAATTTTTAAAGGTTCCACCACCAAGTGCCTTTAGTGTAGTTTTTAGCAAACCATTGTACCTTTCAATTTTCCCAGAGGCTGGTGCATGATATAGAATATGATATACCCACTCAATACCATGTTCTTTGGCCCAATTGTCTATAAGACTGTTTTTGAAATGAGTACCATTGTCTGATTCAATTCTTTCTGGCGTACCGTGTCGCCAAAGGACTTGCTTTTCAAGGCCCAAGATAGGAAATTGAGTCTGTCCCAAACCGCAATGGGCAGCGTGTTTGTCACACACACCATTGGACAGCATGTGTGTCACAACCAACATTGGACAGCGTGTGTGTGTCACAATCCCCATTGGACAGTGTGTGTGTTTCACAAACCCCATTGGACAGCATGTCTGTCACAATCTCCATTGGAATGTGTGTGGGTCACAAAAACCTCTGGACAGCGTGTGTGTCACAATCCCCACTGGACAGCGTGTGTGTCACAAACCCCCCTGAAAAGTGTGTGTGTAACAAACCCCATTGGGAAGCATCTGTGTAACAAACCCCATTGGACAGCGTGTGTTTCACAAACACTATTGGACAGTTTGTGTGTCACCAACCCCATTGGACAGAGTTTGTGTGAGTCACAAACCCCATTGGACAGTGTGTTTTTCAAAAACCCATTGAACAACCTTTTTGTCTCAAACCCCATTGGACAGCATGTGTATTACAAACGACATTGGACAGCGTGTGTGTCACAAAACCCATGGACAGCGTGTGTGTCACAAACCCCATTGGACAGCCTTTGTGTGTCACCAACCCCGTTGGACAGTGTCTGTGCCAGAAACCCCATTGGACAGTGTGGATGTCACAAACCCCATTGGACCATGTGTGTGTCATCAACAGGATTGGACAGCCTGTGTGTCACAATCCCCATTGGACAGTGTGTGTGTCACAAAACACCTTGGACAGCGTGTGTGTCACAAACCCCATTGGAATGTGTGTGTTTCACAATCCCAATTGAATAGTGTGTGTGTCTCACAAAACCCATTGGAGAGTGTGTGTGCCATAAACCCCATTGGACAGCATGTTTTTGTCACAATCCACATTGGACAGCGTGTGTGTCACAAAAGGCATGGGGCAGCGTGTGTGTCACAAACCCCAGGGGACACTGTGTGTGTCACAAACCCCATTGTATAGCATGTGTGTCACAAACCCCATTGGACAGTGTGTGTGTCACAAACCCCACTGGATAGTGTGTCTGTGTCAAAAACACCATTGGACAGCGAGTGTATTTCACACACCCCATTAGACAGTGTGTGTGCCACAAACCCCATTGGACAGCATGTGTGTTTTACAAGAACCATTGGACAACGAGTGTGTGTCACAAACCCCCTTAGACTGTGTGTGTTTCACAAAACCCATTGGGCAGAGTGTGTATCATAAAACTCATTGGAAAGTGTCTGTGACACAAACCCCATTGGACAGTGTGTGTGTGCCATAAACCCTATTGGACAGCGTGCATGTCACAATCCCCATTGGACAGCGTGTGTGTCTCAAACCCACCTGGACAGTGTGTGTGTCACAAACCCCCCTGGACAGTGTCTGTGTCACAAACAGCATTTCACAGCGTGTGTGTCTACAAACGCCATTGGACAGCGATTGTGTGTCACAACCCCATTAGATTGTGTGTGTGTCACTAAACCCATTATACAGCGTTTGTGTCACAAATCCCATTGGACAGCGTGTGTGTCACAAACCCCATTTGACAGCGTGTGTGTCACAAACACAATTGGACAGCGAGTGTGTGTCACAAAACCCATTAAACAGTGTGTGTGTCACAAAAGGCTTTGGACAGCATGTGTGTCACAAAACCCATTGGAATGTGTGTGTCACAAACCCCATTGTACAGCGCGTGTGTGTCACATACCCTATTGGAAAGCTTGTGTGTCAGAAACCCCATTGGATAGAGTATGTGTGGCATAAACCCCATTGGACAGCGTGTGTGTGTCACAAACCCATTTGCACAGTGTGTGTGCCATAAACCCCTTTGGACAGCGTGTGTGAGTCACAATCCCTATTGAACAGCCTGTGTGTCACAATCCCCATTTGACAGCCTCTGTGTCTCAAACACCATTGAACAGCGTGTGTGTCTCAAACCCCCCTGGACAGTGTGTGTGTCACAAACACCCCTTGACAGTTTCTGTGTCACAAACGCCATTGCACAACGTGTGTGTCGCAATCCCCTTTGGACACCGTGTGTGTGTCGAGGGTTAAGATTGCGGGGTGACAATAAAACCCCGGCAGATGTATTGTTAACCCCCTCTCCCCGCCCCCACTTTCCTCTCCCTCTCCCCGCTTTCCACTAAGGAGAGGCAATTGGGAGGAAAAGAAGGACAGAGTGAAGAGAGTTGGAAAAAATTAAAGATGTTTTACTAATGCTACTAATAAGAATAGAGAAAATAATACAAAATATACAAAACCAATCTTGAAAGTCTCAGCAACTGCAGAGCCGGCAACCAAAGTCCTGGATTAGACTCTGCAGCCAACCGGAGCTGGATTCAGTCTCTCACTAGGCCTCAGTTCGCAGGGACGACTAGCAAGGTCCTCTTCTAATGTCGGCCATGAGCAGAAGGGAAAAAGGCAAAAGGGGAAAAGCAAACGAGATCCTTGTGATCTCCCACTTTTATATGAAGTATTCAAGTGAATGGAATGTTATACACAGTTGGTCAGTTTCTTGGTCTCTTTCTTCTCGTCGCCCCTCTCGCGAGATGTCCATCCGTGCTTATCAATAAGTTTGCATTCCATTGCTAGGTTTACCAAAACATGTGTCTGGTTCTCCAGGAAAATGCAGTTAATATGAAGGCTTTAGCTGACAGGCAAATTCACTGAAAGAGATACTTGTTTTTAACTAAACCAGGACATTCCACCCCTTATAATATGCCATTCACTGAATGCTTAAACCTTATCAATACAATCTATCAATATAATCTAATTAATCACTACAACTATATATCTATATATACATATGTACATATATACACAGGAGTAATTAATCAGTGGACCATCCTTTAAAAAGTTCATTAAGTTCGTTTTGTCACGACAGTCTCCCAGGGCAGGAAAAATGGTACAAGTGCATCTCATTACCACTGTTTGTGGGTTAAAGATATCAACTTCGAAGAAGTTGTCAGGCGCCACTCGAAGAAGCTAGCTCTGGTTTCATCATCATTGTCTTGATCTGGAAGACACTTATTAAACACTGTTAGCATGGCAATTCACATCATGCAGTTCAGTATTGCATATTTTCACCTAAACTCAAATCCCCTTGAGGTACACACCGAACTTCTCCATCCTTAAGCATCACCCACCAGGTGCTGCCAGGTCCCTGGGCAAAAACAATCCCACGAATGGGCTTGCCTTTGCCTGAGGCAGGAGTAACCCAGACTGCCTTTCCTAACATGTTTTTCATGTGTACTACAGGGACTTTATCTCCTTCTACAGTCCGTAGAATTTCTGATTGGGCAGGCCCGGCTCGATTGGTTGATCCCCGGGTGTTGACTAACCAAGTGGCTTTTGCTAAATGTGAGTCCCAATTTTTAAAGGTTCCACCACCAAGTGCCTTTAGTGTAGTTTTTAGCAAACCATTGTACCTTTCAATTTTCCCAGAGGCTGGTGCATGATATAGAATATGATATACCCACTCAATACCATGTTCTTTGGCCCAATTGTCTATAAGACTGTTTTTGAAATGAGTACCATTGTCTGATTCAATTCTTTCTGGCGTACCGTGTCGCCAAAGGACTTGCTTTTCAAGGCCCAAGATAGGAAATTGAGTCTGTCCCAAACCGCAATGGGCAGCGTGTTTGTCACACACACCATTGGACAGCATGTGTGTCACAACCAACATTGGACAGCGTGTGTGTGTCACAATCCCCATTGGACAGTGTGTGTGTTTCACAAACCCCATTGGACAGCATGTCTGTCACAATCTCCATTGGAATGTGTGTGGGTCACAAAAACCTCTGGACAGCGTGTGTGTCACAATCCCCACTGGACAGCGTGTGTGTCACAAACCCCCCTGAAAAGTGTGTGTGTAACAAACCCCATTGGGAAGCATCTGTGTAACAAACCCCATTGGACAGCGTGTGTTTCACAAACACTATTGGACAGTTTGTGTGTCACCAACCCCATTGGACAGAGTTTGTGTGAGTCACAATCCCCATTGGACAGTGTGTGTGTCACAAATCCCATTGGACACAGGGTGTGTCACAAACCCCCCTGTACAGTGTGTGTGTCACAATCCCCATTGGACTGTGTGTGTGTCAAAAGCCCCATTGCACAGAGTGTGTGTGTCACAAAAACCATTGGACAGCCTATGTGTCACAAACCCCATTGGACAGTGTGTGTGTCACAAACACCCCTGTACAATGTGTGTGTCACAAACCACTTTGGACAGCGTGCGTGTCACAAAGAGCATGAGACAGCTTGTGTCTGTCACAATCCGTATTGGACAGTGTGTTTGTCACAAACCCCATTAGACAGTGTGTGTGTCAGAAATCCCATTGCACAGCGTGTGTGTAACAAAACACATTGGATAGCGTGTATTTGTCACCAATCCCGTTGGACAGTGTGTGTACCACAAACCCCATTGTATAGCGTGTGTTTGTCACAAACCCCATTGGACATCGTGTGTGTCACAACCCCCATTGGACAGAGTGCATGTGTCAGAAACCCCATTGGACAACGTGTGTCATCACAACCCCCACTGGACAGAGTGTGTGTGTCGCAAACCCCATTGGACAGTGTGTGTGTCACAAACCCTCCTGAACAGTGTGTGTGTCACAAAACACAATGGACAGCGTGCGTGTCACAAACACCATTGGACAGCGCGTGAGTGTCACAAAATCCATTAGACTGTGTGTGTCACAAACCCCATTGGACAGCGTGTGTGTGTCACAATCCCCATTGGACAATTGTATGTCACAAACGCCTTTGGACAGTGTGTGTGTCAGAAACCACATTGGAAACTGTGTGTGTCACAGACCCCATTAGACAGCGTGTGTGTCACAAACCCCCCTGGACACCGTGTGTGTCACAAAACCCATTGTATAGCGTGTCTGTGTTACAAACCCTATTGAAAAGTTTGGGTGTTCACAAATCCCACTGGACAGCATATGTGTCACGAACCCCATTGGACACCGTGTGTGTCACAAGCCCCATTGGACTGAGTGTGTGTGTCAGAAACCCCATTGGACAACTTGTGTGTCACTAACCCCATTTTACAGTGTGTGTGTCACAAACCCCTCTGTACAGAGTTTGTGTCACAAACCCCCCTGGACACTGTGTGTGTCACAAACCCCATTGGACAGCGTGTATGACACAAACCCCTTTGGAAAGTGTGTGTGTCTCAAACCGCAATATTCAGCGTGTGTGTCACAAACACCATTGGTCAGCATGCGTATCACAAACACCATTGGACAGCGTGTGTGTATCACAATTCCCATTGGACAGCGTGTGTGTCACAAACCCCATTGGAAACTTTGTGTGTCACAGACCCCATTGGATAGAGCGTGTGTAACAAACCCCCCTGTACAGAGTGTGTGTCACAAGCCCCATTGGACAGATTGTGTGTGTCACAAAACCCATTGGAGAGCGTGTGTGTTACAAACCCCATTGGACAGCGTGTGTCACAAACCCCATTGGACAGCATGCGTGTGAAAAAACCCATGGGACAGCGTGTGTGTGTCACAAACCCCATTGGACAGTGTGTGTGTCTCAAACCCCCCTGAACAGTGTGTGTGTCACAAACACCATTGGACAGCGCGTGAGTGTCACAAAACCCATTAGACAGTGTGTGTGTCACAAAGCCCGTTGCACAGTGTGTTTGTCACAAACCCGCCTTGATAGTGCGTGTGTCACAGACCCCATTGGATAGAGCGTGTGTAACAAACCCCCCTGTACAGAGTGTGTGTCACAAGCCCCATTGGACAGATTGTGTGTGTCACAAAACCCATTGGAGAGCGTGTGTGTTACAAACCCCATTGGACAGCGTGTGTCACAAACCCCATTGGACAGCATGCGTGTGAAAAAACCCATCGGACAGCGTGTGAGTCACAAACCCCATTGGAAAGTGTGTGTGTCACAAAACCCACTGGACAGTGTGTGGGTCACAAACCCCCCTGTACAGTGTATGTGTCACAAAGCCCATTGGACATTGTGTTTATCGCAAACCCGTCCGGACAGTGTATGTGTCACAAACCCCTCTAGACAGCGTGTATGTCACAAGCCCCATTGGACAGAGTGTGTGTTTCACAAACCACATTGGACAGCATGTGTGTGGTACAATCCCCATTGGACAATTGAATGTCACAAACCCCTTTGGACAGTGTGTGTGTCAGAAACCACATTGGAAACTGTGTGTGTCACAGACGCCATTAGACAGCGTGTGTGTCACAAACCCCCCTGGACAGCGTGTGTGTCACAAATCCCATTGTATAGCGTGTCTGTGTCACAAACCCTATTGAAAAGTTTGTGTGTTCACAAATCCCACTGGACAGCATATGTGTCACGAACCCCATTGGACACCGTGTGTGTCACAAGCCCCATTGGACTGAGTGTGTGTGTCAGAAATCCCATTGGATATCGTGCGTGTCACTAACCCCATTGGACAGTGTGTGTGTCAAAAACCCCACTGTACAGCGTTTGTGTCACAAACCCCCCTGGACACGGTGTGTGACACAAACCCCATTGCACAGCGTGTATGACACAAACCCCTTTGGAAAGTGTGTGTGTCCCAAACCGCAATATTCAGCATGTGTGTCACAAACACCACTGGTCAGCATGCGTATCACAAACACCATTGGACAGCGTGTGTATATCACAATCCCCATTGGACAGCGTGTGTGTATCACAATCCCCATTGGACAGCGTGTGTATGTCCCAATCCCCATTGGACAGCGTGTGTGTCAGAAACCCCATTGGACAGAGTGTGTGTGACAAACCCCATTGGACAGACAGTGTGTGTGTCACAAACCCCCCTGGACAGTGCGGGTGTCACAAACCCCATTTGACAGCGTGTGTGTCAGAAACACCTTGGGAGAGCGTGGGTGTGTCACAAACCCCTTAGACAGTCTGTGTGTCACAAAACCCATTGGACAGCGTGTGTGTCACAAACCACATTGGAAAGTCTGTGTGTCACAAATCCCATTGTATAGCGTGTGTATGTCACAAACCCTATTGGACACAGTGTTTGTCATGAACCCCATGGGACAGCGCCCGTTTCTCAAACCCCATTGGACAGCGTGTGTGTCACAATCCCCATCGGACAGAGTGTGTTTCACAAATCCCATTTGACAGCGTGTGTGTCACAAACCCCACTGGACAGTGTGTGTGTCACAAATCCCATTGGACAGCGTGTGTGTCACAAACCCCTTTGAACGGTGTGTGTGTCACAAACCCCTCTGAACAGCGTGTGTGTCACAAACAACCCTGGAGAGTCTCTGAGTCACAAACCCCTCGAGACATTGTGTGTGTCACAAACCCCTTTGGACAGCATGTGTGTCACTAACCCCATGTTACAGTGTGTGTGTGTCACAATACCCATTGGACAGCATGTGTGTCACAAGCCTCGTTGGACAGAGTGTGTGTGTCACTAACCCATTAGACAGGGTGTGTGTGTAACAATGCCCATTGGAGAGTTGTGTGTCACAAACCCCATTGAACAGAGTGTGTGTGAGAAACCCCATTAATCAGTGTGTGTGTCACAATCCCCCCTGGACAGCGTGTATGGCACAAACCCCATTGGAAACTTTGTGTGTCACAGACCCCTTTGGATAGAGTGTGTGTAACAAACCCCCCTGTACAGCGTGTGTATCACATGCCCCATTGGACAGATTGTGTGTTTCACAAAACCCATTGGAGAGCGTGTGTGTTACAAACCCCATTGGACAGTGTGTGTGTCACAAACCCCATTGGACAGCATGTGTGTGAAAAAACCTATGGGACAGCGTGTGTGTGTCATAATCCCCATTGGACAGTGTGTGCGTCACAAAACTTTCTGGACAGCGTGTATGTGTCACAGTCCCCATTGAACAGAGTGTGTGTGACAAACTCCATTGGACAGCGTATGTGTCACAAACCCCATTGGACAGTTTGTTTGTCAACAACCCCATTGGACAGAGTTTGTGTGTGTCACAATCCGCCTTGGACAGTGTGTGTGTCACAATCCCCATTGGATAGCGTGTGTGTGTCGAAAACCCCATTGGACAGCGTGTGTGTGTCAAACCCCTTTGGAGAGTGTGTGTGTCACAATACCCATTGGACAGTGTGTGTGTCACAATCCCCATTGGACAGTGTGTGTGTCACAAACCCCTCTGGACAGCGTGTTTCACAAACACCCCTGGAGATTGTCTGTGTCACAAACCCCATTGGATAGCGTATGTGTCACAAACCAAATTGGAGAGCGTGTGTGTCACAAACCCCCCTGGACAGTGCGGGTGTCACAAACCCCATTGGACATCGTGTGAGTCACAAACCACATTGGAAAGTGTGTGTGTCACAAACCCCGTTGTATAGCATGTGTATGTCACAAACCCTATTGGACAGAGTGTTTGTCATGAACCCCATGGGACAGCACCCGTGTCTCAAACCCCATTGGACAGCGTGTGAGTGTCACAATCCCCATCGGACAGAGTGTGTTTCACAAACCCAATTCTGCAGCGTCTTTGTCACAAACCACCCTGGAGAGTGTGTATGTCACAAATCCCATTGGGCAGCGTGTGTGTTAAAAACCCCATTGGACAGCGTGTGTGTGTCACAAACCCATTGGACAGTGTGTGTGTCGCAAACCCCTCTGGACAGCGTGTGTGTAACAAACAACACTGGAGAGTCTGTGAGTCACAAACCACTCAGGACAATGTGTGTGTCACAAACCCCATTTGACAGCATGCGTGTCACAAACCCCATGTTACAGCGTGTGTGTGTCACAATGCCCATTGGAGAGTTTTGTGTCACAAATCCCATTGGATAGAGAGTGTGTGAGAAACCCCATTAATCAGTGTGTGTGTCACAAGCCCCCCTGGACAGTGTGTATGTCACAAACCCCATTGTAAACTTTGTGTGTCACACACCCCATTGGATAGAGTGTGTGTAACAAACCCCCCTGTACAGTGTGGGTGTCACAAGCCCCATTGGACAGATTGTGTGTGTCACAAAACCCATTGGAGAGCGTGTGTGTTACAAACCCCATTGGACAGTGTGTGTGTCACAAACCCCATTGGACAGCATGCGTGTGAAAAAACCCATGGGACAGCATGTGTGTGTAACAATCCCCATTGGACAGTGTGTGTGTCACAAACCTCTCTGGACAGCGTGTGTGTGTCACAATCCCCGTTGAACAGAGTATGTGTGACAAACTCCATTAGACAGCGTAAGTGTCACAAACCCCATTGGACAGTTTGTTTGTCAACAATCCCATTGGACAGTGTTTGTGTCACAATCCCCATTGGATAGCGTGTGTGTATCGCAAACCCAATTGGACAGCGTGTGTGTGTCAAAACCACTTTGGAGTGTGTGTGTGTCACAAACACCATTGGACATGGTGTGTGTGTCACAATACCCATTGGACAGTGTGTGTGTCACAAATCCCTCTGGACAGCGTGTGTTCAACAAACACCCCTGGAGATTATCTGAGTCACAAACCCCATTGGACAGCGTGTGTGTCACAAACCAAATTGGACAGCGTGTGTGTCACGAACCCCATTGGACAGCGTGTGTGTCACATTCCCCATTGGACAGAATGTGTGTTGTTTGTCACAAACCGCATTTGACAGCGTGTGTGTCATAAACCCCATTGGACAGTGTGTGTGTCACAATACCCATTGGACAGTGTGTGTTTCATAAACCCCTCTGGACAGCTTGTGTTTCACAAACACCCCTGGAGATTATCTGAGTCACAAACCCCATTGGACAGCGTGTGTGTCACAAAGCAAATTGGACAGCGTGTGTGTCACAAACCCCCCTGGACAGTGTGTGTGTCACAAACCCCATTGGACAGAGTGTTCTTTACAAACATCCCTATACAGCGTGTGTGACACAAACCCCATTACACAGCGTGTGTATGTCACAATCCGCATTGGACAGTGTGTGTGTGTCACAGTCCCCATTGGACAGTTTGTGTGACACAAACCCCATTGGATAGCGTGTGTGTGTCACAAACCCCATTGGATAGCATGTGTGTCGCAAAACCCATTGGACACCGTGTGTGTCAGAAACACCATTGGAAAGTGGTGTGTCACAAACCCCATAGGATAGCGTGTGTATGTCACAAACCCCACTGGAAAGTGTTTGTGTCACAAACACCATTGGATAGCGTGTGTGTGTCACAAACACTATTGGACAGTGTGTGGTTCAAGAACCCCGTTAGACAGCGTGTGTTTCACAAGCCCCATTGGAAAGAGTGTGTTTGAGAAACCACATTGGACAGTGTGTGTGTCAAAAACCCCATTGGACAGTGTGTGTGTCACAATCCTCATTGTACAATGTGTCTGTCCCAAACCCCATTGGACAGCATGCGTGTCACAAACCCCATGGGACAGCGTGTGTGTATCACAATCCCCATCGGACAGCGTGTTTTTCACAAACACCATTAAACAGCATGCATGTCACAAACAACATTGGACAGCGTGTGTATGTCACAATCCCCATTGGACAGTGTGTGTGTGTCACAAACCCCATTGGACAGAGTGCGTGTCACAAACCCTATGTGACAGCATGTGTGTCAGAAACCCAATTGGATTGCGTGTGTTTGCCACAAACCCTATTGGAATGTGTGTATGTCACGAACCCCATTGGACAGCGTGTGTGTCACGAACCCCATTGGACAGCGTGTCTGTCACATTCCCCATTGGACAGAGTGTGTGTGGTTTGTCACAAACCCCATTTGACAGCGTGTATGTCACAAACCCCATTGGACAGTGTGTGTGTCACAAACCCCACTGGACAGCGTGTGTGTGTCACAAACCCCATTAGAAAGTGTGTGTGTCATATACTCAATTTGATAGTGTGTGTGTCAGAAACCCCATTGGACAGTGTGCGTGTCACAAACCCCACTAGACGGCCTGTGTGTCACAACCCCCATTTGACCGAGTGTGTGTGTCACAAACCCCATTGGACAGCTTGTGTGTCACAAACCCCATTGGACAGAGTGTGTGTGACAAACCCCATTGGACAGTGCATGTGTCAGAAACCCCATTGGACAGTGTGTATATCACAAATCCCATTGGACAGCATGCATTTCACAAACCCCATGGGACAGCGTGTGTGTGTCACAAACCCCATTTGAACAGCGTGTGTGTCAGAAACCCCATTTGACAGCGTGTGTGTCAGAAACCTCATTGGAAAGTGTATATATCACAAATCCCATTGGATACCGTGTGTGTGTCACAAACCCTTTTGGACAGTGTGTGTGTCGCAAACACCACTGGACAGCGTGTGTGTCACAAGCCCCATTGGACAGAGTGAGCAAGTCACAAACCTCATTGGACAGCGTGTATGTCACAAACCCCTTTGGACAGCATGCGTGTCACAATCCCCATGGGACAGCGTGTGTGTGTCACAATCCCCATTGGACAGCGTGTGTGTCACAACCTCCATTGGACAGCGTGTGTGTCACAAACCCCATTTTACAGTGTGTGTGTCACAACGCCTCTTGGAAAGTGTGTGTGTTACAAACTCCATTGTATAGCATGTGTGTGTCACAAAGCCTGTTGGACAGTGTGTGTGTCACAGACCCCACTGGACACTGTGTGTGTCACCAACCCCTTTGGACAGTGTGTGTGTGTCACAATACCCATTAGACACTGTGTGTGTCACAAACCCCCGTGGAGACTGTGTATGTCACAAACCCCATTTGACAGCGTGTGTGACACAAACCACTTTGGAAAGTGTGTGTGTCCCAAACCGCAATGGACAGCCTGTTTGCCACAAACACCATTGGAAAGCATGCCTGTCACAAACAACATTGGACAGCATGTGTCTGTCGCAATCTCCATTGGACAGCGTGTGTGTCACAAACCCCATTGGACAGAGTGTGTGTGAGAAACCCCATTAATCAGTTTGTGTGTCACAAACCCCCCTGGACAGTGTGTATGGCACAAACCCCATTGGAAACTTTGTGTGTCACAGACCCCTTTGGATAGAGTGTGTGTAACAAACCCCCCTGTACAGTGTGTGTATCAAATGCCCCATTGGACAGATTGTGTGTTTCACAAAACCCATTGGAGAGCGTGTGTGTTACAAACCCCATTGGACAGTGTGTGTGTCACAAACCCCTTTGGACAGCATGTGTGTCACAATCCCCATTGGACAGCGTGTGTGTGTCACAATCCCCATTGGACAGTGTGTGCGTCACAAAACTTTCTGGACAGCGTGTATGTGTCACAATCCCCATTGAACAGAGTGTGTGTGACAAACTCCATTGGACAGCGTATGTGTCACAAACCCCATTGGACAGTTTGTTTGTCAACAACCCCATTGGACAGAGTTTGTGTGTGTCACAATCCCCCTTGGATAGTGTGTGTGTCACAATCCCCATTGGATAACGTGTGTGTGTCGAAACCCCTTTGGAGAGTGTGTGTGTCACAAACCCCATTGGACAGTGTGTGTGTTACAATCCCCATTGGACAGCGTATGTGTCACAAACCAAATTGGACACTGTGTGTGTCACAAACACCCTTGGACAGTGTGTGTGTGTCACAAAACCCATTGGACAGAGTGTGTGTCACAAACCCCTTTGGACACTGTGTGTGTCACAAACCCCATGGGACAGCGTGTGTGTATCACAATCCCCATTGGACAGCGTGTTTGTCACAAACACCATTAAACAGCATACATGTCACAAACAACATTGGACAGCGAGTGTGTGTCACAATCCCCGTTGGACAGTGTGTGTCTTTCACAATCCCCATTGGACAGTGTGTGTGTCACAAACTCCTTTGGACATTGTGTGTGTCACAAACCCCACTGGACAGCGTGTGTGTCACAAACCCCTTTGGACAGAGTGTGTTTCACAAACCCCCTTGGACCGTCTGTGTGTCACAAACCCCCCTGGACCAAGTGTGTGTCACAAACCCCATTTTACAGTGTGTGTGTCACAACGCCTCTTGGAAAGTGTGTGTGTTACAAACTCCATTGTATAGCATATGTGTCTCACAAAGGTATTGGACAGTGTGTGTGTCACAGACCCCACTGGATACTGTGTGTGTCACAAACCCCATTGGAGAGTGTGTGTGTGTCACAGTACCCATTAGACACTGTGTGTGTCACAAACCCCCGTGGAGACTGTGTGTGTCAGAAACCCCATTGGACAGCGTGTGTGACACAAACCACTTAGGAAAGTTTGTGTGTCCCAAACCGCAATGGACAGCCTGTTTGTCACAAACACCATTAAACAGAATGTGTGTCACAAACAACATTCGACAGCATGTGTGTGTCACAAACCCCATTGGACAGAGTGTATGTCACAAACCCCATTTCAACAGCGTGTGTGTCAGAAAACCCATTTGAAGGCGTGTGTGTCATAAACCTCATTGGAAAGTGTTTGTGTTACAAATCCCATTGGATAGCGTGTGCGTGTCACAAACCCTTTTGGACAGCGTGTGTGTCACAAACACCACTGGACAGCGTGTGTGTCACAAGAACCATTGGACAGAGTGAGCGAGTCACAAACCTGATTGGACAGCGTGTGTGTCAAAAACCCCATTGGACAGCGTGTGTGTCACAAACCCCATTGGACAGTGTGTGTGAGACAAACCCCATTGGAGGATATGTGTGTCACAATCCCCATTGGACAGCGTGTTTGTCACAAACCCCCGTGGACACAGTGTGTCACAAACCCCATTGGACAGCGTGTGTGACACAAACCACTTTGGAAAGTGTGTGTGTCACAAACCCCATTGGACCGTTTGTGTGTCACAAACCCCGTAGGACAGAGTGTGTGACACAAACCCCATTTGACAGCGTTTGTGTCACAACGTCTCTTGGAAAGTGTCTGTGTTACTAACCCCATTGTATAGCATGTGTGTGTCACAAACCCTATTGGACAGTGTGTGTGTCACAAACGCCACTGGACAGCCTGTGTGTCACAAACCCCGTTGGACAGCGTGTCTGTCACATTCCCTATTGGACAGAGTGTGTGTGGTGTGTCACAATCCCCGTTGGACAGCGTGTGTGTCACAAACCCCATTGGACCTTGTGTGTGTCACAATCCCCATTGGACCGAGTGTGTGTGTCACAATCCCCATTGGACAGCGTATGTCTTCAGAAACCCCATTGGACAGTGTGTGTGCCACAAACCCTATTGGATAGTGTGTGTGTCTCAAACCCCACTGGACAGCATGTGTGTCACGAACTCCATTGGACAGCGTATGTGTTCACAAACCCCATTGGACAGTGTGTGTGTCACAAACACCATTGGACAGCATGTGTTTGTCACAAACCCCATTGGACAGAGTATGTGTGACAAACCCCATTGGAAAGCCTGTGTGTGTCACAATACCCATTAGGCAGTGTGTGTGTCACAAACCCCATTGGACAGAGTGTGTGTGACAAACCCCATTTGACAGAGTGTGTGTCAAAACCCCACTGGACAGCGTGTGTGTCACGAACCCCATTGGACAGCGCATGTGTGTCACAATCCCCATTGGACAGTGTGTGTGTCACAAACCCCACTGGACAGCCTGTGTGTCACAAACCCCACTGGACAGCGTGTGTGTATCACAATCCACATTGAACAGCGTATTTTTCACAAACACCATTAAACAGCATGCATGTCACAAACAACATTGGACAGCGTGTGTGCATCACAATCCCCATTGGACAGTGTATGTGTGTCACAAACCCCATTGGACAGAATGTATATCACAAACCCCATGTGACAGCATGTGTGTCACAAACTCCATTGGATAGCGTGTGTTAGCCACAAACCTATTGGAATGTGTGTGTGTCTCAAACCCCATTGGATAGCGTGTGTGTGCCACAAACCCTATTGGACAGTGTGTGTGTCACAAACCCCACTGGACAGCGTGTGTGTCATGAACCAAATTGGACAGCATATGTGTTTACATTCACCATTGGACAGAGTGTGTGTGGTGTGTCACAAACCCCATTTGACAGAGTGTGTGTCACAAACCCCATTGGACAGTGTGTGTGTCACAAACCACCCTGGACTGTGTATGTGTGTCAAAAACCCCATCGGACAGCATCCGTGTCACAAACACCGTTGGACAGCGTCTGTGTGTCACAATCCCCATTGGACAGCGTGTGTGTCACAATCCCCATTGGACATCGTGTTTGTCACAAACCCCCGTGGACACAGTGTGTCACAAACCCCATTTGACAGTGTGTGTGAGACAAACCCCATTGGACAATGTGTGTGTCACAGACCCCATTGAACTGTTTGTGTGTCACAAACCCCCCTGGACTGTGTATGTGTGTCAAAAACCCCATCGGACAGCATCCGTGTCACAAAAACCGTTGGACAGCGTCTGTGTGTCACAATCCCCATTGGACAGCGTGTGTGACACAAACCACCTTGGAAAGTGTGTGTGTCCCAAACCGCAAAGGATAGACTGTTTGTCACAAACACCATTGGAAAGCATGCGTGTTACAAACAACATTGGACAGCATGTGTGTGTCGCAATCTCCATTGGACAGCGTGTGTGTCACAAACCCCATTGGACAGTGTGTGTGTCACAAACCCATTTGGACAGTGTGTGTGTGTCACAAACCCCATTGGACAGAGTGTGTTTCACAAACCCCATTGGACCGTATGTGTGTCACAAACTCCCCTGGACAGAGTGTGTGTCACAAACCCCATTTGAAAGCGTGTGTGTCACAAACTGCATTGGACAGCCTCTTGGAAAGTGTGTGTGTTACAAAACCCATGGTATAGCATGTGTGTGTCACAATCCCTAAAGGACAGTGTGTGTGTCACAATGCCCACTGGACAGCGTGTGTGTCACAAACCCCATTGGACAGCGTATGTGTCACATTCCCCATTGGACAGAGTGTGTGTGGTGTGTCAAAAGCCCCATTTGACAGCGTGTGTGTCACAAACCCCATTGAACTGTGTGTGTGTCACAAACCCCGCTGGACTGTGTATGTGTGTCAAAAACCCCATCGGACAGCATCCGTGTCACAAACACCGTTGGACAGCGTCTGTGTGTCACAATCCCCATCGGACAGCGTGTGTGTCACAAACCCCATTGGAGCTTGCGTGTGTAACAATCCCCATTGGACAGTGTGTGTGTGTCATAATCCCCTTTGGACAGTGTGTGTGTCATAAACCCCATTTGACAGAGTGTGTGTCACAAACCCATTGTACACTGTGTGTGTCACAATCCCTATTGGACCGTGTGTGTGTCACAAAACCTATTGGACAGAGTGTGTTTCAAAACCCCACTGGACAGCGTGTGTATCACGAACACCATTGGACAGCGCATGTGTGTCACAATCCCCATTGGACAGTGTGTGTGTGTCACAAACGTCTTTAGACAATGTGTTTGTCACAAAACCCATTTTCCAGCGTGTGTGTCACAAACCCCATTTCACAGTGTGTGTGTCGCAAACCCCATTGGACAGCGTGTCTGTGTCAAAAACCCCTTTAGACAATGTGTTTGTCACAAAACCCATTGGACAGAGTGTGTGTCACAAACCTCATTGAAAAGTGTGTGTGTCACAAACCCATTGGATAGCGTGTGTGTGTTACAAACTCCAATGGACAGTGTGTGTGTCACAAACCCACTTGGACAGCGTTAGTGTCACAAACCCCATTGGACAGCATGTGTGTCACAAACCCCTATGGACTGTGTGTGTGTGTCACAAGCACATTGGACAGCATGCGTGTCACAAACACCTTTGCACCGCATGTGTCTGTCACAATCCCCATTGGACAGCAGGTGTGTGTCACATTTCCCGTTGGACATTGTGTGTGTTACAAACCCCCCTGGAGAGCATGTGTGTCACAAAACCCTTTGGACAGCGTGTGTGTCACAAACCCCATTGGACAGAGTGTGTGTCACAAACTCCTTTGGACATTGTGTGTGTCACAAACCCCCCTGGACAGCGTGTGTGTCACAAACATCATTTGACAGCGTGTGTTTGTCACAAACCCCATTTGAGAGAGTGGGTGTGACAAACCCCATTGGACAGTGTGTGTGTCACAATCCCCCCTGGACATTGTGTGTGTCACAAACCCCATTTCACACCGTGTGTGTCACAAACACTATTGGGCAGCGTGTGTATGTCACAAAACCTATTGAACAGAGTGTGTGTCACAAACCCCACTGGACAGCGTGTGTGTCACAATCCCCATTGGACAGTGTGTGTGTTTCACAAACCCCATTGGACAGTGTGTGTGTCACAAACCCCCCTGGACAGCGTGTGTGTCACAAACATCATTGGACAGCGTGTGTTTGTCACAAAACCCATTTGTCAGAGTGGGTGTGACAAACCCCATTGGACAGCGTGTGTGTGTCACAAGCGCTATTGGAAAATGTGTGTTTCATAAACCCCATTTGATAGCGTGTATGTGTCACAAACCCCATTGGACAGTGTGCGAGTCACAAACCCCATTGTACTGAGTGTGTGTGTCACAAACACCATTGGAGAGCATGTGTGTGCCTCAAACATCATTCGAACGTGTGTATGTCACAAACCCCATTGGATAGCATGTGTATCACAAACCCTACTGCACAGTGTGTGTGTCACAAAAACCACTAGGCAGCGTGTGTGTCACGAACCCCATTGGACAGCGTGTGTATCACAAGCCCCATTGGGCAGCGTGTGTGTCGCAAACATCATTGGACAGTTTGTGCGTCACAAACCCCCTTGGACAGCGAGTGTGTGTAACAATACCCTTTGGACAGCGTGTTTGTCACAAACCCCATTAGGCAGCGTGTTTGTCACAAACTCCATTGGACAGCGTGTGTGTCACAAAGCCTCCTGTACACTGTGTCTGTCACAAAACCCCTTGGACAACATGTGTTTCACAAACCCCATGGGACAGCGTGTGTGTGTCACAATCCCCATTGGACAGCTTGTGTGTCACAATTCCCATTTGACAGTGTGTCTATCACAAACCCTATTGGAGAGTGTGTGTGTCAAAAACCCCACTGGACAGCGTGTGTGACACAATCTCCCCTGGACACTGTGTGTGTCACAAACCCCATTTGACAGCGTGTGTTTCACAAACACCTTTGGACAGCGCGTGTGTGTCACAAACCCCATTAGAAAGTCTGTGTGTCACAAACCCAACTGGATAACGTGTGTGTGTCCCAAACCGCAATGGACACTGTGTTTGTCACAAACAACTTTGGACAGCATGCATGTCACAAACACCATTGGACAGCGTGTGTGTGTCGCAATCCCCTTTGGACAGTGTGTGTGTGTCACAAACCCCATTGGACAGAGAGTGTGTCACAAACTCCTTTGGACATTGTGTGTGTCACAAACCCCCCTGGACAGCGTGTGTGTCACAAACATCATTTGACAGCGTGTGTTTGTCACAAACCCCATTTGAGAGAGTGGGTGTGACAATACCCATTGGACAGTGTGTGTGTCACAATCCCCCCTGGACATTGTGTGTGTCACAAACCCCATTTCACACCGTGTGCGTCACAAACACTATTGGGCAGCGTGTCTATGTCACAAAACCTATTGAACAGCGTGTGTGTCACAAACCCCACTGGACAGCGTGTGTGTCACAATCCCCATTGGACAGTGTGTGTGTTTCACAAACCCCATTGGACAGTGTGTGTGTCACAAACCCCCCTGGACAGCGTGTGTGTCACAAACATCATTGGACAGCGTGTGTTTGTCACAAAACCCATTTGTCAGAATGGGTGTGACAAACCCCATTGGACAGCGTGTGTGTGTCACAAGCGCTATTGGAAAATGTGTGTTTCATAAACCCCATTTGATAGCGTGTATGTGTCACAAACCCCATTGGACAGTGTGCGTGTCACAACCCCCATTGTACTGAGTGTGTGTGTCACAAACACCATTGGAGAGCATGTGTGTGCCTCAAACATCATTCGAACGTGTGTATGTCACAAACCCCATTGGATAGCATGTGTATCACAAACCCTACTGCACAGTGTGTGTGTCACAAAAACCACTAGGCAGCGTGTGTGTCACGAACCCCATTGGACAGCGTGTGCATCACAAGCCCCATTGGGCAGCGTGTGTGTCGCAAACATCATTGGACAGTTTGTGCGTCACAAACCCCCTTGGACAGCGAGTGTGTGTAACAATACCCTTTGGACAGCGTGTTTGTCACAAACCCCATTAGGCAGCGTGTTTGTCACAAACTCCATTGGACAGCGTGTGTGTCACAAAGCCTCCTGTACACTGTGTCTGTCACAAAACCCCTTGGACAACATGTGTTTCACAAACCCCATGGGACAGCGTGTGTGTGTCACAATCCCCATTGGACAGCTTGTGTGTCACAATTCCCATTTGACAGTGTGTCTATCACAAACCCTGTTGGAGAGTGTGTGTGTCAAAAACCCCACTGGACAGCGTGTGTGACACAATCTCCCCTGGACACTGTGTGTGTCACAAACCCCATTTGACAGCGTGTGTTTCACAAACACCTTTGGACAGCGCGTGTGTGTCACAAACCCCATTAGAAAGTGTGTGTGTCACAAACCCAACTGGATAACGTGTGTGTGTCCCAAAGCGCAATGGACACTGTGTTTGTCACAAACAGCTTTGGACAGCATGCATGTCACAAACACCATTGGACAGCGTGTGTGTGTCGCAATCCCCTTTGGACAGTGTGTGTGTGTCACAAACCCCATTGGACAGAGTGTGTGTCACAAACCCCTTTGAACAGCGTGTGTGTCACAAACACCGTTGGACAGCGTGTGTTTGGCACAAACCCTATTAGACAGACTGGGTGTGACAAACGCCCCTGGACTGTGTTTGTGTGTCACAAACCCCATTGGACAGCGTGTGTGTGTAACAATACCCATTGGACATTGTGTGTGTCACAAACCCCATTGGACAGAGTGTGTGTGACAAACCCCATTGCACAGCGCATGTGTACCAAACCCCCATGGACTCTGTGTGTGTCATAAACTCCATTGGAAAGAGTGTGTGTGACAAACCCCATTAGATAGCGTGTGTGTGTCACAATCCCCATTGGACAGCATGTGTGTGTCACAAACACTATTGGACAGCGTGTGTGTCACAAACCCCATTAGACAGCGTGTTTGTCACAAGCCCCATTGGACAGCGTGTGTATCACAAACCCCATTAGACAGTGTGTGTGTTACAAAACCATTGGACAGCATGTGTGTCACAAACCCCCCTGGACAGTGTGTCTGTCACAAACCCCATTGGATAGCATGCGTATCACAAAACCAATGGGACAGAGTGTGTGTGTCACAATACCCATTGGACAGCCTGTCTGTCACAAACCCCATTGGACAGTGTGTGTGTCACAATCCTCATTGGACAACGTGTGTGTGTCACAACAGCCATTGGAGAGTGTGTGAGGCACAAAGCCCTCTGGACAGCATGTGTGTCACAAACAACCCTGGAGAGTCTCTGTGTCACAAACTCCATTTGACTGCGGTGTGTCACAAACCTCTTTGGACAGTGTGTGTGTCACAAATCCCCCAGGACACTGTGTGTGTCACAATCCCCATTGGACAGTGTCTGTGTCACAAATCCCCTTGGACAGTGTGTGTATCACAATCCCCATTGGCCAGCTTGTGTGTCACAAACCCCAATAGACAGTGCATGTGTCACAAACCCCATTGGACAGGGTGTGTGTGTACCAATCCCCATTGGATAGTCTCTGTTTCACAAACCCCACTGGACAGAGTGTGTGTGTCACAAACCCCATTGGACAGTGTGGGTGTCACAGTCCCCAATGGGCAGCATGTGTGTCACAAACCCCATTGGACAGTGCGTGTGTCACGAACCCCCCTGGACAGTCTTTCTGTCACAAACCCCTTTTGACAGCGAGTGTGTCAGAAACGCCATTGGAAAATGTGTGTGTCACAAACCCCATTGGATAGCTCTTGTGTGCAACAAAACCCATTGGACAGCGTGTGTGTGTCTCAATACCCATTGGAAAGTGTGTGTGTCACAAACCCCATTGGACAGTGTGTGTCTCACGAATCCCACTGGACAGCGTGTGTGTTACGAACCCCATTAAACAGCGTGTGTGTCACAACCCCCATTGGTCAGTCTGTGTGTCACAAACCCCATTGGAATGTGTGTGTGTCACAAACCCCTTTGGACAGAGTGGGTGTGACAAACCCCATTGTATAGTGCATGTGTCACAATCCCCTCTGGACAGTGTATGTGTCACAATCTCCATTAGACAGCGTGTTTGTCACAAACACCATTGGACATTGTGTGTGTCGGAAACGCAGCCGGACAGTGTGTGTGTCACAAACCCCATTGGACAGTGTGTGTGTCACAGAACCCTCTGGACAGCGTGTGTGTCACAAGCACCTCTGGAGAGTCTCTGTTTCACAAATCCCATTGGACAGCGTGTGTGTCACAAACCGCCCTGGGCAGTGTGCATGTCACAAACCCCATTTGACACCGTGTGTTTCACAAACCCCATTTTACAATGTGTGTGTCACAAACCCCATTGGACAGCGTGTGTGTGTCACAATCCTCATTGGAAAGTGTATGTGTCACAAACAACATTAGACAGAGTGTGTGTCACAAACCCCATTGGACAGCCTGTGTGTCACAAACACCATTGGACAGCGTGTGTGTGTCACAATCCCCATTTGACAGTGTGTGTGTCACAAACAACATTGGACACCGTGCGTATGTCACAGACCCGATTGGAAATTGTGTGTGTCACAAACCACATTAGATAGCGTGTGTGTGTCACAAACCCTATTGGACAGCGTGTATGTCACGAGCCATATTGGACAGAGTGTGTGTAACAAACCCCACTGGACAGCGTGTGTGTGTCACAATACCCATTTTACAGTGTGTGTGTCACAAACCTTGTTGGACAGAATGTGTGTGACAAACCCCATTGGACAGAGTGTGTGTCACAATCCCCATTGGACAGCGTGAGTGTCACAAACTCCCGTGGACACTGTCTGTGTCAAAAACTCCATTTGAACTGCGTGTGTGTTAGAAACCCCATTGTAACGTGTGTGTGTCACAAACCCTACTGGACAGTATGTGTTTCACAAACGCCACTGGACAGAGTGTTTGTCATGAACCGCATTGGACATCGTGTGTGTCACAAACGCCTTTGGACAGCATGCGTGTCACAAACACCATTGGACAGAACGTGTGTGTCACAATCCCCATTGGACAGCGTGTGTATCACAAACGCCATTGGACCTTGTTTGTGTCACAATCCTCATTGGACAGTGTGTGTGTGTCACAATCCCCATTGGACAGAGTGTGTGTGTCACAAACCCCATTGCACAGCGTATGTGTCACAACCCCCCCTGTACAATGTGTGTGTCACAAACCCCATTGGACAGCATGCGTATCACAGACCCTATGGGACAGCGTGTGTGTGTCACAATCCCCATTAGACAGAGTGTGTGTGTCACAAAAAGCATTGGACAGCGTGTATGTTCACAAATAGCATTGGACAGCATGTATTTGTCACAAACCCCATTGGACAGTGTGTGTGCCACAAAACCCATTGGAAAGTGTGTTTCTCATAAACCACATTGGAGAGCGTGTGTGTTTCACAAACCCCATTGGACAGCGTGTGTGTGTCACAAACCCCATAGGAAAGCGTGTGTGTCACAATCCCCACTGGCCAGTGTGTGTGTCACAAAACCCATTGGACAGCATGCGTGTCACAAACACCATTGGACAGCGTGTGTATCTCTCAATCCCCATTGGACAGCGTGTGTGTGTCAAAATCCCCAGTGGACAGCATGTGTGTGACAAACCCCATTGGACAGCGTGTGTGTGTCACAAACCCCTCTGGACAGCGCATGTGTCACAAACACCCCTGGAGAGTCTCTGTGTCACAAACACCATTGGACAGCGTGTGCGTCACAAACCCCCCGGAACAGTGTATGTGTCACAAACCCCATTGGACAGCGTGTGTGTCACAAACCCCTTTGGAAAGTGTGTGTGTCATAAACCTTATTGGACAGCGTGTGTGTCACGAACCCCATTGGACAGCATGTGTGTCACAAACCCCATTGGAAAGTGTGTGTGTCATAAACCTTATTGGACAGCATGTGTGTCACGAACCCCATTGGACAGCGTGTGTGTCACAAACCACATTGGAAAGTGTGTGTGTCGAAAACCCTATTGGACAGCGTATGTGTCACGAACCCCGTTGGACCACGTGTGTGTCACAAACCCCATTGGACAGCATGTGTGTGCCACAATCCCCATTGGACAGTGTGTGTGTCACAAACCCCATTGAACAGTGTGTGTGTCCAAACCCCATTGGAGAGCGTGTGTGAGTCAAAATACCCTGTCCAAAATACGCTGTCCAGGACAGAGTGTGTGTGTCACAAACCCCATTGGACAGCGTGTGTGTCACAAACTCACCTGGACAGCGTGTGTGTTCCAAACCCAGTGGAAAGTGTGTGTGTCACAAACACCATTGGACAGTTTGTGTGTCACAAAACACACTGGACAGCATGTGTGTCACTATCCCCATTGGACAACGTGTGTTTCACAAGCCCATTGGATAGATTGTGTGTGTCACAACCCCCATTGGACAGCGTGTGTGTGTCAAAATCTCCACTGGACAGCGTGTGTGTCACAAACCCCATTGGACAGAGTTTGTGTGTCACAAACACCATTGGACAGCATGTGTGTGTTCACAATCCCCATTGGACAGTGTGTGTGTCACAATCCCCATTGGACAGTGTGTTTCACAAACCCCATTGGACAGCGTCTGTGTGTCACAATCCCCATTGGTCAGTGTGTGTGGCATAAACCTCATTGGACAGAGTGTATGTGACAAACCCCTTTAAACAGTGTGTGTGTCTCAAACCCCCCTGGACAGTCTTTGTGTCACATCACCCATTGGACAGAGTGTGTGTCAGAAACCCCATTGGACAGTATGCGTGTCACAAACACCAATAGACAGCGTGTGTGTGTTACAATCCCCATTGGACAGCGTGCGTGTCACAAACCCCATTGGACATTGTGTGTGTCACGAACACAATTGGACAGCGTGTGTGTCACAAACCCCCCTCGACAGTGTGTGTGTCGCAAACCCCATTTGACACCGTGTGTGTCACAAACCCCATTTGACACCGTGTGTGTCACAAACACCATTGGACAGCGTGTGTGTGTCACAAACCCAATTAGACAGTGTGTGTGTTGTGGGAAACTGCAGCGGGTATGTGGAATCCTTGACAGAAAATATGAAACTAGAGATCAGCCTTGAGATATTAAGATTTGCCCTTGAGAAGGATGGGAGTAAAGGAGTATCCGGAGAGAGGAGAGATGTGCCCGTGAGAGAGAAAGGGATAGAAGAATAACATGGATGATAGAAAAATTAACCAATGAGATGTTAGTGCTGTAACTTGTAACCAATAGTGAAAAGACACATGAACTGATTGAATTGTATAAAAATGCACTTGTAGCAATAAATGGCATCTATTACTTTCATCTTGAAAGAACTTGGTCCATGTCATTTGTCTGTCTCAACCGCGACATATGGTGACCCCGACGTGATCCTGCCTGAAGAGGATCTCGCATGACAAGGTGACAGCGTGAAGCTGTGAACAGCCGGAGAAGAGCTGTGGAGACGGAGCCCAGTACAGCTGATAAGAGCAGCCGAGGAGAGCTGCCGAAGGTCCGGAACGTTGAAAAGACATCTCGCTAAGGAGGAGGTGAGTTACCGGGAACAGGGGGGTTGAAACTTATCTAAAGAAGAGGGTACTATATTATCTACATGGAAGCTGCTTCTGAAGAAGCAGGGTGTTAGCCTTCCAGAACTGACTTTAAGAAAAATGTTACTATGGGGCAAAGCACAAGGTATAGAGGTTAATCCTGTGACAGCATTTAGTGTGTCACAATGGATGGACTTGGGGGATAAACTGCTTGACGGTGCTACTAAAGGGTCCAAGGAAGCATCTGAACTGTTAACGACGTGGTGCTTGTTATTAGATACTCTGAAAGAGTTAAAACAGCAACAGGCAGAGGCGGCGGAGGGGGATGGTCTTCCTGGCTCTCCTGGGCCAGATTTGGAGGAAAAGGCAAGATTAAGTACTACTCCAACCTCCCCTGTTACTAAGGATTCGTCAAAACCACCCAAGTCCGTATTATCTGACACGGATAAGGATCCGCGGCACTTTCTTGGAAAGTTAAAAGGAGTAAAGAAGGAGCATACGTATGTGTGGCTCCGAGATCAGAAAAAAATTATGAAAGACTCATATACATGTGTGTGGCCCTGAGATCAGATAAAAGCTATGAAAGACTCACATGAAAAAACAGCGTTGGGTTATGTGCGATCTCGGGAGGGGCCCTCGAAACACCGGTCGGAGCAATGCGTTCGGCCGACCGCTCCGCTGTCATCAATCACGGCTCGAACCTCTCCTCTACCATCATCAGCCGCGGTTCCGCCGTCTGCGTCACCGCCATTGATCACAGTTCAACCCTCTGCCCCGCCGCTATCAGTTGCGGAAGAAAAAAATGGACATTTTTTTTCCTATCCCCCCTTGCCTGGAGATTTAGGTGGGGAGGACCCCCCGTGGTGAGCCAGACTGAGCCAAATAACGTAATTCCTATGGATTTGGGTCCCCCCAACCTGCCCCCGCCTCCCTCCCACGCTGCTAAAAAGCGAATTCCTGAGGGTGGGGATGGAGTTTCAGAGCGTAAACTGAACTTACCGAAAAGCTGGGATTTACCCCCATTTTCAGTTACAGTTAAACCACGGGACCCCATGTGTTTCTGGAAGAGACACTAATTGACACACCACAACTACAGGCACGATAACTTTCTGAAATCCTGAGGCAGTCACCAGACCTCGCATATCAAGCTATGATAAAGGTGCCTGAAACCAACAATGCAGCCAAATTAATTGCAACTATTGATCAGGGTCCCAGTGAGAATTACATGCAATTTATTGACCATCTTCAAGAGGCCATCAATAAGCAGGTTGAAAACTTAGAAGTTAAGGAAGCACTAATGTTGAAATTAGCAGTAGAGAATGCTAATGCTTGCTACCGATGTGTTATCTGCAAGTTTTACAGTACATATTATGTGCTTCTGTGTATTGCCTCTCTGAAAATCAAGCAGCTTGTCAGGAATGTGAGTTAATTGTTTTACTAGTTGTTTTTCAGTGCGCCGTAAAACTCTGTCCCCATTTTTCCCAGTCGTGCTGCAAGCACCCTGTGTTTTCTCCCCCTCCCTCCCCATTCTCAAGGTTTTACTTGCAAGACGGGGTCAGGAATAATTGTTTTCAGTTGTGTTCCTGAAAAATCAGTATTGGGAGGTGTTTTAAAACTTAGGAAAGCACTCGGAATTATGAGGAAGGAAGATCTTGTTAAATATTGAAATCAGTGTTCGCTGCTGTTTACGTTAAATGATTGGGAAAAGTGTCCGGAGAATAGAATTTTGTTGCAATTAATGTTGTTTTTAAGATGAGAAGAGCAGGACAAAATAAATCTCTACAAGAGATCATTAGATCATTACAGACAGTTTTACAGCTGGAACGATTTGAACGTCAACAAGCTGAGAGAGAGTTAACTGATAACACACATGTCACAGTAAACTTGCTGAAGTCTGCAAGATGCTTCCCTCATTAACCTGTTTTCTTTGTGGGTATCGGTTTAAGCATGTTGCAATTTTGGTAGGTCTTTATTATATGGTACGATAAGTTTACAGTCTGTTAAATTATGAGAATCCGTTGACTCAAAATGTGTGTTTTGTGATAATACAGAAGATCATAAGTAATTTAGTTCTTTACTGCGTGAATGTGATGGTACAATTTTGTGTGTAGTAGCTGTTATTTTTTTTTCTTTTCTCTAGCATGCTACCTTTATTCCGGCATTCAGACTTGCGCAACTCTGTGACAGGCTGTGTCTCATCTCGGTGTGCTGGATTTGGTTTTTCCGTATGCACATCATGTAAAGAATCCTGGTTTTGGCATAACAGCTGTGGCGCACCAGATGAGACACTAAAACAAAACAAAATAAAACAAAAAAGGCCTTGCCCAGTCCAGCTCGCTGCGGGGGCCGATGGGGCTCCAGTGCGCACTGACTTTTTTTGTCAGGGAGACCCAGAGGTACCTCCACCTGGCTGAGCAGTAGGCAGCCCAAAGGTGCAATGCAAAAAATTGAGATATTGTCTTAAATTGGTGTAACTGTGATCCATCTGCTTATTTGAACTTGGTATATGGTTTTCACATCTGAGCTCAGTATTTTAGTTTGCATATTCATATTTGGTACCAAAAGAATCTTGTTTGGGGAGATAACTTCAAAATGTGAACCGGTTCCACTGCTAAAATTCCACCTTGCTCCCCCTTAGGATGCATCCTTACACATTAAAGTAATCGCTTATATTGTTAGAAAAGCATTTAAATTGTTAAAATGCTATGATAGCTGTGAATTTGGAAGAGGTTGTATTTAAAAATTGCTAGAATATTAACTGATTTGGATCTAGGAAAATAGACTAATGGATTTATGTTTATTATACTGGTTTATACTGTTTTTTGACACCTCTAAATTGTAAAACGTAAATGAAGCTAAGGAATGTAACTATTTCTGAGCTACTTGAAATTTGTAGTTGGAATGAAATGGGTAAACAAAAGAGCAAAATATCCCAGGCCTGTGTGCAGCTCATTGTAACTGAGAAGTTTCCCAGAACCTCCTACTTCATACCAGCCAGTATGCCAGCTGCGTGACCTTGGTTATATCTACACTGCACAGAAAGAAAAAACAACTGGAAAAATCTGGCTGCCTGCTTTTAAAGCAGTGAAAGGGGGGTTCTCTCTCCCCGCCACTGCAGCGATGTAATACTGAATGGAGCAGTCCGAGGGTGAAGTTTAAAGGCATCCTTAGCAGACCCATAGTTCTAATGAAACTGGAAAACTAAACCAAAAATTTGTTAATAGACTTATTCTGTGGTAATTAGTTGTAAGTGACTTCTTAGTAAATTCACTGTGCTAGTTTTTGAGGTCATGAGAGAGAATGAAAGAAAGGCCGTTTTTTGAGACCAATAGAATGCCATATTTGGAACAAAGTTTAAATACATGAATTCTTATAGTTGTTAGAAACTCCTATACTTCTCTTAGGTTAAGATTTGTTAAGTAAATTGTAAGCTCAAATAACGTTTTCTGAGAATTCTGTTTAGTTGGCATGGCCTACAAGAAGCTGCTTGGATGGCGCATATCTGCTTGCTGCAAGTGAGAAATCTCCAAGGAAATTTCAAATGCTGTATTTCCACTAGTATTAACAGCCAATGTTTCGATAAAGCAAATACTACACTGATTGATCTGAAACAGGACTTCGATCTGGTAAGGGAAAACAATATCCAATAAATATGACAGCCAAAATGGAGTTGGAAACTTTGAGGAATAAATTTATGACAACTTTACAGGCTGACTGCATTCAATTGGACTTGCAGATTTGTCTATTTATAGCTACAACATAGAAACAACCTGTGGCTATTGTGGAACAGTATGATGAGATTGCTAGCAGACTGATATACTGCTTTTTACTCTGATCAAGAAAAGCAGGGAATGAATTTAAGTTTCAATAGGCCATGATCCTTTTGTCATATATGTACCATTTGTGAAATGTAATTCTGATTTTTTAATTTTATTTGTAATCTATGTCTTTGTAAATTGCACTAGCTGGTTTTCTTAACAGCACAGCTTTTGGCATGCATAAATGTAAAATGTAAATTGCTGCAGAACCTGCAAGTCTTTCACATCAGGTCATAGGCCATACTTGTATTTGGTCTGATCCTACATACTTGCAAAGTTTTTGTTGCTGGTTCTGGGAAGTCCCATAAAGCTGTAGTGGTTTGGTGTGAAGATAACAATTGGCATCATTCTGTAAAAATTATTGAAGGTTCAACCCAATTAGCAGAACTTGACACAGCTTTACATTACTTAGAGCTTTTTAAGGAGGAACCTCTAAATTTGATTTGTGATTCTGAGTACGTAGTCAAGGTCCAATGCACGTATCTCCTTCTGAACTGTGTTTTTTGTTTTGGTTCTGTTCTTTTTTAAACAAAAAGGGGGGAGAAGTAGGGAAAACACCACAACACCTATTGTCAAAAGCATTGTATGTGATGAAATACTTTGCAAGTGTGACCCAAAACCATGCTAAATCAGAAAGAACCTACATTAGTTATGGCCAAATCACTAGTTAATGGTCAATGGAAAAGGCCACATCAATTGATAACCTGGGGGAGAGGCTATGCTTATGTCTTTACAGATCAAGGGCCGCAATGGTTGCCAGCACGAAATGTGAAACCTGTGTTATCTTCCTGACAATGATTGTTGCAGCTGCTGTGTTTTGGATGCCCGCACAGACAAAGACTAACATGTGGAGTACTTTAACCAACATGACTGACCAGGACTCCATATGCCTAGCTATGGCATCTCTGGAAAACCCGTTCCACACATGCTTGGTTGGCATCCCCCTTGATGACTACAGCAGCATCACACAACTGTTTCAAAATGGAGGTTGGTGCAGAGGCATTGCAACAAACTGTAATAATACTAACATGGCACTTTGGATTAACTGTCTCCCGGAAATAGACATTGAACCACAGGAACTGGAATTGCTGGCATCTATGCCCATGGACACTTGTATCAACCTGGTTTGTGAAAAGTGTCAGAACAATATACGAGAAAATGAATGAATAAAACTGCAAAATGTTAATTCTACCTTTGGTGACTATAGAAATGAAACTCAATGGTGTAATGGCTCGCAGAAGAATCCAAGGGATGTCATTGATAATGTGGGAACAGCGACCCCAAAACCTCCTGTATGGTGTATTCTTGATCTGTGGAGATAGAGCCTGACCAGGAATTCCTTCTAAAGCTGTTGAAGGACTGTGTATTTTGGGACTATTAACTCTCTTAACGCCCAATGTATAATAGATAATAGATCACAGAAGAGCAAGACGAGAAAAACACTTTTTGCGTGTATATGAGTCAAAATGTGATGATAATGTAGATTTTTGGGGTTCAAGGTTAAGGGTTTTAGAATCTCTTGTATCTGGTGTTGGCACAGCTAAAAGCTTTAAATATTTTAGAAAATTAGGATGCTGACTAGTTAAGCAAACTAACAGAACTTAAAAGGCTTTAAGTGGACTTTTTCTAGATGTACATTCTGTAAGACATGCCACATGGCAGAGTGGGGTCGCGATAGATTTTTTGTTATTAGCTCAAGGACATGGCTGTGAAGACTTCGATGGGATTTGTTAAATAAATTGATTAGTGGTTGAGGGTTTCTAGGATGGTTGTTATCAGTAGTGAAAACAGGACTGATCATTTTGATGGTTGTTGTGGTTGTGTTACTAATGTTGCCATGCATGATTTCTCTGCTGCAAAGGGCCCTGCAGTGGACAATGAGGGCAGCATTTTTAGCAAAAATAAAAAAAGGGGGAATTGTGGGAAACTGCAGCGGGTCTGTGGAATCCTTGACAGAAAATATGAGAGTAGAGATCAGCCTTGAGATATTAAGATTTACCCTTGAGAAGGATGGGAGTAAAGGAGTATCCGGAGAGAGGAGAGATGTACCCGTGAGAAAGAAGGGGATAGAAGAATAACATGGATGATAGAAAAATTAACCAATGAGATGTCAGTGCTGAAACTAGTAACCAATATTGAAAAGACACATGAACTGGTAGAATTGTATAAAAATGCACTTGTAGCAATAAATGGCATCTATTACTTTCATCTTGAAAGAACTTGGTCCATGTCGTTTGTACGCCTCAACCGCGAACCTTTGCTCTTGAAAGGATGTCATCAGGTGGGTGTTTTGGTGTAATACGCTGAAAACCAGACCAGTAATAGTGAAATATGCCCATGATATGCATGATCCCCGCCCCAAAGCACCATGACTCAGCCTAAGGAGACCTGCAGCTTATTTTTTTGTACTGCCTGCAGATTATGGAAGTACAGTATAAAACCCACTCTTATGGAGAGATCTTTGTATTTTAGGCTTAGTCTAAATGTCTCAAGTAGCTGGGGTTTTTGCTTGGGCCTAATCCATACGGTTTTATGCCTTTCCTCCTAGTCTGAAGAAGAATGTGCTAGAAACTATAAAGCCAAAAAATGTCTTGCAGCCTAGGCTTGCCTTGCCTGGCCTTGCCTGTCCTTGCCTTGCCTTATTTCCTCCTCATCCTGTTCTCTGTCCCAATCTCTCTCGTTAAACCCTCGTCTGGCTGCATGTCTCTTCGTTCCTCTTCTCTCACTCTCCTGCTTCCTGTCTCTATTATTGCATTTCCCCCATTTCACTCCTGCAGCCAAACACTACTTTTTATTCTTCCTTCCCTTTCTCCTGCTCCCTTCGCTTTCTCCCTATGTCCCATATCGTTCCTCTCGAATTCTCTGTTGGAGACTTCGGACCAAACTGGCCCCACGTATGGGCATGGTTTGACAAGTTTTCAGAGGCCTGGCTGGTGACAGCAGGGACAGCAGGCAGTGACAGGCCCGGGGCTGACAGGCTCCCCATCCCGTAGGGGGCGCTTGGCTGCCACACCCAGATGACATAGAACCTTTGTCACAATGCCTGGTAGCGTGGCGAGGATGCGGTGACTCTGCGGGTGACAGGGACACTGCAGGACTTGGTGTCAGCTCAGCAATCTCTTACTTCCCCAAAAAAGCGGAATTCTGCAAATTGCTGCCTTTGCTCTTGAAAGGATGTCATCAGGTGGGGGTTTCTGGTGTAATACATGGAAAACCAGAGCAGAAATGGAGAAATATTCCCATGATATGCATGGTCCCTGCCCCACTGCACTATGACTCAGCCTAAGGAGATCTGCAGCTTATTTTTTTGTACTGCCAGCAGATTGTGGAAGTACAGTATAAAAACCATCCTTATGGAGAGATCTTCGTATTTTTGCCTTAGTCTAAGTGTCTCAAGTAGCTGGGTTTTTTTTCTTGGGCCTAATCCATACGGTCTTGTGGATTTCCTCCTTGTCTGAAGACGAATGTGCTAGAAACTACAAAGCAAAAAAATGTCCTGCAGCCTAGCCTTGCCTTGTCTGTCCTTGTCGGTCCTTGCCTTGCCTTATTTCGTTCTCATCCTGTTCTCTGTCCCATCCTCTCTCACTAACCCCCTGTCTGGCTGCATGTCTCTTCTTTCCTTTTTTTCTCATTCTCTTCCTTCCTGCCTATTTTCCTGCAATTCCTCCATCTCACTCCTACAGCCCAACACTACTTCTTATTCTTCCTTCCCTTTGTTCTGCTCCCTTCGCTTTCTCCCTGTGTCCCACATGATTCTTCCCGACTTGTCTGTTGGACACTTTGGGCCAAATTGGCCCCAAGTCTTGGCATGGTTTGACCTGTTTTCAGAGGCCTGGCTAGTGACAGCAGGGACAGCAGGCAGTGACAGGCCCGGGGCTGACAGGCTCCCCAACACCTAGGGTCGCCTTGCTGCCACACCCAGCTGACATAGAACGTTTGTCACAATGCCTGCTATCTTGGAGAGGATGCAGTGACTCTGCAGGTGAAAGGGACACTGCAGGACTTGGTGTCAGCTCAGCAATTTCTCACTTCCCCAAAGAAGCGGAATTCTGCAAATTGCTGCCTTTGCTCTTGAAAGGATGTCATCAGGTGGGTGTTTTGGTAACATACACTGAAAACCAGAGCAGAAATGGTGGAATATGCCCATGATAAGCATGGTCCCTTCACCAAAGCACCATGACTCAGCCTAAGGAGATCTGCAGCTTATTTTTTTGTACTGCCAGCAGATTGTGGAAGCACAGTATAAAAACCATCCTTATGGAGAGATCTGCGTATTTTAGGCTTAGTCTAAGGGTCTCAAGTAGCTGGGTTTTTTGCTTGGGCCTAATCCATACGGTCTTATGGCCTTACACCTAGTCTGAAGACGAATGTGCTAGAAACTATAAAGCAAAAATATGTCCTGCAGCCTAGCCTTGCCTTGCCTGTCCTTGCCTGTCCTTGCCTTGCCTTATTTCCTTCTCATCCTGTTCTCTGTCCCATACTCTCTCACTAACCCCTCGTCTGGCTGCATGTCTCTTCTTTCCTTTTCTCTCACTCTCCTGCTTCTTGCCTCTTTAATGGCAATTCCTCCATCTCACTCCTGCAGCCCAACACTACTTTTTATTCTTCCTTCCCTTTCTCCTGCTCCCTTCGCTTTCTCCCTCTGTCCCATGTCTTTCTTCCTGACTTGTCTTTTCAAGACTTTGGCCCAAATTGGAGCCAAGTCTGGGCATGGTTTGACCAATTTTCAGAGGCCTGGCTGGTGACAGCAGGGACAGCAGGCAGTGACAGGCCCGGGGCTGGCAGGCTCCCCATCCCCTAGGGGGCGCCTGGCTGCCACACCCAGCTGACATAGAACCTTTGTCACAATGCCCGCTACCGTGGCGAGTATGTGGAGACTCTGCAGGTGACAGGGACACTGCAGGACTTGGTGGCAGCTCAGCAATTTCTCAGTTCCCCAAAGAAGCGGAATTCTGCAAGTTGCTGCCTTTGCTCTAGAAAGGATATCATCAGGTGGGTGTTTTGGTGTCATACTCTGAAAACCAGAGCAGAAATGGTGAAATATTCCCATGATATGCATGGTCCCTGCACCAAAGCACCATGACTCAGCCTAAGAGATCTGCAGCTTATTTTTTTGTACTGCCAGCAGATTTTGGAAGCACAGTATAAAAACAATCCTTATGGAGTACTCTGCGTATTTTAGGCTTAGTCTAAGTGTCTCAAGTAGCCGGTGTATTTGCTTGGGCCTAATCCATACGGTCTTATGGCCTTACTCCTAGTCTGAAGATGAATGTGCTAGAAAATATAAAGCAAAAAAATGTCCTGCAGCCTAGCCTTGCTTTGCCTGTCCTTGCCTGTCCTTGCCTTGCCTTATTTCCTTCTCATCCTGTTCTCTGTCCCATACTCTCTCACTAACCCCTCGTCTGGCTGCATGTCTCTTCTTTCCTTTTCTGTCACTCTCCTGCTTCTTGCCTCTTTAATGGCAATTCCTCCATCTCACTCCTGCAGCCCAACACTACTTTTTATTCTTCCTTCCCTTTCTCCTGCTCCCTTCGCTTTCTCCCTCTGTCCCATGTCTTTCTTCCTGACTTGTCTTTTCAAGACTTTGGCCCAAACTGGAACCAAGTCTGGGCATGGTTTGACCAATTTTCAGAGGCCTGGCTGGTGACAGCAGGGACAGCAGGCAGTGACAGGCCCGGGGCTGGCAGGCTCCCCATCCCCTAGGGGGCGCCTGGCTGCCACACCCAGCTGACATGGAAACTTTGTCACAATGCCCGCTACCGTGGCGAGTATGTGGTGACTCTGCAGGTGACATGGACACTGCAGGACTTGGTGGCAGCTCAGCAATTTCTCACTTCCCCAAAGAAGCGGAATTCTGCAAATTGCTGCCTTTGCTCTTGAAAGGATATCATCAGGTGGGTGTTTTGGTGTCATACTCTGAAAACCAGAGCAGAAATGGTGAAATATTCCCATGATATGCATGGTCCCTGCAACAAAGCACCATGACTCAGCCTAAGAGATCTGCAGCTTATTTTTTTGTACTGCCAGCAGATTTTGGAAGCACAGTATAAAAACAATCCTTATGGAGTACTCTGCGTATTTTAGGCTTAGTCTAAGTGTCTCAAGTAGCCGGTGTATTTGCTTGGGCCTAATCCATACGGTCTTATGGCCTTACTCCTAGTCTGATGGTGAATGTGCTAGAAACTATACAGCAAAAACATATCCTGCAGCCTAGCCTTGCTTTGCCTGTCCTTGCCTGTCCTTGCCTTGCCTTCTTTCCTTCTCATCCTGTTCTCTGTCCCATCCTCTCTCACTAACCCCTCGTCTGGCTGCATGTCTCGTCTTTCCTTTTCTCTCACTCTCCTGCTTCCTGCCTCTTTTCTTGCAATTCCTCCATCTCACTCCTGCAGCCCAACACTACTTTTTATTCTTCCTTCCCTTTCTCCTGCTCCCTTCGCTTTCTCCCTCTGTCCCATATCTTTCTTCCCGACTTGTCTTTTCAAGACTTTGGGCCAAATTGGCCCCGAGTCTGGGCATGGTTTGACCAATTTTCAGAGGCCTGGCTGGTGACAGCAGGGACAGCAGGCAGTGACAGGCCCGGGGCTGGCAGGCTCCCCATCCCCTAGGTGGTGCCTGGCTGCCACACCCAGCTGACATAGAACCTTTGTCACAATGCCCGCTACCGTGGCGAGTATGTGGTGACTCTGCAGGTGACAGGGACACTGCAGGACTTCGTGTCAGCTCAGCAATTTCTCATTTCCCCAAAGAAGCGGAATTCTGCAAATTGCTGACTTTGCTCTTGAAAGGATATCATCAGGTGGGTGTTTTGGTGTCATACTCTGAAAACCAGAGCAGAAATGGTGAAATATTCCCATGATATGCATGGTCCCTGCAACAAAGCACCATGACTCAGCCTAAGGAGATCTACAGCTTATTTTTTTGTACTGCCAGCAGATTGTAGAAGCACAGTATAAAAACCATCCTTATGGAGAGATCTGCGTATTTTAGGCTTAGTCTAAGTGTCTCAAGTAGCTGGGGTTTTTGCTTGGGCCTAATCCATATGGTCTTATGGCCTTACTCCTAGTTTGAAGACGAATGTGCTATAAACTATAAAGCAAAAAAATGTCCTGCATCCTAGCCTTGCTTTGCCTGTCCTTGCCTTGCCTTATTTCCTTCTCATCCTATTCTCTGTCCCATCCTCTCTCACTAACCCCTCGTCTGGTTGCATGTCTCTTCTTTCCTTTTCTCTCACTCTCCTGCTGCTGTCTCTTTAATGGCAATTCCTCCATCTCACTCCTGCAGCCCAACACTACTTTTTATTCTTCCTTCCCTTTCTCCTGCTCCCTTCGCTTTCTCCCTCTGTCACATATCTTTCTTCCCGACTTGTCTTTTCAAGACTTTGGGCCAAATTGGCCCCAAGTCTGGGCATGGTTTGACCAATTTTCAGAGGCCTGGCTGGTGACAGCAGGGACAGCAGGCAGTGACAGGCCCGGGGCTGACAGGCTCCCCATCCCCTAGGGGGCGCCTGGCTGCCACACCCAGCTGACATAGAACCTTTGTCACAATGCCCGCTACCGTGGCGAGTATGTGGTGACTCTGCAGGTGACAGGGACACTGCAGGACTTGGTGGCAGCTCAGCAATTTCTCACTTCCCCAAAGAAGCGGAATTCTGCAAGTTGCTGCCTCTGCTCTTGAAAGGATATCATCAGGTGGGTGTTTTGGTGTCATACTCTGAAAACCAGAGCAGAAATGGTGAAATATTCCCATGATATGCATGGTCCCTGCACCAAAGCACCATGACTCAGCCTAAGAGATCTGCAGCTTATGTTTTTGTAATGCCAGCAGATTGTAGAAGCACAGTATAAAAACAATCCTTATGGAGTAATCTGCGTATTTTAGGCTTAGTCTAAGTGTCTCAAGTAGCCGGTGTATTTGCTTGGGCCTAATCCATAAGGTCTTATGGCCTTACTCCTAGTCTGAAGATGAATGTGCTAGAAAATATAAAGCAAAAAAATGTCCTGCAGCCTAGCCTTGCTTTGCCTGTCCTTGCCTGTCCTTGCCTTGCCTTATTTCCTTCTCATCCTGTTCTCTGTCCCATCCTCTCTCACTAACCCCTCGTCTGGCTGCCAGCAGATTGTGGAAGCACAGTATAAAAACCATCCTTATGGAGAGATCTGCATATTTTAGGCTTAGTCTAAGTGTCTCAAGTAGCCGGGGTTTTTGCTTGGGCCTAATCCATACGGTCTTATGGCTTTCATCGTAGTCCGAGGACGAATGTGCTAGAAAATATAAAGCAAAAAAATGTCCTTCAGCCTAGCCTTGCTTTGCCTGTCCTTGCCTGTCCTTGCTTTGCCTTATTTCCTTCTAATCCTGTTCTCTGTCCCATCCTCTCTCACTAACCCCTCGTCTGGCTGCATGTCTCTTCTTTCCTTTTCTCTCACTCTCCTGCTTCCTGCCTCTTTTCCTGCAATTCCTCCATCTCACTCCTGCAGCCCAACACTACTTTCTATTCTTCCTTCCCTTTCTCCTGCTCCCTTCGCTTTCTCCCTCTGTCCCATATCTTTCTTCCTGACTTGTCTTTTCAAGACTTTGGGCCAAATTGGCCCCATGTCTGGGCATGGTTTGACCAATTTTCAGAGGCCTGGCTGGTGACAGCAGGGACAGCAGGCAGTGACAGGCCCGGGGCTGACAGGCTCCCCATCCCCTAGGGGGCGGCTGGCTGCCACACCCAGCTGACATAGAACCTTTGTCACAATGCCCGCTACCGTGGCGAGTATGTGGTGACTCTGCAGGTGACAGGGACACTGCAGGACTTGGTGGCAGCTCAGCAATTTCTCAGTTCCCCAAAGAAGCGGAATTCTGCAAATTGCTGCCTTTGCTCTTGAAAGGATATCATCAGGTGGGTGTTTTGGTGTCATACTCTGAAAACCAGAGCAGAAATGGTGAAATATTCTCATGATATGCATGGTCCCTGCACCAAAGCACCATGACTCAGCCTAAGGAGATCTGCAGCTTATTTTTTTGTACTGCCAGCAGATTGTGGAAGCACAGTATAAAAACCATCCTTATGGAGAGATCTGCGTATTTTAGGTTTAGTCTTAGTGTGTCAAGTAGGGGGGTTTTTGCTTGGGCCTAATCCATATGGTCTTATGGCCTTACTCCTAGTCTGAAGACGATTGTGCTAGAAACTATAAAGCGAAAAAATGTCCTGCAGCCTAGCCTTGCTTTGCCTGTCCTTGCCTGTCCTTGCCTTGCCTTATTTCCTTCTCATCCTGTTCTCTGTCCCATCCTCCGTCACAAAACCCTCGTCTGGCTGCGTGTCTCTACTTTCCTTTTCTCTCACTCTCCTGCTTCCTGCCTCTTTTCCTGCAATTCCTCCATCTCACTCCTGCAGCCCAACACTACTTTTTATTCTTCCTTCCCTTTCTCCTGCTCCCTTCGCTTTCTCCCTCTGTCCCATATCTTTCTTCACGACTTGTCTTTTCAAGACTTTGGGCAAAATTGGCCCCAAGTCTGGGCATGGTTTGACCAATATTCAGAGGCCTGGCTGGTGACAGCAGGGACAGCAGGCAGTGAGAGGCCCGGGGCTGACAGGCTCCCCATCCCCTAGGGGGTGCCTGGCTGCCACACCCAGCTGACATAGAACCTTTGTCACAATGCCCGCTACCGTGGCGAGTATGTGGTGACTCTGCAGGTGACAGGGACACTGCAGGACTTGGTGGCAGCTCAGCAATTTCTCACTTCCCCAAAGAAGCGGAATTCTGCAAATTGCTGCCTTTGTTCTTGAAAGGATATCATCAGGTGGGTGTTTTGGTGTCATACTCTGAAAACCAGAACAGAAATGGTGAAATATTCCCATGATATGCATGGTCCCTGCACCAAAGCAGTATGACTCAGCCTAAGGAGATCTGCAGCTTATTTTTTTGTACTGCCAGCAGATTGTGGAAGCACAGTATAAAAACCATCCTTATGGAGAGATCTGCGTATTTTAGGCTTAGTCTTAGTGTCTCAAGTAGCTGGGGTTTTTGCTTGGGCCTAATCCATACGGTCTTATGGCCTTACTCCTAGTCTGAAGACGAATGTGCTAGAAACTATAAAGCGAAAAAATGTCCTGCAGCCTAGCCTTGCTTTGCCTGTCCTTGCCTGTGCTTGCCTTGCCTTATTTCCTTCTCATCCTGTTTTCTGTCCCATCCTCTCTCACTAACCCCTCGTCTGGCTCCATGTCTCTTCTTTCCTTTTCTCTCACTCTCCTGCTTCCTGTATCTTTAATGGCAATTCCTCCATCTCACTCCTGAAGCCCAACACTACTTTTTATTCTTCCTTCCCTTTCTCCTGCTCCCTTCGCTTTCTCCCTCTGTCCCATATCTTTCTTCCCGACTTGTCTTTTCAAGACTTTGGGCCAAATTGGCCCCAAGTCTGGGCATGGTTTGACCAATTTTCAGAGGCCTGGCTGGTGACAGCAGGGACAGCAGGCAGTGACAAGCCCGGGGCTGACAGGCTCCCCATCCCCTAGGGGGCGCCTGGCTGCCACACCCAGCTGACATAGAACCTTTGTCACAATGCCCGCTACCGTGGCGAGTATGTGGTGACTCTGCAGGTGACAGGGACACTGCAGGACTTGGTGGCAGCTCAGCAATTTCTCACTTCCCCAAAGAAGCGGAATTCTGCAAATTGCTGCCTTTGCTCTTGAAAGGATATCATCAGGTGGGTGTTTTGGTGTCATACTCTGAAAACCAGAGCAGAAATGGTGAAATATTCCCATGATATGCATGGTCCCTGCACCAAAGCACCATGACTCAGCCTAAGGAGATCTGCAGCTTATTTTTTTGTACTGCCAGCAGATTGTGGAAGCACAGTATAAAAACCATCCTTATGGAGAGATCTGCGTATTTTAGGCTTAGTCTTAGTGTCTCAAGTAGCTGGGGTTTTTGCTTGGGCCTAATCCATAGGGTCTTATGGCCTTACTCCTAGTCTGAAGACGAATGTGCTAGAAACTCTAAAGCCAAAAAATGTCCTGCAGCCTAGCCTTGCTTTGCCTGTCCTTGCCTGTCCTTGCCTTGCCTTATTTCCTTCTCATCCTGTTGTCTGTCCCATCCTCTCTCACTAACCCCCCGTCTGGCTGCATGTCTCGTCTTTCCTTTTCTCTCACTCTCCTGCTTCCTGCCTCTTTTCCTGCAATTCCTCCATCTCACTCCTGCAGCCCAACACTACTTTTTATTCTTCCTTCCCTTTCTCCTGCTCCCTTCACTTTCTCCCTCTATCCAATATCTTTCTTCACGACTTGTCTTTTCAAGACTTAGGGCAAAATTGGCCCCAAGTCTGGGCATGGTTTGACCAATTTTCAGAGGCCTGGCTGGTGACAGCAGGGACAGCAGGCAGTGACATGCCCGGGGCTGACAGGCTCCCCATCCCCTAGGGGGCGCCTGGCTGCCACACCCAGCTGACATAAAACCTTTGTCACAATGCCCGCTACCGTGGCGAATATCTGGTGACTTTACAGGTGACAGTGACACTGCAGGACTTGGTGGCAGCTCAGCAATTTCTCACTTCCCCAAAGAAGCGGAATTCTGCAAATTGCTGCCTTTGCTCTTGAAAGGATATCATCAGGTGAGTGTTTTGGTGTCATACTCTGAAAACCAGAGCAGAAATGGTGAAATATTCCCATGATATGCATGGTCCCTGTACCAAAGCACCATGACTCAGCCTAAGGAGATCTGCAGCTTATTTTTTTGTACTGCCAGCAGATTGTGGAAGCACAGTATAAAAACCATCCTTATGGAGAGATCTGCGTATTTTAGGCTTAGTTTTAGTGTCTCAAGTAGCTGGGTTTTTTGCTTGGGCCTAATCCATACGGTCTTATGGCCTTACTCCTAGTCTGAAGACAAATGTGCTAGAAACTATAAAGCGAAAAAATGTCCTGCAGCCTAGCCTTGCTTTGCCTGTCCTTGCCTGTCCTTGCCTTGCCTTATTTCCTTCTCATCCTGTTCTCTGTCCCATCCTCCCTCACTAACCCCTCGTCTAGCTGCATGTCTCTACTTTCCTTTTCTCTCACTCTCCTGCTTCCTGCCTCTTTTCCTGCAATTCCTCCATCTCACTCCTGAAGCCCAACACTTCTTTATTTTCTTCCTTCCCTTTCTCCTGCTCCCTTCGCTTTCTCCCTCTGTCCCATATCTTTCTTCCCGACTTGTCTTTTCAAGACTTTGGGCCAAATTCGCCCCAAGTCTGAGCATGGTTTGACCAATTTTCAGAGGCCTGGCTGGTGACAGCAGGGATAGCAGGCAGTGACAGGCCCGGGGCTGACAGGCGCCCCATCCCCTAGGGGGCGCCTGGCTGCCACACCCAGCTGACATAGAACCTTTGTCACAATGCCCGCTACAGTGGCGTGTATGTGGTGACTCTGCAGGTGACAGGGACACTGCAGGACTTGGTGGCAGCTCAGCAATTTCTCACTTCCCCAAAGAAGTGGAATTCTGCAAATTGCTGCCTTTGCTCTTGAAAGGATATCATCAGGTGGGTGTTTTGGTGTCATACTCTGAAAACCAGAGCAGAAATGGTGAAATATTCCCATGATATGCATGGTCCCTGCACCAAAGCACCGTGACTCAGCCTAAGGAGATCTGCAGCTTATTTTTTTGTACTGCCAGCAGATTGTGGAAGCACAGTATAAAAACCATCCTTATGGAGAGATCTGCGTATTTTAGGCTTAGTTTTAGTGTCTCAAGTAGCTGGGGCTTTTGCTTGGGCCTAATCCATACGGTCTTATGGCCTTACTCCTAGTCTGAAGACGAATGTGCTAGAAACTATAAAGCGAAAAAATGTCCTGCAGCCTAGCCTTGCTTTGCCTGTCCTTGCCTGTGCTTGCCTTGCCTTATTTCCTTCTCATCCTGTTCTCTGTCCCATCCTCCCTCACTAACCCCTCGTCTGGCTGCATGTCTCTACTTTCCTTTTCTCTCACTCTCCTGCTTCCTGCCTCTTTTCCTGCAATTCCTCCATCTCACTCCTGCAGCCCAACACTACTTTTTATTCTTCCTTCCCTTTCTCCTGCTCCCTTCGCTTTCTCCCTCTGTCCCATATCTTTCTTCCCGACTTGTCTTTTCAAGACTTTGGGGCAAATTGGCCCCAAGTCTGGGCATGGTTTGACCAATTTTCAGAGGCCTGGCTGGTGACAGCAGGGACAGCAGGCAGTGACAGGCCCGGGGCTGACAGGCTCCCCATCTCCTAGGGGGCGCCTGGCGGCCACACCCAGCTGACATAGAACCTTTGTCACAATGCCCGCTACCGTGGCGAGTATGTGGTGACTCTGCAGGTGACAGGGACACTGCAGGACTTGGTGTCAGCTCAGCAATTTCTCACTTCCCCAAAGAAGCGGAATTCTGCAAATTGCTGCCTTTGCTCTTGAAAGGATATCATCAGGTGGGTGTTTTGGTGTCATACTCTGAAAACCAGAGCAGAAATGGTGAACTATTCCGATGATATGCCTGGTCCCTGCACCAAAGCACCATGACTCAGCCTAAGGAGATCTGCAGCTTATTTTTTTGTACTGCCAGCAGATTGTGGAAGCACAGTATAAAAACCATCCTTATGGAGAGATCTGCGTATTTTAGGTTTAGTCTTAGTGTGTCAAGTAGGGGGGTTTTTGCTTGGGCCTAATCCATATGGTCTTATGGCCTTACTCCTAGTCTGAAGACGATTGTGCTAGAAACTATAAAGCCAAAACATGTCCTGCAGCCTAGCCTTGCTTTGCCTGTCCTTGCCTGTCCTTGCCTTGCCTTATTTCCTTCTCATCCTGTTCTCTGTCCCATCCTCCGTCACAAAACCCTCGTCTGGCTGCATGTCTCTACTTTCCTTTTCTCTCACTCTCCTGCTTCCTGCCTCTTTTCCTGCAATTCCTCCATCTCACTCCTGCAGCCCAACACTACTTTTTATTCTTCCTTCCCTTTCTCCTGCTCCCTTCGCTTTCTCCCTCTGTCCCATATCTTTCTTCACGACTTGTCTTTTCAAGACTTTGGGCAAAATTGGCCCCAAGTCTGGGCATGGTTTGACCAATATTCAGAGGCCTGGCTGGTGACAGCAGGGACAGCAGGCAGTGACAGGCCCGGGGCTGACAGGCTCCCCATCCCCTAGGGGGTGCCTGGCTGCCACACCCAGCTGACATAGAACCTTTGTCACAATGCCCGCTACCGTGGCGAGTATGTGGTGACTCTGCAGGTGACAGGGACACTGCAGGACTTGGTGGCAGCTCAGCAATTTCTCACTTCCCCAAAGAAGCGGAATTCTGCAAATTGCTGCCTTTGCTCTTGAAAGGATATCATCAGGTGGGTGTTTTGGTGTCATACTCCGAAAACCAGAGCAGAAATGGTGAAATATTCCCATGATATGCATGGTTCCTGCACCAAAGCGCCGTGACTCAGCCTAAGGAGATCTGCAGCTTATTTTTTTGTACTGCCAGCAGATTGTGGAAGCACAGTATAAAAACCATCCTTATGGAGAGATCTGCGTATTTTAGGCTTAGTCTAAGTGTCCCAAGTAGCTGGGGTTTTTGCTTGGGCCTAATCCATACGGTCTTATGGCCTTACTCCTAGTCTGAAGACGAATGTGCTAGAAACTATAAAGCGAAAAAATGTCCTGCAGCCTAGCAATGCTTTGCCTGTCCTTGCCTGTCCTTGCCTTGCCTTATTTCCTTCTCATCCTGTTTTCTGTCCCATCCTCTCTCACTAACCCCTCGTCTGGCTCCATGTCTCTTCTTTCCTTTTCTCTCACTCTCCTGCTTCCTGTATCTTTAATGGCAATTGCTCCATCTCACTCCTGAAGCCCAACACTACTTTTTATTCTTCCTTCCCTTTCTCCTGCTCCCTTCGCTTTCTCCCTCTGTCCCATATCTTTCTTCCCGACTTGTCTTTTCAAGACTTTGGGCCAAATTGGCCCCAAGTCTGGGCATGGTTTGACCAATTTTCAGAGGCCTGGCTCGTGACAGCAGGGACAGCAGGCAGTGACATGCCCGGGGCTGACAGGCTCCCCATCCCCTAGGGGGCGCCTGGCTGCCACACCCAGCTGACATAGAACCTTTGTCACAATGCCCGCTACCGTGGCGAGTATGTGGTGACTCTGCAGGTGACAGTGACACTGCAGGACTTGGTGGCAGCTCAGCAATTTCTCACTTCCCCAAAGAAGCGGAATTCTGCAAATTGCTGCCTTTGCTCTTGAAAGGATATCATCAGGTGAGTGTTTTGGTGTCATACTCTGAAAACCAGAGCAGAAATGGTGAAATATTCCCATGATATGCATGGTCCCTGCACCAAAGCACCATGACTCAGCCTAAGGAGATCTGCAGCTTATTTTTTTGTACTGCCAGCAGATTGTGGAAGCACAGTATAAAAACCATCCTTATGGAGAGATCTGCGTATTTTAGGCTTAGTTTTAGTGTCTCAAGTAGCTGGGTTTTTTGCTTGGGCCTAATCCATACGGTCTTATGGCCTTACTCCTAGTCTGAAGACAAATGTGCTAGAAACTATAAAGCGAAAAAATGTCCTGCAGCCTAGCCTTGCTTTGCCTGTCCTTGCCTGTCCTTGCCTTGCCTTATTTCCTTCTCATCCTGTTCTCTGTCCCATCCTCCCTCACTAACCCCTCGTCTGGCTGCATGTCTCTACTTTCCTTTTCTCTCACTCTCCTGCTTCCTGCCTCTTTTCCTGCAATTCCTCCATCTCACTCCTGAAGCCCAACACTTCTTTATTTTCTTCCTTCCCTTTCTCCTGCTCCCTTCGCTTTCTCCCTCTGTCCCATATCTTTCTTCCCGACTTGTCTTTTCAAGACTTTGGGCCAAATTCGCCCCAAGTCTGAGCATGGTTTGACCAATTTTCAGAGGCCTGGCTGGTGACAGCAGGGGCAGCAGGCAGTGACAGGCCCGGGGCTGACAGGCGCCCCATCCCCTAGGGGGCGCCTGGCTGCCACACCCAGCTGACATAGAACCTTTGTCACAATGCCCGCTACAGTGGCGTGTATGTGGTGACTCTGCAGGTGACAGGGACACTGCAGGACTTGGTGGCAGCTCAGCAATTTCTCACTTCCCCAAAGAAGCGGAATTCTGCAAATTGCTGCCTTTGCTCTTGAAAGGATATCATCAGGTGGGTGTTTTGGTGTCATACTCTGAAAACCAGAGCAGAAATGGTGAAATATTCCCATGATATGCATGGTCCCTGCACCAAAGCACCGTGACTCAGCCTAAGGAGATCTGCAGCTTATTTTTTTGTACTGCCAGCAGATTGTGGAAGCACAGTATAAAAACCATCCTTATGGAGAGATCTGCGTATTTTAGGCTTAGTCTTAGTGTCTCAATTAGCTGGGGTTTTTGCTTGGGCCTAATCCATACGGTCTTATGGCCTTACTCCTAGTCTGAAGACGAATGTGCTAGAAACTATAAAGCGAAAAAATGTCCTGCAGCCTAGCCTTGCTTTGCCTGTTCTTGCCTGTCCTTTTCTTGCCTTATTTCCTTCTCATCCTGTTTTCTGTCCAATACTCTCTCACTAACCCCTCGTCTGGCTCCATGTCTCTTCTTTCATTTTCTCTCACTCTCCTGCTTCCTGCCTCTTTAATGGCAATTCCTCCATCTCACTCCTGAAGCCCAACACTACTTTTTATTCTTCCTTCCCTTTCTCCTGCTCCCTTCGCTTTCTCCCTCTATCCAATATCTTTCTTCACGACTTGTCTTTTCAAGACTTAGGGCAAAACTGGCCCCAAGTCTGGGCATGGTTTGACCAATTTTCAGAGGCCTGGCTGGTGACAGCAGGGACAGCAGGCAGTGACAGGCCCGGGGCTGACAGGCTCCCCATCCCCTAGGGGGCGCCTGGCGGCCACACCCAGCTGACATAAACCTTTGTCACAATGCCCGCTACCGTGGCGAGTATGTGGTGACTCTGCAGGTGACAGGGACACTGCAGGACTTGGTGTCAGCTCAGCAATTTCTCACTTCCCCAAAGAAGCGGAATTCTGCAAATTGCTGCCTTTGCTCTTGAAAGGATATCATCAGGTGGGTGTTTTGGTGTCATACTCTGAAAACCAGAGCAGAAATGGTGAACTATTCCGATGATATGCCTGGTCCCTGCACCAAAGCACCATGACTCAGCCTAAGGAGATCTGCAGCTTATTTTTTTGTACTGCCAGCAGATTGTGGAAGCACAGTATAAAAACCATCCTTATGGAGAGATCTGCGTATTTTAGGTTTAGTCTTAGTGTGTCAAGTAGCTGGGGTTTTTGCTTGGGCCTAATCCATATGGTCTTATGGCCTTACTCCTAGTCTGAAGACGATTGTGCTAGAAACTATAGAGCCAAAACATGTCCTGCAGCTTAGCCTTGCTTTGCCTGTACTTGCCTGTCCTTGCCTTGCCTTATTTCCTTCTCATCCTGTTCTCTGTCCCATCCTCTCTCACTAACCCCTCGTCTGGCTCCATGTCTCTACTTTCCATTTCTCTCACTCTCCTGCTTCCTGCCTCTTTTCCTGCAATTCCTCCATCTCACTCCTGAAGCCCAACACTACTTTTTATTCTTCCTTCCCTTTCTCCTGCTCCCTTCGCTTTCTCCCTCTGTCCCATATCTTTCTTCCCGACTTGTCTTTTCAAGACTTTGGGCCAAATTGGCCCCAAGTCTGGGCATGGTTTGACCAATTTTCAGAGGCCTGGCTGGTGACAGCAGGGACAGCAGGCAGTGACAGGCCCGGGGCTGACAGGCTCCCCATCCCCTAGGGGGCACCTGGCTGCCACACCCAGCTGACATAGAACCTTTGTCACAATGCCCGCTACCGTGGCGAGTATGTGGTGACTCTGCAGGTGACAGGGACACTGCAGGACTTGGTGTCAGCTCAGCAATTTCTCACTTCCCCAAAGAAGCGGAATTCTGCAAATTGCTGCCTTTGCTCTTGAAAGGATATCATCAGGTGGGTGTTTTGGTGTCATACTCTGAAAACCAGAGCAGAAATGGTGAACTATTCCCATGATATGCATGGTCCCTGCACCAAAGCACCATGACTCAGCCTAAGGAGATCTGCAGCTTATTTTTTTGTACTGCCAGCAGATTGTGGAAGCACAGTATAGAAACCATCCTTATGGAGAGATCTGCGTATTTTAGGCTTAGTCTTAGTGTCTCAAGTAGCTGGGGTTTTTGCTTGGGCCTAATCCATACGGTCTTATGGCCTTACTCCTAGTCTGAAGATGAATGTGCTAGAAACTATAAAGCGAAAAAATGTCCTGCAGCCTAGCCTTGCTTTGCCTGTCCTTGCCTGTGCTTGCCTTGCCTTATTTCCTTCTCATCCTGTTCTCTGTCCCATCCTCCCTCACTAACCCCTCGTCTGGCTGCATGTCTCTACTTTCCTTTTCTCTCACTCTCCTGCTTCCTGCCTCTTTTCCTGCATTTCCTCCATCTCACTCCTGAAGCCCAACACTACTTTTTATTCTTCCTTCCCTTTCTCCTGCTCCCTTCGCTTTCTCCCTCTTTCCAAAATCTTTCTTCACGACTTGTCTTTTCAAGACTTTGGGCCAAATTGGCCCCAAGTCTGGGCATGGTTTGACCAATTTTCAGAGGCCTGGCTGGTGACAGCAGGGACAGCAGGCAGTGACAGGCCCGGGGCTGACAGGCTCCCCATCCCCTAGGGGGTGCCTGGCTGCCACACCCAGCTGACATAGAACCTTTGTCACAATGCCCGCTACCGTGGCGAGTATGTGGTGACTCTGCAGGTGACAGGGACACTGCAGGACTTGGTGGCAGCTCAGCAATTTCTCACTTCCCCAAAGAAGCGGAATTCTGCAAATTGCTGCCTTTGTTCTTGAAAGGATATCATCAGGTGGGTGTTTTGGTGTCATACTCTGAAAACCAGAACAGAAATGGTGAAATATTCCCATGATATGCATGGTCCCTGCAACAAAGCACCGTGACTCAGCCTAAGGAGATCTGCAGCTTATTTTTTTGTACTGCCAGCAGATTGTGGAAGCACAGTATAAAAACCATCCTTATGGAGAGATCTGCGTATTTTAGGCTTAGTCTTAGTGTCTCAAGTAGCTGGGGTTTTTGCTTGGGCCTAATCCATACGGTCTTATGGCCTTACTCCTAGTCTGAAGATGAATGTGCTAGAAACTATAAAGCGAAAAAATGTCCTGCAGCCTAGCCTTGCTTTGCCTGTCCTTGCCTGTGCTTGCCTTGCCTTATTTCCTTCTCATCCTGTTCTCTGTCCCATCCTCCCTCACTAACCCCTCGTCTGGCTGCATGTCTCTACTTTCCTTTTCTCGCACTCTCCTGCTTCCTGCCTCTTTTCCTGCATTTCCTCCATCTCACTCCTGAAGCCCAACACTACTTTTTATTCTTCCTTCCCTTTCTCCTGCTCCCTTCGCTTTCTCCCTCTTTCCAAAATCTTTCTTCACGACTTGTCTTTTCAAGACTTTGGGCCAAATTGGCCCCAAGTCTGGGCATGGTTTGACCAATTTTCAGAGGCCTGGCTGGTGACAGCAGGGACAGCAGGCAGTGACAGGCCCGGGGCTGACAGGCTCCCCATCCCCTAGGGGGCGCCTGGCTGCCACACCCAGCTGACATAGAACCTTTGTCACAATGCCCGCTACAGTGGCGTGTATGTGGTGACTCTGCAGGTGACAGGGACACTGCAGGACTTGGTGTCAGCTCAGCAATTTCTCACTTCCCCAAAGAAGCGGAATTCTGCAAATTGCTGCCTTTGCTCTTGAAAGGATATCATCAGGTGGGTGTTTTGGTGTCATACTCTGAAAACCAGAGCAGAAATGGTGAAATATTCCCATGATATGCATGGTTCCTGCACCAAAGCGCCGTGACTCAGCCTAAGGAGATCTGCAGCTTATTTTTTTGTACTGCCAGCAGATTGTGGAAGCACAGTATAAAAACCATCCTTATGGAGAGATCTGCGTATTTTAGGCTTAGTCTTAGTGTCTCAAGTAGCTGGGGTTTTTGCTTGGGCCTAATCCATACGGTCTTATGGCCTTACTCCTAGTCTGAAGACGAATGTGCTAGAAACTATAAAGCGAAAAAATGTCCTGCAGCCTAGCCTTGCTTTGCCTGTCCTTGCCTGTCCTTGCCTTGCCTTCTTTCCTTCTCATCCTGTTTTCTGTCCCATCCTCTCTCACTAAACCCTCGTCTGGCTCCATGTCTCTTCTTTCCTTTTCTCTCACTCTCCTGCTTCCTGCCTCTTTAATGGCAATTCCTCCATCTCACTCCTGCAGCCCAACACTACTTTTTATTCTTCCTTCCCTTTCTCCTGCTCCCTTCGCTTTCTCCCTCTGTCCCATATCTTTCTTCCCGACTTGTCTTTTCAAGACTTTGGGCCAAATTGGCCCCAAGTCTGGGCATGGTTTGACCAATTTTCAGAGGCCTGGCTGGTGACAGCAGCGACAGCAGGCAGTGACAGGCCCGGGGCTGACAGGCTCCCCATCCCCTAGGGGGTGCCTGGCTGCCACACCCAGCTGACATAGAACCTTTGTCACAATGCCCGCTACCGTGGCGAGTATGTGGTGACTCTGCATGTGACAGGGACACTGCAGGACTTGGTGTCAGCTCAGCAATTTCTCACTTCCCCAAAGAAGCGGAATTCTGCAAATTGCTGCCTTTGCTCTTGAAAGGATATCATCAGGTGGGTGTTTTGGTGTCATACTCTGAAAACCAGAGCAGAAATGGTGAACTATTCCCATGATATGCATGGTCCCTGCACCAAAGCACCATGACTCAGCCTAAGGAGATCTGCAGCTTATTTTTTTGTACTGCCAGCAGATTGTGGAAGCACAGTATAAAAACCATCCTTATGGAGAGATCTGCGTATTTTAGGCTTAGTCTAAGTGTCCCAAGTAGCTGGGGTTTTTGCTTGGGCCTAATCCATACGGTCTTATGGCCTTACTCCTAGTCTGAAGACGAATGTGCTAGAAACTATAAAGCGAAAAAATGTCCTGCAGCCTAGCCTTGCTTTGCCTGTCCTTGCCTGTCCTTGCCTTGCCTTATTTCCTTCTCATCCTGTTTTCTGTCCCATCCTCTCTCACTAACCCCTCGTCTGGCTCCATGTCTCTACTTTCCTTTTCTCTCACTCTCCTGCTTCCTGCCTCTTTAATGGCAATTCCTCCATCTCACTCCTGCAGCCCAACACTACTTTTTATTCTTCCTTCCCTTTCTCCTGCTCCCTTCGCTTTCTCCCTCTATCCAATATCTTTCTTCACGACTTGTCTTTTCAAGACTTTGGGCAAAATTGGCCCCAAGTCTGGGCATGGTTTGACCAACTTTCAGAGGCCTGGCTGGTGACAGCAGGGACAGCAGGCAGTGACAGGTCCGGGGCTAAGAGGCTCCCCATCCCCTAGGGGGCGCCTGGCTGCCACACCCAGCTGACATAGAACCTTTGTCACAATGCCCGCTACCGTGGCAAATATCAGGTGACTTTACAGGTGACAGGGACACTGCAGGACTTGGTGGCAGCTCAGCAATTTCTCACTTCCCCAAAGAAGCGGAATTCTGCAAATTGCTGCCTTTGCTCTTGAAAGGATATAATCAGGTGGGTGTTTTGGTGTCATACACTGAAAACCAGAACAGAAATGGTGAAATATTCCCATGATATGCATGGTCCCTGCACCAAAGCACCATGACTCAGCCTAAGGAGATCTGCAGCTTATTTTTTTGTACTGCCAGCAGATTGTGGAAGCACAGTATAAAAACCATCCTTATGGAGAGATCTGCGTATTTTAGGCTTAGTCTTAGTGTGTCAAGTAGCTGGGGTTTTTACTTGGGCCTAATCCATACGGTTTTATGGCCTTACTCCTAGTCTGAAGACGAGTGTGCTAGAAACTATAAAGCCAAAAAATGTCCTGCAGCTTAGCCTTGCTTTGCCTGTCCTTGCCTGTGCTTGCCTTGCCTTATTTCCTTCTCATCCTGTTCTCTGTCCCATCCTCCCTCACTAACCCCTCGTCTGGCTGCATGTCTCGTCTTTCCTTTTCTCTCACTCTCCTGCTTACTGCCTCTTTTCCTGCAATTCCTCCATCTCACTCCTGAAGCCAAACACTTCTTTATTTTCTTCCTTCCCTTTCTCCTGCTCCCTTCGCTTTCTCCCTCTGTCCCATATCTTTCTTCCCGACTTGTCTTTTCAAGACTTTGGGCCAAATTGGCCCCAAGTCTGGGCATGGTTTGACCAACTTTCAGAGGCCTGGCTGGTGACAGCAGGGACAGCAGGCAGTGACAGGCCCGGGGCTGACAGGCTCCCCATCCCCTAGGGGGCGCCTGGCTGCCACACCCAGCTGACATAGAACCTTTGTCACAATGCCCGCTACCGTGGCAAGTATGTGGTGACTCTGCAGGTGACAGGGACACTGCAGGACTTGGTGTCAGCTCAGCAATTTCTCACTTCCCCAAAGAAGCGGAATTCTGCAAATTGCTGCCTTTGCTCTTGAAAGGATATCATCAGGTGGGTGTTTTGGTGTCATACTCTGAAAACCAGAGCAGAAATGGTGAACTATTCCCATGATATGCATGGTCCCTGCACCAAAGCACCATGACTCAGCCTAAGGAGATCTGCAGCTTATTTTTTTGTACTGCCAGCAGATTGTGGAAGCACAGTATAGAAACCATCCTTATGGAGAGATCTGCGTATTTTAGGCTTAGTCTTAGTGTCTCAAGTAGCTGGGGTTTTTGCTTGGGCCTAATCCATACGGTCTTATGGCCTTACTCCTAGTCTGAAGACGAATGTGCTAGAATCTATAAAGCGAAAAAATGTCCTGCAGCTTAGCCTTGCTTTGCCTGCCCTTGCCTGTCCTTGCCTTGCCTTATTTCCTTCTCATCCTGTTCTCTGTCCCATCCTCCCTCACTAACCCCTCGTCTGGCTGCATGTCTCGTCTTTCCTTTTCTCTCACTCTCCTGCTTCCTGCCTCTTTTCCTGCAATTCCTCCATCTCACTCCTGAAGCCCAACACTACTTTTTATTCTTCCTTCCCTTTCTCCTGCTCCCTTCGCTTTCTCCCTTTGTCCCATATCTTTCTTCCCGACTTGTCTTTTCAATACTTTGGGCCAAATTGGCCCCAAGTCTGGGCATGGTTTGACCAATTTTCAGAGGCCTGGCTGGTGACAGCAGGGACAGCAGGCAGTGAGAGGCCCGGGGCTGACAGGCTCCCCATCCCCTAGGGGGCGCCTGCCTGCCACACCCAGCTGACATAGAACCTTTGTCACAATGCCCGCTACCGTGGCGAATATCTGGTGACTTTACAGGTGACAGGGACACTGCAGGACTTGGTGGCAGCTCAGCAATTTCTCACTTCCCCAAAGAAGCGGAATTCTGCAAATTGCTGCCTTTGCTCTTGAAAGGATATCATCAGGTGAGTGTTTTGGTGTCATACTCTGAAAACCAGAGCAGAAATGGTGAAATATTCCCATGATATGCATGGTCCCTGCACCAAAGCACCGTGACTCAGCCTAAGGAGATCTGCAGCTTATTTTTTTGTACTGCCAGCAGATTGTGGAAGCACAGTATAAAAACCATCCTTATGGAGAGATCTGCGTATTTTAGGCTTAGTCTAAGTGTCTCAAGTAGCTGGGGTTTTTGCTTGGGCCTAATCCATATGGTCTTATGGCCTTACTCCTAGTCTGAAGACGAATGTGCTAGAAACTATAAAGCCAAAAAATGTCCTGCAGCCTAGCCTTGCTTTGCCTGTCCTTGCCTGTCCTTGCCTTGCCTTATTTCCTTCTCATCCTGTTCTCTGTCCCATCCTCCCTCACTAACCCCTCGTCTGGCTGCATGTCTCGTCTTTCCTTTTCTCTCACTCTCCTGCTTCCTGCCTCTTTTCCTGCAATTCCTCCATCTCACTCCTGAAGCCCAACACTACTTTTTATTCTTCCTTCCCTTTCTCCTGCTCCCTTCGCTTTCTCCCTTTGTCCCATATCTTTCTTCCCGACTTGTCTTTTCAATACTTTGGGCAAAATTGGACCCCAAGTCTGGGCATGGTTTGAACAATTTTCAGAGGCCTGGCTGGTGACAGCAGGGACAGCAGGCAGTGACAGGCCTGGGGCTGACAGGCTCCCCATCCTTTAGGGGGCGCCTGGCTGCCACACCCAGCTGACATAGAACCTTTGTCACAATGCCCGCTACCGTGGCGAATATCTGGTGACTTTACAGGTGACAGGGACACTGCAGGACTTGGTGGCAGCTCAGCAATTTCTCACTTCCCCAAAGAAGCGGAATTCTGCAAATTGCTGCCTTTGCTCTTGAAAGGATATCATCAGGTGAGTGTTTTGGTGTCATACTCTGAAAACCAGAGCAGAAATGGTGAACTATTCCCATGATATGCATGGTCCCTGCACCAAAGCACCATGACTCAGCCTAAGGAGATCTGCAGCTTATTTTTTTGTACTGCCAGCAGATTGTGGAAGCACAGTATAAAAACCATCCTTATGGAGAGATCTGCGTATTTTAGGCTTAGTCTTAGTGTGTCAAGTAGCTGGGGTTTTTGCTTGGGCCTAATCCATACGGTCTTATGGCCTTACTCCTAGTCTGAAGACGAATGTGCTAGAAACTATAAAGCGAAAAAATGTCCTGCAGCCTAGCCTTGCTTTGCTTGTCCTTGCCTGTGCTTGCCTTGCCTTATTTCCTTCTCATCCTGTTCTCTGTCCCATCCTCCCTCACTAACCCCTCGTCTGGCTGCATGTCTCTACTTTCCTTTTCTCTCACTCTCCTGCTTCCTGCCTCTTTTCCTGCAATTCCTCCATCTCACTCCTGCAGCCCAACACTACTTTTTATTCTTCCTTCCCTTTCTCCTGCTCCCTTCGCTTTCTCCCTCTGTCCCATATCTTTCTTCCCGACTTGTCTTTTCAAGACTTTGGGCCAAATTGGCCCCATGTCTGGGCATGGTTTGACCAATTTTCAGAGGCCTGGCTGGTGACAGCAGGGACAGCAGGCAGTGACAGGCCCGGGGCTGACAGGCTCCCCATCCCCTAGCGGGCGCCTGGCGGCCACACCCAGCTGACATAGAACCTTTGTCACAATGCCCGCTACCGTGGCGACTATGTGGTTACTCTGCAGGTGACAGGGACACTACAGGACTTGGTGGCAGCTCTGCAATTTCTCACTTCCCCAAAGAAGCGGAATTCTGCAAATTGCTGCCTTTGCTCTTGAAAGGATGTCATCAGGTGGGTGTTTTGTTGTCATACTCTGAAAACCAGAGCAGAAATGGTGAAATATTCCCATGATATGCATGGTCCCTGCACCAAAGCACCGTGACTCAGCCTAAGGAGATCTGCAGCTTATTTTTTTGTACTGCCAGCAGATTGTGGAACCACAGTATAAAAACCATCCTTATGGAGAGATCTGCGTATTTTAGGCTTAGTCTTAGTGTCTCAAGTAGCTGGGGTTTTTGCTTGGGCCTAATCCATACGGTCTTATGGCCTTACTCCTAGTCTGAAGACGAATGTGCTAGAAACTATAAAGCAAAAAAATGTCCTGCAGCTTAGCCTTGCTTTGCCTGTCCTTGCCTGTCCTTGCCTTGCCTTATTTCCTTCTCATCCTGTTCTCTGTCCCATCCTCCCTCACTAACCCCTCGTCTGGCTGCATGTCTCGTCTTTCCTTTTCTCTCACTCTCCTGCTTCCTGCCTCTTTTCCTGCAATTCCTCAATCTCACTCCTGAAGCCCAACACTACTTTTTATTCTTCCTTCCCTTTCTCCTGCTCCCTTCGCTTTCTCCCTTTGTCCCATATCTTTCTTCCCGACTTGTCTTTTCAATACTTTGGGCCAAATTGGCCCCAAGTCTGGGCATGGTTTGACCAATTTTCAGAGGCCTGGCTGGTGACAGCAGGGACAGCAGGCAGTGAGAGGCCCGGGGCTGACAGGCTCCCCATCCCCTAGGGGGCGCCTGGCTGCCACACAAAGCTGACATAGAACCTTTGTCACAATGCCCGCTACCGTGGCGAATATCTGGTGACTTTACAGGTGACAGGGACACTGCAGGACTTGGTGGCAGCTCAGCAATTTCTCCCTTCCCCAAAGAAGCGGAATTCTGCAAATTGCTGCCTTTGCTCTTGAAAGGATATCATCAGGTGAGTGTTTTGGTGTCATACTCTGAAAACCAGAGCAGAAATGGTGAAATATTCCCATGATATGCATGGTCCCTGCACCAAAGCACCATGACTCAGCCTAAGGAGATCTGCAGCTTATTTTTTTGTACTGCCAGCAGATTGTGGAACCACAGTATAAAAACCATCCTTATGGAGAGATCTGCGTATTTTAGGCTTAGTCTTAGTGTGTCAAGTAGCTGGGGTTTTTGCTTGGGCCTAATCCATACGGTCTTATGGCCTTACTCCTAGTCTGAAGACGAATGTGCTAGAAACTATAAAGCGAAAAAATGTCCTGCAGCCTAGCCTTGCTTTGCCTGTCCTTGCCTGTGCTTGCCTTGCCTTATTTCCTTCTCATCCTTTTCTCTGTCCCATCCTCCCTCACTAACCCCTCGTCTGGCTGCGTGTCTCTACTTTCCTTTTCTCTCACTCTCCTGCTTCCTGCCTCTTTTCCTGCAATTCCTCCATCTCACTCCTGAAGCCCAACACTACTTTTTATTCTTCCTTCCCTTTCTCCTGCTCCCTTCGCTTTCTCCCTCTGTCCCATATCTTTCTTCCCGACTTGTCTTTTCAAGACTTTGGGCCAAATTGGCCCCATGTCTGGGCATGGTTTGACCAATTTTCAGAGGCCTGGCTGGTGACAGCAGGGACAGCAGGCAGTGACAGGCCTGGGGCTGACAGGCTCCCCATCCCCTAGCGGGCGCCTGGCTGCCACACCCAGCTGACATAGAACCTTTGTCACAATGCCCGCTACCGTGGCGAGTATGTGGTTACTCTGCAGGTGACAGGGACACTGCAGGACTTGGTGGCAGCTCTGCAATTTCTCCCTTCGCCAAAGAAGCGGAATTCTGCAAATTGCTGCCTTTGCTCTTGAAAGGATGTCATCAGGTGGGTGTTTTGGTGTCATACTCTGAAAACCAGAGCAGAAATGGTGAACTATTCCCATGATATGCATGGTCCCTGCACCAAAGCACCATGACTCAGCCTAAGGAGATCTGCAGCTTATTTTTTTGTACTGCCAGCAGATTGTGGAAGCACAGTATAAAAACCATCCTTATGGAGAGATCTGCGTATTTTAGGCTTAGTCTAAGTGTCTCAAGTAGCTGGGGTTTTTGCTTGGGCCTAATCCATATGGTCTTATGGCCTTACTCCTAGTCTGAAGACGAATGTGCTAGAAACTATAAAGCCAAAAAATGTCCTGCAGCCTAGCCTTGCTTTGCCTGTCCTTGCCTGTCCTTGCCTTGCCTTATTTCCTTCTCATCCTGTTCTCTGTCCCATCCTCCCTCACTAACCCCTCGTCTGGCTGCATGTCTCGTCTTTCCTTTTCTCTCACTCTCCTGCTTCCTGCCTCTTTTCCTGCAATTCCTCCATCTCACTCCTGAAGCCCAACACTACTTTTTATTCTTCCTTCCCTTTCTCCTGCTCCCTTCGCTTTCTCCCTTTGTCCCATATCTTTCTTCCCGACTTGTCTTTTCAATACTTTGGGCCAAATTGGCCCCAAGTCTGGGCATGGTTTGACCAATTTTCAGAGGCCTGGCTGGTGACAGCAGGGACAGCAGGCAGTGAGAGGCCCGGGACTGACAGGCTCCCCATCCCCTAGGGGGCGCCTGCCTGCCACACCCAGCTGACATAGAACCTTTGTCACAATGCCCGCTACCGTGGCGAATATCTGGTGACTTTACAGGTGACAGGGACACTGCAGGACTTGGTGGCAGCTCAGCAATTTCTCACTTCCCCAAAGAAGCGGAATTCTGCAAATTGCTGCCTTTGCTCTTGAAAGGATATCATCAGGTGAGTGTTTTGGTGTCATACTCTGAAAACCAGAGCAGAAATGGTGAAATATTCCCATGATATGCATGGTCCCTGCACCAAAGCACCGTGACTCAGCCTAAGGAGATCTGCAGCTTATTTTTTTGTACTGCCAGCAGATTGTGGAACCACAGTATAAAAACCATCCTTATGGAGAGATCTGCGTATTTTAGGCTTAGTCTTAGTGTGTCAAGTAGCTGGGGTTTTTGCTTGGGCCTAATCCATACGGTCTTATGGCCTTACTCCTAGTCTGAAGACGAATGTGCTAGAAACTATAAAGCAAAAAAATGTCCTGCAGCTTAGCCTTGCTTTGCCTGTCCTTGCCTGTCCTTGCCTTGCCTTATTTCCTTCTCATCCTGTTCTCTGTCCCATCCTCCCTCACTAACCCCTCGTCTGGCTGCATGTCTCGTCTTTCCTTTTCTCTCACTCTCCTGCTTCCTGCCTCTTTTCCTGCAATTCCTCAATCTCACTCCTGAAGCCCAACACTACTTTTTATTCTTCCTTCCCTTTCTCCTGTTCCCTTCGCTTTCTCCCTTTGTCCCATATCTTTCTTCCCGACTTGTCTTTTCAATACTTTGGGCCAAATTGGCCCCAAGTCTGGGCATGGTTTGACCAATTTTCAGAGGCCTGGCTGGTGACAGCAGGGACAGCAGGCAGTGAGAGGCCCGGGGCTGACAGGCTCCCCATCCCCTAGGGGGCGCCTGCCTGCCACACAAAGCTGACATAGAACCTTTGTCACAATGCCCGCTACCGTGGCGAATATCTGGTGACTTTACAGGTGACAGGGACACTGCAGGACTTGGTGGCAGCTCAGCAATTTCTCCCTTCCCCAAAGAAGCGGAATTCTGCAAATTGCTGCCTTTGCTCTTGAAAGGATATCATCAGGTGAGTGTTTTGGTGTCATACTCTGAAAACCAGAGCAGAAATGGTGAACTATTCCCATGATATGCATGGTCCCTGCACCAAAGCACCATGACTCAGCCTAAGGAGATCTGCAGCTTATTTTTTTGTACTGCCAGCAGATTGTGGAACCACAGTATAAAAACCATCCTTATGGAGAGATCTGCGTATTTTAGGCTTAGTCTAAGTGTCTCAAGTAGCTGGGGTTTTTGCTTGGGCCTAATCCATATGGTCTTATGGCCTTACTCCTAGTCTGAAGACGAATGTGCTAGAAACTATAAAGCCAAAAAATGTCCTGCAGCCTAGCCTTGCTTTGCCTGTCCTTGCCTGTCCTTGCCTTGCCTTATTTCCTTCTCATCCTGTTCTCTGTCCCATCCTCCCTCACTAACCCCTCGTCTGGCTGCATGTCTCGTCTTTCCTTTTCTCTCACTCTCCTGCTTCCTGCCTCTTTTCCTGCAATTCCTCCATCTCACTCCTGAAGCCCAACACTACTTTTTATTCTTCCTTCCCTTTCTCCTGCTCCCTTCGCTTTCTCCCTTTGTCCCATATCTTTCTTCCCGACTTGTCTTTTCAATACTTTGGGCAAAATTGGACCCCAAGTCTGGGCATGGTTTGAACAATTTTCAGAGGCCTGGCTGGTGACAGCAGGGACAGCAGGCAGTGACAGGCCTGGGGCTGACAGGCTCCCCATCCTTTAGGGGGCGCCTGGCTGCCACACCCAGCTGACATAGAACCTTTGTCACAATGCCCGCTACCGTGGCGAATATCTGGTGACTTTACAGGTGACAGGGACACTGCAGGACTTGGTGGCAGCTCAGCAATTTCTCAGTTCCCCAAAGAAGCGGAATTCTGCAAATTGCTGCCTTTGCTCTTGAAAGGATATCATCAGGTGAGTGTTTTGGTGTCATACTCTGAAAACCAGAGCAGAAATGGTGAACTATTCCCATGATATGCATGGTCCCTGCACCAAAGCACCATGACTCAGCCTAAGGAGATCTGCAGCTTATTTTTTTGTACTGCCAGCAGATTGTGGAAGCACAGTATAAAAACCATCCTTATGGAGAGATCTGCGTATTTTAGGCTTAGTCTTAGTGTGTCAAGTAGCTGGGGTTTTTGCTTGGGCCTAATCCATACGGTCTTATGGCCTTACTCCTAGTCTGAAGACGAATGTGCTAGAAACTATAAAGCGAAAAAATGTCCTGCAGCCTAGCCTTGCTTTGCTTGTCCTTGCCTGTCCTTGCCTTGCCTTATTTCCTTCTCATCCTGTTCTCTGTCCCATCCTCCCTCACTAACCCCTCGTCTGGCTGCATGTCTCTACTTTCCTTTTCTCTCACTCTCCTGCTTCCTGCCTCTTTTCCTGCAATTCCTCCATCTCACTCCTGCAGCCCAACACTACTTTTTGTTCTTCCTTCCCTTTCTCCTGCTCCCTTCGCTTTCTCCCTCTGTCCCATATCTTTCTTCCCGACTTGTCTTTTCAAGACTTTGGGCCAAATTGGCCCCAAGTCTGGGCATGGTTTGACCAATTTTCAGAGGCCTGGCTGGTGACAGCAGGGACAGCAGGCAGTGAGAGGCCCGGGGCTGACAGGCTCCCCATCCCCTAGGGGGCGCCTGCCTGCCACACCCAGCTGACATAGAACCTTTGTCACAATGCCCGCTACCGTGGCGAATATCTGGTGACTTTACAGGTGACAGGGACACTGCAGGACTTGGTGGCAGCTCAGCAATTTCTCACTTCCCCAAAGAAGCGGAATTCTGCAAATTGCTGCCTTTGCTCTTGAAAGGATATCATCAGGTGAGTGTTTTGGTGTCATACTCTGAAAACCAGAGCAGAAATGGTGAAATATTCCCATGATATGCATGGTCCCTGCACCAAAGCACCGTGACTCAGCCTAAGGAGATCTGCAGCTTATTTTTTTGTACTGCCAGCAGATTGTGGAAGCACAGTATAAAAACCATCCTTATGGAGAGATCTGCGTATTTTAGGCTTAGTCTAAGTGTCTCAAGTAGCTGGGGTTTTTGCTTGGGCCTAATCCATATGGTCTTATGGCCTTACTCCTAGTCTGAAGACGAATGTGCTAGAAACTATAAAGCCAAAAAATGTCCTGCAGCCTAGCCTTGCTTTGCCTGTCCTTGCCTGTCCTTGCCTTGCCTTATTTCCTTCTCATCCTGTTCTCTGTCCCATCCTCCCTCACTAACCCCTCGTCTGGCTGCATGTCTCTACTTTCCTTTTCTCTCACTCTCCTGCTTCCTGCCTCTTTTCCTGCAATTCCTCCATCTCACTCCTGAAGCCCAACACTACTTTTTATTCTTCCTTCCCTTTCTCCTGCTCCCTTCGCTTTCTCCCTATGTCCCATATCTTTCCTCTCGACTTCTCTGTTGGAGACTTTGGGCCAAATTGGCCCCAAGTCTGGGCATGGTTTGACAAGTTTTCAGAGGCTGGCTGGTGACAGCAGGGACAGCAGGCAGTGCCAGGCCTGGGGCTGACAGGCTCCCCATCCCCTAGGGGGCGCCTGGCTGCCACACCCAGCTGACATAGAACCTTTGTCACAATGCCCGCTACCGTGGCGAATATCTGGTGACTTTACAGGTGACAGGGACACTGCAGGACTTGGTGTCAGCTCAGCAATTTCTCAGTTCCCCAAAGAAGCGGAATTCTGCAAATTGTTGCCTTTGCTCTTGAAAGGATATCATCAGGTGGGTGTTTTGTTGTCATACTCTGAAAACCAGAGCAGAAATGGTGAACTATTCCCATGATATGCATGGTCCCTGCACCAAAGCACCATGACTCAGCCTAAGGAGATCTGCAGCTTATTTTTTTGTACTGCCAGCAGATTGTGGAAGCACAGTATAAAAACCATCCTTATGGAGAGATCTGCGTATTTTAGGCTTAGTCTAAGTGTCTCAAGTAGCTGGGGTTTTTGCTTGGGCCTAATCCATATGGTCTTATGGCCTTACTCCTAGTCTGAAGACGAATGTGCTAGAAACTATAAAGCCAAAAAATGTCCTGCAGCCTAGCCTTGCTTTGCCTGTCCTTGCCTGTCCTTGCCTTGCCTTATTTCCTTCTCATCCTGTTCTCTGTCCCATCCTCCCTCACTAACCCCTCGTCTGGCTGCATGTCTCGTCTTTCCTTTTCTCTCACTCTCCTGCTTCCTGCCTCTTTTCCTGCAATTCCTCCATCTCACTCCTGAAGCCCAACACTACTTTTTATTCTTCCTTCCCTTTCTCCTGCTCCCTTCGCTTTCTCCCTTTGTCCCATATCTTTCTTCCCGACTTGTCTTTTCAATACTTTGGGCAAAATTGGACCCCAAGTCTGGGCATGGTTTGAACAATTTTCAGAGGCCTGGCTGGTGACAGCAGGGACAGCAGGCAGTGACAGGCCTGGGGCTGACAGGCTCCCCATCCTTTAGGGGGCGCCTGGCTGCCACACCCAGCTGACATAGAACCTTTGTCACAATGCCCGCTACCGTGGCGAATATCTGGTGACTTTACAGGTGACAGGGACACTGCAGGACTTGGTGGCAGCTCAGCAATTTCTCAGTTCCCCAAAGAAGCGGAATTCTGCAAATTGCTGCCTTTGCTCTTGAAAGGATATCATCAGGTGAGTGTTTTGGTGTCATACTCTGAAAACCAGAGCAGAAATGGTGAACTATTCCCATGATATGCATGGTCCCTGCACCAAAGCACCATGACTCAGCCTAAGGAGATCTGCAGCTTATTTTTTTGTACTGCCAGCAGATTGTGGAAGCACAGTATAAAAACCATCCTTATGGAGAGATCTGCGTATTTTAGGCTTAGTCTTAGTGTGTCAAGTAGCTGGGGTTTTTGCTTGGGCCTAATCCATACGGTCTTATGGCCTTACTCCTAGTCTGAAGACGAATGTGCTAGAAACTATAAAGCGAAAAAATGTCCTGCAGCCTAGCCTTGCTTTGCTTGTCCTTGCCTGTGCTTGCCTTGCCTTATTTCCTTCTCATCCTGTTCTCTGTCCCATCCTCCCTCACTAACCCCTCGTCTGGCTGCATGTCTCTACTTTCCTTTTCTCTCACTCTCCTGCTTCCTGCCTCTTTTCCTGCAATTCCTCCATCTCACTCCTGCAGCCCAACACTACTTTTTGTTCTTCCTTCCCTTTCTCCTGCTCCCTTCGCTTTCTCCCTCTGTCCCATATCTTTCTTCCCGACTTGTCTTTTCAAGACTTTGGGCCAAATTGGCCCCAAGTCTGGGCATGGTTTGACCAATTTTCAGAGGCCTGGCTGGTGACAGCAGGGACAGCAGGCAGTGAGAGGCCCGGGGCTGACAGGCTCCCCATCCCCTAGGGGGCGCCTGCCTGCCACACCCAGCTGACATAGAACCTTTGTCACAATGCCCGCTACCGTGGCGAATATCTGGTGACTTTACAGGTGACAGGGACACTGCAGGACTTGGTGGCAGCTCAGCAATTTCTCAGTTCCCCAAAGAAGCGGAATTCTGCAAATTGCTGCCTTTGCTCTTGAAAGGATATCATCAGGTGAGTGTTTTGTTGTCATACTCTGAAAACCAGAGCAGAAATGGTGAACTATTCCCATGATATGCATGGTCCCTGCACCAAAGCACCGTGACTCAGCCTAAGGAGATCTGCAGCTTATTTTTTTGTACTGCCAGCAGATTGTGGAAGCACAGTATAAAAACCATCCTTATGGAGAGATCTGCGTATTTTAGGCTTAGTCTAAGTGTCTCAAGTAGCTGGGGTTTTTGCTTGGGCCTAATCCATATGGTCTTATGGCCTTACTCCTAGTCTGAAGACGAATGTGCTAGAAACTATAAAGCCAAAAAATGTCCTGCAGCCTAGCCTTGCTTTGCCTGTCCTTGCCTGTCCTTGCCTTGCCTTATTTCCTTCTCATCCTGTTCTCTGTCCCATCCTCCCTCACTAACCCCTCGTCTGGCTGCATGTCTCTACTTTCCTTTTCTCTCACTCTCCTGCTTCCTGCCTCTTTTCCTGCAATTCCTCCATCTCACTCCTGAAGCCCAACACTACTTTTTATTCTTCCTTCCCTTTCTCCTGCTCCCTTCGCTTTCTCCCTATGTCCCATATCTTTCCTCTCGACTTCTCTGTTGGAGACTTTGGGCCAAATTGGCCCCAAGTCTGGGCATGGTTTGACAAGTTTTCAGAGGCTGGCTGGTGACAGCAGGGACAGCAGGCAGTGCCAGGCCTGGGGCTGACAGGCTCCCCATCCCCTAGGGGGCGCCTGGCTGCCACACCCAGCTGACATAGAACCTTTGTCACAATGCCCGCTACCGTGGCGAATATCTGGTGACTTTACAGGTGACAGGGACACTGCAGGACTTGGTGGCAGCTCAGCAATTTCTCAGTTCCCCAAAGAAGCGGAATTCTGCAAATTGCTGCCTTTGCTCTTGAAAGGATATCATCAGGTGAGTGTTTTGTTGTCATACTCTGAAAACCAGAGCAGAAATGGTGAACTATTCCCATGATATGCATGGTCCCTGCACCAAAGCACCGTGACTCAGCCTAAGGAGATCTGCAGCTTATTTTTTTGTACTGCCAGCAGATTGTGGAAGCACAGTATAAAAACCATCCTTATGGAGAGATCTGCGTATTTTAGGCTTAGTCGTAGTGTCTCAAGTAGCTGGGGTTTTTGCTTGGGCCTAATCCATACGGTCTTATGGCCTTACTCCTAGTCTGAAGACGAATGTGCTAGAAACTATAAAGCGAAAAAATGTCCTGCAGCCTAGCCTTGCTTTGCCTGTCCTTGCCTGTGCTTGCCTTGCCTTATTTCCTTCTCATCCTGTTCTCTGTCCCATCCTCCCTCACTAACCCCTCGTCTGGCTGCGTGTCTCTACTTTCCTTTTCTCTCACTCTCCTGCTTCCTGCCTCTTTTCCTGCAATTCCTCCATCTCACTCCTGCAGCCCAACACTACTTTTTATTCTTCCTTCCCTTTCTCCTGCTCCCTTCGCTTTCTCCCTCTGTCCCATATCTTTCTTCCCGACTTGTCTTTTCAAGACTTTGGGCCAAATTGGCCCCATGTCTGGGCATGGTTTGACCAATTTTCAGAGGCCTGGCTGGTGACAGCAGGGACAGCAGGCAGTGACAGGCCCGGGGCTGACAGGCTCCCCATCTCCTAGGGGGCGCCTGGCGGCCACACCCAGCTGACATAGAACCTTTGTCACAATGCCCGCTACCGTGGCGAGTATGTGGTGACTCTGCAGGTGACAGGGACACTGCAGGACTTGGTGTCAGCTCAGCAATTTCTCAGTTCCCCAAAGAAGCGGAATTCTGCAAATTGTTGCCTTTGCTCTTGAAAGGATATCATCAGGTGGGTGTTTTGTTGTCATACTCTGAAAACCAGAGCAGAAATGGTGAACTATTCCCATGATATGCATGGTCCCTGCACCAAAGCACCATGACTCAGCCTAAGGAGATCTGCAGCTTATTTTTTTGTACTGCCAGCAGATTGTGGAAGCACAGTATAAAAACCATCCTTATGGAGAGATCTGCGTATTTTAGGCTTAGTCTAAGTGTCTCAAGTAGCTGGGGTTTTTGCTTGGGCCTAATCCATATGGTCTTATGGCCTTACTCCTAGTCTGAAGACGAATGTGCTAGAAACTATAAAGCCAAAAAATGTCCTGCAGCCTAGCCTTGCTTTGCCTGTCCTTGCCTGTCCTTGCCTTGCCTTATTTCCTTCTCATCCTGTTCTCTGTCCCATCCTCCCTCACTAACCCCTCGTCTGGCTGCATGTCTCGTCTTTCCTTTTCTCTCACTCTCCTGCTTCCTGCCTCTTTTCCTGCAATTCCTCCATCTCACTCCTGAAGCCCAACACTACTTTTTATTCTTCCTTCCCTTTCTCCTGCTCCCTTCGCTTTCTCCCTTTGTCCCATATCTTTCTTCCCGACTTGTCTTTTCAATACTTTGGGCAAAATTGGACCCCAAGTCTGGGCATGGTTTGAACAATTTTCAGAGGCCTGGCTGGTGACAGCAGGGACAGCAGGCAGTGACAGGCCTGGGGCTGACAGGCTCCCCATCCTTTAGGGGGCGCCTGGCTGCCACACCCAGCTGACATAGAACCTTTGTCACAATGCCCGCTACCGTGGCGAATATCTGGTGACTTTACAGGTGACAGGGACACTGCAGGACTTGGTGGCAGCTCAGCAATTTCTCAGTTCCCCAAAGAAGCGGAATTCTGCAAATTGCTGCCTTTGCTCTTGAAAGGATATCATCAGGTGAGTGTTTTGGTGTCATACTCTGAAAACCAGAGCAGAAATGGTGAACTATTCCCATGATATGCATGGTCCCTGCACCAAAGCACCATGACTCAGCCTAAGGAGATCTGCAGCTTATTTTTTTGTACTGCCAGCAGATTGTGGAAGCACAGTATAAAAACCATCCTTATGGAGAGATCTGCGTATTTTAGGCTTAGTCTTAGTGTGTCAAGTAGCTGGGGTTTTTGCTTGGGCCTAATCCATACGGTCTTATGGCCTTACTCCTAGTCTGAAGACGAATGTGCTAGAAACTATAAAGCGAAAAAATGTCCTGCAGCCTAGCCTTGCTTTGCTTGTCCTTGCCTGTGCTTGCCTTGCCTTATTTCCTTCTCATCCTGTTCTCTGTCCCATCCTCCCTCACTAACCCCTCGTCTGGCTGCATGTCTCTACTTTCCTTTTCTCTCACTCTCCTGCTTCCTGCCTCTTTTCCTGCAATTCCTCCATCTCACTCCTGCAGCCCAACACTACTTTTTGTTCTTCCTTCCCTTTCTCCTGCTCCCTTCGCTTTCTCCCTCTGTCCCATATCTTTCTTCCCGACTTGTCTTTTCAAGACTTTGGGCCAAATTGGCCCCAAGTCTGGGCATGGTTTGACCAATTTTCAGAGGCCTGGCTGGTGACAGCAGGGACAGCAGGCAGTGAGAGGCCCGGGGCTGACAGGCTCCCCATCCCCTAGGGGGCGCCTGCCTGCCACACCCAGCTGACATAGAACCTTTGTCACAATGCCCGCTACCGTGGCGAGTATGTGGTTACTCTGCAGGTGACAGGGACACTGCAGGACTTGGTGGCAGCTCTGCAATTTCTCCCTTCGCCAAAGAAGCGGAATTCTGCAAATTGCTGCCTTTGCTCTTGAAAGGATATCATCAGGTGGGTGTTTTGGTGTCATACTCTGAAAACCAGAGCAGAAATGGTGAACTATTCCCATGATATGCATGGTCCCTGCACCAAAGCACCATGACTCAGCCTAAGGAGATCTGCAGCTTATTTTTTTGTACTGCCAGCAGATTGTGGAAGCACAGTATAAAAACCATCCTTATGGAGAGATCTGCGTATTTTAGGCTTAGTCTAAGTGTCTCAAGTAGCTGGGGTTTTTGCTTGGGCCTAATCCATATGGTCTTATGGCCTTACTCCTAGTCTGAAGACGAATGTGCTAGAAACTATAAAGCCAAAAAATGTCATGCAGCCTAGCCTTGCTTTGCCTGTCCTTGCCTGTCCTTGCCTTGCCTTATTTCCTTCTCATCCTGTTCTCTGTCCCATCCTCCCTCACTAACCCCTCGTCTGGCTGCATGTCTCGTCTTTCCTTTTCTCTCACTCTCCTGCTTCCTGCCTCTTTTCCTGCAATTCCTCCATCTCACTCCTGAAGCCCAACACTACTTTTTATTCTTCCTTCCCTTTCTCCTGCTCCCTTCGCTTTCTCCCTTTGTCCCATATCTTTCTTCCCGACTTGTCTTTTCAATACTTTGGGCCAAATTGGCCCCAAGTCTGGGCATGGTTTGACCAATTTTCAGAGGCCTGGCTGGTGACAGCAGGGACAGCAGGCAGTGAGAGGCCCGGGGCTGACAGGCTCCCCATCCCCTAGGGGGCGCCTGCCTGCCACACCCAGCTGACATAGAACCTTTGTCACAATGCCCGCTACCGTGGCGAATATCTGGTGACTTTACAGGTGACAGGGACACTGCAGGACTTGGTGGCAGCTCAGCAATTTCTCAGTTCCCCAAAGAAGCGGAATTCTGCAAATTGCTGCCTTTGCTCTTGAAAGGATATCATCAGGTGAGTGTTTTGGTGTCATACTCTGAAAACCAGAGCAGAAATGGTGAACTATTCCCATGATATGCATGGTCCCTGCACCAAAGCACCATGACTCAGCCTAAGGAGATCTGCAGCTTATTTTTTTGTACTGCCAGCAGATTGTGGAAGCACAGTATAAAAACCATCCTTATGGAGAGATCTGCGTATTTTAGGCTTAGTCTTAGTGTGTCAAGTAGCTGGGGTTTTTGCTTGGGCCTAATCCATACGGTCTTATGGCCTTACTCCTAGTCTGAAGACGAATGTGCTAGAAACTATAAAGCGAAAAAATGTCCTGCAGCCTAGCCTTGCTTTGCTTGTCCTTGCCTGTGCTTGCCTTGCCTTATTTCCTTCTCATCCTGTTCTCTGTCCCATCCTCCCTCACTAACCCCTCGTCTGGCTGCATGTCTCTACTTTCCTTTTCTCTCACTCTCCTGCTTCCTGCCTCTTTTCCTGCAATTCCTCCATCTCACTCCTGCAGCCCAACACTACTTTTTATTCTTCCTTCCCTTTCTCCTGCTCCCTTCGCTTTCTCCCTCTGTCCCATATCTTTCTTCCCGACTTGTCTTTTCAAGACTTTGGGCCAAATTGGCCCCATGTCTGGGCATGGTTTGACCAATTTTCAGAGGCCTGGCTGGTGACAGCAGGGACAGCAGGCAGTGACAGGCCAGGGGCTGACAGGCTCCCCATCCCCTAGCGGGCGCCTGGCGGCCACACCCAGCTGACATAGAACCTTTGTCACAATGCCCGCTACCGTGGCGACTATGTGGTTACTCTGCAGGTGACAGGGACACTACAGGACTTGGTGGCAGCTCTGCAATTTCTCACTTCCCCAAAGAAGCGGAATTCTGCAAATTGCTGCCTTTGCTCTTGAAAGGATGTCATCAGGTGGGTGTTTTGTTGTCATACTCTGAAAACCAGAGCAGAAATGGTGAAATATTCCCATGATATGCATGGTCCCTGCACCAAAGCACCGTGACTCAGCCTAAGGAGATCTGCAGCTTATTTTTTTGTACTGCCAGCAGATTGTGGAACCACAGTATAAAAACCATCCTTATGGAGAGATCTGCGTATTTTAGGCTTAGTCTTAGTGTCTCAAGTAGCTGGGGTTTTTGCTTGGGCCTAATCCATACGGTCTTATGGCCTTACTCCTAGTCTGAAGACGAATGTGCTAGAAACTATAAAGCAAAAAAATGTCCTGCAGCTTAGCCTTGCTTTGCCTGTCCTTGCCTGTCCTTGCCTTGCCTTATTTCCTTCTCATCCTGTTCTCTGTCCCATCCTCCCTCACTAACCCCTCGTCTGGCTGCATGTCTCGTCTTTCCTTTTCTCTCACTCTCCTGCTTCCTGCCTCTTTTCCTGCAATTCCTCAATCTCACTCCTGAAGCCCAACACTACTTTTTATTCTTCCTTCCCTTTCTCCTGCTCCCTTCGCTTTCTCCCTTTGTCCCATATCTTTCTTCCCGACTTGTCTTTTCAAGACTTTGGGCCAAATTGGCCCCAAGTCTGGGCATGGTTTGACCAATTTTCAGAGGCCTGGCTGGTGACAGCAGGGACAGCAGGCAGTGAGAGGCCCGGGGCTGACAGGCTCCCCATCCCCTAGGGGGCGCCTGCCTGCCACACCCAGCTGACATAGAACCTTTGTCACAATGCCCGCTACCGTGGCGAGTATGTGGTTACTCTGCAGGTGACAGGGACACTGCAGGACTTGGTGGCAGCTCTGCAATTTCTCCCTTCGCCAAAGAAGCGGAATTCTGCAAATTGCTGCCTTTGCTCTTGAAAGGATATCATCAGGTGGGTGTTTTGGTGTCATACTCTGAAAACCAGAGCAGAAATGGTGAAATATTCCCATGATATGCATGGTCCCTGCACCAAAGCACCGTGACTCAGCCTAAGGAGATCTGCAGCTTATTTTTTTGTACTGCCAGCAGATTGTGGAAGCACAGTATAAAAACCATCCTTATGGAGAGATCTGCGTATTTTAGGCTTAGTCTTAGTGTCTCAAGTAGCTGGGGTTTTTGCTTGGGCCTAATCCATACGGTCTTCTGGCCTTACTCCTAGTCTGAAGACGAATGTGCTAGAAACTATAAAGCAAAAAAATGTCCTGCAGCTTAGCCTTGCTTTGCCTGTCCTTGCCTGTCCTTGCCTTGCCTTATTTCCTTCTCATCCTGTTCTCTGTCACATCCTCCCTCACTAACCCCTCGTCTGGCTGCATGTCTCGTCTTTCCTTTTCTCTCACTCTCCTGCTTCCTGCCTCTTTTCCTGCAATTCCTCCATCTCACTCCTGAAGCCCAACACTACTTTTTATTCTTCCTTCCCTTTCGCCTGCTCCCTTCGCTTTCTCCCTCTGTCCCATATCTTTCTTCCCGACTTGTCTTTTCAATACTTTGGGCCAAATTGGCCCCAAGTCTGGGCATGGTTTGACCAATTTTCAGAGGCCTGGCTGGTGACAGCAGGGACAGCAGGCAGTGAGAGGCCCGGGGCTGACAGGCTCCCCATCCCCTAGGGGGCGCCTGGCTGCCACACCCAGCTGACATAGAACCTTTGTCATAATGCCCGCTACCGTGGCGACTATGTGGTTACTCTGCAGGTGACAGGGACACTGCTTGACTTGGTGGCAGCTCTGCAATTTCTCACTTCCCCAAAGAAGCGGAATTCTGCAAATTGCTGCCTTTGCTCTTGAAAGGATGTCATCAGGTGGGTGTTTTGGTGTCATACTCTGAAAACCAGAGCAGAAATGGTGAACTATTCCCATGATATGCATGGTCCCTGCACCAAAGCACCATGACTCAGCCTAAGGAGATCTGCAGCTTATTTTTTTGTACTGCCAGCAGATTGTGGAAGCACAGTATAAAAACCATCCTTATGGAGAGATCTGCGTATTTTAGGCTTAGTCTAAGTGTCTCAAGTAGCTGGGGTTTTTGCTTGGGCCTAATCCATACGGTCTTATGGCCTTACTCCTAGTCTGAAGACGAATGTGCTAGAAACTATAAAGCGAAAAAATGTCCTGCAGCCTAGCCTTGCTTTGCCTGTCCTTGCCTGTGCTTGCCTTGCCTTATTTCCTTCTCATCCTGTTCTCTGTCCCATCCTCCCTCACTAACCCCTCGTCTGGCTGCGTGTCTCTACTTTCCTTTTCTCTCACTCTCCTGCTTCCTGCCTCTTTTCCTGCAATTCCTCCATCTCACTCCTGAAGCCCAACACTACTTTTTATTCTTCCTTCCCTTTCTCCTGCTCCCTTCGCTTTCTCCCTCTGTCCCATATCTTTCTTCCCGACTTGTCTTTTCAAGACTTTGGGCCAAATTGGCCCCAAGTCTGGGCATGGTTTGACCAATTTTCAGAGGCCTGGCTGGTAAACAGCAGGGACAGCAGGCAGTGACAGGCCCGGGGCTGACAGGCTCCCCATCTCCTAGGGGGCGTCTGGCGGCCACACCCAGCTGACATAGAACCTTTCTCACAATGCCTGCTACCGTGGCGAGTATGTGGTGACTCTGCAGGTGTCAGGGACACTGCAGGACTTGGTGTCAGCTCAGCAATTTCTCACTTCCCCAAAGAAGCGGAATTCTGCAAATTGTTGCCTTTGCTCTTGAAAGGATATCATCAGGTGGGTGTTTTGTTGTCATACTCTGAAAACCAGAGCAGAAATGGTGAAATATTCCCATGATATGCATGGTCCCTGCACCAAAGCACCGTGACTCAGCCTAAGGAGATCTGCAGCTTATTTTTTTGTACTGCCAGCAGATTGTGGAAGCACAGTATAAAAACCATCCTTATGGAGAGATCTGCGTATTTTAGGCTTAGTCTTAGTGTCTCAAGTAGCTGGGGTTTTTGCTTGGGCCTAATCCATACGGTCTTCTGGCCTTACTCCTAGTCTGAAGACGAATGTGCTAGAAACTATAAAGGAAAAAAATGTCCTGCAGCTTAGCCTTGCTTTGCCTGTCCTTGCCTGTCCTTGCCTTGCCTTATTTCCTTCTCATCCTGTTCTCTGTCCCATCCTCCCTCACTAACCCCTCGTCTGGCTGCATGTCTCGTCTTTCCTTTTCTCTCACTCTCCTGCTTCCTGCCTCTTTTCCTGCAATTCCTCCATCTCACTCCTGAAGCCCAACACTACTTTTTATTCTTCCTTCCCTTTCTCCTGCTCCCTTCGCTTTCTCCCTATGTCCCATATCTTTCCTCTCGACTTCTCTGTTGGAGACATTGGGCCAAATTGGTCCCAAGTCTGGGCATGGTTTGACAAGTTTTCAGAGGCTGGCTGGTGACAGCAGGGACAGCAGGCAGTGCCAGGCCTGGGGCTGACAGGTTCCCCATCCCCTAGGGGGCGCCTGTCTGCCACACCCAGCTGACATAGAACCTTTGTCACAATGCCCGCTACCGTGGCGAGTATGTGGTGACTCTGCAGGTGACAGGGACACTGCAGGACTTGGTGGCACGTCAACAATTTCTCACTTCCCCAAAGAAGCGGAATTCTGCAAATTGCTGCCTTTGCTCTTGAAAGGATATCATCAGGTGAGTGTTTTGGTGTCATACTCTGAAAACCAGAGCAGAAATGGTGAACTATTCCCATGATATGCATGGTCCCTGCACCAAAGCACCGTGACTCATTGTGGAAGCACAGTATAAAAACCATCCTTATGGAGAGATCTGCGTATTTTAGGCTTAGTCTTAGTGTCTCAAGTAGCTGGGGTTTTTGCTTGGGCCTAATCCATACGGTCTTATGGCCTTACTCCTAGTCTGAAGACGAATGTGCTAGAAACTATAAAGCGAAAAAATGTCCTGCAGCTTAGCCTTGCTTTGCCTGTCCTTGCCGGTCCTTGCCTTGCCTTATTTCCTTCTCATCCTGTTCTCTGTCCCATCCTCTCTCACTAACCCCTCATCTGGCTCCATGTCTCTTCTTTCCTTTTCTCTCACTCTCCTGCTTCCTGCCTCTTTAATGGAAATTCCTCCATCTCACTCCTGTAGCCCAACACTACTTTTTATTATTCCTTCCCTTTCTCCTTCTCCCTTCGCTTTCTCCCTCTATCCAATATCTTTCTTCACGACTTGTCTTTTCAAGACTTTGGGCAAAATTGGCCCCAAGTCTGGGCATGGTTTGACCAATTTTCAGAGGCCTGGCTGGTGACTGCAGGGACAGCAGGCAGTGAGAGGCCCGGGGCTGACAGGCTCCCCATCCCCTAGGGGGCGCCTGCCTGCCACACCCAGCTGACATAGAACCTTTGTCACAATGCCCGCTACCGTGGCGAATATCTGGTGACTTTACAGGTGACAGGGATACTGCAGGACTTGGTGGCAGCTCAGCAATTTCTCACTTCCCCAAAGAAGCGGAATTCTGCAAATTGCTGCCTTTGCTCTTGAAAGGATATCATCAGGTGGGTGTTTTGGTGTCATACTCTGAAAACCAGAGCAGAAATGGTGAAATATTCCCATGATATGCATGGTCCCTGCACCAAAGCACCGTGACTCAGCCTAAGGAGATCTGCAGCTTATTATTTATACTGCCAGCAGATTGTGGAAGCACAGTATAAAAACCATCCTTATGGAGAGATCTGCGTATTTTAGGCTTAGTCTTAGTGTCTCAAGTAGCTGGGGATTTGCTTGGGCCTAATCCATACGGTCTTATGGCCTTACTCCTAGTCTGAAGACGAATGTGCTAGAAACTATAAAGCGAAAAAATGTCCTGCAGCTTAGCCTTGCTTTGCCTGTCCTTGCCTGTCCTTGCCTTGCCTTATTTCCTTCTCATCCTGTTTTCTGTCCCATCCTCTCTCACTAACCCCTCGTCTGGCTGCATGTCTCGTCTTTCCTTTTCTCTCACTCTCCTGCTTCCTGCCTCTTTTCCTGCAATTCCTCCATCTCACTCCTGAAGCCCAACACTACTTTTTATTCTTCCTTCCCTTTCTCCTGCTCCCTTCGCTTTCTCCCTCTGTCCCATATCTTTCTTCCCGACTTGTCTTTTCAAGACTTTGGGGCAAATTGGCCCCAAGTCTGGGCATGGTTTGACCAATTTTCAGAGGCCTGGCTGGTGACAGCAGGGACAGCAGGCAGTGAGAGGCCCGGGGCTGACAGGCTCCCCATCCCCTAGGGGGCGCCTGGCTGCCACACCCAGCTGACATAGAACCTTTGTCACAATGCCCGCTACCGTGGCGAGTATGTGGTGACTCTGCAGGTGACAGGGACACTGCAGGACTTGGTGGCAGCTCAGCAATTTCTCCCTTCGCCAAAGAAGCGGAATTCTGCAAATTGCTGCCTTTGCTCTTGAAAGGATATCATCAGGTGGGTGTTTTGGTGTCATACTCTGAAAACCAGAGCAGAAATGGTGAACTATTCCCATGATATGCATGGTCCCTGCACCAAAGCACCATGACTCAGCCTAAGGAGATCTGCAGCTTATTTTTTTGTACTGCCAGCAGATTGTGGAAGCACAGTATAAAAACCATCCTTATGGAGAGATCTGCGTATTTTAGGCTTAGTCTTAGTGTCTCAAGTAGCTGGGGATTTGCTTGGGCCTAATCCATACGGTCTTATGGCCTTACTCCTAGTCTGAAGACGAATGTGCTAGAAACTATAAAGCGAAAAAATGTCCTGCAGCTTAGCCTTGCTTTGCCTGTCCTTGCCTGTCCTTGCCTTGCCTTATTTCCTTCTCATCCTGTTCTCTGTCCCATCCTCCCTCACTAACCCCTCGTCTGGCTGCATGTCTCGTCTTTCCTTTTCTCTCACTCTCCTGCTTCCTGCCTCTTTTCCTGCAATTCCTCCATCTCACTCCTGAAGCCCAACACTACTTTTTATTCTTCCTTCCCTTTCTCCTGCTCCCTTCGCTTTCTCCCTCTGTCCCATATCTTTCTTCCCGACTTGTCTTTTCTAGACTTAGGGGCAAATTGGCCCCAAGTCTGGGCATGGTTTGACCAATTTTCAGAGGCCTGGCTGGTGACAGCAGGGGCAGCAGGCAGTGACAGGCCCGGGGCTGACAGGCTCCCCATCCCCTAGGGGGCGCCTGGCTGCCACACCCAGCTGACATAGAACCTTTGTCACAATGCCCACTACCGTGGCGAGTATGTGGTGACTCTGCAGGTGACAGGGACACTGCAGGACTTGGTGGCAGCTCAGCAATTTCTCACTTCCCCAAAGAAGCGGAATTCTGCAAATTGCTGCCTTTGCTCTTGAAAGGATATCATCAGGTGGGTGTTTTGGTGTCATACTCTGTAAACCAGAGCAGAAATGGTGAAATATTCCCATGATATGCATGGTCCCTGCACCAAAGCACCATGACTCAGCCTAAGGAGATCTGCAGCTTATTTTTTTGTACTGCCAGCAGATTGTGGAAGCACAGTATAAAAACCATCCTTATGGAGAGATCTGCGTATTTTAGTCTTAGTCTTACTGTGTCAAGTAGCTGGGGTTTTTGCTTGGGCCTAATCCATACGGTCTTATGGCCTTACTCCTAGTCTGAAGACGAATGTGCTAGAAACTATAAAGCTATAACATGTCCTGCAGCCTAGCCTTGCTTTGCCTGTCCTTGCCTGTCCTTGCCTTGCCTTATTTCCTTCTCATCCTGTTCTCTGTCCCATCTTCTCTCACTAACCCCTCGTCTGGCTGCATGTCTCGTCTTTCCTTTTCTCTCACTCTCCTGCTTCGGGCCTCTTTTCCTGAAATTCCTCCATCTCACTCCTGTAGCCCAACACTACTTTTTATTCTTCCTTCCCTTTCTCCTGCTCCCTTCGCTTTCTCCCTCTGTCCCATATCTTTCTTCCCGACTTGTCTTTTCAAGACTTTGGGCCAAATTGGCCCCAAGTCTGGTCATGGTTTGACCAATATTCAGAGGCCTGGCTGGTGACAGCAGGGACAGCAGGCAGTGACAGGCCCGGGGCTGACAGGCTCCCCATCCCCTAGGGGGCGCCTGGCTGCCACACCCAGCTGACATAGAACCTTTGTCACAATGCCCGCTACCGTGGCGAATATCTGGTGACTTTACAGGTGACAGGGACACTGCAGGACTTGGTGTCAGCTCAGCAATTTCTCACTTCCCCAAAGAAGCGGAATTCTGCAAATTGCTGCCTTTGCTCTTGAAAGGATATCATCAGGTGGGTGTTTTGGTGTCATACTCTGAAAACCAGAGCAGAAATGGTGAAATATTCCCATGATATGCATGGTCCCTGCACCAAAGCACCGTGACTCAGCCTAAGGAGATCTGCAGCTTATTTTTTTGTACTGCCAGCAGATTGTGGAAGCACAGTATAAAAACCATCCTTATGGAGAGATCTGCGTATTTTAGGCTTAGTCTTAGTGTCTCAAGTAGCTGGGGTTTTTGCTTGGGCCTAATCCATACGGTCTTATGGCCTTACTCCTAGTCTGAAGACGAATGTGCTAGAAACTATAAAGCGAAAAAATGTCCTGCAGCCTAGCCTTGCTTTGCCTGTCCTTGCCTGTGCTTGCCTTGCCTTATTTCCTTCTCATCCTGTTCTCTGTCCCATCCTCCCTCACTAACCCCTCGTCTGGCTGCATGTCTCTACTTTCCTTTTCTCTCACTCTCCTGCTTCCTGCCTCTTTTCCTGCAATTCCTCCATCTCACTCCTGAAGCCCAACACTACTTTTTATTCTTCCTTCCCTTTCTCCTGCTCCCTTCGCTTTCTCCCTCTGTCCCATATCTTTCTTCCCGACTTGTCTTTTCAAGACTTTGGGGCAAATTGGCCCCAAGTCTGGGCATGGTTTGACCAATTTTCAGAGGCCTGGCTGGTGACAGCAGGGACAGCAGGCAGTGACAGGCCCGGGGCTGACAGGCTCCCCATCCCCTAGGGGGCGCCTGGCTGCCACACCCAGCTGACATAGAACCTTTGTCACAATGCCCGCTACCGTGGCGAGTATGTGGTGACTCTGCAGGTGACAGGGACACTGCAGGACTTGGTGGCAGCTCAGCAATTTCTCCCTTCGCCAAAGAAGCGGAATTCTGCAAATTGCTGCCTTTGCTCTTGAAAGCATATCATCAGGTGGGTGTTTTGGTGTCATACTCTGAAAACCAGAGCAGAAATGGTGAAATATTCCCATGATATGCATTGTCCCTGCACCAAGGCACCGTGACTCAGCCTAAGGAGATCTGCAGCTTATTTTTTTGTACTGCCAGCAGATTGTGGAAGCACAGTATAAAAACCATCCTTATGGAGAGATCTGCGTATTTTAGGCTTAGTCTTACTGTGTCAAGTAGCTGGGGTTTTTGCTTGGGCCTAATCCATACGGTCTTATGGCCTTACTCCTAGTCTGAAGACGAATGTGCTAGAAACTATAAAGCTATAACATGTCCTGCAGCCTAGCCTTGCTTTGCCTGTCCTTGCCTGTCCTTGCCTTGCCTTATTTCCTTCTCATCCTGTTTTCTGTCCCATCCTCTCTCACTAACCCCTCGTCTGGCTCCATGTCTCTTCTTTCCTTTTCTCTCACTCTCCTGCTTCCTGCCTCTTTAATGGCAATTCCTCCATCTCACTCCTGTAGCCCAACACTACTTTTTATTCTTCCTTCCCTTTCTCCTGCTCCCTTCGCTTTCTCCCTCTGTCCCATATCTTTCTTCACGACTTGTCTTTTCAAGACTTTGGGCAAAATTGGCCCCAAGTCTGGGCATGGTTTGACCAATTTTCAGAGGCCTGGCTGGTGACAGCAGGGGCAGCAGGCAGTGACAGGCCCGGGGCTGACAGGCTCCCCATCCCCTAGGGGGCGCCTGGCTGCCACACCCAGCTGACATAGAACCTTTGTCACAATGCCCGCTACCGTGGCGAATATTTGGTGACTTTACAGGTGACAGGGACACTGCAGGACTTGGTGTCAGCTCAGCAATTTCTCACTTCCCCAAAGAAGCGGAATTCTGCAAATTGCTGCCTTTGCTCTTGAAAGGATATCATCAGGTGGGTGTTTTGGTGTCATACTCTGAAAACCAGAGCAGAAATGGTGAAATATTCCCATGATATGCATGGTCCCTGCACCAAAGCACCGTGACTCAGCCTAAGGAGATCTGCAGCTTATTTTTTTGTACTGCCAGCAGATTGTGGAAGCACAGTATAAAAACCATCCTTATGGAGAGATCTGCGTATTTTAGGCTTAGTCTTAGTGTCTCAAGTAGCTGGGGTTTTTGCTTGGGCCTAATCCATACGGTCTTATGGCCTTACTCCTAGTCTGAAGACGAATGTGCTAGAAACTATAAAGCGAAAAAATGTCCTGCAGCCTAGCCTTGCTTTGCCTGTCCTTGCCTGTGCTTGCCTTGCCTTATTTCCTTCTCATCCTGTTCTCTGTCCCATCCTCCCTCACTAACCCCTCGTCTGGCTGCATGTCTCTACTTTCCTTTTCTCTCACTCTCCTGCTTCCTGCCTCTTTTCCTGCAATTCCTCCATCTCACTCCTGAAGCCCAACACTACTTTTTATTCTTCCTTCCCTTTCTCCTGCTCCCTTCGCTTTCTCCCTCTGTCCCATATCTCTCTTCCCGACTTGTCTTTTCAAGACTTTGGGGCATATTGGCCCCAAGTCTGGGCATGGTTTGACCAATTTTCAGAGGCCTGGCTGGTGACAGCAGGGACAGCAGGCAGTGACAGGCCCGGGGCTGACAGGCTCCCCATCCCCTAGCGGGCGCCTGGCGGCCACACCCAGCTGACATAGAACCTTTGTCACAGTGTCCGCTACCGTGGCGAGTATGTGGTGACTCTGCAGGTGACAGGGACACTGCAGGACTTGGTGGCAGGTCAGCAATTTGTCACTTCCCCAAAGAAGCGGAATTCTACAAATTGCTGCCTTTGCTCTTGAAAGGATATCATCAGGTGGGTGTTTTGGTGTCATACTCTGAAAACCAGAGCAGAAATGGTGAAATATTCCCATGATATGCATGGTCCCTGCACCAAAGCACCGTGACTCAGCCTAAGGAGATCTGCAGCTTATTATTTGTACTGCCAGCAGATTGTGGAAGCACAGTATAAAAACCATCCTTATGGAGAGATCTGCTTATTTTAGGCTTAGTCTTAGTGTCTCAAGTAGCTGGGGATTTGCTTGGGCCTAATCCATACGGTTTTATGGCCTTACTCCTAGTCTGAAGACGAATGTGCTAGAAACTATAAAGCGAAAAAATGTCCTGCAGCTTAGCCTTGCTTTGCCTGTCCTTGCCTGTCCTTGCCTTGCCTTATTTCCTTCTCATCCTGTTTTCTGTCCCATCCTCTCTCACTAACCCCTCGTCTGGCTGCATGTCTCGTCTTTCCTTTTCTCTCACTCTCCTGCTTCCTGCCTCTTTTCCTGCAATTCCTCCATCTCACTCCTGAAGCCCAACACTACTTTTTATTCTTCCTTCCCTTTCTCCTGCTCCCTTCGCTTTCTCCCTCTGTCCCATATCTTTCTTCCCGACTTGTCTTTTCAAGACTTTGGGGCAAATTGGCCCCAAGTCTGGGCATGGTTTGACCAATTTTCAGAGGCCTGGCTGGTGACAGCAGGGACAGCAGGCAGTGACAGGCCCGGGGCTGACAGGCTCCCCATCCCCTAGGGGGCGCCTGGCTGCCACACCCAGCTGACATAGAACCTTTGTCACAATGCCCGCTACCGTGGCGAGTATGTGGTGACTCTGCAGGTGACAGGGACACTGCAGGACTTGGTGTCGGCTCAGCAATTTCTCACTTCCCCAAAGAAGCGGAATTCTGCAAATTGCTGCCTTTGCTCTTGAAAGGATATCATCAGGTGGGTGTTTTGGTGTCATACTCTGAAAACCAGAGCAGAAATGGTGAACTATTCCCATGATATGCATGGTCCCTGCACCAAAGCACCATGACTCAGCCTAAGGAGATCTGCAGCTTATTTTTTTGTACTGCCAGCAGATTGTGGAAGCACAGTATAAAAACCATCCTTATGGAGAGATCTGCGTATTTTAGGCTTAGTCTTAGTGTCTCAAGTAGCTGGGGTTTTTGCTTGGGCCTAATCCATACGGTCTTATGGCCTTACTCCTAGTCTGAAGACGAATGTGCTAGAAACTATAAAGCGAAAAAATGTCCTGCAGCCTAGCCTTGCTTTGCCTGTCCTTGCCTGTGCTTGCCTTGCCTTATTTCCTTCTCATCCTGTTCTCTGTCCCATCCTCCCTCACTAACCCCTCGTCTGGCTGCATGTCTCTACTTTCCTTTTCTCTCACTCTCCTGCTTCCTGCCTCTTTTCCTGCAATTCCTCCATCTCACTCCTGAAGCCCAACACTACTTTTTATTCTTCCTTCCCTTTCTCCTGCTCCCTTCGCTTTCTCCCTCTGTCCCATATCTTTCTTCCCGACTTGTCTTTTCAAGACTTTGGGGCAAATTGGCCCCAAGTCTGGGCATGGTTTGACCAATTTTCAGAGGCCTGGCTGGTGACAGCAGGGACAGCAGGCAGTGACAGGCCCGGGGCTGACAGGCTCCCCATCCCCTAGGGGGCGCCTGGCTGCCACACCCAGCTGACATAGAACCTTTGTCACAATGCCCGCTACCGTGGCGAGTATGTGGTGACTCTGCAGGTGACAGGGACACTGCAGGACTTGGTGGCAGCTCAGCAATTTCTCCCTTCGCCAAAGAAGCGGAATTCTGCAAATTGCTGCCTTTGCTCTTGAAAGCATATCATCAGGTGGGTGTTTTGGTGTCATACTCTGAAAACCAGAGCAGAAATGGTGAAATATTCCCATGATATGCATGCTCCCTGCACCAAAGCACCGTGACTCAGCCTAAGGAGATCTGCAGCTTATTTTTTTGTACTGCCAGCAGATTGTGGAAGCACAGTATAAAAACCATCCTTATGGAGAGATCTGCGTATTTTAGGCGTAGTCTTACTGTGTCAAGTAGCTGGGGTTTTTGCTTGGGCCTAATCCATACGGTCTTATGGCCTTACTCCTAGTCTGAAGACGAATGTGCTAGAAACTATAAAGCTATAACATGTCCTGCAGCCTAGCCTTGCTTTGCCTGTCCTTGCCTGTCCTTGCCTTGCCTTATTTCCTTCTCATCCTGTTTTCTGTCCCATCCTCTCTCACTAACCCCTCGTCTGGCTCCATGTCTCTTCTTTCCTTTTCTCTCACTCTCCTGCTTCCTGCCTCTTTAATGGCAATTCCTCCATCTCACTCCTGTAGCCCAACACTACTTTTTATTCTTCCTTCCCTTTCTCCTGCTCCCTTCGCTTTCTCCCTCTGTCCCATATCTTTCTTCACGACTTGTCTTTTCAAGACTTTGGGCAAAATTGGCCCCAAGTCTGGGCATGGTTTGACCAATTTTCAGAGGCCTGGCTGGTGACAGCAGGGACAGCAGGCAGTGACAGGCCCGGGGCTGACAGGCTCCCCATCCCCTAGGGGGCGCCTGGCTGCCACACCCAGCTGACATAGAACCTTTGTCACAATGCCCGCTACCGTGGCGAATATTTGGTGACTTTACAGGTGACAGGGACACTGCAGGACTTGGTGTCAGCTCAGCAATTTCTCACTTCCCCAAAGAAGCGGAATTCTGCAAATTGCTGCCTTTGCTCTTGAAAGGATATCATCAGGTGGGTGTTTTGGTGTCATACTCTGAAAACCAGAGCAGAAATGGTGAAATATTCCCATGATATGCATGGTCCCTGCACCAAAGCACCGTGACTCAGCCTAAGGAGATCTGCAGCTTATTTTTTTGTACTGCCAGCAGATTGTGGAAGCACAGTATAAAAACCATCCTTATGGAGAGATCTGCGTATTTTAGGCTTAGTCTTAGTGTGTCAAGTAGCTGGGGTTTTTGCTTGGGCCTAATCCATACGGTCTTATGGCCTTACTCCTAGTCTGAAGACGAATGTGCTAGAAACTATAAAGCGAAAAAATGTCCTGCAGCCTAGCCTTGCTTTGCCTGTCCTTGCCTGTCCTTGCCTTGCCTTATTTCCTTCTCATCCTGTTCTCTGTCCCATCCTCCCTCACTAACCCCTCGTCTGGCTGCATGTCTCTACTTTCCTTTTCTCTCACTCTCCTGCTTCCTGCCTCTTTTCCTGCAATTCCTCCATCTCACTCCTGAAGCCCAACACTACTTTTTATTCTTCCTTCCCTTTCTCCTGCTCCCTTCGCTTTCTCCCTCTGTCCCATATCTCTCTTCCCGACTTGTCTTTTCAAGACTTTGGGGCATATTGGCCCCAAGTCTGGGCATGGTTTGACCAATTTTCAGAGGCCTGGCTGGTGACAGCAGGGACAGCAGGCAGTGACAGGCCCGGGGCTGACAGGCTCCCCATCCCCTAGCGGGCGCCTGGCGGCCACACCCAGCTGACATAGAACCTTTGTCACAATGTCCGCTACCGTGGCGAGTATGTGGTGACTCTGCAGGTGACAGGGACACTGCAGGACTTGGTGGCAGCTCAGCAATTTCTCACTTCCCCAAAGAAGCGGAATTCTGCAAATTGCTGCCTTTGCTCTTGAAAGGATATCATCAGGTGGGTGTTTTGGTGTCATACTCTGAAAACCAGAGCAGAAATGGTGAAATATTCCCATGATATGCATGGTCCCTGCACCAAAGCACCGTGACTCAGCCTAAGGAGATCTGCAGCTTATTTTTTTGTACTGCCAGCAGATTGTGGAAGCACAGTATAAAAACCATCCTTATGGAGAGATCTGCGTATTTTAGGCTTAATCTTAGTGTCTTAAGTAGCTGGGGTTTTTGCTTGGGCCTAATCCATACGGTCTTATGGCCTTACTCCTAGTCTGAAGACGAATGTGCTAGAAACTATAAAGCGAAAAAATGTCCTGCAGATTAGCCTTGTTTTGCCTGTCCTTGCCTGTCCTTGCCTTGCCTTATTTCCTTCTCATCCTGTTCTCTGTCCCATCCTCCCTCACTAACCCCTCGTCTGGCTGCATGTCTCTACTTTCCTTTTCTCTCACTCTCCTGCTTCCTGCCTCTTTAATGGCAATTCCTCCATCTCACTCCTGAAGCCAAACACTACTTTTTATTCTTCCTTCCCTTTCTCCTGCTCCCTTCGCTTTCTCCCTCTGTCCCATATCTTCCTTCCCGACTTGTCTTTTCAAGACTTTGGGCAAAATTGGCCCCAAGTCTGGGCATGGTTTGACCAATATTCAGAGGCCTGGCTGGTGACAGCAGGGACAGCAGGCAGTGACAGGCCCGGTTCTGACAGGCTCCCCATCCCCTAGGGGGCGCCTGGCTGCCACACCCAGCTGACATAGAACCTTTGTCACAATGCCCGCTACCGTGGCGAATATCTGGTGACTTTACAGGTGACAGGGATACTGCAGGACTTGGTGGCAGGTCAGCAATTTCTCACTTCCCCAAAGAAGCGGAATTCTACAAATTGCTGCCTTTGCTCTTGAAAGGATATCATCAGGTGGGTGTTTTGGTGTCATACTCTGAAAACCAGAGCAGAAATGGTGAAATATTCCCATGATATGCATGGTCCCTGCACCAAAGCACCGTGACTCAGCCTAAGGAGATCTGCAGCTTATTATTTGTACTGCCAGCAGATTGTGGAAGCACAGTATAAAAACCATCCTTATGGAGAGATCTGCTTATTTTAGGCTTAGTCTTAGTGTCTCAAGTAGCTGGGGATTTGCTTGGGCCTAATCCATACGGTTTTATGGCCTTACTCCTAGTCTGAAGACGAATGTGCTAGAAACTATAAAGCGAAAAAATGTCCTGCAGCTTAGCCTTGCTTTGCCTGTCCTTGCCTGTCCTTGCCTTGCCTTATTTCCTTCTCATCCTGTTTTCTGTCCCATCCTCTCTCACTAACCCCTCGTCTGGCTGCATGTCTCGTCTTTCCTTTTCTCTCACTCTCCTGCTTCCTGCCTCTTTTCCTGCAATTCCTCCATCTCACTCCTGAAGCCCAACACTACTTTTTATTCTTCCTTCCCTTTCTCCTGCTCCCTTCGCTTTCTCCCTCTGTCCCATATCTTTCTTCCCGACTTGTCTTTTCAAGACTTTGGGCCAAATTGGCCCCAAGTCTGGGCATGGTTTGACCAATTTTCAGAGGCCTGGCTGGTGACAGCAGGGACAGCAGGCAGTGACAGGCCCGGGGCTGACAGGCTCCCCATCCCCTAGGGGGCGCCTGGCTGCCACACCCAGCTGACATAGAACCTTTGTCACAATGCCCGCTACCGTGGCGAGTATGTGGTGACTCTGCAGGTGACAGGGACACTGCAGGACTTGGTGGCAGCTCAGCAATTTCTCACTTCCCCAAAGAAGCGGAATTCTGCAAATTGCTGCCTTTGCTCTTGAAAGGATATCATCAGGTGGGTGTTTTGGTGTCATACTCTGAAAACCAGAGCAGAAATGGTGAAATATTCCCATGATATGCATGGTCCCTGCACCAAAGCACCGTGACTCAGCCTAAGGAGATCTGCAGCTTATTTTTTTGTACTGCCAGCAGATTGTGGAAGCACAGTATAAAAACCATCCTTATGGAGAGATCTGCGTATTTTAGGCTTAGTCTTACTGTGTCAAGTAGCTGGGGTTTTTGCTTGGGCCTAATCCATACGGTCTTATGGCCTTACTCCTAGTCTGAAGACGAATGTGCTAGAAACTATAAAGCGAAAAAATGTCCTGCAGATTAGCCTTGTTTTGCCTGTCCTTGCCTGTCCTTGCCTTGCCTTATTTCCTTCTCATCCTGTTCTCTGTCCCATCCTCCCTCACTAACCCCTCGTCTGGCTGCATGTCTCTACTTTCCTTTTCTCTCACTCTCCTGCTTCCTGCCTCTTTTCCTGCAATTCCTCCATCTCACTCCTGAAGCCCAACACTACCTTTTATTCTTCCTTCCCTTTCTCCTGCTCCCTTCGCTTTCTCCCTCTGTCCCATATCTTTCTTCCCGACTTGTCTTTTCAAGACTTTGGGGCAAATTGGCCCCAAGTCTGGGCATGGTTTGACCAATTTTCAGAGGCCTGGCTGGTGACAGCAGGGACAGCAGGCAGTGACAGGCCCGGTTCTGACAGGCTCCCCATCCCCTAGGGGGCGCCTGGCTGCCACACCCAGCTGACATAGAACCTTTGTCACAATGCCCGCTACCGTGGCGAGTATGTGGTGACTCTGCAGGTGACAGGGACACTGCAGGACTTGGTGGCAGCTCAGCAATTTCTCACTTCCCCAAAGAAGCGGAATTCTGCAAATTGCTGCCTTTGCTCTTGAAAGGATATCATCAGGTGGGTGTTTTGGTGTCATACTCTGAAAACCAGAGCAGAAATGGTGAACTATTCCCATGATATGCATGGTCCCTGCACCAAAGCACCATGACTCAGCCTAAGGAGATCTGCAGCTTATTTTTTTGTACTGCCAGCAGATTGTGGAAGCACAGTATAAAAACCATCCTTATGGAGAGATCTGCATATTTTAGGCTTATTCTTAGTGTCTCAAGTAGCTGGGGTTTTTGCTTGGGCCTAATCCATACGGTCTTATGGCCTTACTCCTAGTCTGAAGACGAATGTGCTAGAAACTATAAAGCGAAAAAATGTCCTGCAGCTTAGCCTTGCTTTGCCTGTCCTTGCCTGTCCTTGCCTTGCCTTATTTCCTTCTCATCCTGTTCTCTGTCCCATCCTCCCTCACTAACCCCTCGTCTGGCTGCATGTCTCGTCTTTCCTTTTCTCTCACTCTCCTGCTTCCTGCCTCTTTTCCTGCAATTCCTCCATCTCACTCCTGAAGCCCAACACTACTTTTTATTCTTCCTTCCCTTTCTCCTGCTCCCTTCGCTTTCTCCCTCTGTCCCATATCTTTCTTCCCGACTTGTCTTTTCAAGACTTTGGGGCAAATTGGCACCAAGTCTGGGCATGGTTTGACCAATTTTCAGAGGCCTGGCTGGTGACAGCAGGGGCAGCAGGCAGTGACAGGCCTGGGGCTGACAGGCTCCCCATCCCCTAGGGGGCGCCTGGCTGCCACACCCAGCTGACATAGAACCTTTGTCACAATGCCCGCTACCGTGGCGAGTATGTGGTGACTCTGCAGGTGACAGGGACACTGCAGGACTTGGTGTCGGCTCAGCAATTTCTCACTTCCCCAAAGAAGCGGAATTCTGCAAATTGCTGCCTTTGCTCTTGAAAGGATATCATCAGGTGGGTGTTTTGGTGTCATACTCTGAAAACCAGAGCAGAAATGGTGAACTATTCCCATGATATGCATGGTCCCTGCACCAAAGCACCATGACTCAGCCTAAGGAGATCTGCAGCTTATTTTTTTGTACTGCCAGCAGATTGTGGAAGCACAGTATAAAAACCATCCTTATGGAGAGATCTGCATATTTTAGGCTTATTCTTAGTGTCTCAAGTAGCTGGGGTTTTTGCTTGGGCCTAATCCATACGGTCTTATGGCCTTACTCCTAGTCTGAAGACGAATGTGCTAGAAACTATAAAGCGAAAAAATGTCCTGCAGCTTAGCCTTGCTTTGCCTGTCCTTGCCTGTCCTTGCCTTGCCTTATTTCCTTCTCATCCTGTTCTCTGTCCCATCCTCTCTCACTAACCCCTCGTCTGGCTGCATGTCTCGTCTTTCCTTTTCTCTCACTCTCCTGCTTCCTGCCTCTTTTCCTGCAATTCCTCCATCTCACTCCTGAAGCCCAACACTACTTTTTATTCTTCCTTCCCTTTCTCCTGCTCCCTTCGCTTTCTCCCTCTGTCCCATATCTTTCTTCCCGACTTGTCTTTTCAAGACTTTGGGGCAAATTGGCCCCAAGTCTGGGCATGGTTTGACCAATTTTCAGAGGCCTGGCTGGTGACAGCAGGGGCAGCAGGCAGTGACAGGCCCAGGGCTGACAGGCTCCCCATCCCCTAGGGGGCGCCTGGCTGCCACACCCAGCTGACATAGAACCTTTGTCACAATGCCCACTACCGTGGCGAGTATGTGGTGACTCTGCAGGTGACAGGGACACTGCAGGACTTGGTGGCAGCTCAGCAATTTCTCAGTTAACCAAAGAGGCTGAATTCTGCAAATTGCTACCTTTGCTCTTGAAAGGATATCATCAGGTGGGTGTTTTGGTGTCATACTCTGAAAACCAGAGCAGAAATGGTGAACTATTCCCATGATATGCATGGTCCCTGCACCAAAGCACCATGACTCAGCCTAAGGAGATCTGCAGCTTATTTTTTTGTACTGCCAGCAGATTGTGGAAGCACAGTATAAAAACCATCCTTATGGAGAGATCTGCGTATTTTAGACTTATTCTTAGTGTCTCAAGCAGCTGGGGTTTTTGCTTGGGCCTAATCCATACGGTCTTATGGCCTTACTCCTAGTCTGAAGACGAATGTGCTAGAAACTATAAAGCGAAAAAATGTCCTGCAGCCTAGCCTTGCTTTGCCTGTCCTTGCCTGTGCTTGCATTGCCTTATTTCCTTCTCATCCTGTTTTCTGTCCCATCCTCTCTCACTAAGCCCTCGTCTGGCTCCATGTCTCTTCTTTCCTTTTCTCTCACTCTCCTGCTTCCTGCCTCTTTAATGGCAATTCCTCCATGTAACTCCTGTAGCGCAACACTACTTTTTATTCTTCCTACCCTTTCTCCTGCTCCCTTCGCTTTCTCCCTCTATCCAATATCTTTCTTCACGACTTGTCTTTTCAAGACTTTGGGCAAAATTGACCCCAAGTCTGGGCATGGTTTGACCAATTTTCAGAGGCCTGGCTGGTGACAGCAGGGGCAGCAGGCAGTGACAGGCCCAGGGCTGACAGGCTCCCCATCCCCTAGGGGGTGCCTGGCTGCCACACCCAGCTGACATAGAACCTTAGTCAAAATGCCCGCTACCGTGGCGAGTATGTGGTGACTCTGCAGGTGACAGGGACACTGCAGGACTTGGTGGCAGCTCAGCAATTTCTCAGTTCCCCAAAGAGGCGGAATTCTGCAAATTGCTACCTTTGCTCTTGAAAGGATATCATCAGGTGGGTGTTTTGGTGTCATACTCTGAAAACCAGAGCAGAAATGGTGAACTATTCCCATGATATGCATGGTCCCTGCACCAAAGCACCATGACTCAGCCTAAGGAGATCTGCAGCTTATTTTTTTGTACTGCCAGCAGATTGTGGAAGCACAGTATAAAAACCATCCTTATGGAGAGATCTGCGTATTTTAGGCTTATTCTTAGTGTCTCAAGTAGCTGGGGTTTTTGCTTGGGCCTAATCCATACGGTCTTATGGCCTTACTCCTAGTCTGAAGACGAATGTGCTAGAAACTATAAAGCGAAAAAATGTCCTGCAGCCTAGCCTTGGTTTGCCTGTTTTGCCTGTGCTTGCCTTGCCTTATTTCCTTCTCATCCTGTTTTCTGTCCCATCCTCTCTCACTAACCCCTCGTCTGGCTCCATGTCTCTTCTTTCCTTTTCTCTCACTCTCCTGCTTCCTGCCTCTTTAATGGCAATTCCTCCATCTAACTCCTGTAGCCCAACACTACTTTTTATTCTTCCTACCCTTTCTCCTGCTCCCTTCGCTTTCTCCCTCTATCCAATATCTTTCTTCACGACTTGTCTTTTCAAGACTTTGGGGCAAATTGGCCCCAAGTCTGGGCATGGTTTGACCAATTTTCAGAGGCCTGGCTGGTGACAGCAGGGACAGCAGGCAGTGAGAGGCCCGGGGCTGACAGGCTCCCCATCCCCTAGGGGGCGCCTGGCTGCCACACCCAGCTGACATAGAACCTTTGTCACAATGCCCGCTACCGTGGCGAATATCTGGTGACTTTACAGGTGACAGGGACACTGCAGGACTTGGTGGCAGCTCAGCAATTTCTCACTTCCCCTGAGAAGCGGAATTCTGCAAATTGCTGCCTTTGCTCTTGAAAGGATATCATCAGGTGGGTGTTTTGGTGTCATACTCTGAAAACCAGAGCAGAAATGGTGAACTATTCCCATGATATGCATGGTCCCTGCACCAAAGCACCGTGACTCAGCCTAAGGAGATCTGCAGCTTATTTTTTTGTACTGCCAGCAGATTGTGGAAGCACAGTATAAAAACCATCCTTATGGAGAGATCTGCGTATTTTAGGCTTAGTCTTAGTGTGTCAAGTAGCTGGGGTTTTTGCTTGGGCCTAATCCATACGGTCTTATGGCCTTACTCCTAGTCTGAAGACGAATGTGCTAGAAACTATAAAGCTATAACATGTCCTGCAGCCTAGCCTTGCTTTGCCTGTCCTTGCCTGTCCTTGCCTTGCCTTATTTCCTTCTCATCCTGTTCTCTGTCCCATCCTCTCTCACTAACCCCTCGTCTGGCTGCATGTCTCGTCTTTCCTTTTCTCTCACTCTCCTGCTTCCTGCCTCTTTTCCTGCAATTCCTCCATCTCACTCCTGAAGCCTAACACTACTTTTTATTCTTCCTTCCCTTTCTCCTGCTCCCTTCGCTTTCTCCCTCTGTCCCATATCTTTCTTCCCGACTTGTCTTTTCAAGACTTTGGGCCAAATTGGCCCCAAGTCTGGGCATGGTTTGACCAATTTTCAGAGGCCTGGCTGGTGACAGCAGGGGCAGCAGGCAGTGACAGGCCCAGGGCTGACAGGCTCCCCATCCCCTAGGGGGCGCCTGGCTGCCACACCCAGCTGACATAGAACCTTAGTCACAATGCCCGCTACCGTGGCGAGTATGTGGTGACTCTGCAGGTGACAGGGACACTGCAGGACTTGGTGGCAGCTCAGCAATTTCTCCCTTCCCCAAAGAAGCGGAATTCTGCAAATTGCTGCCTTTGCTCTTGAAAGCATATCATCAGGTGGGTGTTTTGGTGTCATACTCTGAAAACCAGAGCAGAAATGGTGAAATATTCCCATGATATGCATGGTCCCTGCACCAAAGCACCGTGACTCAGCCTAAGGAGATCTGCAGCTTATTTTTTTGTACTGCCAGCAGATTGTGGAAGCACAGTATAAAAACCATCCTTATGGAGAGATCTGCGTATTTTAGGCTTAGTCTAAGTGTCTCAAGTAGCTGGGGATTTGCTTGGGCCTAATCCATACGGTCTTATGGCCTTACTCCTAGTCTGAAGACGAATGTGCTAGAAACTATAAAGCGAAAAAATGTCCTGCAGCTTAGCCTTGCTTTGCCTGTCCTTGCCTGTGCTTGCCTTGCCTTATTTCCTTCTCATCCTGTTCTCTGTCCCATCCTCTCTCACTAACCCCTCGTCTGGCTGCATGTCTCGTCTTTCCTTTTCTCTCACTCTCCTGCTTCCTGCCTCTTTTCCTGCAATTCCTCCATCTCACTCCTGAAGCCCAACACTACTTTTTATTCTTCCTTCCCTTTCTCCTGCTCCCTTCGCTTTCTCCCTCTGTCCCATATCTTTCTTCCCGACTTGTCTTTTCAAGACTTTGGGCCAAATTGGCCCCAAGTCTGGGCATGGTGTGACCAATTTTCAGAGGCCTGGCTGGTGACAGCAGGGGCAGCAGGCAGTGACAGGCCCGGGGCTGACAGGCTCCCCATCTGCTAGGGGGCGCCTGGCTGCCACACCCAGCTGACATAGAACCTTTGTCACAATGCCCGCTACCGTGGCGAGTATGTGGTGACTCTGCAGGTGACAGGGACACTGCAGGACTTGGTGGCAGCTCAGCAATTTCTCACTTCCCCAAAGAAGCGGAATTCTGCAAATTGCTGCCTTTGCTCTTGAAAGGATATCATCAGGTGGGTGTTTTGGTGTCATACTCTGAAAACCAGAGCAGAAATGGTGAACTATTCCCATGATATGCATGCTCCCTGCACCAAAGCACCATGACTCAGCCTAAGGAGATCTGCAGCTTATTTTTTTGTACTGCCAGCAGATTGTGGAAGCACAGTATAAAAACCATCCTTATGGAGAGATCTGCGTATTTTAGGCTTAGTCTTAGTGTCTCAAGTAGCTGGGGTTTTTGCTTGGGCCTAATCCATACGGTCTTATGGCCTTACTCATAGTCTGAAGACGAATGTGCTAGAAACTATAAAGCGAAAAAATGTCCTGCAGCCTAGCCTTGCTTTGCCTGTCCTTGCCTGTGCTTGCCTTGCCTTATTTCCTTCTCATCCTGTTTTCTGTCCCATCCTCTCTCACTAACCCCTCGTCTGGCTCCATGTCTCTTCTTTCCTTTTCTCTCACTCTCCTGCTTCCTGCCTCTTTAATGGCAATTCCTCCATCTCACTCCTGCAGCCCAACACTACTTTTTATTCTTCCTTCCCTTTCTCCTGCTCCCTTCGCTTTCTCCCTCTGTCCCATATCTTTCTTCCCGACTTGTCTTTTCAAGACTTTGGGCAAAATTGGCCCCAAGTCTGGGCATGGTTTGAGCAATTTTAAGAGGCCTGGCTGGTGACAGCAGGGACAGCAGGCAGTGAGAGGCCCGGGGCTGACAGGCTCCCCATCCCCTAGGGGGCGCCTGGCTGCCACACCCAGCTGACATAGAACCTTTGTCACAATGCCCGCTACCGTGGCGAGTATGTGGTGACTCTGCAGGTGACAGGGACACTGCAGGACTTGGTGGCAGCTCAGCAATTTCTCACTTCCCCAAAGAAGCGGAATTCTGCAAATTGCTGCCTTTGCTCTTGAAAGGATATCATCAGGTGGGTGTTTTGGTGTCATACTCTGAAAACCAGAGCAGAAATGGTGAACTATTCCCATGATATGCATGCTCCCTGCACCAAAGCACCGTGACTCAGCCTAAGGAGATCTGCAGCTTATTTTTTTGTACTGCCAGCAGATTGTGGAAGCACAGTATAAAAACCATCCTTATGGAGAGATCTGCGTATTTTAGGCTTAGTCTTAGTGTCTCAAGTAGCTGGGGTTTTTGCTTGGGCCTAATCCATACGGTCTTATGGCCTTACTCCTAGTCTGAAGACGAATGTGCTAGAAACTATAAAGCTATAACATGTCCTGCAGCTTAGCCTTGCTTTGCCTCTCCTTGCCTGTCCTTGCCTTGCCTTATTTCCTTCTCATCCTGTTCTCTGTCCCATCCTCCCTCACTAACCCCTCGTCTGGCTGCATGTCTCTACTTTCCTTTTCTCTCACTCTCCTGCTTCCTGCCTCTTTTCCTGCAATTCCTCCATCTCACTCCTGCAGCCCAACACTACTTTTTATTCTTCCTTCCCTTTCTCCTGCTCCCTTCGCTTTCTCCCTCTGTCCCATATCTTTCTTCCCGACTTGTCTTTTCAAGACTTTGGGCAAAATTGGCCCCAAGTCTGGGCATGGTTTGACCAATTTTCAGAGGCCTGGCTGGTGACAGCAGGGGCAGCAGGCAGTGACAGGCCCGGGGCTGACAGGCTCCCCATCTGCTAGGGGGCGCCTGGCTGCCACACCCAGCTGACATAGAACCTTAGTCACAATGCCCGCTACCGTGGCGAGTATGTGGTGACCCTACAGGTGACAGGGACACTGCAGGATTTGGTGGCAGCTCAGCAATTTCTCACTTCCCCAAAGAAGCGGAATTCTGCAAATTGCTGCCTTTGCTCTTGAAAGGATATCATCAGGTGGGTGTTTTGGTGTCATGCTCTGAAAACCAGAGCAGAAATGGTGAACTATTCCCATGATATGCATGGTCCCTGTACCGAAGCACCATGACTCAGCCTAAGGAGATCTGCAGCTTATTTTTTTGTACTGCCAGCAGATTGTGGAAGCACAGTATAAAAACCATACTTATGGAGAGATCTGCGTATTTTAGGCTTAGTCTTAGTGTCTCAAGTAGCTGGGGTTTTTGCTTGGGCCTAATCCTTAAGGTCTTATGGCCTTACTCCTAGTCTGAAGATGAATGTGCTAGAAACTATAAAGCGAAAAAATGTCCTGCAGCCTAGCCTTGCTTTGCCTGTCCTTGCCTGTCCTTGCCTTGCCTTATTTCCTTCTCATCCTGTTCTCTGTCCCATCCTCCCTCACTAACCCCTCGTCTGGCTGCATGTCTCTACTTTCCTTTTCTCTCACTCTCCTGCTTCCTGCCTCTTTTCCTGCAATTCCTCCATCTCACTCCTGAAGCCCAACACTACTTTTTATTCTTCCTTCCCTTTCTCCTGCTCCCTTCGCTTTCTCCCTCTGTCCCATATCTTTCTTCCCGACTTGTCTTTTCAAGACTTTGGGGCAAATTGGCCCCAAGTCTGGGCATGGTTTGACCAATTTTCAGAGGCCTGGCTGGTGACAGCAGGGGCAGCAGGCAGTGACAGGCCCGGGGCTGACAGGCTCCCCATCCCCTAGGGGGCGACTGGCTGCCACACCCAGCTGACATAGAACCTTAGTCACAATGCCCGCTACCGTGGCGAGTATGTGGTGACTCTGCAGGTGACAGGGACACTGCAGGACTTGGTGGCAGCTCAGCAATTTCTCACTTCCCCAAAGAAGCGGAATTCTGCAAATTGCTGCCTTTGCTCTTGAAAGGATATCATCAGGTGGGTGTTTTGGTGTCATACTCTGTAAACCAGAGCAGAAATGGTGAAATATTCCCATGATATGCATGGTCCCTGCACCAAAGCACCGTGACTCAGCCTAAGGAGATCTGCAGCTTATTTTTTTGTACTGCCAGCAGATTGTGGAAGCACAGTATAAAAACCATCCTTATGGAGAGATCTGCGTATTTTAGGCTTAGTCTTAGTGTCTCAAGTAGCTGGGGTTTTTGCTTGGGCCTAATCCATACGGTCTTATGGCCTTACTCCTAGTCTGAAGACGAATGTGCTAGAAACTATAAAGCTATAACATGTCCTGCAGCCTAGCCTTGCTTTGCCTGTCCTTGCCTGTCCTTGCCTTGCCTTATTTCCTTCTCATCCTGTTCTCTGTCCCATCCTCCCTCACTAACCCCTCGTCTGGCTGCATGTCTCTACTTTCCTTTTCTCTCACTCTCCTGCTTCCTGCCTCTTTTCCTGCAATTCCTCCATCTCACTCCTGAAGCCCAACACTACTTTTTATTCTTCCTTCCCTTTCTCCTGCTCCCTTCGCTTTCTCCCTCTGTCCCATATCTTTCTTCCCGACTTGTCTTTTCAAGACTTTGGGGCAAATTGGCCCCAAGTCTGGGCATGGTTTGACCAATTTTCAGAGGCCTGGCTGGTGACAGCAGGGACAGCAGGCAGTGACAGGCCCGGGGCTGACAGGCTCCCCATCCCCTAGGGGGCGCCTGGCTGCCACACCCAGCTGACATAGAACCTTTGTCACAATGCCCGCTACCGTGGCGAGTATGTGGTGACTCTGCAGGTGACAGGGACACTGCAGGACTTGGTGGCAGCTCAGCAATTTCTCACTTCCCCAAAGAAGCGGAATTCTGCAAATTGCTGCCTTTGCTCTTGAAAGGATATCATCAGGTGGGTGTTTTGGTGTCATACTCTGAAAACCAGAGCAGAAATGGTGAAATATTCCCATGATATGCATGGTCCCTGCACCAAAGCACCGTGACTCAGCCTAAGGAGATCTGCAGCTTATTTTTTTGTACTGCCAGCAGATTGTGGAAGCACAGTATAAAAACCATCCTTATGGAGAGATCTGCGTATTTTAGGCTTAGTCTTAGTGTCTCAAGTAGCTGGGGTTTTTGCTTGGGCCTAATCCATACGGTCTTATGGCCTTACTCCTAGTCTGAAGACGAATGTGCTAGAAACTATAAAGCAAAAAAATGTCCTGCAGCTTAGCCTTGCTTTGCCTGTCCTTGCCGGTCCTTGCCTTGCCTTATTTCCTTCTCATCCTCTTCTCTGTCCCATCCTCCCACACTAACCCCTCGTCTGGCTGCATGTCTCTACTTTCCTTTTCTCTCACTCTCCTGCTTCCTGCCTCTTTTCCTGCAATTCCTCCATCTCACTCCTGAAGCCCAACACTACTTTTTATTCTTCCTTCCCTTTCTCCTGCTCCCTTCGCTTTCTCCCTCTGTCCCATATCTTTCTTCCTGACTTGTCTTTTCAAGACTTTGGGGCAAATTGGCCCCAAGTCTGGGCATGGTTTGACCAATTTTCAGAGGCCTGGCTGGTGACAGCAGGGACAGCAGGCAGTGACAGGCCCGGGGCTGACAGGCTCCCCATCCCCTAGGGGGCGCCTGGCTGCCACACCCAGCTGACATAGAACCTTTGTCACAATGCCCGCTACCGTGGCGAGTATGTGGTGACTCTGCAGGTGACAGGGACACTGCAGGACTTGGTGGCAGCTCAGCAATTTCTCACTTCCCCAAAGAAGCGGAATTCTGCAAATTGCTGCCTTTGCTCTTGAAAGGATATCATCAGGTGGGTGTTTTGGTGTCATACTCTGAAAACCAGAGCAGAAATGGTGAAATATTCCCATGATATGCATGGTCCGTGCACCAAAGCACCGTGACTCAGCCTAAGGAGATCTGCAGCTTATTTTTTTGTACTGCCAGCAGATTGTGGAAGCACAGTATAAAAACCATCCTTATGGAGAGATCTGCGTATTTTAGGCTTAGTCTTAGTGTCTCAAGTAGCTGGGGTTTTTGCTTGGGCCTAATCCATACGGTCTTATGGCCTTACTCCTAGTCTGAAGACGAATGTGCTAGAAACTATAAAGCAAAAAAATGTCCTGCAGCTTAGCCTTGCTTTGCCTGTCCTTGCCGGTCCTTGCCTTGCCTTATTTCCTTCTCATCCTCTTCTCTGTCCCATCCTCCCTCACTAACCCCTCGTCTGGCTGCATGTCTCTACTTTCCTTTTCTCTCACTCTCCTGCTTCCTGCCTCTTTTCCTGCAATTCCTCCATCTCACTCCTGAAGCCCAACACTACTTTTTATTCTTCCTTCCCTTTCTCCTGCTCCCTTGGCTTTCTCCCTCTGTCCCATATCTTTCTTCCCGACTTGTCTTTTCAAGACTTTGGGGCAAATTGGCCCCAAGTCTGGGCATGGTTTGACCAGTTTTCAGAGGCCTGGCTGGTGACAGCAGGGGCAGCAGGCAGTGACAGGCCCGGGGCTGACAGGCTCCCCATCCCCTAGGGGGCGCCTGGCTGCCACACCCAGCTGACATAGAACCTTAGTCACAATGCCCGCTACCGTGGCGAGTATGTGGTGACTCTGCAGGTGACAGGGACACTGCAGGACTTGGTGGCAGCTCAGCAATTTCTCACTTCCCCAAAGAAGCGGAATTCTGCAAATTGCTGCCTTTGCTCTTGAAAGGATATCATCAGGTGGGTGTTTTGGTGTCATACTCTGAAAACCAGAGCAGAAATGGTGAAATATTCCCATGATATGCATGGTCCGTGCACCAAAGCACCGTGACTCAGCCTAAGGAGATCTGCAGCTTATTTTTTTGTACTGCCAGCAGATTGTGGAAGCACAGTATAAAAACCATCCTTATGGAGAGATCTGCGTATTTTAGGCTTAGTCTTAGTGTCTCAAGTAGCTGGGGTTTTTGCTTGGGCCTAATCCATACGGTCTTATGGCCTTACTCCTAGTCTGAAGACGAATGTGCTAGAAACTATAAAGCAAAAAAATGTCCTGCAGCTTAGCCTTGCTTTGCCTGTCCTTGCCGGTCCTTGCCTTGCCTTATTTCCTTCTCATCCTCTTCTCTGTCCCATCCTCCCTCACTAACCCCTCGTCTGGCTGCATGTCTCTACTTTCCTTTTCTCTCACTCTCCTGCTTCCTGCCTCTTTTCCTGCAATTCCTCCATCTCACTCCTGAAGCCCAACACTACTTTTTATTCTTCCTTCCCTTTCTCCTGCTCCCTTCGCTTTCTCCCTCTGTCCCATATCTTTCTTCCCGACTTGTCTTTTCAAGACTTTGGGGCAAATTGGCCCCAAGTCTGGGCATGGTTTGACCAGTTTTCAGAGGCCTGGCTGGTGACAGCAGGGGCAGCAGGCAGTGACAGGCCCGGGGCTGACAGGCTCCCCATCCCCTAGGGGGCGCCTGGCTGCCACACCCAGCTGACATAGAACCTTAGTCACAATGCCCGCTACCGTGGCGAGTATGTGGTGACTCTGCAGGTGACAGGGACACTGCAGGACTTGGTGGCAGCTCAGCAATTTCTCACTTCCCCAAAGAAGCGGAATTCTGCAAATTGCTGCCTTTGCTCTTGAAAGGATATCATCAGGTGGGTGTTTTGGTGTCATACTCTGTAAACCAGAGCAGAAATGGTGAAATATTCCCATGATATGCATGGTCCCTGCACCAAAGCACCGTGACTCAGCCTAAGGAGATCTGCAGCTTATTTTTTTGTACTGCCAGCAGATTGTGGAAGCACAGTATAAAAACCATCCTTATGGAGAGATCTGCATATTTTAGGCTTAGTCTTAGTGTCTCAAGTAGCTGGGGTTTTTGCTTGGGCCTAATCCATACGGTCTTATGGCCTTACTCCTAGTCTGAAGACGAATGTGCTAGAAACTATAAAGCGAAAAAATGTCCTGCAGCTTAGCCTTGCTTTGCCTCTCCTTGCCTGTCCTTGCCTTGCCTTATTTCCTTCTCATCCTGTTCTCTGTCCCATCCTCCCTCACTAACCCCTCGTCTGGCTGCATGTCTCTACTTTCCTTTTCTCTCACTCTCCTGCTTCCTGCCTCTTTTCCTGCAATTCATCCATCTCACTCCTGCAGCCCAACACTACTTTTTATTCTTCCTTCCCTTTCTCCTGCTCCCTTCGCTTTCTCCCTCTGTCCCATATCTTTCTTCCCGACTTGTCTTTTCAAGACTTTGGGCAAAATTGGCCCCAAGTCTGGGCATGGTTTGACCAATTTTCAGAGGCCTGGCTGGTGACAGCAGGGACAGCAGGCAGTGACAGGCCCGGGGCTGACAGGCTCCCCATCCCCTAGGGGGCGCCTGGCTGCCACACCCAGCTGACATAGAACCTTTGTCACAATGCCCGCTACCGTGGCGAGTATGTGGTGACTCTGCAGGTGACAGGGACACTGCAGGACTTGGTGGCAGCTCAGCAATTTCTCACTTCCCCAAAGAAGCGGAATTCTGCAAATTGCTGCCTTTGCTCTTGAAAGGATATCATCAGGTGGGTGTTTTGGTGTCATACTCTGTAAACCAGAGCAGAAATGGTGAACTATTCCCATGATATGCATGCTCCCTGCACCAAAGCACCGTGACTCAGCCTAAGGAGATCTGCAGCTTATTTTTTTGTACTGCCAGCAGATTGTGGAAGCACAGTATAAAAACCATCCTTATGGAGAGATCTGCGTATTTTAGGCTTAGTCTTAGTGTCTCAAGTAGCTGGGGTTTTTGCTTGGGCCTAATCCATACGGTCTTATGGCCTTACTCCTAGTCTGAAGACGAATGTGCTAGAAACTATAAAGCGAAAAAATGTCCTGCAGCTTAGCCTTGCTTTGCCTCTCCTTGCCTGTCCTTGCCTTGCCTTATTTCCTTCTCATCCTGTTCTCTGTCCCATCCTCCCTCACTAACCCCTCGTCTGGCTGCATGTCTCTACTTTCCTTTTCTCTCACTCTCCTGCTTCCTGCCTCTTTTCCTGCAATTCCTCCATCTCACTCCTGCAGCCCAACACTACTTTTTATTCTTCCTTCCCTTTCTCCTGCTCCCTTCGCTTTCTCCCTCTGTCCCATATCTTTCTTCCCGACTTGTCTTTTCAAGACTTTGGGCAAAATTGGCCCCAAGTCTGGGCATGGTTTTACCAATTTTCATAGGCCTGGCTGGTGACAGCAGGGGCAGCAGGCAGTGACAGGCCCGGGGCTGACAGGCTCCCCATCCCCTAGGGGGCGACTGGCTGCCACACCCAGCTGACATAGAACCTTAGTCACAATGCCCGCTACCGTGGCGAGTATGTGGTGACCCTACAGGTGACAGGGACACTGCAGGACTTGGTGGCAGCTCAGCAATTTCTCACTTCCCCAAAGAAGCGGAATTCTGCAAATTGCTGCCTTTGCTCTTGAAAGGATATCATCAGGTGGGTATTTTGGTGTCATACTCTGTAAACCAGAGCAGAAATGGTGAAATATTCCCATGATATGCATGGCCCCTGCACCAAAGCACCATGACTCAGCCTAAGGAGATCTGCAGCTTATTTTTTTGTACTGCCAGCAGATTGTGGAAGCACAGTATAAAAACAATCCTTATGGAGAGATCTGCGTATTTTAGGCTTAGTCTTAGTGTCTCAAGTAGCTGGGGTTTTTGCTTGGGCCTAATCCATACGGTCTTATGGCCTTACTCCTAGTCTGAAGACGAATGTGCTAGAAACTATACAGCGAAAAAATGTCCTGCAGCCTAGCCTTGCTTTGCCTGTCCTTGCCTGTCCTTGCCTTGCCTTATTTCCTTCTCATCCTGTTCTCTGTCCCATCCTCTCTCACTAACCCCTCGTCTGGCTGCATGTCTCTACTTGCCTTTTCTCTCACTCTCCTGCTTCCTGCCTCTTTTCCTGCAATTCCTCCATCTCACTCCTGCAGCCCAACACTACTTTTTATTCTTCCTTCCCTTTCTCCTGCTCCCTTCGCTTTCTCCCTCTGTCCCATATCTTTCTTCCCGACTTGTCTTTTCAAGACTTTGGGGCAAATTGGCCCCAAGTCTGGGCATGGTTTGACCAATTTTCAGAGGCCTGGCTGGTGACAGCAGGGGCAGCAGGCAGTGACAGGCCCGGGGCTGACAGGATCCCCATCCCCTAGGGGGCGCCTGGCTGCCACACCCAGCTGACATAGAACCTTTGTCACAATGCCCGCTACCGTGGCGAGTATGTGGTGACTCTGCAGGTGACAGGGACACTGCAGGACTTGGTGGCAGCTCAGCAATTTCTCACTTCCCCAAAGAAGCGGAATTCTGCAAATTGCTGCCTTTGCTCTTGAAAGGATATCATCAGGTGGGTGTTTTGGTGTCATACTCTGAAAACCAGAGCAGAAATGGTGAAATATTCTCATGATATGCATGGTCCCTGCACCAAAGCACCGTGACTCAGCCTAAGGAGATCTGCAGTTTAATTTTTTTGTACTGCCAGCAGATTGTGGAAGCACAGTATAAAAACCATCCTTATGGAGAGATCTGCGTATTTTAGGCTTAGTCTTAGTGTGTCAAGTGGCTGGGGTTTTTGCTTGGGCCTAATCCATACGGTCTTATGGCCTTACTCCTAGTCTGAAGACGAGTGTGCTAGAAACTATAAAGCAAAACATGTCCTGCAGCCTAGCCTTGCTTTGCCTGTCCTTCCCTGTCCTTGCCTTGCCTTATTTCCTTCTCATCCTGTTCTCTGTCCCATCCTCTCTCACTAACCCCTCGTCTGGCTGCATGTCTCTTCTTTCCTTTTCTCTCACTCTCCTTCTTCCTGCCTCTTTAATGGCAATTCATCCATCTCACTCCTGCAGCCCAACACTACTTTTTATTCTTCCTGCCCTTTCTCCTGCTCCCTTCGCTTTCTCCCTCTGTCCCATATCTTTCTTCCCGACTTGTCTTTTCAAGACTCTGGCCCATATTGTCCTCAAGTCTGGGCATGGTTTGATCCATTTTCAGAGGCCTGCCTGGTGACAGAATGGACAGCAGGGAGTGACAGGCCCAGGGCTGGCAGGCTCCCCATCCCCTAGGGGGCGCCTGGCTGACAAACCCTTCTGACATAGCACCTTTGTCACAATGCCCGCTACCGTGGCGAGGATGCGGTGACTCTGCAGGCGACAGGGACACTGCAGGACTTGGTGTCAGCTCAGCAATTTCTCACTTCCCCAAAGAAGCGGAATTCTGCAAATTGCTGCCTTTGCTCTTGAAAGGATATAATCAGGTGGGTTTTTTGGTGTCATACACTGAAAACCGGAGCAGAAATGGTGAAATATTCCCATGATATGCATGGTCCCTGCACCAAAGCACCGTGACTCAGCCTAAGGAGATCTGCAGCTTATATTTTTGTACTGCCAGCAGATTGTGGAAGCACAGTATAAAAACCATCCTTATGGAGAGATCTGCGTATTTTAGGCTTAGTCTAAGTGTCTCAAGTAGCTGGGGTTTTTGCTTGGGCCTAATCCATACGGTCTTATGGCCTTACTCCTAGTCTGAAGACGAGTGTGCTAGAAACTATAAAGCAAAACATGTCCTGCAGCCTAGCCTTGCTTTGCCTGTCCTTGCCTGTCCTTGCATTGCCTTATTTCCTTCTCATCCTGTTCTCTGTCCCATCCTCTCTCACTAACCCCTCGTCTGGCTGCATGTCTCTACTTTCCTTTTCTCTCACTCTCCTGCTTCCTGCCTCTTTTCCTGCAATTCCTCCATCTCACTCCTGAAGCCCAACACTACTTTTTATTCTTCCTTCCCTTTCTCCTGCTCCCTTCGCTTTCTCCCTCTGTCCCATATCTTTCTTCCCGACTTGTCTTTTCAAGACTTTGGGGCAAATTGGCCCCAAGTCTGGGCATGGTTTGACCAATTTTCAGAGGCCTGGCTAGTGACAGCAGGGGCAGCAGGCAGTGACAGGCCCGGGGCTGACAGGCTCCCCATCTGCTAGGGGGCGCCTGGCTGCCACACCCAGCTGACATAGAACCTTTGTCACAATGCCCGCTACCGTGGCGAATATCTGGTGACTCTGCAGGTGACAGGGACACTGCAGGACTTGGTGGCAGCTCAGCAATTTCTCAGTTCCCCAAAGAAGCGGAATTCTGCAAATTGCTGCCTTTGCTCTTGAAAGGATATCATCAGGTGGGTGTTTTGGTGTCATACACTGAAAACCAGAGCAGAAATGGTGAAATATTCCCATGATATGCATGGTCCCTGCACCAAAGCACCATGACTCAGCCTAAGGAGATCTGCAGCTTATTTTTTTGTACTGCCAGCAGATTGTGGAAGCACAGTATAAAAACCATCCTTATGGAGAGATCTGCGTATTTTAGGCTTAGTCTTAGTGTCTCAAGTAGCTGGGGTTTTTGCTTGGGCCTAATCCATACGGTCTTATGGCCTTACTCCTAGTCTGAAGACCAATGTGCTATAAACTATAAAGCGAAAAAATGTCCTGCAGCTTAGCCTTGCTTTGCCTGTCCTTGCCTGTCTTTGCCTTGCCTTATTTCCTTCTCATCCTGTTCTCTGTCCCATCCTCTCTCACTAACCCCTCGTCTGGCTGCATGTCTCTACTTGCCTTTTCTCTCACTCTCCTGCTTCCTGCCTCTTTAATGGCAATTCCTCCATCTCACTCCTGCAGCCCAACACTACTTTTTATTCTTCCTTCCCTTTCTCCTGCTCCCTTCGCTTTCTCCCTCTGTCCCATATCTTTCTTCCCGACTTGTCTTTTCAAGACTTTGGGCAAAATTGGCCCCAAGTCTGGGCATGGTTTGAACAATATTCAGAGGCCTGGCTGGTGACAGCAGGGACAGCAGGCAGTGACAGGCCCGGGGCTGACAGGCTCCCCATCCCCTAGGGGTCGCCTGGCTGCCACACCCAACTGACATAGAACCTTTGTCACAATGCCTGCTACCGTGGCGAGTATGTGGTGACTCTGCTGGTGACAGGGACACTGCTGGACCTGGTGGAAGCTCAGCAATTTCTCACTTCCCCAAAGAAGCGGAATTCTGCAAATTGCTGCCTTTGCTCTTGAAAGGATATCATCATGTGGGTGTTTTGGTGTCATACTCTGAAAACCAGAGCAGAAATGGTGAAATATTCCCATGATATGCATGGTCCCTGCACCAAAGCACCGTGACTCAGCCTAAGGAGATCTGCAGCTTATTTTTTTGTACTGCCAGCAGATTGTGGAAGCACAGTATAAAAACCATCCTTATGGAGAGATCTGCGTATTTTAGGCTTAGTCTTAGTGTCTCAAGTAGCTGGGGTTTTTGCTTGGGACTAATCCATACGGTCTTATGGCCTTAGTCCTAGTCTGAAGACGAATGTGCTAGAAACAATAAAGCTATAATATATCCTGCAGCCTAGCCTTGCTTTGCCTGTCCTTGCCTGTCCTTGCCTTGCCTTATTTCCTTCTCATCCTGTTCTCTGTCCCATGCTCCCTCACTAACCCTTCGTCTGGCTGCATGTCTCTACTTTCCTTTTCTCTCACTCCCCTGCTTCCTGCTTCTTTTCCTGCAATTCCTCCATCTCACTCCTGTAGCCCAACACTACTTTTTATTCTTCCTTCCCTTTCTCCTGCTCCCTTCGCTTTCTTCCTCTGTCCCATATCTTTCTTCCCGACTTGTCTTTTCAAGACATTGGGGCAAATTGGCCCCAAGTCTGGGCATGGTTTGACCAATTTTCAGAGGCCTGGCTGGTGACAGCAGGGACAGCAGGCAGTGACAGGCCCGGGGCTGACAGGCTCCCCATCCCCTAGCGGGCGCCTGGCTGCCACACCCAGCTGACATAGAACCTTTGTCACAATGCCCGCTACCGTGGCGAGGATGTGGTGACTCTGCAGGTGACAGGGACACTGCAGGACTTGGTGGCAGCTCAGCAATTTCTCACTTCCCCAAAGAAGCGGAATTCTGCAAATTGCTGCCTTTGCTCTTGAAAGGATATCATCAGGTGGGTGTTTTGGTGTCATACTCTGAAAACCAGAGCAGAAATGGTGAACTATTCCCATGATATGCATGGTCCCTGCACCAAAGCACCATGACTCAGCCTAAGGAGATCTGCAGCTTATTTTTTTGTACTGCCAGCAGATTGTGGAAGCACAGTATAAAAACCATCCTTATGGAGAGATCTGCGTATTTTAGGCTTAGTCTTAGTGTCTCAAGTAGCTGGGGTTTTTGCTTGGGCCTAATCCATACGGTCTTATGGCCTTACTCCTAGTCTGAAGACGAATGTGCTAGAAACTATAAAGCTATAACATGTCCTGCAGCCTAGCCTTGCTTTGCCTGTCCTTGCCTTGCCTTATTTCCTTCTCATCCTGTTCTCTGTCCCATGCTCCCTCACTAACCCCTCGTCTGGCTGCATGTCTCTACTTTCCTTTTCTCTCACTCTCCTGCTTCCTGCTTCTTTTCCTGCAATTCCTCCATCTCACTCCTGAAGCCCAACACTACATTTTTTTCTTCCTTCCCTTTCTCCTGCTCCCTTCGCTTTCTCCCTCTGTCCCATATCTCTCTTCCCGACTTGTCTTTTCAAGACTTTGGGGCATATTGGCCCCAAGTCTGGGCATGGTTTGAACAATTTTCAGAGGCCTCTGGTGACAGCAGGGACAGCAGGCAGTGACAGGCCCGGGGCTGACAGGCTCCCCATCCCCTAGGGGGCGCCTGGCTGCCACACCCAGCTGACATAGAACCTTTGTCACAATGCCCGCTACCGTGGCGAATATCTGGTGACTTTACAGGTGACAGGGACACTGCAAGACTTGGTGGCAGCTCAGCAATTTCTCAGTTCCACAAAGAAGCGGAATTCTGCAAATTGCTGCCTTTGCTCTTGAAAGGATATCATCAGGTGGGTGTTTTGGTGTCATACTCTGAAAACCAGAGCAGAAATGGTGAACTATTCCCATGATATGCATGGTCCCTGCACCAAAGCACCGTGACTCAGCCTAAGGAGATCTGCAGCTTATTTTTTTGTACTGCCAGCAGATTGTGGAAGCACAGTATAAAAACCATCCTTATGGAGAGATCTGCGTATTTTAGGCTTAGTCTTAGTGTCTCAAGTAGCTGGGGTTTTTGCTTGGGCCTAATCCATACGATCTTATGGCCTTACTCCTAGTCTGAAGACGAATGTGCTAGAAACTATAAAGCGAAAAAATGTCCTGCAGCTTAGCCTTGCTTTGCCTGTCCTTGCCTGTCCTTGCCTTGCCTTATCTCCTTCTCATCCTGTTCTCTGTCCCATCCTCCCTCACTAACCCCTCGTCTGGCTGCATGTCTCTACTTTCCTTTTCTCTCACTCTCCTGCTTCCTACCTCTTTTCCTGCAATTCCTCCATCTCACTCCTGAAGCCCAACACTACTTTTTATTCTTCCTTCCCTTTCTCCTGCTCCCTTCGCTTTCTCCCTCTGTCCCATATCTTTCTTCCCGACTTGTCTTTTCAAGACTTTTGGCCAAATTGGCCCCAAGTCTGGGCATGGTTTGACCAATTTTCAGAGGCCTGGCTGGTGACAGCAGGGACAGCAGGCAGTGAGAGGCCCGGGGCTGACAGGCTCCCCATCCCTTAGCGGGCCCCTGGCTGCCACACCCAGCTGACATAGAACCTTTGTCACAATGCCCGCTACCGTGGCGAGTATGTGGTGACTCTGCAGGTGACAGGGAGACTGCAGGACTTGGTGGCAGCTCAGCAATTTCTCAGTTCCCCAAAGAAGCGGAATTCTGCAAATTGCTGCCTTTGCTCTTGAAAGGATATCATCAGGTGGGTGTTTTGGTGTCATACACTGAAAACCAGAGCAGAAATGGTGAACTATTCCCATGATATGCATGGTCCCTGCACCAAAGCACCATGACTCAGCCTAAGGAGATCTGCAGCTTATTTTTTTGTACTGCCAGCAGATTGTGGAAGCACAGTATAAAAACCATCCTTATGGAGAGATCTGCGTATTTTAGGCTTAGTCTTAGTGTCTCAAGTAGCTGGGGTTTTTGCTTGGGCCTAATCCATACGGTCTTATGGCCTTACTCCTAGTCTGAAGACGAATGTGCTAGAAACTATAAAGCGAAAAAATGTCCTGCAGCTTAGCCTTGCTTTGCCTGTCCTTGCCTGTCCTTGCCTTGCCTTATCTCCTTCTCATCCTGTTCTCTGTCCCATCCTCCCTCACTAACCCCTCGTCTGGCTGCATATCTCTTCTTTCCTTTTCTCTCACTGTCCTGCTTCCTGCCTCTTTAATGGCAATTCCTCCATCTCACTCCTGCAGCCCAACACGACTTTTTATTCTTCCTTCCCTTTCTCCTGCTCCCTTCGCTTTCTCCCTCTGTCCCATATC